>NC_035109.1:46146511-46861672 GCF_002204515.2 Aedes aegypti | reverse complement strand
ACGGATTTCGGCGGAATTGATATTCGGGGATATTCGGGATACTGGCGTTCGGGGGTTACGACATTCGGGGAACCGACATTACGGGAAAAGTTAGCACAACCCATCAAATACTGCAGTTATCGATTTCTCTTTTCGCTGATAACTTGAGCAGATCAATGTTATCAATTGCCGCCATTTTGTCACTTGGGAACAACAAAATATCTAAAAAATTAAAGAAAACTTAAAAGAACAGCCGATGTATAAAAGAAGGTGAAATTTGTTTTCAATTTCAAATCAAACAGTTGCCTATAATTTTGGTTACATCATATTTAAAAAAAAATCTATGTTTTAAAGAAGGGTAAATTAGTGCTAAATATATCAAAATCTTCAGTGCAAAAATTTTTTCCAATAGTGGAACTCAAAAGAAGAATTAATTTTTGAAAGAAGGGTAATTTCTGCATAAATTATTAAAATATTATTGACAATAACTTTCCTAATATGTGTAAACAAAAGTGACATTTTATATCAATTATTGTCAATTATTGACTCCACAACAAGCCTGATGTCATCAGAAAGATTCAAGAGAAACGTAAAAACGAATCTCATTTTAAGAAATTCTTGGTTTCAGACTCATTATGCCAAACGACTATTATGCCAAACGACCATTATGCCAAACGACCGTTATGCCAAACGACTTTATGCCAAATGACCATTATGCCAAACGACTTTATGCCAAACGGCTTTATGCCAAACGACTTTATGCCAAATGACCTACCATTTCATGCTCTCTAGCCTGGTGGCAAAATTTTGAATCACATTGCTTTTATAATGATAACGCTTAAGCTACTAAACGACTTTGTCGAAGGTGTCATCATTCTAAGTGATTAGGATCTCAAGCTATCCGCAAAAAAAAGCTATTTCTAGGGACCATCATAGTCATCATGAAATTTTGTTATTAAAAATAGACCGGTTGAAACCCCCATGTAACACCATCGTGACCTTCCCTTGTAAGTGGCCAGGATCCTGAGCTATCCGCAAAATAAAAGTTCTATGCTCACTAGCGCCGCCAGGTGGCAAAATCTCGAATCTCTTGGCTAGAATAATGATAGTCCTTGAACTACTGAACAACTTTGTCGAAGACGCCATCCTTCTAAGTGGTCAGAATCCTGAGATATCCGCAAAACAAAAGTTGCATGCACACTTGTTCTGCCTGGTGGTGCAATTTCACTTAAGCAGTGTTGCCAGCTACGACGAAATTTCGAACCTTTCATGAAAAACTGGATTACAGTTGAAGAGTATTGCTATGTTGCTTAGCATTCTATTTTTCTGTTCCGTTCAAATTGTATGGCTTTGATCCCTTCTTTATTCTTCTTAAACAGTGTTGCCAGCCGCATTAACATTTGTGATTCGACCGACTGTTTGGCACGCAACACTTCCTTCTTCTTTGGTGAACATTCGGTATCGTTATCTTTAATTTTTTTTGGTATTTGCATATCACACCCCCATAAATTGGCTCTTTTGATAACAATCGAGCAGTGTTGCCATCTATTACAAAATATGAAAACTTGAACGGCCATTTTGGAAAGTTCTCAACCCATGCTTCAACTTTGCCGAATATCTCGAATCAGTATTTCCGCATCTAGACGTTGCATTTTTCAAAAACATAATTATTACCCTGATTTTTTTACGACCGATTTTTTTTACGACCCCCCGATAACGGTCGTAAAAAGAGGTTGGGGTGTATGCAGTTATGGGCAGTACGGGACATGTATGTAACATATAATATCTATACTCACTAAGTTGGGCTATGGAATTCCGTATGCTCGGAAATTTTTCAAACTGAATTTCAGCAATAAATAACGTTTGTCAGATGGCTTTCAGTAAAATATTTTCTGTACATCAGCAAACAAACACCACTCATTTTGACATCTCGTCGAATTGAGTTTCAAGCCTGTTTTCGGTGTTTATCAGAGAAACATGCTGTATTCTAGTCTGAGCATCCTGAGTTCTGTTTGATCTTTCGACCTTGACGCTTGCTTTTGCCGGAGCGAGCGACGAGGGCAGGATCAAACATGTCGCGCGTCGATCTCGTAAGTGAAAAAGTGGCGTGATCGGGGAGTTCGGTTGGAATAAGTGAAAAAGTGCCGCGATCGGTTCGTTCTTTTTGATCTTTCGACGACCTTGACGCTTGCTCCTGGGCAGCGCGTCAAGAAAGCCAGAGCTGTCGTCCGTGTTTTTTTTCGGGTCGCGCGCCTATTTTTTTTTTCTGAGTGCTAGCCGAGCAAACGAATGAAGCTGAAAGTGGATTGTGGCTGCTCAGTCAAGGATAACGGATCAATTGGTGAGCTCGTTTCATACTACTATTCTAATCTATAAAATATGTATGACTGCACATTTAATCGTTACAATGGTGGGATGTAAATATGATGTTTCAACAAACTATGGATGGTTCGTCACTGTAAGTGTCGGCATAAGAATAAGAGTGTTCTATGATGTCCCAACCAATTGAGTCTTTTGTTTCTTTTCAAATGAGTAAAATATAATAACACATGCTTTCGTACTGACAGCTGTAGGAATGTTACATTTAGGTATTTCTTCAACAAACTTAGAATGGTTCGTCACCTCAAGTGTCGGCATAATTTTCCTCTACATAGAAATTATATGAACAATTATATTTACGTATAAGCATGTATATATCTCACAAATCATTGTTTATCATGGTCTTATCGCTTATCAAAGTGAATCCTTTGACCCAACGATCCTCCCCATTAACAAACATCCCTTCCAGTAACCTTTGTGGAGATGCAGAGGCAAACACGGTCTCCAAATAGCAAAGGTTACACACTAACATTCCTTCCCTCAATCCCACCTGACTGCAAGGACGTGGCCGGTGCCGTTATTGACCTTGTATAAATAGAGGTACTGAATTATGCACACTGAAGAAGATTATGGCCAATCCCAGCTGAACTTCTAGTTGATTCTTTGTGCATTTTCACTGACTTCGGTCAATCACGGAATAGCAACCATTGATATGTGTAGTCAGTCTAAGCTAAGCTAAGCTAAGAAACATGCTGTATTCTAGTCTGAGCATCCAATGTGGTTAGGGGCGGTCCATTAATTACGTAAGACAAAATTCGGGGTTTTTCATCCCCCCCTCCCCCCATGGTAAGATTTTTTGTATGAAAAACAAAAATAAATTGTATGGCGCGTAAGAATTCTTAGACCCCCCCTCCCCCCATAAACCCTTACGTAATTAATGGACAGCCCCTTAGAACTCATAACACACTTTTCAGTAATCCCTCTACCCCCTTCTTAAAATCGAGTTCAGTTAAATATTTTTAGGAGAGGCATGTATGATTCTAGTAGGGGTGTCAGTGGAGTTAGAATTGATTACTCACTAAACCCCCATTACTTTCTGCCTTGTAGGGTTTCCTGTTTTTTAAAAATTTTAGCCATTTTTTTTTTCTTACCTATTATGGTATTTATGGCCTAGGTAATTTCCGACTTTTGATTTTTTATTATGCTTGAAAATCGGAAATTGTATTATTGTATTACATAATTAATGGACAACCCCAAAGGAAATCATATGTTACATATTTTCTCGACTTGCAAAGGCATGGATGTCTTCGTACATGCCACCGATATATACATGCAAAAATGATCAAATGGCGAGAACAGCTCTTAGTCTGTAAAAGTGCTCAGAAGAACACTAAGCTGAAAATCAGGCTCTGTCACAGTTGGGATGTGACGCCAGAAAGAAGAAGAAAATACTTCTCCTGTAAGGTTCATATTAATCTGTTTAGCATAGCATAGCATAGCATAGCATAGACTGACTGTACATGTCAATGGTTGCTACTCCGTGATTGATCGGAACTGGTAAGAATTGCACTACGATCCAAATGAATAAGGGATGGGAGTTTCCGCTTACTCTCGAAGTGCAATTTTAGCAGATCTAATATTATTGATCAATAACGGCGCCGGCCAAGTCCTTACAGTCAGTTGGGATGGGGAAGGAATGTTAGGGTGTAATGATTGTTGCTTCTAGAGACCGAGAATACCTCTGCATCTCCACAATCACCACGGGAAGGGTGTTTATTAGTGAGGGAGGAAAAGATCTGGGAGTCACCTCTGGTCGGTGATGCGATCCATGGACAAGGGGGAAATATACGACTTGTATTTAAAGCTAGTTTTGTATTTTTGTCTCGAGAAGTTTTTGGAAAAATACGTCAACATCTATAATGTCGAACAATTCAAAAGACGTTTTTATTAATGACGAAAACTGAAAATTACATGTATATATTTTAACTTATATGAAACAGGAATAATGCCGACACTTGTAGTGACGAACCATACATAGTTTGTTTGAAAATTACATCTAAGTATTACTTAGCTTAGCTTAGCTTAGACTGACTACACATATCAATGGTTGCTATTCCGTGATTGACCGAAGTCAGTGAAAATGCACAAAGAATCAACTAGAAGTTCGGCTGGGATTGGCCATAATCTTCTTCAGTGTGCATAATTCAGTGCCTCTATTTATACAGGGTCAATAACGGCGCCGGCCACGTCCTTGCAGTCAGGTGGGATTGGGGGAAGGAATGTTAGTGTGTAACCTTTGCTATTTGGAGACCGTGTTTGCCTCTGCATCTCCGCAAAGGTTACTGGGAGGGATGTTTGTTAATGGGGAGGATCGTTGGGTCACAGGATTCACTTTGATAAGCGATTAGACCATGATAAACGATTATTTGTGAGATATAAACATACTTAGAAATATAAAATTTTCGATTGACATGAAAAATTTTCAAGTATGAGAAAATAATGCCGTTACTTGAAGTGACGAACCATTCAACGTTTGTTGAACAAATAGCTAAAAGCAACATTCCTACAGGATATTTTACTCAAATTGAAAAAAAAAATATCGATTGGCTAGACCATCACATAATATTCCTATGCCGACACTTACAGTGGCGAACCATCAAAGTTTTTTGAATAAAATGAACGTTTTGCAAGTCTACACTTCTAGCACAGACCAAACCATTCAAAGCATTTTTTATGTATAAAAATAAAGGTAAGTGATTTAATACAAAAAATATAAAACAATAAAGTTATGAATAAGAGTTTATGCCGACACCCACAGTGACGAACCATTCATAGTTTGTTGAAAAATCATATTTATGTAACGATTAAATGTGCGGTCATACATATTTTATAGACTTGAAAAAAAGCATGAAACGAGCTCACCGATTGATCCTTCATCCCTGATTGAGCAGCCACAATCCACTTTCAGCTTCACTCGTGTGCTCGGCCATATAAAAGCACTCAGAAAAAAACGCGTCACCCGAGAGGAAAAAAAACTGACGACTTCTCGGACTTTCTCGACGCACTGCCCGGCAGAAAAGAACGCGTCACCCGAGAGGGAAAAAAACTGACGACTTCTCGGACTTTCTCGACGCACTGCCCGGCAGAAAAGAACGCGTCACCCGAGAGGGAAAAAACTGACGACGGGCGTTCTCGATGCACTGTTCGGACTTTCTCGACGCACTGCCCGGCAGAAAAGAACGCGTCACCCGAGAGGGAAAAAAACTGACGACTTCTCGGACTTTCTCGACGCACTGCCCGGCAGAAAAGAACGCATCATCCGAGAGGGAAAAAACTGACGACTTCTCGGGCGTTCTCGATGCACTGTTCGGACTTTCTCGACGCACTGCCCGGCAGAAAAGAACGCGTCACCCGAGAGGGAAAAAAACTGACGACTTTTCGGACTTTCTCGACGCACTGCCCGGCAGAAAAGAACGCGTCACCCGAGAGGGAAAAAACTGACGACTTCTCGGGCGTTCTCGATGCACTGTTCGGACTTTCTCGACGCACTGCCCGGCAGAAAAGAACGCGTCACCCGAGAGGAAAAAAAACTGACGACTTCTCGGACTTTCTCGACGCACTGCCCGGCAGAAAAGAACGCGTCACCCGAGAGGGAAAAAAACTGACGACTTTTCGGACTTTCTCGACGCACTGCCCGGCAGAAAAGAACGCATCATCCGAGAGGGAAAAAACTGACGACTTCTCGGGCGTTCTCGATGCACTGTTCGGACTTTCTCGACGCACTGCCCGGCAGAAAAGAACGCGTCACCCGAGAGGGAAAAAACTCTTGAAAATTACATCTAAGTATTACTGTGCATTTTGTCTCGATATGGTAGAAGTTTTAGAAAATACGTCAACATTCACAATGTCGAACAATTCAAAAGATTTTTTTTTAATAAATAATTTTTAATAATGTCAAAAAGAGAAAAATATATGTATATTCAAATTGTATAAGAAAAAAGCATAATGCCGACACATATAGTGACGAACCATACAAAGTTTGTTTTAATATTACATAAAAGTTACGCTTTCAAGAAAATATGTGTTATCATAAGCATGAAACGAACTCACCAGTTGGTAATCCATTCTCGACTGAACACAAAACTGACACTGACAGCAAAACTTCTTGGCGTCCCGAAAATAAACCGTCTTGCTTGGGCCTTCCCAAATACGTACCCAGCAAAACGCTCCAAAACAGATGAAAAAAAAAAAAAAAAAAAAAAAAAAAATCTCCGGCGACGAAAACACGCGCGAATCCGTCAGCAAAATCAATCGGACGACGCAAAACCGAACTGTCCTGCTCCGGCAACAAAAACGCGCGAATCCGTCAGCAAAATCAATCGGACGACGCAAAACCGAACTGTCCTGCTTGGGCTTCACGAAGCACTACCCAGCAAGACGCTCCAAAACAGGGGGAAAAAAATTCTCCGGCAACAAAAACGCGCGAATCCGTCACCAAAATCAATCGGACGACGCAAAACCGAACTGTCCTGCTTGGGCTTCACGAAGCACTACCCAGCAAGACGCTCCAAAACAGGGGGAAAAAATTCTCCGGTAACAAAAACGCGCGAATCCGTCACCAAAATCAATCGGACGACGCAAAACCGAACTGTCCTGCTTGGGCTTCACGAAGCACTACCCAGCAAGACGCTCCAAAACAGGGAAAAAAAAAAAAATAAATAAAATTCTCCGGCAACAAAAAACGCGCGAATCCGTCACCAAAATCAATCGGACGACGCAAAACCGAACTGTCCTGCTTGGGCTTCACGAAGCACTACCCAGCAAGACGCTCCAAAACAGGGGGACAAAATTCTCCGGTAACAAAAACGCGCGAATCCGTCACCAAAATCAATCGGACGACGCAAAACCGAACTGTCCTGCTTGGGCTTCACGAAGCACTACCCAGGAAGACGCTCCAAAACAGGGGGAAAAAATTCTCCGGTAACAAAAACGCGCGAATCCGTCACCAAAATCAATCGGACGACGCAAAACCGAACTGTCCTGCTTGGGCTTCACGAAGCACTACCCAGCAAGACGCTCCAAAACAGGGGGACAAAATTCTCCGGTAACAAAAACGCGCGAATCCGTCACCAAAATCAATCGGACGACGCAAAACCGAACTGTCCTGCTTGGGCTTCACGAAGCACTACCCAGGAAGACGCTCCAAAACAGGGGGAAAAAATTCTCCGGTAACAAAAACGCGCGAATCCGTCACCAAAATCAATCGGACGACGCAAAACCGAACTGTCCTGCTTGGGCTTCACGAAGCACTACCCAGCAAGACGCTCCAAAACAGGGGGAAAAAAATTCTCCGGCAACAAAAACGCGCGAATCCGTCACCAAAATCAATCGGACGACGCAAAACCGAACTGTCCTGCTTGGGCTTCACGAAGCACTACCCAGGAAGACGCTCCAAAACAGGGGGAAAAAATTCTCCGGTAACAAAAACGCGCGAATCCGTCACCAAAATCAATCGGACGACGCAAAACCGAACTGTCCTGCTTGGGCTTCACGAAGCACTACCCAGCAAGACGCTCCAAAACAGGGGGAAAAAAATTCTCCGGCAACAAAAACGCGCGAATCCGTCAGCAAAATCAATCGGACGACGCAAAACCGAACTGTCCTGCTTGGGCTTCACGAAGCACTACCCAGCAAGACGCTCCAAAACAGGGGGAAAAAAATTCTCCGGCAACAAAAACGCGCGAATCCGTCAGCAAAATCAATCGGACGACGCAAAACCGAACTGTCCTGCTTGGGCTTCACGAAGCACTACCCAGCAAGACGCTCCAAAACAGGGGGAAAAAAAATTCTCCGGCAACAAAAACGCGCGAATCCGTCACCAAAATCAATCGGACGACGCAAAACCGAACTGTCCTGCTTGGGCTTCACGAAGCACTACCCAGGAAGACGCTCCAAAACAGGGGGAAAAAATTCTCCGGTAACAAAAACGCGCGAATCCGTCACCAAAATCAATCGGACGACGCAAAACCGAACTGTCCTGCTTGGGCTTCACGAAGCACTACCCAGCAAGACGCTCCAAAACAGGGGGAAAAAAATTCTCCGGCAACAAAAACGCGCGAATCCGTCACCAAAATCAATCGGACGACGCAAAACCGAACTGTCCTGCTTGGGCTTCACGAAGCACTACCCAGCAAGACGCTCCAAAACAGGGGAAAAAAAAAATTCTCCGGCAACAAAAACGCGCGAATCCGTCACCAAAATCAATCGGACGACGCAAAACCGAACTGTCCTGCTTGGGCTTCACGAAGCACTACCCAGCAAGACGCTCCAAAACGGGGGACAAAATTCTCCGGTAACAAAACGCGCGAATCCGTCACCAAAATCAATCGGACGACGCAAAACCGAACTGGTCCTGATCTCTCTCTAGCAAGACGCTCCAAACAGGGGGAAAAAAAAATTCTCCGGCAACAAAAACGCGCGAATCCGTCACCAAAAATCAATCGGACGACCGCAAAACCGAACTGTCCTGCTTGGGCTTCACGAAGCACTACCCAGCAAGACGCTCCAAAACAGGGGGAAAAAATTCTCGCGGTAACATAAAACGGCGCGAATTCCGTCACCAAAGATCAGAATCGACGACGCAAAACCGAACTGTCCTTGCTTGGGCTTCAGAAAGCACTACCCAGCAAGACGCTCTCAAAAACAGGGGAAAACAAAAAATATCTCCGGCAAACAAACGCGCGAATCCGTCACCAAAATCAATTCGGACGGACGCAAAACCGAACTGTCCTGCTTGGGCTTCACGAAGCACTACCCAGCAAGACGCTCCAAAACAGGGGGAAAAAAAATTCTCCGGCAACAAAAACGCGCGAATCCGTCACCAAAATCAATCGGACGACGCAAAACCGAACTGTCCTGCTTGGGCTTCACGAAGCACTACCCAGGAAGACGCTCCAAAACAGGGGGAAAAAAATTCTCCGGCAACAAAAACGCGCGAATCCGTCACCAAAATCAATCGGACGACGCAAAACCGAACTGTCCTGCTTGGGCTTCACGAAGCACTACCCAGCAAGACGCTCCAAAACAGGGGGAAAAAAAATTCTCCGGTAACAAAAACGCGCGAATCCGTCACCAAAATCAATCGGACGACGCAAAACCGAACTGTCCTGCTTGGGCTTCACGAAGCACTACCCAGCAAGACGCTCCAAAACAGGGGGAAAAAATTCTCCGGTAACAAAAACGCGCGAATCCGTCACCAAAATCAATCGGACGACGCAAAACCGAACTGTCCTGCTTGGGCTTCACGAAGCACTACCCAGCAAGACGCTCCAAAACAGGGGGAAAAAAATTCTCCGGTAACAAAAACGCGCGAATCCGTCACCAAAATCAATCGGACGACGCAAAACCGAACTGTCCTGCTTGGGCTTCACGAAGCACTACCCAGCAAGACGCTCCAAAACAGGGGGAAAAAAAATTCTCCGGCAACAAAAACGCGCGAATCCGTCACCAAAATCAATCGGACGACGCAAAACCGAACTGTCCTGCTTGGGCTTCACGAAGCACTACCCAGCAAGACGCTCCAAAACAGGGGGAAAAAAATTCTCCGGCAACAAAAACGCGCGAATCCGTCACCAAAATCAATCGGACGACGCAAAACCGAACTGTCCTGCTTGGGCTTCACGAAGCACTACCCAGCAAGACGCTCCAAAACAGGGGGAAAAAAATTCTCCGGCAACAAAAACGCGCGAATCCGTCACCAAAATCAATCGGACGACGCAAAACCGAACTGTCCTGCTTGGGCTTCACGAAGCACTACCCAGCAAGACGCTCCAAAACAGGGGGAAAAAATTCTCCGGCAACAAAACGCGCGAATCCGTCACCAAAATCAATCGGACGACGCAAAACCGAACTGTCCTGCTTGGGCTTCACGAAGCACTACCCAGCAAGACGCTCCAAAACAGGGGGAAAAAAATTCTCCGGCAACAAAAACGCGCGAATCCGTCACCAAAATCAATCGGACGACGCAAAACCGAACTGTCCTGCTTGGGCTTCACGAAGCACTACCCAGCAAGACGCTCCAAAACAGGGGGAAAAAAATTCTCCGGCAACAAAAACGCGCGAATCCGTCACCAAAATCAATCGGACGACGCAAAACCGAACTGTCCTGCTTGGGCTTCACGAAGCACTACCCAGCAAGACGCTCCAAAACAGGGGGAAAAAAATTCTCCGGCAACAAAAACGCGCGAATCCGTCACCAAAATCAATCGGACGACGCAAAACCGAACTGTCCTGCTTGGGCTTCACGAAGCACTACCCAGCAAGACGCTCCAAAACAGGGGGAAAAAATTCTCCGGCAACAAAAACGCGCGAATCCGTCACCAAAATCAATCGGACGACGCAAAACCGAACTGTCCTGCTTGGGCTTCACGAAGCACTACCCAGCAAGACGCTCCAAAACAGGGGGAAAAAATTCTCCGGCAACAAAAACGCGCGAATCCGTCACCAAAATCAATCGGACGACGCAAAACCGAACTGTCCTGCTTGGGCTTCACGAAGCACTACCCAGCAAGACGCTCCAAAACAGGGGGAAAAAAATTCTCCGGCAACAAAAACGCGCGAATCCGTCACCAAAATCAATCGGACGACGCAAAACCGAACTGTCCTGCTTGGGCTTCACGAAGCACTACCCAGCAAGACGCTCCAAAACAGGGGGAAAAAAATTCTCCGGCAACAAAAACGCGCGAATCCGTCACCAAAATCAATCGGACGACGCAAAACCGAACTGTCCTGCTTGGGCTTCACGAAGCACTACCCAGCAAGACGCTCCAAAACAGGGGGAAAAAAATTCTCCGGCAACAAAAACGCGCGAATCCGTCACCAAAATCAATCGGACGACGCAAAACCGAACTGTCCTGCTTGGGCTTCACGAAGCACTACCCAGCAAGACGCTCCAAAACAGGGGGAAAAAAATTCTCCGGCAACAAAAACGCGCGAATCCGTCACCAAAATCAATCGGACGACGCAAAACCGAACTGTCCTGCTTGGGCTTCACGAAGCACTACCCAGCAAGACGCTCCAAAACAGGGGGAAAAAAATTCTCCGGCAACAAAAACGCGCGAATCCGTCACCAAAATCAATCGGACGACGCAAAACCGAACTGTCCTGCTTGGGCTTCACGAAGCACTACCCAGCAAGACGCTCCAAAACAGGGGGAAAAAATTCTCCGGCAACAAAAACGCGCGAATCCGTCACCAAAATCAATCGGACGACGCAAAACCGAACTGTCCTGCTTGGGCTTCACGAAGCACTACCCAGCAAGACGCTCCAAAACAGGGGGAAAAAAATTCTCCGGCAACAAAAACGCGCGAATCCGTCAGCAAAATCAATCGGACGACGCAAAACCGAACTGTCCTGCTTGGGCTTCACGAAGCACTACCCAGCAAGACGCTCCAAAACAGGGGGAAAAAAAATTCTCCGGCAACAAAAACGCGCGAATCCGTCACCAAAATCAATCGGACGACGCAAAACCGAACTGTCCTGCTTGGGCTTCACGAAGCACTACCCAGCAAGACGCTCCAAAACAGGGGGAAAAAATTCTCCGGCAACAAAAACGCGCGAATCCGTCACCAAAATCAATCGGACGACGCAAAACCGAACTGTCCTGCTTGGGCTTCACGAAGCACTACCCAGCAAGACGCTCCAAAACAGGGGGAAAAAAATTCTCCGGCAACGAAAACGCGCGAATCCGTCACCAAAATCAATCGGACGACGCAAAACCGAACTGTCCTGCTTGGGCTTCACGAAGCACTACCCAGCAAGACGCTCCAAAACAGGGGGAAAAAATTCTCCGGCAACAAAAACGCGCGAATCCGTCACCAAAATCAATCGGACGACGCAAAACCGAACTGTCCTGCTTGGGCTTCACGAAGCACTACCCAGCAAGACGCTCCAAAACAGGGGGAAAAAAATTCTCCGGCAACAAAAACGCGCGAATCCGTCACCAAAATCAATCGGACGACGCAAAACCGAACTGTCCTGCTTGGGCTTCACGAAGCACTACCCAGCAAGACGCTCCAAAACAGGGGGAAAAAAATTCTCCGGCAACAAAAACGCGCGAATCCGTCAGCCAAAATCAATCGGACGACGCAAAACCGAACTGTCCTGCTTGGGCTTCACGAAGCACTACCCAGCAAGACGCTCCAAAACAGGGGGAAAAAAATTCTCCGGCAACAAAAACGCGCGAATCCGTCAGCAAAATCAATCGGACGACGCAAAACCGAACTGTCCTGCTTGGGCTTCACGAAGCACTACCCAGCAAGACGCTCCGAAACAGGGGGAAAAAAATTCTCCGGCAACAAAAACGCGCGAATCCGTCACCAAAATCAATCGGACGACGCAAAACCGAACTGTCCTGCTTGGGCTTCACGAAGCACTACCCAGCAAGACGCTCCAAAACAGGGGGAAAAAATTCTCCGGCAACGAAAACGCGCGAATCCGTCACCAAAATCAATCGGACGACGCAAAACCGAACTGTCCTGCTTGGGCTTCACGAAGCACTACCCAGCAAGACGCTCCAAAACAGGGGGAAAAAAAATTCTCCGGCAACAAAAACGCGCGAATCCGTCACCAAAATCAATCGGACGACGCAAAACCGAACTGTCCTGCTTGGGCTTCACGAAGCACTACCCAGCAAGACGCTCCAAAACAGGGGGAAAAAAATTCTCCGGCAACAAAAACGCGCGAATCCGTCACCAAAATCAATCGGACGACGCAAAACCGAACTGTCCTGCTTGGGCTTCACGAAGCACTACCCAGCAAGACGCTCCAAAACAGGGGGAAAAAAATTCTCCGGCAACAAAAACGCGCGAATCCGTCACCAAAATCAATCGGACGACGCAAAACCGAACTGTCCTGCTTGGGCTTCACGAAGCACTACCCAGCAAGACGCTCCAAAACAGGGGGAAAAAATTCTCCGGCAACAAAAACGCGCGAATCCGTCACCAAAATCAATCGGACGACGCAAAACCGAACTGTCCTGCTTGGGCTTCACGAAGCACTACCCAGCAAGACGCTCCAAAACAGGGGGAAAAAAATTCTCCGGCAACAAAAACGCGCGAATCCGTCACCAAAATCAATCGGACGACGCAAAACCGAACTGTCCTGCTTGGGCTTCACGAAGCACTACCCAGCAAGACGCTCCAAAACAGGGGGAAAAAAAATTCTCCGGCAACAAAAACGCGCGAATCCGTCACCAAAATCAATCGGACGACGCAAAACCGAACTGTCCTGCTTGGGCTTCACGAAGCACTACCCAGGAAGACGCTCCAAAACAGGGGGAAAAAATTCTCCGGTAACAAAAACGCGCGAATCCGTCACCAAAATCAATCGGACGACGCAAAACCGAACTGTCCTGCTTGGGCTTCACGAAGCACTACCCAGCAAGACGCTCCAAAACAGGGGGAAAAAAATTCTCCGGCAACAAAAACGCGCGAATCCGTCAGCAAAATCAATCGGACGACGCAAAACCGAACTGTCCTGCTTGGGCTTCACGAAGCACTACCCAGCAAGACGCTCCAAAACAGGGGGAAAAAAATTCTCCGGCAACAAAAACGCGCGAATCCGTCAGCAAAATCAATCGGACGACGCAAAACCGAACTGTCCTGCTTGGGCTTCACGAAGCACTACCCAGCAAGACGCTCCAAAACAGGGGAAAAAAAAAAATAAATTCTCCGGCAACAAAAACGCGCGAATCCGTCACCAAAATCAATCGGACGACGCAAAACCGAACTGTCCTGCTTGGGCTTCACGAAGCACTACCCAGCAAGACGCTCCAAAACAGGGGGACAAAAATTCTCCGGTAACAAAAACGCGCGAATCCGTCACCAAAATCAATCGGACGACGCAAAACCGAACTGTCCTGCTTGGGCTTCACGAAGCACTACCCAGGAAGACGCTCCAAAACAGGGGGAAAAAATTCTCCGGTAACAAAAACGCGCGAATCCGTCACCAAAATCAATCGGACGACGCAAAACCGAACTGTCCTGCTTGGGCTTCACGAAGCACTACCCAGCAAGACGCTCCAAAACAGGGGGAAAAAATTCTCCGGTAACAAAAACGCGCGAATCCGTCACCAAAATCAATCGGACGACGCAAAACCGAACTGTCCTGCTTGGGCTTCACGAAGCACTACCCAGGAAGACGCTCCAAAACAGGGGGAAAAAATTCTCCGGTAACAAAAACGCGCGAATCCGTCACCAAAATCAATCGGACGACGCAAAACCGAACTGTCCTGCTTGGGCTTCACGAAGCACTACCCAGCAAGACGCTCCAAAACAGGGGGAAAAAAATTCTCCGGCAACAAAAACGCGCGAATCCGTCACCAAAATCAATCGGACGACGCAAAACCGAACTGTCCTGCTTGGGCTTCACGAAGCACTACCCAGGAAGACGCTCCAAAACAGGGGGAAAAAATTCTCCGGCAACAAAAACGCGCGAATCCGTCAGCAAAATCAATCGGACGACGCAAAACCGAACTGTCCTGCTTGGGCTTCACGAAGCACTACCCAGCAAGACGCTCCAAAACAGGGGGAAAAAATTCTCCGGCAACAAAAACGCGCGAATCCGTCAGCAAAATCAATCGGACGACGCAAAACCGAACTGTCCTGCTTGGGCTTCACGAAGCACTACCCAGCAAGACGCTCCAAAACAGGGGGAAAAAAATTCTCCGGCAACAAAAACGCGCGAATCCGTCAGCAAAATCAATCGGACGACGCAAAACCGAACTGTCCTGCTTGGGCTTCACGAAGCACTACCCAGCAAGACGCTCCAAAACAGGGGGAAAAAAAATTCTCCGGCAACAAAAACGCGCGAATCCGTCACCAAAATCAATCGGACGACGCAAAACCGAACTGTCCTGCTTGGGCTTCACGAAGCACTACCCAGGAAGACGCTCCAAAACAGGGGGAAAAAATTCTCCGGTAACAAAAACGCGCGAATCCGTCACCAAAATCAATCGGACGACGCAAAACCGAACTGTCCTGCTTGGGCTTCACGAAGCACTACCCAGCAAGACGCTCCAAAACAGGGGGACAAAAATTCTCCGGTAACAAAAACGCGCGAATCCGTCACCAAAATCAATCGGACGACGCAAAACCGAACTGTCCTGCTTGGGCTTCACGAAGCACTACCCAGGAAGACGCTCCAAAACAGGGGGAAAAAATTCTCCGGTAACAAAAACGCGCGAATCCGTCACCAAAATCAATCGGACGACGCAAAACCGAACTGTCCTGCTTGGGCTTCACGAAGCACTACCCAGCAAGACGCTCCAAAACAGGGGGACAAAATTCTCCGGTAACAAAAACGCGCGAATCCGTCACCAAAATCAATCGGACGACGCAAAACCGAACTGTCCTGCTTGGGCTTCACGAAGCACTACCCAGGAAGACGCTCCAAAACAGGGGGAAAAAATTCTCCGGTAACAAAAACGCGCGAATCCGTCACCAAAATCAATCGGACGACGCAAAACCGAACTGTCCTGCTTGGGCTTCACGAAGCACTACCCAGCAAGACGCTCCAAAACAGGGGGAAAAAAAATTCTCCGGCAACAAAAACGCGCGAATCCGTCACCAAAATCAATCGGACGACGCAAAACCGAACTGTCCTGCTTGGGCTTCACGAAGCACTACCCAGGAAGACGCTCCAAAACAGGGGGAAAAAATTCTCCGGCAACAAAAACGCGCGAATCCGTCAGCAAAATCAATCGGACGACGCAAAACCGAACTGTCCTGCTTGGGCTTCACGAAGCACTACCCAGCAAGACGCTCCAAAACAGGGGGAAAAAAATTCTCCGGCAACAAAAACGCGCGAATCCGTCAGCAAAATCAATCGGACGACGCAAAACCGAACTGTCCTGCTTGGGCTTCACGAAGCACTACCCAGCAAGACGCTCCAAAACAGGGGGAAAAAAATTCTCCGGCAACAAAAACGCGCGAATCCGTCAGCAAAATCAATCGGACGACGCAAAACCGAACTGTCCTGCTTGGGCTTCACGAAGCACTACCCAGCAAGACGCTCCAAAACAGGGGGAAAAAAAATTCTCCGGCAACAAAAACGCGCGAATCCGTCACCAAAATCAATCGGACGACGCAAAACCGAACTGTCCTGCTTGGGCTTCACGAAGCACTACCCAGGAAGACGCTCCAAAACAGGGGGAAAAAATTCTCCGGTAACAAAAACGCGCGAATCCGTCACCAAAATCAATCGGACGACGCAAAACCGAACTGTCCTGCTTGGGCTTCACGAAGCACTACCCAGCAAGACGCTCCAAAACAGGAAAAAAAAAAAATAAATAAAATTCTCCGGCAACAAAAACGCGCGAATCCGTCACCAAAATCAATCGGACGACGCAAAACCGAACTGTCCTGCTTGGGCTTCACGAAGCACTACCCAGCAAGACGCTCCAAAACAGGGGGACAAAATTCTCCGGTAACAAAAACGCGCGAATCCGTCACCAAAATCAATCGGACGACGCAAAACCGAACTGTCCTGCTTGGGCTTCACGAAGCACTACCCAGCAAGACGCTCCAAAACAGGGGGACAAAATTCTCCGGTAACAAAAACGCGCGAATCCGTCACCAAAATCAATCGGACGACGCAAAACCGAACTGTCCTGCTTGGGCTTCACGAAGCACTACCCAGCAAGACGCTCCAAAACAGGGAAAAAAAAAAATAAATAAAATTCTCCGGCAACAAAAACGCGCGAATCCGTCACCAAAATCAATCGGACGACGCAAAACCGAACTGTCCTGCTTGGGCTTCACGAAGCACTACCCAGCAAGACGCTCCAAAACAGGGGGACAAAATTCTCCGGTAACAAAAACGCGCGAATCCGTCACCAAAATCAATCGGACGACGCAAAACCGAACTGTCCTGCTTGGGCTTCACGAAGCACTACCCAGGAAGACGCTCCAAAACAGGGGGAAAAAATTCTCCGGTAACAAAAACGCGCGAATCCGTCACCAAAATCAATCGGACGACGCAAAACCGAACTGTCCTGCTTGGGCTTCACGAAGCACTACCCAGCAAGACGCTCCAAAACAGGGGGACAAAATTCTCCGGTAACAAAAACGCGCGAATCCGTCACCAAAATCAATCGGACGACGCAAAACCGAACTGTCCTGCTTGGGCTTCACGAAGCACTACCCAGCAAGACGCTCCAAAACAGGGGGAAAAAAATTCTCCGGCAACAAAAACGCGCGAATCCGTCAGCAAAATCAATCGGACGACGCAAAACCGAACTGTCCTGCTTGGGCTTCACGAAGCACTACCCAGCAAGACGCTCCAAAACAGGGGGAAAAAAATTCTCCGGCAACAAAAACGCGCGAATCCGTCAGCAAAATCAATCGGACGACGCAAAACCGAACTGTCCTGCTTGGGCTTCACGAAGCACTACCCAGCAAGACGCTCCAAAACAGGGGGAAAAAAAATTCTCCGGCAACAAAAACGCGCGAATCCGTCACCAAAATCAATCGGACGACGCAAAACCGAACTGTCCTGCTTGGGCTTCACGAAGCACTACCCAGGAAGACGCTCCAAAACAGGGGGAAAAAATTCTCCGGTAACAAAAACGCGCGAATCCGTCACCAAAATCAATCGGACGACGCAAAACCGAACTGTCCTGCTTGGGCTTCACGAAGCACTACCCAGCAAGACGCTCCAAAACAGGGAAAAAAAAAAATAAATAAAATTCTCCGGCAACAAAAACGCGCGAATCCGTCACCAAAATCAATCGGACGACGCAAAACCGAACTGTCCTGCTTGGGCTTCACGAAGCACTACCCAGCAAGACGCTCCAAAACAGGGGGACAAAATTCTCCGGTAACAAAAACGCGCGAATCCGTCACCAAAATCAATCGGACGACGCAAAACCGAACTGTCCTGCTTGGGCTTCACGAAGCACTACCCAGCAAGACGCTCCAAAACAGGGGGACAAAATTCTCCGGTAACAAAAACGCGCGAATCCGTCACCAAAATCAATCGGACGACGCAAAACCGAACTGTCCTGCTTGGGCTTCACGAAGCACTACCCAGCAAGACGCTCCAAAACAGGGAAAAAAAAAATAAATAAATTCTCCGGCAACAAAAACGCGCGAATCCGTCACCAAAATCAATCGGACGACGCAAAACCGAACTGTCCTGCTTGGGCTTCACGAAGCACTACCCAGCAAGACGCTCCAAAACAGGGGGACAAAATTCTCCGGTAACAAAAACGCGCGAATCCGTCACCAAAATCAATCGGACGACGCAAAACCGAACTGTCCTGCTTGGGCTTCACGAAGCACTACCCAGGAAGACGCTCCAAAACAGGGGGAAAAAATTCTCCGGTAACAAAAACGCGCGAATCCGTCACCAAAATCAATCGGACGACGCAAAACCGAACTGTCCTGCTTGGGCTTCACGAAGCACTACCCAGCAAGACGCTCCAAAACAGGGGGAAAAAAAATTCTCCGGCAACAAAAACGCGCGAATCCGTCACCAAAATCAATCGGACGACGCAAAACCGAACTGTCCTGCTTGGGCTTCACGAAGCACTACCCAGGAAGACGCTCCAAAACAGGGGGAAAAAATTCTCCGGTAACAAAAACGCGCGAATCCGTCACCAAAATCAATCGGACGACGCAAAACCGAACTGTCCTGCTTGGGCTTCACGAAGCACTACCCAGCAAGACGCTCCAAAACAGGGGGAAAAAAATTCTCCGGCAACAAAAACGCGCGAATCCGTCAGCAAAATCAATCGGACGACGCAAAACCGAACTGTCCTGCTTGGGCTTCACGAAGCACTACCCAGCAAGACGCTCCAAAACAGGGGGAAAAAAAAATTCTCCGGCAACAAAAACGCGCGAATCCGTCACCAAAATCAATCGGACGACGCAAAACCGAACTGTCCTGCTTGGGCTTCACGAAGCACTACCCAGGAAGACGCTCCAAAACAGGGGGAAAAAATTCTCCGGTAACAAAAACGCGCGAATCCGTCACCAAAATCAATCGGACGACGCAAAACCGAACTGTCCTGCTTGGGCTTCACGAAGCACTACCCAGCAAGACGCTCCAAAACAGGGGGAAAAAAATTCTCCGGCAACAAAAACGCGCGAATCCGTCAGCAAAATCAATCGGACGACGCAAAACCGAACTGTCCTGCTTGGGCTTCACGAAGCACTACCCAGCAAGACGCTCCAAAACAGGGGGAAAAAAAAATTCTCCGGCAACAAAAACGCGCGAATCCGTCACCAAAATCAATCGGACGACGCAAAACCGAACTGTCCTGCTTGGGCTTCACGAAGCACTACCCAGGAAGACGCTCCAAAACAGGGGGAAAAAATTCTCCGGTAACAAAAACGCGCGAATCCGTCACCAAAATCAATCGGACGACGCAAAACCGAACTGTCCTGCTTGGGCTTCACGAAGCACTACCCAGCAAGACGCTCCAAAACAGGGGGACAAAATTCTCCGGTAACAAAAACGCGCGAATCCGTCACCAAAATCAATCGGACGACGCAAAACCGAACTGTCCTGCTTGGGCTTCACGAAGCACTACCCAGGAAGACGCTCCAAAACAGGGGGAAAAAATTCTCCGGTAACAAAAACGCGCGAATCCGTCACCAAAATCAATCGGACGACGCAAAACCGAACTGTCCTGCTTGGGCTTCACGAAGCACTACCCAGCAAGACGCTCCAAAACAGGGGGAAAAAAAATTCTCCGGCAACAAAAACGCGCGAATCCGTCACCAAAATCAATCGGACGACGCAAAACCGAACTGTCCTGCTTGGGCTTCACGAAGCACTACCCAGGAAGACGCTCCAAAACAGGGGGAAAAAATTCTCCGGTAACAAAAACGCGCGAATCCGTCACCAAAATCAATCGGACGACGCAAAACCGAACTGTCCTGCTTGGGCTTCACGAAGCACTACCCAGCAAGACGCTCCAAAACAGGGGGAAAAAAATTCTCCGGCAACAAAAACGCGCGAATCCGTCAGCAAAATCAATCGGACGACGCAAAACCGAACTGTCCTGCTTGGGCTTCACGAAGCACTACCCAGCAAGACGCTCCAAAACAGGGGGAAAAAAATTCTCCGGCAACAAAAACGCGCGAATCCGTCAGCAAAATCAATCGGACGACGCAAAACCGAACTGTCCTGCTTGGGCTTCACGAAGCACTACCCAGCAAGACGCTCCAAAACAGGGGGAAAAAAAATTCTCCGGCAACAAAAACGCGCGAATCCGTCACCAAAATCAATCGGACGACGCAAAACCGAACTGTCCTGCTTGGGCTTCACGAAGCACTACCCAGCAAGACGCTCCAAAACAGGGGGAAAAAAATTCTCCGGCAACAAAAACGCGCGAATCCGTCAGCAAAATCAATCGGACGACGCAAAACCGAACTGTCCTGCTTGGGCTTCACGAAGCACTACCCAGCAAGACGCTCCAAAACAGGGGGACAAAATTCTCCGGTAACAAAAACGCGCGAATCCGTCACCAAAATCAATCGGACGACGCAAAACCGAACTGTCCTGCTTGGGCTTCACGAAGCACTACCCAGCAAGACGCTCCAAAACAGGGGGAAAAAAATTCTCCGGCAACAAAAACGCGCGAATCCGTCAGCAAAATCAATCGGACGACGCAAAACCGAACTGTCCTGCTTGGGCTTCACGAAGCACTACCCAGCAAGACGCTCCAAAACAGGAAAAAAAAAATAAATAAAATTCTCCGGCAACAAAAACGCGCGAATCCGTCACCAAAATCAATCGGACGACGCAAAACCGAACTGTCCTGCTTGGGCTTCACGAAGCACTACCCAGCAAGACGCTCCAAAACAGGGGGACAAAATTCTCCGGTAACAAAAACGCGCGAATCCGTCACCAAAATCAATCGGACGACGCAAAACCGAACTGTCCTGCTTGGGCTTCACGAAGCACTACCCAGCAAGACGCTCCAAAACAGGGGGAAAAAAATTCTCCGGCAACAAAAACGCGCGAATCCGTCAGCAAAATCAATCGGACGACGCAAAACCGAACTGTCCTGCTTGGGCTTCACGAAGCACTACCCAGCAAGACGCTCCAAAACAGGAAAAAAAAAAATAAATAAAATTCTCCGGCAACAAAAACGCGCGAATCCGTCACCAAAATCAATCGGACGACGCAAAACCGAACTGTCCTGCTTGGGCTTCACGAAGCACTACCCAGCAAGACGCTCCAAAACAGGGGGACAAAATTCTCCGGTAACAAAAACGCGCGAATCCGTCACCAAAATCAATCGGACGACGCAAAACCGAACTGTCCTGCTTGGGCTTCACGAAGCACTACCCAGCAAGACGCTCCAAAACAGGGGGACAAAATTCTCCGGTAACAAAAACGCGCGAATCCGTCACCAAAATCAATCGGACGATGAAAAACCGAACTGTCCTGCTTGGGCTTCACGAAGCACTACCCAGGAAGACGCTCCAAAACAGGGGGAAAAAATTCTCCGGTAACAAAAACGCGCGAATCCGTCACCAAAATCAATCGGACGACGCAAAACCGAACTGTCCTGCTTGGGCTTCACGAAGCACTACCCAGCAAGACGCTCCAAAACAGGGGGAAAAAAATTCTCCGGCAACAAAAACGCGCGAATCCGTCAGCAAAATCAATCGGACGACGCAAAACCGAACTGTCCTGCTTGGGCTTCACGAAGCACTACCCAGCAAGACGCTCCAAAACAGGGGGAAAAAAATTCTCCGGCAACAAAAACGCGCGAATCCGTCAGCAAAATCAATCGGACGACGCAAAACCGAACTGTCCTGCTTGGGCTTCACGAAGCACTACCCAGCAAGACGCTCCAAAACAGGGGGACAAAATTCTCCGGTAACAAAAACGCGCGAATCCGTCACCAAAATCAATCGGACGACGCAAAACCGAACTGTCCTGCTTGGGCTTCACGAAGCACTACCCAGCAAGACGCTCCAAAACAGGGGGAAAAAAAATTCTCCGGCAACAAAAACGCGCGAATCCGTCACCAAAATCAATCGGACGACGCAAAACCGAACTGTCCTGCTTGGGCTTCACGAAGCACTACCCAGGAAGACGCTCCAAAACAGGGGGAAAAAATTCTCCGGTAACAAAAACGCGCGAATCCGTCACCAAAATCAATCGGACGACGCAAAACCGAACTGTCCTGCTTGGGCTTCACGAAGCACTACCCAGCAAGACGCTCCAAAACAGGGGGAAAAAAATTCTCCGGCAACAAAAACGCGCGAATCCGTCAGCAAAATCAATCGGACGACGCAAAACCGAACTGTCCTGCTTGGGCTTCACGAAGCACTACCCAGCAAGACGCTCCAAAACAGGGGGAAAAAAATTCTCCGGCAACAAAAACGCGCGAATCCGTCAGCAAAATCAATCGGACGACGCAAAACCGAACTGTCCTGCTTGGGCTTCACGAAGCACTACCCAGCAAGACGCTCCAAAACAGGGGGAAAAAAAATTCTCCGGCAACAAAAACGCGCGAATCCGTCACCAAAATCAATCGGACGACGCAAAACCGAACTGTCCTGCTTGGGCTTCACGAAGCACTACCCAGCAAGACGCTCCAAAACAGGGGGAAAAAAATTCTCCGGCAACAAAAACGCGCGAATCCGTCAGCAAAATCAATCGGACGACGCAAAACCGAACTGTCCTGCTTGGGCTTCACGAAGCACTACCCAGCAAGACGCTCCAAAACAGGGGGAAAAAAATTCTCCGGCAACAAAAACGCGCGAATCCGTCAGCAAAATCAATCGGACGACGCAAAACCGAACTGTCCTGCTTGGGCTTCACGAAGCACTACCCAGCAAGACGCTCCAAAACAGGAAAAAAAAAAAAAAATAAATAAAATTCTCCGGCAACAAAAACGCGCGAATCCGTCACCAAAATCAATCGGACGACGCAAAACCGAACTGTCCTGCTTGGGCTTCACGAAGCACTACCCAGCAAGACGCTCCAAAACAGGGGGACAAAATTCTCCGGTAACAAAAACGCGCGAATCCGTCACCAAAATCAATCGGACGACGCAAAACCGAACTGTCCTGCTTGGGCTTCACGAAGCACTACCCAGGAAGACGCTCCAAAACAGGGGGAAAAAATTCTCCGGTAACAAAAACGCGCGAATCCGTCACCAAAATCAATCGGACGACGCAAAACCGAACTGTCCTGCTTGGGCTTCACGAAGCACTACCCAGCAAGACGCTCCAAAACAGGGGGAAAAAAAATTCTCCGGCAACAAAAACGCGCGAATCCGTCACCAAAATCAATCGGACGACGCAAAACCGAACTGTCCTGCTTGGGCTTCACGAAGCACTACCCAGGAAGACGCTCCAAAACAGGGGGAAAAAATTCTCCGGTAACAAAAACGCGCGAATCCGTCACCAAAATCAATCGGACGACGCAAAACCGAACTGTCCTGCTTGGGCTTCACGAAGCACTACCCAGCAAGACGCTCCAAATGTAAGGTTCATATTAATCTGTTTAGAAGAAAAACTATTTTTGGCCAAGTTTTCAGCTAAAAGGATAATCCTCAACTCTTCAAATCCATTGTAAATGACCAAAAAGCTTGAAAGACTTTTGCCTTAAGTCTTTTGTGAAGACTGAAAAGCCATTTTCATGTTACGTTCAGTTGTTAGTCTTATGGTGGTAAGCTCCATCGAAGTTAACATGCCGATCGCGTATTATCCTTATCGCGTATTATCCTTATACTCCCGCCCATGGTTAACATAACGTCTCTCTTTGAAAAATGCTTCCATCATTATCACTACACATTTTGGCTCCCAGAGCGAACATCAATCGCTACTGCTACTTGTGCGACAAATTATTGTGTGTTTCCTAATATCCGAGCACATGTCAAATATTCGACATCGATTCGATAGATCGAATTTAGAGAGGTTTATACTTGATGACTTTTCGTAACGTAAACAATCGTAGTCTAACAGATACGAATTAGAAAACGAGATAAAATGGTGATTCTGGTTCTGGGAGAGTTATTCATTGTAAGTAAGTACTCATACTCGTATGTATAACTGAGTTCCCCTGAAATTATATCTTACAACTCAACAGTGCAGCATCTTATCGCAAGCAAAACTAGAGCAAAATAGACAGATAGATTTCAAACGATCAGTTCCAGCCTCTCGAGGAAGACATTCTCTGCAATAAGCCCGCATTGTGTCTTTCACCACGCCGAAGACTGACAGATGAAAGAGATGAATCCACAACCGAGGGCATCCACTTCCGCAGTGTTCCGGACAGTTTCTCGGTTGCATCATCATCCGAGCCGCACACACAAGCTTACATTCTGCACCGACACAATGAAATTCTTAATCCCGTTCCACGATGGAACATCTTTCTCGCTACCGTGATCCTGGGAAACATTGATCAGGTTGTTAGACATGTCTTGAGAATTTAATATGAAAATTCAAATTTTTGAAGCACCATCCATGCATTAAAAATGTAAATTCGAACTTTTTTACGAGAAGGAATATCCCGATTAATGTAACCTCGTTTTACGGTACTCTCTCTCACCACCGAGCGTCAACTACGACCGTCTCCACCAAACCGCGCTGCATCGTCGTTTCAAACCGGGAAGACAGTGCGGTTTCGATGGTCTTTCCTCGATGCCCCGCAAATGCTTAGTTGGCAGGAAAACGGGAAAAAACTATCATCAGTAGGGATAGGATGGGCTGCCTAGTGCCGGTCTCGATGGTTAAGCGGATGATGCCTTTGTCCAGGATCAGAATGAAAAGAAAGCAAACCGATGACGAGACCAAGGGCCGACAGTAGCAGCAGCAAAGGCAGAGAGGCATCGCGATTGCTCGGCTGACTGACTGACTTGTGGTAAATCGCTTCAAGATGATGCAACTCAGCAAATCTTACTGCTGCTGACGACGACGACGACGACGACGTCGATGGTGAAGAGGTTTGCTTCGTTAGATTTCTCAGTTTCACAAGATTGACAATGGAAGATGATTTCCTTAGAATGGCAATGGCTGGGTTGGGTATCTTCCGGGGTGAAATTGTTGAGGTCAGTTCGATGCCATTGAAATAGCAAATGATAAGTGGAATCAATATTTGAGATAATACCTTGAGTTTATCAATACAGTAAGAACCCGATTTTGTCACCCCCTCGATGAATTTTAGGCTGACAAAATGGGGAACCTGACAAAATCGGGTCATTTTATTTTTTTCCTGTTTTTCAAATTTTGACGTGTTACATGGACTTTGGGCTATGGACATGGGCGTAGCCAGTTTTTTTTATCAGGGACTCTCCCCTCTCTTATATTGATAATACAAGTATGTTCCGTTTTTATCACGTTCCGATTTTGTCACGATCCGATTTTGTCACGTTCCGATTTCGTCAACAAATTATTCCGTTTTTATCAACACTAAAAATGTTTTTTTTATTAACAAAAAGTTTAGAATATAAACTATATACTTATTTTGAAGCAATTTAAATGCGTTTCAATAGACTCAGAGTCGAATTTCCGACATTATGTTAAGGTGAAGATGAATCGAAGCCAACCCTCAAATTTTCAAGAGCACAAATCTGGAGAACCAAACATCCGTTTAAGCTGAAAACTTAATCCATTAGTCACTAGCTGGTGGTGACCAATCGATAAGGTTTTCAGTTCAAACGGGTGTTCGGTTCTCCAGATTTGTGCTCTTGAAAATTTGAGGTTTGGCTTCGATTTGGGCTAATAGACTTACATGATTAAGTCACTGTTGTATTGGACAAGTGTTCCGACGTGTTTGAGTGAAGGAAACGATTTAGAAAATTCTATGGAATAACTGGGAAAACAACTGAAAACTAATCTGTCGTTTTGTATGGGAGATTGCATGCCTACTTGATGGTTAAACGAAGTTTAACGGAACCACTAGTATTGAATATTATTTTTTCTTAATAAAAACTAGAACTTTAAGTCAGTCGCAACGTGATCTAACATAAAGCTAAAAGACGATGGTAACGCTGTTCTATATTGGCGATTAGTGTATCCCTGGGAGGGAGAAACCGATACAAAATTTCTGCACGTCATGGTGAGCCCAAATTCTGCTGTTACGAACTGTCACTGTGAGCCGGGATCTTAAACAATGGACAAACATGATAAAAGCGCGTAATTGATCAAAACATTTTTCTTCATTTTATCAAAAAAGTATTGTCACGAGAGCGTATTTAATTCTGTTTATATAAAAAGCATTGAAACACGCATCATTTCACTTTTTCAAATAAAAATGAAAATTGAATGCATAGAAAACTGTGGCCCTTTTACAATGTTTGTCCAGAAACGTCGGAGCTGCACAACAAATGAAAACTAGCAATTTTCACCAAGCCTGCCTTGGTTGAGGTTGGCAAGCTGAAGTTATCTTCTTCTTCTTCTTCTTTTTCTTGGCATTAACGTCCTCACTGGGACAGAGCCTGCTTCTCAGCTTGGTGTTCTTATGAGCACTTCCACAGTTATTAACTGAGAGCTTTCTTTGCCAAAGTTGCCATTTTTGCATTCGTATATCGTGTGGCAGGTATGATGATATTCTCTGCCCAGGGAAGTCAAGGAAATTTCCATTACGAAAAGATCCTGGACCGACCGGGAATCGAACCCAGACACCTTCAGCATGACTTTGCTTTGTAGCCGCGGACTCTAACCACTCGGCTAAGGAAGGCCCCCTGAAGTTATCTTACAGTTTGTAAATAAGTTGTTCGATATTTCGTGTGTAGTATTTGTGCCTCCCTCCCAGGTGCATGCCTGTCGAAGTTGAAAGTTTTTGTTTTTATCAACGAGATTTTTAGTCCTTTGCTAGTTTATCTCGGGACCAACGGCTTTACTTTCCTTCCGAAGGAAGTCGTCACCAAAACCTTCAAGTCATTAGTGACTATCTCGGGGATGAAACTCGATCAAAGGTCTTCAACGTGAGCAGTGTTGACCAGACTCAATTCCCCGAAATTCGAATTGTGAAGCCATGAACTGTTATAAGTGTGTGTTGTATTCCTTAGATGGAGGGGGAGGTGGTTGGGCTTGAGTGTTGCACATGGGATCCGACAGTTTTGATCTCGGTGGGCCGCAATTCAAGTTTCGGTGAAATGATTCGCACTCACTCACTCACTCATTTCATTTCACCGAAACTTGAATTGTGGCTCTCTGGGATCAAAATTGATCGATTTTGTGTGCAGTACTCAAGCTTAACCATCTGCTTTTCTATCTTAGGAGGATAGAGCATGGTTGTAGTAGTTCGTGGCTTCATAGTTCGGAAAATGTTGTTTTCGGGGAAATGAGTCTGAACAACACTGAACGTGAGAGGTGTGTGTTCTAACCACTATACCAGGTCCGTCCCCCGAAGAAGTTGATAGTAATATCTTTAGAAAAAATATCATAAGATAAAAATATGATAAGATGTTGGCAATTCAAAGCACAAAAAACCGTAAATATTCATTTCAGTTTGCAAAACTTTCACAACATAACTCCACATTCAATCGTTAATCGGGAGTGCCCAAAAATGCAAAAATGTACCATGCCTAAAGGCTCTCAGTAACCGCGGAGAAGCTGAGGAGATGGCTCTTTCTCAGTTGGGATGTAATGCTTTAAAAAGAAGAAGAAGAAGAAGAAGCAGAAGGATGAGGATGAGCAGTAGAAAAAAAGGGACTTATTTTTTTTTCTTGAAAAAATAAAATAAAACTATGATCAGCTTGACCCACTTCCTTGTAGTTATTTTTACAATAAAAATGAACACTCTAAATGCTACTCACAGCTCATAACCATCAAAACTGTGCATTTATATGATGAAAATGTGTATTCTCCTGACAAAATTGCAATATTATTTTCAAACTTGTAAAATATTGTGTCTTAGAAAATTATTCCGTTTTTGTCACGGTTCCATTTTTGTTAACTGAAAATTACCGATCGTGTTGATAAAAACGGAACATACCTGTATTGATTTTTAACACTTAATAAAAGGCATTGCCATTGCCCCCTCTGGCTATGCCCATGCGTGCAAGACATCGAAAATCATCATCAGTTTCAATGTAAACGTGGATGATAAAATTTTGTTGACAAATTTATATAGGCTGACAAAATCGGGTCAAAAAGCTGACAAAATCGGGGGTAGACAAAGTCGGGGGCTGACAAAATCTCTTGTCTTCTTGTCTTCCTGATCTGGACTCTAGATTTCGATTTTCGATTTTCGATTTTCGATTTTCGATTTTCGATTTTCTTATCTTCTTGTCTTCTTGTCTTCTTGTCTTCTTGTCTTCTTGTCTTCTTGTCTTCTTGTCTTCTTGTCTTCTTGTCTTCTTGTCTTCTTGTCTTCTTGTCTTCTTGTCTTCTTGTCTTCTTGTCTTCTTGTCTTCTTGTCTTCTTGTCTTCTTGTCTTCTTGTCTTCTTGTCTTCTTGTCTTCTTGTCTTCTTGTCTTCTTGTCTTCTTGTCTTCTTGTCTTCTTGTCTTCTTGTCTTCTTGTCTTCTTGTCTTCTTGTCTTCTTGTCTTCTTGTCTTCTTGTCTTCTTGTCTTCTTGTCTTCTTGTCTTCTTGTCTTCTTGTCTTCTTGTCTTCTTGTCTTCTTGTCTTCTTGTCTTCTTGTCTTCTTGTCTTCTTGTCTTCTTGTCTTCTTGTCTTCTTGTCTTCTTGTCTTCTTGTCTTCTTGTCTTCTTGTCTTCTTGTCTTCTTGTCTTCTTGTCTTCTTGTCTTCTTGTCTTCTTGTCTTCTTGTCTTCTTGTCTTCTTGTCTTCTTGTCTTCTTGTCTTCTTGTCTTCTTGTCTTCTTGTCTTCTTGTCTTCTTGTCTTCTTGTCTTCTTGTCTTCTTGTCTTCTTGTCTTCTTGTCTTCTTGTCTTCTTGTCTTCTTGTCTTCTTGTCTCTTGTCTTCTTGTCTTCTTGTCTTCTTGTCTTCTTGTCTTCTTGTCTTCTTGTCTTCTTGTCTTCTTGTCTTCTTGTCTTCTTGTCTTCTTGTCTTCTTGTCTTCTTGTTTTCTTGTCTTCTTGTGAATATGCCAAAACAAGAAAGTTTTTGTAGCTTAGGGCAAGCTGACCAAGAATATGGTTTCGAAATAGGTAGCTCTTCTGAGCCTTATCTTATTGAATCTGCCAATTTCATGATTTATCTTTCTTTTGATGTGCTCTGTTCTGAGCTTTTGAAATTCAGCCAATGAAAAAATCAATGAACTTTCAAAACTTCTTCGTGCCAACACTTTACTATTATTATCATGGCAAAACATTGCAGCAACACAATATCGATAGCTCTCTCAAGATATTATGACGTTCGCATATTTCCACACCCCTTTCGAGCTGCAATCGATGCTTATATCAGCATCCATAAACGTCATCATTTCTCGATAGTTTTTCGGAAAGCGTCAATATCTTTCGAAAACAAAGAATTGAAAACTTTGCTATCTTGCGACTTCTCTCCTTCCAAGCTGTTCATCATTCCGCTTTCCCCCCGGAAGGCTTTCTAATAGTTTTTAAAGAAGAGAGGGAATCGTACGTCGGTTCGAGGAGCTACTTCCATTCATCATCTCCAGTTGCATTGACTGGGGCTGCTGTTGTTCGACGATGGTAACGAACATCATCATCAACATCATCCTTACATTCCGTAAAGCATCGAGAAGCTACGCGATGAAACTTCAAGCATAAATTCTTCCCATTTTTTTTGCAGTTATTTCGTAACATCTTCTTTTTCTTCTTTCTGGCGTTACGTCCCCACTGGGACAAAGCCTGCTTCTCAGCTTAGTGTTCTTATGAGCACTTCCACAGTTATTAACTGAGAGCTTACTATGCCAATGACCATTTTTGCATGCGTATATCGTGTGGCAGGTACGAAGATACTCTATGCCCTGGGAAGTCGAGGAAATTTCCAACCCGAAAAGATCCTCGACCGGTGGGATTCGAACCCACGACCCTCAGCTTGGTCGTGCTGAATAGCTGCGCGTTTACCGCTACGGCTATCTGGGCCCGTAACATCTCAAACTGACCAACCATTCATTGGGGGGAGCGTGTAAAACGCAAGTCAGAAGTAATTTATTTGCTAAATTGCATCCCAAACGAGGGCACGTTCCTTTGGCTGCATTGTGGTGCTTTGTTTCGCGAATGGATTGCTCGCCCTTCCACCGATGCCTTGGTCCTTTTTGGGAAAGGAATCCACCTGCCGGCGACGCACAGTGGGAAAATCGGTACCTTATTTATGTGACTGATTGCGGTTCTCAAAAACCTCCATATTCCATGGGAAAATATCAAGGGATTCTACGTTTTTTTACCCGACTCGAATGGAGATAGATTTATTCACCGAAACTGTGTGAGTTCTCGTTTTTTATGTTTCCCTAAGATACGCTCCTTCCTTAGCCGTGTGGGGTCTCTAACCAAGCAAAGCCATGCTGCGGGTGTCTGGGTTCGGTTCTCGATCGGTCCAGGATCTTTTCGTGATGTAAATTTCCTTGACGTCCCTGAGCATAGCGTATCATCGTACCTGCCACACGATATACGAATGCGAAAATGGCAACTTTGGCAAAGAAAGCTCTCAGTTAATAACTGTGGAAGTGCTCATTGAACACTAAGCAGAGAAACAGGCGCTGTCTCAGTAAGGACGTTATGCCAAAAGAAGAATAGAACGATCAATCACCAATTACTGGAAGTTTGTTGCACATAATGATAAGCTTTGGCGGTAACAGATTCTATACATTTCTGCTAGGGATACTCTTAGAAAATTCTTGGTTTAATCCTTGGAGGGCTCCTGAAAGAATTTCTGACTTATTTTTGAAAAAAACGAGGAAACTTTTGGATAGATTTATGAAGTAATCTCCTGAAATATGCTTAATGACATGTTAAGTGGAATACCTGAGAAAATAACAATTAGGTGTTTATGAAGAAATCCCCTGAGTAACTCTTAAATCAATCTCTGTATAAATTTTGATGATCTAGGAGTAATTCTTGATTTTTGGAGTAGGTCTTGGTGTTAATTCTGGAAGAACTCTAAAAAGAATTACTGAAAAAACACAAAAAAAAATTTTTTTTCTCAATGATATCCTTTTAAGAACTTTTGGAGGAATTTTTAAAAGTTTGTTCCAGTTAAAATTCTAAAAAATAAAGTCTTAAGAATTATCTTGACAATATTTGAAAAATAGATAAAAATTAGTGAAATTTAGAAGAAATTTTTACGGCAATTTTGAACTGATTTCTGAAATAAACATTGGCAGTATTTCTAATAGATGTCTTCGTGCTATTCCTTAAAAAATTAAAAACGGAATGTTCTAAGGAATCTGTTGTGGCAGATTGTACTCCGTTTGGCATAAGGTCGTTTGGCAAGGCTCTAACACAAAGTATAATCTCACACACAACATAACTCAAACGAACAACACATTTTTGAAGAAAAAAAAAAAACAATTGTGCCAAAATTTTTGAACCATTCAATATTGATATTGATTTTGTTAAAACGCTGTCTATTATCGAAAGAAGGAAAAATTTGTGATTGAAATAATAATTTTTTCCAGCATATCTCAAAAGGAGATCTTGTGTTTGCAAAAAAATGATGAATATTGGCAGGTTCTAAAGTAACTATCATTACAACAGCACATCTTGCAAGAAATAATAAATAACAAAACATATAAATGTTTAACATTTCGTTTAACTAAATAAAAAAATTATAAACAGTATTAATATAAAGAACAGCCTAATATAAAAAGAATGCAAAATAAATTATTAAACCATTAGAAGATTGGACGCCAAAAATTATTGCGGCATAATGAATCGAATTTTAATTGCGTGTGATCGCTAGTGATTTTGCTACTTTTCCCTGAATGTCGTTTCTCCGAATGCCGGTTCCCCGAATGAACCTTTTCCCCAAAAAGTGGTGCAGTTTAAATTGGTACTACACACAACGAAAAAATCATGTGATTTACGTCTTTTAGGATGCACATAAAAGAAGCGAGCCGAATGACGTAAATTTGTGTCGAATTTAAAATACGTTAGTGTCTGATTCGGGAAATGTCGATCACAGTTCTATCGTTTTCGTGTCCTTTAGCATGTAAAATTACATTTTTTGTTCAATACATCTTCATGGACACATTTTTGTGTCGTTCCATCAATTACATCATGTGTCATTCAGTCATAACCAGAATTACGTCCACAGTAATTTTCATTATTTTTAAGAGTGATAATAGCCTTCAGTGGCTACCTGGTGAACGAGAAAGAACGATAAGCAATCAAAAGGAGGAGGTATTCTGTCATTTTCGGCTATACACATGTTGGCATAATTGGTGAGGACGGTAAAACTCGAAAGAACCGCCAATAAAATAAAGAAGGGTGCATATCAGATGGCCAGTTCGTTCACCACCCTGAAATGTATAAAGTTACGACAATTATGAGTGCCACAAACTTTTCGGGGAAGTAGGCTATTCGAGGAAGCGGTATATTCGGGGAACTGGCATTCGGGGAACTGGCGTTCGGGGTAACGACATTCGGAGAACCGACATTCTGGGAAAAGTAGCACAACCCATCGAAGTAACTGCAGTAATCGATTTCTCTTTTCGCTGATAACTTGAGCAGATCAATGTTATCGATTGCCGCCCTTTTATCAGTTGGAAGCAAAACATATCTTAAACATATAGCTCCAAAGAACAGCCTATGTATAAAAGAAGGTGAAATTTATTTAAATTTCAAATCACTTTTTATACCTTTAACTATGGTTACATCATATTTAAAAAAAAATGTTTGAAAGAAGGGTAAATTTGTGCTAAATATATCAATACCTTCTGTGCATAAATCTATTCCGATAGCGGAACTACAAAAAATAATAAATATTTAAAAGAAAGGTAATTTCCGGATAAATAATAAAATACTATTGGCACTAACTTTCCTAATATGCTTTAGTTTATTCAAGAGCATATGATTGTTGAATGAAGTGAAATTTTGTATCAATTGACTCCACAACAAGCCTGATGTCATCAGTAAGATTCAATTGAAACGTAAAAAAGAATGTCATCTTAAGAAATTCTTGGTTTCAGACTCATTATGCCAAACGACCATTATGCCAATCGACCATTATGCCAAACGACTTTATGCCAAATGACCTACCACCTTTGTGGAATATTATTTGTAGAACTCGTTCAAAAACACATGGGGGAATAGGGCTGTTCAAAATTTAAAAATGTTTGAGAATCCAATCTCCCATATGTTCCTTACCAGATTCTATGACATTTCCCGGAACACCATTTCCCGGAATGACATTTCCCGGAAATCGTTTCCCGGAATGACCCATTTCCCGTAAAATCATTTCCCGGAATATCCCATTTCCCGGAATAACCCATTTCCCGGAAAAGAGAAAGCATAATTATTGTTTAATGATTTTTCTTTAATACTTTTTATCAGTAACCTGTAAGCATTTTGTTTATGAAATATATTAGAGAACTAAACATTTATTTGTTATGTAAAATCAAAGCCAAACCCTTGATATGGTCAATTAATGGCATGTCTCGCCGATTCACAATTGCCTTTTTTAGACGCTTTTCCTTCTTCAAAAATGCTTTGCGCTGCTGCCGAACTACTTCATCCCCCTGCAAAAACCGCAAATAATCAGCAGATATCTGTTGCTCCTCTCGACGGAGTGCCTCAACGACAGCATAAAACTTAAAGTCACTCTGCCCTTTGAATAAATTGTTGAACTTCGAGTGCCAGCCTTCAATGCAATTGGATGTTCTTGGAATTTCGTTCAAATCATTTTGATCAGTGGACCAGAATACAGGCAAATATCTGGGTTTTATTCGCCGAAATGAATTTCCCGTCTGCTTATTTTTTCCAGATACGTAGACTTTGTCTACATATTGGAAAAATGGATCCATTTTTTGAGGTGCAGATCTCTTGATAGCGTCAAAACCTTTTACTACGTCTTCAGGTGGTAGAAAAGCAAGAGCTTCCACTTGACGGAAAGCCATTTGAATTTTTACATTTTTGCAGTAATCCGACATTAATCCACATTTCTGCAATCTTTTCCAAAAATTCTTAATCAGATGGAACAAGCAACCGTATTGATTAGAGTTTTTGAAGACCTTCTGTACTGCATTGATTTCCGCCAGTTCAAAATCTGTCAGAACAACTGTAGGATCCAAAACTATTCCGTTGTCGCGAGCAAAGTGCTTCAAAACTTTCAGTGCCTTTTTGTACGTCGTTTCTGATTTATCTGGAAGAAACATGTGTACAAAGGGCACAAACTTTCTGCCCATACCAGATCCAATTGATCCATGGATGGTAAACAGTTGTCGAAATCCACGCGGTGCAGAGGAAAATGTTCCATCCATGATGTACACGCTGGATTAACTCAAACGTTGCAAATTAGAAATGGAAGAAAATATCATCAGCCTCCCCTTGCTCATTACTATGTTCTTCAACAGAAATTGCTCGCCATCGTACGTCTTCGTGAATGTTGGGTTGATTTTGTCAAAATCAGTGGGGTCCTTTTGTAGCCTTGATGTGTTGCGCTGTCTTTGGCAGATCTTTCGCTGGGCAGACTTCGAAATTTGTGATTGCACCTAAAGTTTCAAAAATGTTGAATTAGAATGAAAACAGAACACATTGATCTTCAGATGAAAATGTTTAAAAATAATTATTTAGGAGAACATCTCAACATAGAAAGATGGAAAAACTTATTTTAAATCTGTCAAGAAGCTATGGTGCCAAAAATTAAACTATCAGTAGAATTCGAAAGAACTGCTGATGATTAAAAGAAGGGAAAATATCTATAAAACCAGTATTAAAAGTGAAAAACAACATAATTGGTGTTTTCCAAATAACTAACCTCTACTGGAGCTTCAGCTGCTGCAAGTCTAATAATTTTCTCAGGATTTTCATTCCCTTCTGCTGCTTTACGTTTCAGCGTGTTCCTGTATTTGCTCGTTTCAACACCCAGTGCGTCTGGTTTATGGTTGTGATCAGTAGATTTTTGAATAGAATGGGCTCCTGAGGCGCTTGTCTCTGTTATTGCCCGGCCATTGCAACTTCTTTGTGCTACAGATCGTCGAAAGACACATTCCCAATAAAATCTTCCATTGCTCTAAAACAAATTGTGGTTCTTTGTATTCCATAGATTTGTGATTTGAACCTCAATACTTACTTGTTTGTCGCAGTAATATGAATACCCTTCGTAAAGTAGCTTTTTCTTCCGTATATTGATTTGCTCCACAATACAATCATTAACCTTAGACGAATTTTCCGTAGGATTTTCCTCGCACTCGTAAAATACTTCATCGGATGACGATGCCATGTTGACGACTGACGATATAACTCTGCAGCCAATTTCTCAGAAACACACGCTTCAAAGCAATATGCGCAATGCATAGACAAAAGCTATTATCAGATAAACAATCAGCGACCAACGCAACAACGAAGCGGCACATGATAACCTTGGAGGTGTTGAATACAATCTATTATCTTTGTCTATTAACAAAAGGGCTCCCAATAAAGCAAGGTCATCACTTGGTACTGTGACATAGTGATAGTCGTAATAGCAAGTGGAATTTATATTAAGGTCACATTTCATCCATTTTTTTTGTTGACGAAGATCAAAGACACAAAGCATTCAACAAACTTATTTCAAATGTTAGGAACGTTTGATATTAATTTTACTAATCAGTCAATTGTTTTGTGCGAGATAAAAAATGTTTCACAAAATAGTTTTCCGGGAAATGAATTTCTCTCTTCAGCTAATTTCTTTATTATGATTTGAAGAATGAGTTTTTCCCATAGGATAATAAGTTTGTACTTGCATTACAGTATTAGCTTGTCTAGAACATATCTCAAAATTTCTCCATAGTAATTTCCATATAAACTTCCATATAAATGACAATGTATTGGGCCACCTTTAAATCACCACTTAGAAAGCTGAAAATTTTACAGAACACTATTTTTATGGTAAGGATGGTGAGGAACATATGGGAAATTGGATTCTCAAACATTTTTAAATTGTGAACCGCCCTAATGGGGGAATCCAAAAAAAAAAATAATTTGAGAAATCTTTGGAGTTATTTACGGAGGACTCTTTACAACAAATGGAGGTATGAACATCATGAACTTAAGCCTTGGGTGTTAAAAGTTTTGCACATCATAGACAAAACAACCAGAGGAAAAACTTAATTCAAATTCTGAAGAAATCTTTAAAGCAATCCCGAGACACTCTCTTGGCAAATTTCTGACGGATTACTTAAAGAAATTTATTGGAAAATTAATTTGGGGATCTCTTCAGGAATTCGAGAGTTAGTTTTGGAAATAATATTGGAGGAATATATCTTGGTAAAATTTTCTAATAATGAATTTTTTATACCGTTAACGGACATATTTCGCAAAAGACAAATTTAACCCACTCATCACATTGTAAACATTTTATCAGTTTAACCAAAAATATCCAAGTAACAATGATAGCTGAATAACAGCTTATTCAGTTAAAATGCGGTTTATACAGCCTCTTTTCAGCTGTATAAACTGTTATTTAGCTACCAATGTTACCTTGGGGAGGTCTGCAGCAATTCTGGAGATAGTTTTGAAAGAAATATTGGTGGAATCTATCTTGGTAAACTTTCCAATAATAAATTTTTAAAACCGTTAATGGACATGATTCTCAGAGAGCTTTCTAACTATGATTGGAATAGTTTGACGTTGTATGAAACGATCGTTTTTGTGTACAATCCTTGAATGAACTTATAAGGAGATGTGTTTGATCCTACGACCTTGACGCTTGTTCCTGCGGGGGTGGGCTATAGGGACAGGATCAAAAAGGTCGCGCATCGTTCGCGTAGTAAAAGGAAAAAGCGTCACGGATTGTTAGTTGTGTTTGATCTATTGCTCCTGCGTGGACGAGTGATACACTGTAATTATCAAACTATATTGCGAATCCGAATAGGTTTGATTATATCATGGATCACATCACCAACCATTGGTGACTCCCAGATATTTACCTTATCCCACTAGCCCAATATCCTTCCATGAAAACTGTGGAGATGCAGAGGTATACTCAGTCTCTAGCAACAACGGTTGTCTAACTAACATTCCTTTCCTTTCCCGATAACCATTAGGACGTGGCACGCTATGTCTAAGCTTGCAGATCATGCAAATCGAATGTACCTCCGATTAAAATATTCCATCGGTGAAATTTTGATTTTTTTTCGCTTATTAGCTATTTTTTCATAAACAGGCTATGTAAATCAATGAAAATCACGTTTTGCTACACATATAAGCCCATACAAAATGTATTGGAATAATTTCACCGATAGAATATTTTGTAACCTTCCGATTATGAAATTAAAGACCAAATACTGAACTCTAGCGAAAAGAAATCCAAAGTACATTCGTTTTGCATGATCTGCTGGTTTAGACATGGCGTGCGTGGCCAGCGCCGTTATTGACTTTTAATATTTGAGCTCTTGATTTGTGCACATTGTAGAATGGTAAGCTAATCCCAAGCTCCATTCATTAAATCTCTGAGTGACTTCGATTGTTCTAGTCTGGTGCGGTCATCTATGCTCATGTTCATGCTCAATTCGTGAATGAACTTTTGAGATATATTGCAGGAATCTTAGCAGATCGTCTGGAGTCTACTTAGTCCACTAGAAATCAGCCGGTGAAGTAAATGTTGGCTTGTAATTGACAGAATCACATTGTAAACATCAGTTTAACCAATGATGATCTCTGGTACAATATGCGAGTTACAAAATTTCTCAAATTTTACCTTATCAAGTGAAATGACACTTTTTTACAATGGCTTCGCGGACTGTTTTTGAAATAATTGCATCATGGATTAATCTTGATACATATGTACACACTTCTTAAAAGCCAAAGAAAGGCCACACACTTAGATCCACGTAGTCCCTCTGAATTACCCCGTAGCATGCCGGCCCTGCGACACAGTTCAGGGGTCTCATGCTACTGAGCTAGTTATCCAGGAATCTGCTATGAGCCTATTGAGCAACAACAGCCAGGTTTTTGGGGCCCGGTGCGGAGTCAAGTTCAGGGGCCCTTCCAAATAGAGGTATGTGTCACTTGAATAGTCAATTAATCGAAATAACAATATACTTGCAATCAACATTATAATTTGGGATCGAAAATAATGGACCTTGTGTTGATCTATTGTTGAAGTTGTTTTTAATTTGTGTTTAGTAATCAAAATGTTAATTAATGAAGAGTAATATACCGATACAAACACTTCAGGGCGAATCTATGACATTTGGTCGAAGGACAATTGGTCGAATGACATTTAGTCGAATGACGTTTGGTCGAAAGTACATTTGGTCGAACGGCCATTTCGCCGAATGGACATTTGGTCGAAAAGGTTTAGTTGCAACAGAAAGCATATGATATTTGGTCGAACCGACATTTCGTGGAAAGAATTGTAATCGAATCTAAATACCATGGAATCAAAGTTTTACGTTTAGTCTGACAACCGTCGAGAGTAGCGTTTCGTCGCTTATACCAGAATGATTGAATAATTGAAAAAGTATCAGCCATTTTACGAACAATCTATATGCGATTAGCAAAATTTTGATATTCATTTTGATGGACGCTCTTCCAACTTATTAATCTACCTCTTGCGTTTTTGACGTTTCGAGATTCGAGATAAGCTGATCTTAAATGGAAACAGCCCAACTTTTGCCACCTCAGTCAACTGGTCTTACCCGGTACATAGAATTAGCACGTTTTTCATTTTTAATAATCCAAAGCTTCTACTGCAAACTCTGTTATTCACTCGAGGGGTCATCAACTTTGTCAGCAAAACCATATATTAGCTTGAGGAATGTTATTAAGCTGTAAGTCACAATAAGTCAATTGATCATAAGTAGAGTAACCGACAACTAACATTCACTCCGCCATTAAGGTTTTCTTTAAAGCAAATTTTTCCTTCCGTTTCAATTCTGATTTCCGAATGCAAAGAAAGATCCCGAGCTCTCTCTCTGAATGCTTCCATCAGATGAGCTGATCTTCATTACAAAGAACAATGATATTTCAAAAGAATAATATAAGAAGAAAACATTATGTTCACATCGTTGAGTAATAAAATAACTTGTTGAGTAGTTTTTCAAAGAATGATGATATTTTGAAAGAATAATAAATTTACTACATCCAAGTATTTCAGTTAATGTACAAAAAAAACTATTCAAAAGTTCAATTTTAGATTTTGGCATAACTTCAATTTACAAATAAAAAGGTGTATTAAATTTAAAAAGAAGACTACAGCAAAGGTCCCATTTTCAATTGAACAACAGTTGATGATTCAGATTATTCAAAAGAATACGTTATCAACTTTGCAAAACAAATATCAATTCTACCAAATTATCTTTCAATAAACCGTTTTAAAATAAGCTTCAACCAAATTTCCGTTCAACTAAACATCATTCGACCAAAATAAGTGTTCTTAAGCCATTCGACCAAATGTCCATTCGACTAAATGTCCTTTCGACCAAATGTATTTTCGACCAAACGTCATTCGACCAAATGTCATTCGACGAAATGTCCTAAAGCCCTTCAGGGCTGATCTAAGGAATCTATGACATTTGGTCGAATGACGTTTGGTCGAATGACATTTGGTCGAAAGTACATTTGGTCGAATGGACATTTCGTCGAATGGACATTTGGTCGAAAAGCATTGAATTGCTTTTAAAACATATGACATTTGGACGGAAGGACATTCAGTAGAAAATTTAGTCGAATAGAGATATTTCAGATTGTCGTACAGAGTACATATATGGTCCATGCTATTACTGGAGGTTGTATATTCTAGAACAACAGGATATAGTTCATGAAATCTGCTTTGATATTTTGAGGTTCCAGTTGCTCACTCTGACTTCCTCGCAAAATTGATTGAATCCTTGCATTTTTGAATTAACTTGATGTCGTTTTTTCTCAATAAGGCTTATTCTTCGAATCAGATGAATCGCGACGAGCTGATTTCTAATGAAAGAATTTAAACTTTTGTCACCTCTGCCGACTCGCCTTACGTCACGCGATCACGAGATAAAAGCTCTTCTCTTGTTTGAATATTTCGAATGAAATTAATTATCAGTTGAAGTCATTGACAGCGTCATCAAAGCTACATGCCCAAGGAATGTAATTTAGATGGAACTCACATTAAATTATTCACTATGATAAGCAAAATGTATCTTTCTTGCTGAACTTTTGATGCACTTCGTCGAAGCATTTCCTTAATGACTTGACCATCTAAACTGGCCCCTCATATTCTGCATATGGAAGTATATGCTGACAATTTGAGATGACAAAGATGTTCTATGCCCAACCGTACAAAGTCTGATCCCTCATTTCAAATTATTTTCCACGGTTGTTCGCTCTAATACTTGATACTTAACAAAAGTACCGCGCACTAACACTGGCAGTTTAGTATAAAGGACGATGAAATTTTTAAAGAATAATAAATTTTACAATGCTTAATACTTTAATAATTGAATAATGAAAACATTATGGAGGCGTTTTTACAAAGAATGATGATATTTTGAAAGAATAATAAATTCAACAGATCATTATGCTTCTAACATTAAGCAATAAATAGAGTACTATTTATAAGAAAATTCAAAAAAGCTCAATAATACGAAATACATGAAATAAAAGTTTTATGGCATTTGACAGAATCACTTTGAACAACTACAAAATGATTAATGACAAGAATACTTCATCCTATATATACACTAGTACATATGCTAACATCGTTGTAAAACGTAAATAATAACTATCATTTAGAAAGATTCGTTATTGACTTCTGATGGAAAAAATTGTCTACCCATCTACCCAAAACAAACGTTTGACCAAATGTTCATTCATTGTGCAACAAATTAATTTCGTTATCAAATCTTTTAAACCAATCGATTTTCCAGTCAAGCCATTCGACCAAATGTCCATTCGACCAAATGTCCCTTCGACCAAATGTACTTTCGACCAAATGTCATTCGACCAAATGTCCTAAAGCCGATCTAAGTATCTAAAGAAGAAACTTTAGAGACCTCATGCCTATTTATATTCGAGATGCCTTGAAAAACTCAACCAAAACTTTTTCCAATGATACCTAAAGATTTTTTTTTAAATATGATTGCCTCAGAAAATTTCCCAATAGATCCTTCAAAGAATTATTACAAGATTTCTATAAGAAATTTTTCAAATTTTATTGGAGGGGATTCTTTACAAAAAAAAACTATATAAGAAGGAGTGAAAATATCACCGATGAAATGTATGATAAATTCCTACAAGAGAGACGTATGTCAAAGATCTCCGGATCTCTTCTGGACTCTTGAGAAAGCCTTGAGGAGTCTTCTGATTAACTCATAGTAAAAGAAATAGAAAATTACCCAACCAATCCTAGAAAATCTCGAGTGGAACTCTTTGAGGAGCTACAGGAATAATTGGCGTATGATTTTGTGGTTTCAAAAATAATTACAGAAATCTTTGAAAGGAATCCTACACGCAACCCGAGCTTGTAAGATTTCATTACAATTCTGCATGATTCAAATACAGAAATTGTATTAAATCGTTGCATATACAGAAATTGTAATGGTCGACAATACATGGCATTGTATAACACAGAACATGGAAAGAAGTGAAAGAAGTCGGAAAAATACGATTGTGTTCGCGCCGAGTTCGAGATGCATGAGAAACAGGTTGGCTGCGTCATTACGCAGCCATGAGGCTTTATGAGTTTAATTATTACAAAAAAAATTTGCCGTCGCGCTCGGGATTCGAACCGGGAGTCATTATCAAATTATCCATCATAAGACGCGCTATCCATCACGGCTTTATCAGTCTCTTAACAAGAACATGTTTGAAGACAATTATAAACAATACCCGGCTGCTGTTGGCGTAACCGGAGAGTGGAAGTAATTACAGTTAGGTCTCCAATTAGACACACGGTTGAGGAGCGTAGTAAATATCAGCGTTATATATGGGAGTTCATCTTTGACAATATTCCCAGAATATCTGATATGTATTAGAAGATAGTTCAGTCTTTGGCGATGTTTTAGTACACGATACGACCTACCTTGAAGAGTTGAGGATAATTATTTTAGCTGAGAACTTGGTCAGTAAGGGTGCTGCATCCAAATAGATGAATATGAACCTTACAGGAGAAGTATTTTCTTCTTTTTTCTGTCGTGACATCCCAACTGTGAGTGAGCCTGCTTTTCAGCTTAGTGTTCTTTTGAGCACTTTTACAGTTATACCGCTACGGCTATCTGGGCTCCCACAAATATTTAACATATGATTTCCTTTGGGGTTATTAATTATATAATACAATTTTTCCGATTTTCAAACATAACAAAAAATCGAAAGGCGGCCGAAATTACCTAGGCTAAAAATACCATAATAGGTAGAAAAAAAAACGAATGGCAAAAATTTTCAATAAACAGGAACCCCTACAAGGCAGAAAGTACCATGAGGCAGAAAATTATGGGGGTGTATAAGGGCTACAGAAAAGTGAATAATCAATTCTGACTCCACTGACACCCCTACTAGAATATTACACGCCTCTCCTGAAAATGGTTAACTAAACTCGATTTTAAGAAGGGGTAGAGGGATTACTGAAAAGTGTGTTATGAGTTCTAACCACATTGGATGCTCAGACTAGAACACAGCATGTTCCTCTGAAAAACACCGAACACAGGCTTGAAACTCAATTCGACAAGATTAAATCGCGAAACTTTACTAAAGGACCTATCTAACATTGAGAGGCTCTCTTTGTTTACTTTCTCTTGAATCAATAACTGAGTCACATTAACCTATTCTGTTGCGATTTTTGTATTAAACGTTAGTCAAGGAAACTGCCTTTCGATCTGTAGTGAAAAACTTTCCAAAAGATTTAGTATTTCACTGTTATAATCGAAAGAGAGCGAGAGAGGAGAGAATCTCTCATTTGTACATAGGTCCTTTAGTAATGTTCAGCGAGATTTCATCGTGAATTCGGACGGAGTAGCAACCACAAATTTTACGGTCACGCTCACGCTCAATATGGGAGAAACGGTGAGTTGTACGCGATTCCGGTGAATGAATTTATTCGATTCTCTGATGTTTTTAATATTTCATGTAGGTTTACAAAACCCGTTAACTGATTTATGTGTGGGCTTCGTGGCCGTGCGAATAGTGTCATCAGGCATTTAAGCGTCATGTCATGGGGTGTGGTTTCGATTCCCGTCTCAGCCATTGAAACTTTCCGTCAGGAGTATTTCTAGGCTGTGCCACAGCATGTTTGTCCATTATCTAGTGTTAAGTTACAGTCTGTGCAGCTAAATGGCTGAAGACGGTGTCCTTGTCTTTTATGTGTTAGGTGCCGTTTTGCGTCCAGTTTTTCCCACTGTGCCGGCATTACATTTCAACTCCGAAGGAAACGTCTTGCTCTCGTCCGTTGATTATGTTTTCCTGTCCGGATGCATTTTGAGCTTTTCCAAAGTAAATAGGGAAGACTCGAGTCGATTTCCAGCTTTGATGGGATTTCTTCAGCGGGATTGCTCAGCCAGCAGCCTGGAAATGGTAAGAATGGTGCAACAGTCAGTCTACTGAAGAGCAATGAGCAGACAACTTCATTCAAGACCAAAACGAAGTAATGTGAGTGCTTGTTCTACGAATGGAGAAATATACCGTGAAGTGTCCTTGCAGAGTTGTTTCACTAGCAGTTAGTGGAAGCTCAGCCTTTATTCCCTGGCTGGTTTCCATCAGCATTCGCTTGTGTGCAAAAGCTTCCGTCAGCCATCATCGTACATCGTGGCTGGTAAAAGTCATTCCGCGCCCGAGTTGAATCCTTGAGGAATGGGAAGTGAGTTGCTTGGTACCATTGGGAAACAATATACTTCACGGTATCTTGAGATGCAGCCGGCGTGAACAAGGAAAACGTTCGTCTCTGTGTGTACTAATGAGTATCTTTTTTTGGACTTAATATTCAACAATAGTTTATCAAAGATGGATACTTAACAAACAATTTGGCTTTGAGGTAAGGGAGCGTAGAGTAATAGAATAGAGTAGAGTAGAGTAAAAAAGGGTAGATCATTATGATAAACATCCGAGAAACCTTTGGCTTGCTTTTCAAAGCATGTATTTGACTGCAAATTGAATGAAATCCGTGCTCCCATTCTGTTAGCCTTACCGTAATATACCAACCATCAAACCGGATTTATTTTAAAATTGATGAAATCTTGTCCTGTGGGCAAAAACAAAACCATAAAATTGTTTTGACAGCATGTGTTTGACGCTGAAGCTGCTGCACCCATGTAAGGCAGGAACTTTGTGTCCAACAACATGACACAGGCATCCAAATACACATACCAGCTGGCTGTACACGAGACGACGACGACGAGGACACCGAAACGGGCCCATAAAAAGATTAAGTTTATGGAAATCAGATTGACAAACTTTCGTCACAACCTGTTCGTCAGTCAGCTTGGCGAGTCGGTTCAGTTTCCGTAGGTACACGGTTCGCTCCTGTCGGTGACACTTTTCGAGCTTTTGGTTGACCCCCAACATCGAGTCAACCGGCTCGGACGTTGTCATTCCGGGTGAGATTGTGGTTTTTACATCGCACAGTTTACGTTTAAATATTCACGTCACTGACTGCGACTGTTTCCGGGTGACCTTTTCGCCTTGGCATCCCATTGAATGTTTCACCAGCTCGAAGGTACACACGTTCTCGCAAAATTGGTTTAGTTGTCAAAGTTTTTGTTCTATCAGAATTTCCTGAACTATTGGATCATTCGCTGACAATGTTCTGGACATTGTTGGCATACCAAAAATGAGTGTAGGTGGTTTAGATGAATGGGAACATAGACACATATATAAAAAAGTTGTTCTTATATCAGACAGTCAAATTCACAGGCATCATGATAAATTATCTATACTCGGTAATTCCATAGTACTTTTCAGCCAAACTTTAAAAGAATTATGATGACTCAATTTATGCCAAAAGCGTTTTGGGCTGCCAGAATATGAAATGCTTTTTCCAACCACCCTAGTATAGAATCAGCTATATCTCGAAGATTTGTAATGAACGTTTCAATAATCCAAAAACATGTTCTGTCTTATTTAAGACTTAATGATTGCACAATGGTAGGGCTACATACAAAAAGTGAGCCAAAACTACCAAAAATATAGCCCTGCCGAGGTTATTTTCTTGTTACATTGTTTAAGTCGGTTAGGGGAAGCAGTTTGCTTAGGCTATTTCTGCTTCTATTAGGAGCTATATGTACAGGCCCCGGGCTCCGAAGAGATAATGGTCTGAGGCCAAGGGTCTGTGTACTCTTTACACCACTTGAGCAATTCAGCTAGAATTGTTCATGTACAGTACATGAGCTGGTTTTAGTAGGTCGTCGTTGGTTCGGCATCCCCACACTCCCTAAGTTACCTTCTCAGGGGTCTGTTTGCAGATATCCCCCTTGTGAAAAAAAATAATACAGGCTTTTCGTTACGTTCAAGTTCATCTCTACCCATATCATATTTTTATGGATCATTCGGAATAAAACAATATCAGATAATTTCCCTCATCATGAAGCTGTAATGCAAACCCCTTACCCATATAATCCTAAGAGAAGTCAACGAACAATAAAGGGACAAATAAAGACATACAATTCCAGCATGTTTTCTACAACTGTTTACCAACTTCTTACTACATTCATATGCAAAATGTATGGCACCAGTGGGTTTCATTTTATCTATCTCTATATAGCTATTGGTGAATGCATTGCACATGACAAGTAACTGTACCAGTTGATAGAAAACGATTGAAATGGACTCTTCCATTATCGTAATTTCACCACAAGGGAATCGATGAGATGTGAACTTGATGCAGGTCTTTTTATTCGTATGACCGAACGATGCATATGCACCTCTCTATATATAAGGAAAGTTATAGTAGTAAAGGTGATGTACCTTATACGATTGAGGTGAGATGCTTTTATTTAATGATAGTATTGAAGTTTCTTACTGAACAATAATGAAGAAACGGTTCAAGAAACCAATGTGAACTCATCGATTTTAATAGTTGCACAATTGGTTGGCGTGAAGTCAGAATGGGCTAAGCGACTTTTTCCATATTTCGAAAAAAAAATCGATACTTTTTCAAGATTTTCTAATAAACTTATGTTACTCTCAAACATGATTCGTTTCCATTGGTTTAAGTAAAAAAAAAAACATTTTTTCTGGGTTTTGAGATTTTGTCACACCCCATGGTTTAAAGTAAAATTTTGGGTGTATTTTGTTTTCCGTTTCCCTCCCGAAATGTCAGACAGAAACAACCCCACACGGAGAAAATGAAGTAATCAAAAGTGACTTCACTCAATTCCGTGGGTTCATGCGTTAACCCGTTTAGACTAAAACTCTCACCGCTCAGTGGATTCCTACCGGATTTCAAACATTTTTTTGTCAGCATACTCGTACACAGTTACGAAAAGTGGCGAGAGGATCTCGGGAATGTTCCTGTGACCGGAGTTATTCCGGTGAATCACTGGGTCAGGTCAGGTGAAAAGGTTGTTGTGCGTTTGTGCCCCTGGAGGTAGGCAAATTTCAAGTCACAAATAATTTCCGAACTCGACTACAATATGGCCACTATATCAAAGAATTTTAAGAAAATCGCATCAGTGTAAACTTTTTGAGAAACGATTGATTTGGAGAACCATGTTGTGTGCATTCGATTGATCCTACAAATGTAAATTTTCCAGTCCCGGGACACCTTAAATTTAAGATAAAATGGCCAATTTGTATGTAAACATCTGCTCCAAGCTTATGGGAACGTGTTTTAGTGAGCTATTATGCTTGATTTCTATTTTTCGAGAAATGAAACGGTTTAATATCCAACAAATCTATAGCTGGTTCTTCCGAGCATTAGGTTCAAATGGTCATATCCGGTACATTCTAAACGGTCCAAAATTCTGTGTTTATAATGTTGTGATATTCATAATCACATTAATCATAATAATTTATGCAAATTTTAATAAATGCCATTGCAAATGAATAAGGACTGTTCATTTTATAAAGTGGACACTTTGGACATGCAATATCTTTTTAATTTATCAATGAAATCGAAATCGGTTTTCTGTACATCGTTCGACTAATATTGTACAATGCTGTGGTAATAAAAAAGTTACCAAAACAATATGATTTCACACTAATAAGGCACAACGTTTAGAACGGTCGATTTTTGGAGGTTATCAAAATCAAGGATTATTAAAAATCGGCAGGAAAATTCGACAATTTATATTTTTTATTTTCAAAAAATGGTTGTACTTAGAAAGCATCATCAATTAGAAGCTTGCTAAAAAATATCAAGTTATTTTTGGAGAAGCAATTTTGCAGATATCATAAAATCATTTTTTATCAATTTTTTTTAAAGAAAAATATTTTAAACTTAAATGGAACTGATATGAGTAGAATTTTAAGGTTTAAAGTACGTCCAGACGGAAGTAACACTATAGTATTTATAATAAAAATAACTTACGCCTTCATAGAGTTGCTGATTTAGTCCCCACGTCATATTTTAAGCACAATAGAAAAACAAATAATTTATTTTCAGAAGACCACTCAAAGCACAATGACAATCATCAAGATTGGGAACACTGCTTGAATTAAATCAAATTTATTTTGCATGTATTATTTTCAGAATGTGTTATTCTGAGACTACCTATCAAAATATTTTGAGAAAAACGCTTACAGTTTGCTCTAGATCGATAAACATGCGTATATAATTTTAAAAGTATGGGATTTTTCAATAAAACGACCATAAAGAGTAAATTTGGTACCGTAATCCGGGGGAACATTGATCATTTTTTTGAATATTTCTTAAATATTTCGTTTGAAAATGCAAACATTGCAAATTTTATATTTTTAAAACAAGTACTGCCACCCATAGCTCCTGACTATATACTGCATTTTGTTTTTTGAAAGATTCATGCATGTTTAAAAAAATGTTTTAAGTGATTTTTTGATTTAGCTGATATGGGGTAACATTGATCACCTATGTAAACAACGTTCGGTAATATTGAAAATATTGTTACTTACTTTAATCATGGCTCCCGAAACCGAATATGAAGGTCAAACGCTTACAAGTCATTTACTTTTTGAGTTATTTTAAAATTAAAAACACTTCGAACCACGGAATACGCCTAAAGGTAGGCAATTTCCTAAGGGAATTATATGTTCTTTACAGTAATTCGTTAATATTGCCTAATTGAGCATACTTATAAAAATTTTGACAACGGAATCGTTTTTGGCGATGCCATTTTTAGTAAGAACCGCATTTTCCTTGCTCATATCGTTTGCAGAACTTATGTGAGACATGAATCTTTGGTAATGTCATCCTTACCCATTGAAATCATTGTTTCGAAAAGTTTACAAATTTACGCATAATGTAAACGCAATTTTCGCAAAAACCCTCACTTACATTAGCTTATGAATATAAGAAAGAGAAGCACCATTCGTGATTTGGAAATGTTCCATCAATAAATGATGATACGAACTTTTTACGAGATGAGTCATTCCGATCAATGTTACCCCGCTGATCAAAGATACCCCGGATTACGGTACCCAAGAATGCGGTTAAAACTCAAGATTTTGCTTTTTTTTATACATATATAGTTTCTATAGTAATCTAAACCAGTTTTGAACACGCTTATTACTTTACTTTTTTGCTGGTAGTAAAAAGATGGTGTATCAGCAAATTTGACCATAAGGAATAGATCACTAAAGTGACTCAGCGTCAGGAACTGATGGAATATTATTGATGTTTTTAAAAGCTCTACCTTAAGTTGAATAGTAAAGGATACCAACATACAATTTGTTCATTAAATTTAGGATTTTTTTCATGCGAAAAATAATGCTTAAACTTGACGAACAGTTTTTCTTAGGAGTTTTTGCAAAAACTATTCAGTTCTTCAACCGAAAGCATTTTGTAAGTTTCTGTATTTTCATAACATTGTAGAATAATAGTTGAGCGATACACAGAAAACCGTTTACGATTTCATCAATAAATAAAAAAGATATAGCATAAACAAGGTGTCCACTTTATAAAATGAACAGTCCTTAAAGATTACTAGGTATGTCCCAAAAAAATGCCGTTTATTACCCGACTTGACCCAGCAATCCATAGGAATAACTCCGGCTACAAGAATATTCCCGAGTTCCTCTGGCCACTTCTAGAATCTAGAAATGTTGGCTAGTAGGGTAAATTATGTATTTTGGACAGGCTAAATATATGTCTGAAAATGGCAAGCAATTAACTACATTAGATACGAATATTTTATTTTGTAATGCTACTTATATGCTTAATATCCCGTTCTTCTTTGAGTTCCTGGGAAGAAAAAGCTTACAAACTGTAGTATTAGCTTGAAAAATAGCGTTTTTTGGTGGCCTGTCTGTTATACATTTCGGACTCCAAATATACATTTTGGACACACTCATGTGAATATAATTTGGACAGGGGCGTTCGTTATCTCAATATCCTTGCAATGGTTTCTAAAAAAGACAATCATATCATAAAATTTAAAGAGTTTACATGTGACTTATGCATTTTTTCGCTTATCGGATGTGTATATAAGTGATTATAATAATTTATCAATAATTTAATTTAATGCAAGCAAATATCACCAGATCCACGAAAAACGCCTGCAAGTATGCATGCATGCAACATCCCAGTGTGTTTCATCATATGGCTAAATTATATCAACTGAACAAAAACCATAATCTATTTTGGACATCACCTGATTTATGCCTTATATACTTATATTAAGATTTTAAATGAACTTAGCTTAAATTTCATACATATTTTATCATGTTTCCACTTTGAAACTTTTTATGAATGCCAATTATAAGCGCTATTATTGCATTTAATGTATGTTCTTCAAATGTCTTTTTGAAGCCAATTTGTAATTGTTATGAAAATGGTCATCATTAATAAGCAGAATAATGCAATACATGATTCCCCGTACAAATATTCCTCACCATTGCCAATCGATGTATTTGCTTGTTGATACACGGAATAGTTGAAAAGAGTGTTCGAATTGCTTTAAAACTGTTGAAATTTCACTAAAATTACTAAAACTGTTCTTGCTTGTACCAATAGTTGCGGTAAAGTGTTCCTATAGTGGAGGATCCCATAAGAAAACCACGGATATCGCAACCATAGGAACACAAATTAAAAATATACCGCAACTAAAGGAACAGTGTACCAATAGTGGAGGTATTATTTTTCACTAACATGCCGTGGATTACTGCGATGAAATATTTTTTCTTATTAAGTCAATGGTCGTTACTTCCCGTTTCATCATTAACATGTACATTAATTGCGCTTCTTCAATTTAGGCGGTTACGTGAAGTTCAATAGTGCTTATTACCTATTGATACCTTCATCTACCCTATCTGCTGCCACTGAAAATTCAAAAATAGCCGAACGCTACTAGGGTGAGCGCAATCCCGACGAATCGCAATCGATTGAGATAACCCGAGAATCAAAAGACTCACGGAGCGGAGAGAGAACAAATCCGCTATTAACGCTCTAATACCCAAATTTTTATTTTCGATTTAAATATTATTTTTCGTTATCTAAAATCGTTATAAACGCGTTCTGGGCAATTATTTATTTTTATTCGCAAATTTTTGAATTTTGGTTTTTGATTTTTATAGTTTTTATTTTTGAACATCCCTAACTTTTTTCATTTTTTCTTGAAGCCTTTCCTGGTTGTTGATTTTTGGCAATAATAAAAATTTAAATTATTGTGGTACTTTGGTGCATGCTATCATATTTACGTGTTAAACCAGCCTCATTCCCCTGAAAATGAAATGGGGCGTATTGCCCGGTTGGGGCGCATTATCCCGATTTACCCTAAATGGAGCTAGGATCAGAACGTTTCCTAGTAAATTAAATCCGCAATAGGAAAATTTATGATTTATGTATTAACTTTTGTAACTTTTCTTTGTAATTTAATTTTAATCCTTTTAATTACAACTGATTAATTAATACACTGTTTATCAGTATTTTTGTTTTTCAAATTATTTTATTGCTTTCTCCAGTTGATCAGTACTTCAGAATATCCTTTATCATTACATGTGGTGAAAAAATGCGTACCGTAATCCGGGGGCAAATTGATCATTATTTCACAACTTTTTTTTAATGTTATACTATGGAACTTAAATATTGTCAAATTTATTTCGGAAAAATCAGTACTTCAAACTAAACTTATAATATTCCCACATAAACCAAAAGCTGGTAAAGATGGACAAATTATGGGTGAAATTATGAAAAAAATCCACGTGCGTAATGAGTTAATTAATTTAATAACCATGCGGATTGGATTACCGAACAGCTCAATATAAGTGTCAGTTTATATTAGAGTGTACTTCCTCTCTGTAGTAGTCATGTCGTCACTTGAGTGAGAACGACACGTTGATAGCCTTCCCACATCTTTACTCTTCCACAATATAGTTGTTGTGAAAGCGATGTAGGTACGATAGGCAAACAGTTTCAACACTAAATCGAGAGGGATTCGCGATGAGGGCCTATCTGACAAATCAATAACAATGAGAAAATAACCAATGAAATTTTCATGTGCAATTTTTAATCCCAATTGGAGAAAATATACTCCAACTTTAACTATTTCACTTTAATACACATTTCATAAACCTATTTCCAAAATCCCCATCAATACCATACACATCTCCTTCAATTTTCCTAGCTATTTCGTAATAAAAAAATATTATAAAGTTTCGCCTTAAACGCACTCAAGAATGCCAGTATCGCCCAATGTAATGAGCCTGTAATCGATATTATTATCAGTGTCGCCTATTACTTTTGCGCCGTGTTTTCATTCTGGTTTCAATTAAGCCCGCCATGTACGCCTTGTTTATTTTTTGTTTGCAGTGTCGCCGTTTACTCTCGCCGTGTTTTGATTTTGATTTCAGATGTGCCCGTCACTTTGATAAACAAAAACACAGGCGTAATCAATACAGTGTGTGGTTTTGCATGAGGTGAAGTTTCGTCTTCTACAAATTTGCGTTTTTTGAATAGTTAAATCATCGAAAGGGGAAAAGTTCAAGTGCAGTGAATAGACAATCAAGCTACAATTTCACCGCTATAGTTTCCTAAATTGTGTACATTTTGTCAGTTTCGCCTAATTCGCGAATCTTTCTAGAAATAAATCGCACTCGCTCGCTCCGCGTATGTAGGAACATGAGATGGATGGATATTGGTTATGAAAGGGGGTGACTATCTCGGGGATGGGAATCGATCCCAAGTCCTCGGCGTGAGAGGCGTGAGTGAGCAATTCCACCGAACATGACGAATTTTTTTTTTTTTTAATTTAATTTTTGTATTTTATTGAATCGCCTGAAAATTTGCATACAGATTCTTTATGGCCAAAAATGCCATTTTGCACCTTCAGACCGCTATTTTGAACCTCGCCTTATTTTTGAGAAGGGCGTATCGGAAAATGCATAGCAAATCTTTAAAAAACTGTAACTCGAAAACGGTTTGTTCGATCGATTTGAGATCTTCTACAAAGTTGTAGGTATTGCTTAGGACTATATGGAGAAAAATATGCACGGTAAAAAAGTTACATATTATTTTTTATTTCAAAAACAAAATTTTAAAATCGATTTTCTCCAGAATCGCAGTTTCGATTTTTTTTTTATTTTTGGATATGTTTTAGGTGACAAAATTATTGCACAATGAATCAAAATGGAAGAAAAATCGAAATAGAGGAAAAAAAATAATTTTTTATGTGATTATTTGAAAGTACAGAAAAATTGCAATCGAAAGGTACTTAAGTAAATTTTTTCTAGGCTGCATTAATTTCGAGATATACTCATATTTATATAAAATTTTCAAATAAAAAAAGTAAAATAGGTCCTTTTCAAACATATTTCGTGTTTCTCCATTCCAGAAATATTTTATTTTGATTGAGTGAATCGTAGCTGAATTGTTTATTGTTTGATCAAAACCTATGTACTAAAGTATTTAAAAAAGTATGCACGGTAAAAAAAAATATAAACGAAATTTTCAAATGAAAATTTGAAGTTCATTGTTCTTAAAAACTGCAAAATTGATGAATTTTTGAATATGTTTTGCAGCATATTGTTTATAATTTCTTGCACAATGCCTCAAAACGGAAAATTTTTGGATAAAAAATAAATTATTTAAAAAAATAAATAAAATGAATTTATGTAAAACGATATTTTTGGTGCGTTTTTTTGAGTACAGAAAAATAACTATATATTTTTAAATATGAAAAATTTCTATCGAAAAATACTCAAGTAAAATTTAGCTGAGATGCATCACTTCCGAGTTGGTGAAGATGAAAAAACCGAATTTAGTACTACTTATACCATTTAATTCCACTAGAGTTTGTATCCTTTGACAGATACGCGTATTTCGACCTCAACTGTAAGGCCGTCTTCAGTGTCGTGTACTAGACTCGACTTTTAAGACTAAGTCGAGTCTAGTACACGACACTGAAGACGGCCTTACAGTTGAGGTCGAAATACGCGTATCTGTCAAAGGATACAAACTCTAGTGGAATTAAATGTTATAAGTAGTACTAAATTCGGTTTTTTTATCTACTTCTATATTGTATTTGATTTTAAATTGCCAAAGAGTTGAAAAGTTCTTCCTATTTTTATACTGTGATGCAGCTCCGTCAGGCATAAAATATATCTTGTTGACAGTTAGTTTGTGATCCAGTTGACAGATACAGAATCGTGGCGCAAATCTTCTGAAATTACAACACAACTTAAATGATTGACTTTGCCATCTTGACGATAATATATTACAAACGAATGCAAAGTAGCTTTGAACTTCATCTTGAACAATAAATGTGTAGTTTTCCGAAAAATCACAAATTACCACAAATTCACCTTCTATCAAATTGTTTTTTGTGTTATTTAAAAATGTAGCTTGCTCTTTTTTGATGAAATCATGAGGTATTAGCTTCTCCAATTTACGAGTAAAATATGATACAAATCATCAGGCTGCTTTAAAAAAGTTTCAATATCACACCTGTCGGTTGTGACCCACTGTTTAAATTGTAATTCGTCAATGCCATTCTTTTCGATTTCTGATAACAAGCTTCGTTCAAAGGTAGTAGAATCTGAACATTTTTCACAACAACGTAAGGTGCAATCCACTGTTTTTGTTTCACATAATAAACTATCAGTAAAAAAAAATAAATCATGCAGTATATTTTATTTCTTTAAACTTTGGATTATCAAATAAACATTTTCGTGAATAGTACATACGCACACATTATGTTTTCCAGAGCTAGTTAACAATTTACAATTCTTCGGTCTCAATTTTGCAAAAGATGAAAATCCTATTTGAACACCACTATGTAATTCAGTAAATCGATTAAACGACTCTCTTAATGTAGTCATCATTGTAACCTAGAATGTAGTCATCAGGCAACCTAGAAAAATTTTACTTGTCTTCCAATGCATTTTCTGTACTATCAAATAAACACATAAAAAAATATTGTTTTCCTTTATTTCGAAAATCATAATTCTGCAACTTGTTCCGTAAACTACTATTACACCCAAGGAACACACATGTTATAATTGATGCATATTAACTCTTATATGACTATATCTTGTCATATAAGAGATAATATGCATCAGTTATATCATGTGTGTTACTCGGGCAGCACTGGTCACAGATTTTGCACATGTTTTAAACACGAGACAAAAACGTGTTCCGCAGTGCAATTAACCCGTATAGGACTGAGTGAAAGCAAAAATACTAAAACCCTTACCACTCAGCGACTACTTAACGGATTCAAGTATTTTTTTGTCAGTATACTGGCCCACATATCTAGTTTCTAGAAATGGCCAGAGGAACTCGGGAATACTCCTGTAGCCGGAGTTATTGCGGTGGGTCACTGGGTCAAGTGGGGTAGGAAAAGGCGATTTTTTGGGACATGCTAAGTTATCTTTATTTATTTCCAATGCCATTAATTTTATTTTGCATAAATCATTAAGATCTGATATTCAACATTATAAATGAATAGTTTTGCAACATTTAGAGTGTACCAGATGTGGCCACTCGGACTTAATACCCTGAAGAACCGGCTCTAGATTTGTAAGGTACTAAACCGTTTTGAAATCTCTAAAAGTATAGATCGAATATAATAGTTCACTAAAATGCGTTCCAATAAGCTTGACACAGATGTGAAGATACAAATTGTGCACTTTATCATAAGTTTGAGGCATCCCGGGGCCCCGAAAATGGTCATTTGTAGGATCAATCAAATGCAGTTGACATAATTATTCAATTTAATCGACTACCAGAAGGTTTATGCTGATGCGTTTTCCTTAAAACTCCTTGATATTGTGGCCACATTATAGCCGATTCTGGAAATTATCTTTGACTTGAAATTTGCCTACGTCCAGGGGCACAGAAGCACAGAACCCTTGTTACCCGACCTAACTTAGTGACCCACCGCAATAACTCCGACCACAGGAATATTTCCGAGATTCTTTGACCACTTTTAGAAACAAGATATGTGCACGAGTATACTGACAAGAAAATAATTGAAATCCGTTAGGTATTCACTGAGCGATGAGAGTTTTAGTAATTTTTCTTTCACTCAGGCCTATACGGGTTAATTGAACTCACCGAGCCATCAGAGTAGCGGCAGTTGAGTATTCCTAATGCTCATAGAAATATATTGGAAAGGCTTATTTAAACAAGTCCCCAAAGTTGGAGCTTTTGATCGGCCAATATTGAAAGATTTCGTGTGAAATATTTCCCATACATAGCCGAGTGTCCAGAATTTAAGTAAGAATGGTACGAGAACTATGTATTTAATGACAAAATAATCTATTATTACAAAACTAAATACTTGGTCCCCTCTGACCTAACGCCGACAAATTATGAAACATTCTTCGAATCTCCGTCTCGCGCATCATGAATGCCAAACCTAGTTATCCAGCCGGAAGAAAGTTTGACGAAACTCTCCAATCTGAGAGATTCAATTAAAACTTTCGAATTCGCTCGGTTTCAGTTGAATGCGGTGCACGGTTTAACAAAACTCCCTTCCCCAGTTCGATACTCACCTATTGCAACCGTCCATCCATCTTTTCCACGAACAGTTCTCGTTCATCAACAACACAAACAATGGGACGGTTACTTCCCGCAAAAACTTTACACAAAACTTAAACACCGAGCGATATCTTTTTCCCTCTCGCTTGTTTCGAACTTCGAAACCGAGCTCGAAAGCTAGCAACGAAACAAACTCCTGGCTGCGCAATAATGTCACCCTCTCTCGCTCTCCAATGGGGATCAAGTTCCAGCTCCAGTAGACGCGACACGAGGTGGAAAACTAAAATTTAATTAACAATCGCACAAATCCTTCCGGCTTGGAGTACCGCGCGCGTGCTGAGCAGGACTAATCAAACTTTTGCTAGTAATTGAATTTTGCGCTTTGGCTGAAACTTCTGTTGTATCTACTGCGCGTTCGATTCGATTGCACTTCCGGTTGTAGGTTACGACTCTGTGTGGCACAAAGTGTCACTTTGACGGAAAGTTTACCCAACGAGGAAATATGATTTGGTTTGAATAATTATTAATTTGTTGTGCTTCATGTGATATTGTAAACTTCTTCGAGTAGATACTTTCGATATTCCATGAACTCTAATTTTAACGTAAAGAATATCTAAAAGGAGACTTATAATGCTGTTTCTTGTAATATGCATTCACCAAAAAGCAATTTCAAGAAAGATGAAATTGAAGCCACGCATTTACCATTTTGAATATTAATGTACCATGCAATCGGCAAATAGTTATGGAGAATACGATGAAGCTTGGTAAACTTCAATGACAAACTGCGCTCCAACGCCATCCTTTTCAGCTGCTTTGTTGTTTCTGAGCTGTTTAATAGCATCCTTAACTTCACTTATTATGCTATGTTCACGCATGACTACGCAGTTGTATCATGATACAAGCGGTTTTCCTGATATTTGGCCAATATAATGTTTCTGGAACGTGATATTTCCATACATTTTTGACCACCTTCTTGAACGTAATATTTCAAATTTCATGATACAAACTGCTCGAACGCAAATTTGCAGCAGCCCTGCGGGCATTTGACAGAACTGTCATGCTGAATGCTTGTTTTCGTTCTGGTTCTGATTTTGTTTTTTTTTTCGAACAGCCGGAACGGTTCAACCAGTTAAACGAGAAATCTGGGACTGCAGGAAGTTGAGCTGGAACTACCTTGACCGAGTGAGCTGGAGGTGGTTCGACGGAAACACCATCTCCACCCGTTTGGAAATCTCATGGGTCTATTGGAATCCTATGCCATGGAGGAATGAAGGAAATTGTTCTTCATGATCTTCTCGAAATTTTAAATTATTTTAATTTAATTTTGAAGCTTGGAATTACTTTTAAAATTAATATTGGAATTTCCTTTGGAATTTTCTTTGGAATTTCTTTCGAAAATTATTATTAATTTCCTTCGGATTTTTCTTTGAGATTTTTTTTTTATTTTTCATCGGAATTTCTTGGAATTACTTTCAAAAATTCCTCTGGATTTCCCCAAGAACATTCTCCAGAATTTTCTTTGCAATTCCTTTTGGAATTCCTATCAAATTTCCTTCGAAATTTGCTCTGATAGTTACTTCGGAATTTCCTTTGGTATTCTCTTCAGAATATCCTTCAGAATTCCTTTTGGATTTTCTTCGGAATTTCCTTTAAATTTTAATTGAAATAGGGTCCTAAAGCCCTGTCCCAATTTTAATGCCAAACGCTTAAGTTTAGGCCAAAAACACATGTTTACTCAATTTTCTAATGTTTTCCATTGGTTTAAGCCCAAAAAACATTTTTTTAAATTTTGTCACATCCTTTGGCTTAAACTCAAATTTTGGGTGTATTTTGTTTTCCGTGTCCCTTACGAAATGTCAGATAGGAACAACCCCAGTGGTCGAACTAAAACCCTTGTGGTGTTTTTGTCGACTAAGCGAACGTCAAACATGATCAAAAGTGTCAAGGTTCATTTATGAACCAAATTTTTAAATTAAAGTTTAAACATGTTATAGCCATTATTTGAGCGGGAAAAATTGCTAAAGTAGTTACAATAACATGCTTTTTCGTGTTATTATATAAAAACAAGATTTCATTAAAAATTTTAGGACCCAATTTCCTTCCGAATTTTCTTCGGAATTGCTTTAAATTTTTAACGTTATTTTCATTGGGGTTCCTTTTGTAATATTCTTTGAAACTTCCTTTCTGAATTTCTTTTAGAATTTCCTCTGGAATTTCCTTTGAAATTAACATAGGGTAAATGATGGCTTTGGCACCCTGAGAGTATTTTCGGCAGCACTAACTTATCGTCCTTGTTTAAATTTATCTATGGAACAAGAGTTAACTTCAATGTACTCAACATGTTCCTTGAACTATAATCTTCCATGAAAATCACATCTTTCACAAAAATATTATATAACATGGGTTTTATCATTAAATCAAATAAATGCTTACGAAATTATCGTCATTCTACTTAAAGCTTACTAAAACTCACCACTTTAAAAGGTCCAATTCTCAGCTCCAATGCCAATTTTTTCACACAAGATACGCACTGATCACTTATGCACTATTGAACTTTTGATTTGTATATAAAGCACTCTAAAATACTCAATTTTTATGCTTTAAATCAAAAATTGAAATTAATGCACTTTGATTTCCACGGCAATCAATTTTTATTACTGGACTAGGTTGCCAGAAAACCATATTCAATTGCAGTGTTTTTATCATTCACGATTTAAATTCACCGAAAAAATAGAACACAACTAATGTATTTATTGGAATTAGCCAACAAAGCATGCATTGGTAACAATTGAGCCTTTTAATACTTTCTTTTTAGTAGATTATAGTGCATAATCTTCAATATACTGAGAAACATATAAAATATACGTCTTTTAATAGTTGAACTATTTTGGCAACACTCCTGTTGTTCTACAGGCAATCAGAGGATGATGTTTATGTGTCAAGTAATAATTGAATTGATTTGCAAAGGGCCTATTCTGATTTTATCATACACTGAGAATAATAGGAAAGCAAATAAATTTTATTGGCAAAGTTTGGATATTGATCCGAATGGATCGAACAATATTCATAAATTAGAAAAAAAAAATCGTGGAACATTGAAAACAAATGTGCAAGTACCGTCATTGGGGGTGAGATTTCGCAATTTGACTTGATGTGTTCGGCTACTAAAAAAAAATGTATTCTCATTGCAAAAATATATTTCACGTTAGCCTCAGGCAGGCATCAAAATTATCAGATAGACGATGATACTATCATCTATCTGATAGACAACTGATACTACCAGTTCAGCCAGATGATACTATCACTTCTTGTCCATCCTGATAGTATCACTGAGAGAATGGTTCGTATCAGAGATAGAGTTACTGTGCACGTGCTGTAGCCTTAGGTGCAGGAGCCTCATTGTTTGCAAGCGCACAAGCGCGAAGTACATTGTGAGACCTTTTTTGGTGCGCCTCATTTTTCTTGAGATGTGTCTCACTGCGGTCTCATGCGCTCTGTCGCATGTGCTGTTTAAAATTCAGCGAAATAATTGAAATAGTTTCAAAAGTTTTGAACGAGGATCGAAATTGTAACTCTTGGATCGTGAGTCTTCGACCATATCAAGTAGGCCATCTAGACACCTGCATAATTAGGCATAAATAGTTGTAGAGGCTTTTCGTTACTAAGCAGTTGTTTCACAACTTGGATACCGATGGCGAGCCGTAGCGCCGAGCAGCGCATGAGACGAGTCTCCCCGAGAGCACATCACCTAGCGCGCGCTTTTAGAATTTTTGTGAGCCTCCGTCTAGCGCAGCACACTAGGATTCCGATGAGCTGAGAGACGGTTTGGTTGGAGGCTCGTCAGTACATTTATGTGCTCCTGAGAAATATGTAACTCTAATCAGAGATAGAGGATAGACTGATATCCCTATCCCAAAAAAAATCTTATGATGATACTATCAGTACAACATCTCTCAAACAACAATGATAGAGGTTCTATCTTTGTCAATTGATAAAAATAGAATAAAAACTGATGGACGATGGATATAGAAAATTAACTAAATTCCTTATTTAGCAATCCAATGTGGCGGCTTCAGGAGTGTAAGAATTGTTGGAAACCCATTCAATATGGGTATTTTCGGAACGGGCACGATGAGGATATGATGAAAATCGATGCTCGACGCCATTTTGAAATCCAAGATGGCGGCATCTGGTCAAGGAAAATTGTTGAACCCCATGCAATATGGGTGTTTTCGGAACGGGCACGACGAGGGGATGATGAACATCGATATCCGACGCCATTTTGAAATCCAAGATGGCGGCATCTGGTCAAGGAAAATTGTTGAAAACCCATGCAATATGGGTATTTTCGGAACGGGCGTGACGAAGGGATGACGAAAATCGATATTCGACGCCATTTTGAAATCCAAGATAGCGGCCTCCGGTTTGGTAGAATCATTGAAAACCAATGCAATATGGGTATTTTTGGGACGGGCGCGACGAGGGGATGATGAAAATCGATGTTCGACGCCATTTTGAAATCCAAGATAACGGCCTCCGGAATAGTAAAATCATACCTCGATATAACGTAACCTCTTTATAACGTATATTGAGTTACATGAACAAAAACATGATTTATGAATGATTCATGATTTCCGTCATCCCCTCATCGTGCCCGTTCCAAAAATACCCATATTGAATGGGTTTCAATGATTTTACTAAACAGGAGGCTGCCATCTTGGATTTCAAAATGGCGTCGGACATCGATTTCCGTCATCTTCTCGTCGCATCCGTTCCGGAAATACCCATATCACAGAGAACAGACGTTCATCTTTTTTCGTCAGCGTGTGTAAACCATTGTACTGGTCATTTCAGTGTGTCGTTATGCTTCTGTTACGTGGCGCTGTCGTCAGATTGAGAACGCTACAAATTTGCCGCTTTTTAAACTTTGGCGTTAGTGTCGATATCAAAAATTGCCACTTGTCGCTAGCGTTGCTTTGTCTGCTAATGCATTTTGACGTTCACTAGTGACATCGTGTTGTCGAAACGAGTTTGTATGTCGGACTGTCTGCGTTGGCGGCGCTGATAATTGATTCGAACCTTTACACATGGTTCAGATGAAATTTTGTTCGAGCCTCCATGTCTGTTCTCTGTGCCCATATTGCATTGATTTTCAACGATATTCCTTAACCGGAGGCCGCCATCTTGGATTTCAAAATGGCGTCGGACATCGATTTCCGTTATCCCCTCGTCGCGCCCGTTTCGAAAATGCCCATATTGCATGGATTTTCAATGATTTTACCAAACCGGAGGTCGCCATCTTGTATTTCAAAATGGCGTCGGACATCGATTGCCGTCATTCTCTCGTCGTGCCCTTTCCGAAAATATCCATGAGAACATACCTTGATTTATTTTTATTGGCTTTTCCCCATTATGCGCAAGATTTTGATTTCAGTATTTGTATCAATGATAGGATAGATAGGGATAGCTATAGAATTTTGCAAATTGTATATTTTTCCCAAAAGTAGATGATAAAGATATGCTTGATCCAACAGTGATAAAAAATGCTGATAGTATCTCCATCCGTCTATCAATTGATATAGATAATATAGTCTATCTTCTATTCATCATTTTTCAAGAAGTGATAGTATCCCTATCACTACCCATAGTGATAGTATCAATTGATAGTATCAAAAGATAGACGTGATAATGGTAAATGAGAGGGATAAATATGAAGCCTGTTATCTGGAATCGAACCAAGAACCTTGTGATCGATAGGTTCTGGGCAGTCCCCTCGTCTATCGGGTTTATGAACAAAAGGTCGAAGGACAAAAGGTCGAAAATGATTTGCTTGGTGGGAGATTTTTCCTTCTTTGAAAAAAGATTTTCGAGCTTTTGTCTCCCGTTTTTTGTTCTTCGACCTTTTGTTCTTTCGACCTTTTGTCCTTTCAACCTTTTGTCTTTCGACCTTCTGTCCTTTCGACCTTTTGTCTTTCGACATTTTGTCATAGATTCCGTCTATCGACGCCTTGATGTGGGGTGATGCCAACAGTCCTGTCGTCCTGCTTAGTCGGGCTTAGTCGACGACTAAGAAGCTTTTCTCAGATTTTTTTTACAATTTTCGCCCTGATTAATGAAAAATATAGGAAGAGTGATTAATCATTGCGAGATCAGGTGCATCCTAACGCCCCCCCCCGGTCAGGAGCATCTTGTCATCCTTTAATATATCAATTTTAAATTATACGCCGTATCAACGCCCTGAAGTAATTGGACCTTATCCCACAAAGTCCAGATGTACTTAACACCCTGTATGACATCAATCAAAATCTACGCCCTGGAGTTATTTTAATTTGTCTCATGTAGATCAAGTGCATCTCAATCCCCTGAGGTCATTACTTGAAAATTGAAAGCTGTATCGACGCCCAGGAGTAATTAATTCTAATTAAGTAGATCAGGTGCATCTAAACGCCCTGTAAAGAAATAAACAATAGAAAATTCCAAGCTGTATCAACGCCCTGGAGTAATATGACATTATTCTACGAAATTCAACCGCATCTTAACCCCCCGAAGACATTAATTGAATATCCAAGTTGTATCAACGCCCTGTAGTGGTTTGACCTTATCTTAAGTAGATCAGGAACATCTTGACGCCCTGAGGGCAACTATTGAAAATTCTAAGCTGTAGTTATTTGACCTTATCCTTCGTACATCATGAGCATCTTGACGCCCTGTTCGACATTAGTTCGAAATCATAAGCTACATGAATGCCCTAGAGTTTTCCAACCTTAGACCAGGTGTACTTAACCCCTGCATTTCATCAATGGAAATTTCCTAGTTGTATCCACGCCCTGGAGTAATGTGAACATGTATCACGTAGATCAAATGTATCTCAACCCCCTGAGGACATTAATTGAAAATTGAAAGCTGTATCAACGCTATGGAGCAATTTGTCCTAAATTGATTAGGTGCATCTGAATTTCCTTTTAGCCATCAATTTAATTTTCCAAGCTGTATTAACGCTCTGGAGTAATTTAACATTATGCTTCAAGGATCAGGTGCATCTCGACGCCCTGTAGGACGTCAAATAGGAGTTATATCAATCTACGTAGACTAGACGCCTTGTAATATATCGCCTTGTTTTGGAATAATTTCACCAGTTATCAAGTAGATCAGATGCACTTCAACGCCCTGAGCACGTTATTTGAAAATTCATACCTGTATCAACGCCCTTAAGCCATTTTATCCTTTGTAGATCACAAGTAACTGGACGCCCTGTAGAACATCAGTTGAAAATTATAAGTTGTATCAACGTCCTGGAGTAATTCGACCTTATCCCAGAAGACCAAGCTTACTTAATGCCTTGTATAACATCAATCGAAATGTCTAAGCAGTATCAACCTGGAGTAATTTTACTTCTAGTCATATATATCAGATGCATCTCAACATTGATAATTGCACATTGAAAGCTGTATCAACGCCTTGAAGTAATTCATCCTAAATAGATCAAGTTGTATCGACAATGGAGTAATACAGTAATCTGGAGTAATTTTACCTTATCCTCCTTAGATCTGGCGCATCTTGTCTCGGAGCTTATCCCATGTAGCTTAGTAATCAAAATGTAAACTAGTGAAGAGTAATATGCTGATACGAACCCTTTAGGGCTAATAGCGGCTAAGTGTCTGAAGAAGGAACTTTAAAGACCTTCGAAAAATGAGATCAAAATAAGACTAAACATGAACCACATCTCAATAAGGATTTCTCAAGTTATCCGACCAGACAAGTGTCAAAATGTTTTTCTAAAATTCTTTGTTGAATTTAATGGTTTTTTGTTTTGCAGAAATTTCATCAGACTGTTTTTCAGGTGATTGCTTAAAGTTTCCTTCAGCTATTATATCGAAGACATCTTTAGGAATACATCGAACGATTCCTTCATAGACTTCCCAAGAAATTCCTCTATGATTTGGAGAATTTAACCAGAACTTTTTCCAATGGGACCCTCAATTTTTTTAAATATGATGCCCTCAGAAATTTCCCTAAGAATTTGCCCAAGAGAATACTAAGGATTTTTTTTAGAAATTATACGATGGAATTCCAGAAAAAAATCCTCGAGATATTTTTAAACGAAATCCGTAAAATATCCCTGATAAAATACATGATAAATAACTACGAAAAAAATCTTTTACAGGTCTACGAATCTTTTCTGGGCTCTTGAGAAAGTCTTGGGTCTTCAGAAAAATGTATAAAGTATTTATTGGAAGATTAACCCCACCGAAATTTCCTAGCGGAAACTCCTGGAAAATCTCGATTGCAACTCTTGGAGGAGGAATAGGAATAATTGCTGTAGTATTTTGAATTCCTGATTGGTGGAGAAATGTATGAGGAATCCCTGGTTGAATTTATTGTGAAATTTCTGAAAGAATTACTTAAAGATTTTGTGGAATCATCCCTATAATAATGTATGGATCAATTCCTAGGATGACATGTCGAATAATTCCTGAATTTTTGGTTATATAACAACTGGAATTATTGAAAAATTGTCATGAGAGTTTTTCGAGGAATTCTTGAATGATTTTTCGAAAGAATTTTGACACGAATCCAATCCAATCCTACAAGAAACTTCTCTGAAAAAAAATCTGTACTGTAACTGGATTGTTGAAGGATTTTCTGGAGCAAAATTTGAAGGAATTCCCTTTGCACATCTTAAGAAACCATTCAAGGAATTTCAAAACGAATTCCTGAAAGAATTACTGGAGGAATTATTATAACAATTTCTGGAGGAACCCCAGTAAGTATTCGCGAAGAAAGCCTCAAGAATTTAAATCAAGAGACGTAAAAAAGAAACTTTACCTTTGTTCGCGCTATCGTAATATGGTTTAGGGATCATGCACAAATTACGTCACGCTCCTAGGGGGGGGAGGGGTCAAGCCAAGCGTGACAAGCCTTAAAAAAATTTCGGAGGACTCATACAAAAAACGTGACAAAGGGGGGGGGGAGGTGGTCAAAAATGATTTCGGGGGCCCATGAATCCGGGGCCCAGTGTGGACCGCACTACCGCACCCCCTAGCTACGCTACTGGTTACAATGGATCGATTTGATTGAATTTTTGATTGAACAATTAATGTTATACAAATGTCCATATAAAATCAAGAGAAAAAAAAGCTGTCTCTGTCCTCGTTAATGAAAGGAGTAAAAAAAATTGGGATTATTTATTTTGTCTGTTTGAGAAAGCTAAACAAGTTCATGTTTCTTGATATGAGATTGGACATAACAAACGACCTTATGAACGTTTGGGAATAGTAGCGCCCTCTGAGCTATAGTAACGCCCCACAAAAACAGGACGACTAAGTAGCTAAAAATTTACGACGACAGGGCTGGATGCCAAAACGATAAATAAAGCTGTCGTATTGTTTCGTATTATTGTATCTTTCTTAAGGCAAAATGTATGAATTTCTATAGTCCAGATCGCCGCATGTAGAATTGATACGCAATAAGAACAAATCAAGAGAACCGTGTTCGACCATACCCCCCTCCGCAACGGTCTTTGTATGAAAAATTAAATTTTGTGTTTGAGCCTATCCCCCTCCCCCTAGAGCGTTACGTAATTTGTGGACGGCGCCTTAGTCTGCACAAATTTAGTGGTGTTGTGTATTCAATATGACTCTCAGCTATTCTATTTATAACTGCAACGCTGTTCTCAGTGTAGTCTGTATTTTTCTGCATTGGCCCTTTCAACGAGTAGAACATAATAAGTGACGTTCAATTTCATAAAAGAACAAGTGCCTCGTGACTTTGGTGAGGAGAAATATACGATTCAGAGAACAAAATAGTGTTTTGTGCATAATAATTAATAAATTAAGTGTGCTCAAGTGTAGTTCAGGTGTCTCCTGTTAATTGTTGTGCTTTGTTGTTGTGTATAATTGCCTTCCTAAAAGTTCAACTGCTTAGGCTGCCGACAATACGTAAGTTCCCCTAGGAAATTCTTTGAAATTTCTTCCGTAAAATCGGTGAAATTTCTTTTCTTTTGCAAATACCTTCCGAATTTTCTTTAGGATTTTCTTTGGTATTTACTTCAAAATTTCCTTTGAATTTCCATCGAAGTTTCCTTTTGAACTATGCTATCAAATTGAGTTTCAAAATTTTCTCTGGAAATTATATTAAAATTTATTCCGGAACTTAGTTGGGAATTTCCATTGAAATTTCTTTCACAAGTTTCTCCAAAGAGTCCATTAAGGAAGTTCCTACAGGAAGTTCCTTCAAATTCAGGAATTTTACTTGAATTCCTTTAGAACTTAGGGGGCCCAGATAGCCGTAGCGGTAAACGCGCAGCTATTCAGCATGACCATGCTGAGGGTCGTGGGTTCGAATCCCGCTGGTCGAGGATCTTTTCGTGAAGGAAATTTTCTCGATTCCCATGGCATACAAGTATCTTCGTACCTGCCACACATGCGTATATCATGCAAAAATGGTCATTGGCATAGTAAGCTCTCAGTTAATAACTGTGGAAGTGCTCATAAGAACACTAAGCTGAGAAGCAGGCTCTGTCCCAGTGGGGACGTAACGCCAGAAAAGAAGAAGAAGAACTTAGAATGGCGAAGGAAAAAAACCAAAGAAAATCCGAAGAATACTCCAAAAGAACCTCCAAGAAAAATTTCAAAGGAATGCTGAAGGAGTGATGGGAGTTCCCAAGGAAATTCAGATGGAAATACCAAAGCAAAATCCAGTGGAAATTCCGAACAAAATTCCAAAAGAAATTCCGAAGGATGATTCATCGAAAAAAATCTATGGAAATTCCCTCAGAATTTCGATGGAAATGACGACATAAATTCCAATGGAAATTCCAAAAGAAAATGCCAACGAAATTTCGAAGAAAATTCCAAAGAAATTTCAAACCAATTACGAATGAAATTTAAAAGAGAATTCCTAAAGAAATTCCGACGGAAGTTCCATAGGAAACTTCAAATAAAATTCTAAAGGATATCCCAAAGAAAGTTCCGAAGGATATTTCAAAGGCAAAAGAAGTTAAAAAAAATCCAAAAGAAATTTAGAAGGAAATTTTGAAAGAAATTTTGACAAGAAAAATCCGAATGCAAAGAAATTTCAATGGAAATGTCAAAAGAAAATGAGAAGGTGATTCTGCAGGAAATTTTAAATACATTTCTAAAGAAAATGCACGACAAAAACACAGGGAAATCGGAATTCAAAAGACAACAGAAATTCCGAAATAAATTCGAAATGAAATTCAGATGGAAAAGCTGAAGTAAATTCCGACGAAATTCCTAAGGCAATTTTAAAGGCATTCCAAAGAAAATTCCAAAAAATAAATCCACAGTGTATTCCTAATTCTAAAGGAAACTACAAAGAAAATCCAGATGAAAAAATTCTGAAGAAAATTTCAAAGGAAAATCAGAAAATAATTCAGAAAGTAATTCCTAATTCAACACAAATTCCAAGGGAAATTACGATGGAAATGCCGAAGGAAAATACGAAAGGAAATTCCATAGGCAATAGGGTAACGACTGTTTATTTCGATTTTAAACACTAACAATTTGCGTCAGCGGCAAAAAGTACAGAAAACAACCTTTCGAACATTCAGTTTCTCTCACTGGCGACACTTAAGTTTGTATTCCGCTCACTGATCGCGCTACGCTGCATTCTCAAATTTCTCAAACTTCCACCACAATGGAAGAATGGTAACTGTCAAAACGTATGGAAAATAATGAAAAACGTGAATTTCAAGCAATTAGGGAACTGGATCTAAAAAGCAGTGATTAGAAATCAAGTGTAATGTGAATACAGGTATGTTCCGTTTTTATCAACACGATCGGCAATTTTCAGTTGACAAAAACGGAACAGTGACAAAAACAGAATAATTTTCTTAGACAAAATATTTTACAAATTTTAAAATAAAATTGCAGTTTGCTAGGATAATACACAATTTCATCATATAAATGCACAGTATTAATATTTAGGAGCTGTGATTAGCATTAAAATTGTTCATTCGTATAAATTCGTAAATAAGGTGGTTTGCAGACTTTAATGAAACAATATGATTAATTAATGCAATAAATCATTAATAGCTCAAGTTTTCTTGGTAAGGATTTCAATGTATGAAATATGGAATATTAAAACGATAATCACATATATGTGCTTTGCATCATGAGATAGGACATATTTGTAAAAATAACTACTAGAAAGTGGGTCAAGCTGATCATTATTTTTTTTAGCAAGAAATATTTAACAAGGAACATTTTTTTCTTCTCTTCATCCTCATCCTTCTGCTTCTTCTTCTTCTTCTTCTTTATGGTATTCCAAGAAACGCCTTCTTTACAGCTTATTGTTCTTATAAATACTTTGGTAGTTATCAACAGAGTGTTTCTTTGCCAAGGTACATTTTTCAATTTTTGCCACCCGAATGGCCATCAAATGTGGGGTTATGTTTTGCAAGGTTAAATTGCGGTTTCCTGTGCTTTGAATTGTTAAAATCTATTCTGTAAAATTATTATGGTGATTTCTCTTCTAAAGTTATCGCTACCCACTTCGACTGGGATGCACTAATCGCCATTCTAGAACAGCTCCACTTTCACCTTTTAGCTCTGCGTTCGATCACGAATAAGCAAGCACTAACCTAAAAAAAGTTCTACAGTTCTGTTTAATAAAATAATATTGAATAAGTTTATCAAAAACACAAAAGGGTACAAACTCCAGAACAAGCATAACCAAATTAAAACTAGAACATGAAAAAGAGGTACGTGTCTGCTCAAAGATCAAGATCCTAACAAATTTGAGATAGGAACGTGCGTGACGTGGGACCATCCAGTTCCAGTATTAACAGTTTCTCAAATTGTCACCCATTTCAGTACTTTTCCCTCTTCCATGATGCAAACTTATTATATGGAGATTAAAAATATTTCAATAGATTGTTAAGTTTTGCTGGACCTAATCAATGGCTGTTGCTATAATCTGTGCAATTTTATCGAGTTAAAGAGATAAAAGATAATGTACAAAATATGACGGGATCGACAGTCCTATCAAACATAAAATAAACTCGATTACCTTTGCTAAAACATTCTTGAGTTCATTCTCAGGTACATCCCTTATAACAAATAACTGAACACTCTCACTGATATATGTCTATCACATTTATATAGTAAATTTTATGATGTCTTTTTTATATAAGAAAAGAGGTCTTTGCAACTATCCAAAGTACGTGTTCAACTAATCACTAACAGTTGTTGCTAGTAGGCTTGATAATACTCCTCAACATCATCATTGCCTCTTTGCGAGGGAACGAAAAAATGATAAGCAGGGAGACAACGAAAATTGATGCAGATTAGAGCAAAATTCCATAAAAAAGTGCCATCACAACTCCGCGAGGGCTGTTTTGTTCGGGGTGGACACTCAAGAGTTCTTTTAAAGTGTTAGTAAATGTGAGCATAGCAACAATAGAGAAAGAGTACCAGAAACAATCCTCATATTTTTTGCGCTCTCACTCGAATCGTTTGAGGATCTGTGTTGTATCATCAAGATTTGTATTAAAACATCAAAATTGTCTCATTCGTATACCGCAGAGGAGTTCTATCAAGCCTGGTTGCAAGGACGTGGCCAGTGCAACTCTCGACCGTTGAAAGATGCGTCAATCTTATTCAACAGCCCATGCTAAGTTTGAAAACTCTAATTGATTAGAGGATAGGAAGGAGTCAAAGCTTATTAAGTTGTATATGAGTTGACACCTACCATGTATCGTAGGTGATTAAAGCTAACATAATGTCAAAAATTCAACCCTGAAACTATTGAAAAACATTAAAATAGCTTCAAAATAAGTTTTCAGACTATGTTTCAAGCATTTAAAAAAAATAAAAATAAAACTTTTTTTTTGTGTTGATAAAAACGGAATGATTTGTTGACGAAATCGGAACGTGACAAAATCGGAGCGTGACAAAATCGGAACGTGATAAAAACGGAACATACCTGTACATAACTTTTTGTGTTTAGTTCATGTTCCATGGTGCTTTCTTTGCTTCAGGATTCCGTTTTAACTATCACTAAAAAAGAGCCATCTATTGCCTTTTCAGTTTTGAATATCGCCCTTTCCCGAAAAAAAATCCAAAGGGAATTCCAAGTTCTAAAGGAAACTACAAAGAAAATTGCAATGAAAGTTCCGAAGGAAATTTAAAAGAAAATTCTTAAGGAAATTCCGAAGTAAAGTTAAAAATGATATTCCGAATGGAATTCCAAATGATATTCTAAAATTAATTCCACAGGGAATTCCAAACGATTGTCTAAAGGAAACTCCGAAATAAATTCCACAGGGAACTCCGTAGGAAATTACAAAGAAGATCACAATTCCGAAGGATAATCAACAACAATAATCAACAAGTATAAATCACAGCTTAGATCATACTATAAAATCTGTATACAAGAAACGTCAAATTGAATCATCCCGTTCAGCTGGATTGAGGAAGTTGGCATGTTTTTCTCCTTCACCGTACCGTTGAAGTCCGCTTTCATGCTGCCTTCCATCTCAGAGGCATTCAGGTATTGATTGAAGTGCTGGTTCCACCTTTTAATCACCTCACGTTATACCGTCAAAATATCTTCATACTTATCCCGACATATTTTGGATATATTCTGTCAAGAGAATACTACGTACACTAAAAACGTTCTGAACCGTAGGTGAAAATCATTACATAGATAAAACCATTATTAACCTTCGGTGGAATTTATGCGTCGTTAAGCCGAAAAAATGTTTGAAGCTTAAACCATATATTCCATTGTGCGAAAATTCCCATTTCATTATTCGTATGTTGTATGAAATGGTGCTTCAGTCCAGAATGGTAAAATAAGCAAAATGTCCATTGGACCCTATACGACGATGTGATTACAGGTCCTTCAATCAAATGACCATCAGACCAAAAGTACAACGGACATTTCGTCGAAGGAACATATGGTCTGAAGCGTTTAATTGCAATAAAAAGTATATGATACATATTTGGTCGAACCGTCACTCCGTCGAAACATTTGACATTTGAGGACATTTGATCGGATCTTAATGGTATGGAAACAAAGCTTCAAAGTTTTATTTTCATACAGAGAGATTCCCTATTGACTTTCGATGAAAGGTTTGTTTGCAGTTCGGTTTTATATCTCTTGAGCCAAATGATTTTTCAATCATCTATTACAAAATAATCTTTCGTGGAAATGATCTAAAGCCATTCAACCTTTCGTACTTTTGATCAAATGTCATTCGATCAATAGACCACTTCCGTCAAATTTTTTTATTGGTGCATAAGCTTTCTTTCAATTTACTGAACAAACTGAAGTGACCCATATGTTCTGTAGCCTCTAACTATTGAAAAACTGGCGGCACGCCGTTTTACCCCACGGTCTCCAATATTTTTTTTCATGCTGATATCCCTCTTGACCCCCTTTTCCCCCATGGTTTCATCACGCACGCAGTGGTGAATTTTTGATCAGCTGGCTGCCAATCATGACAGATGATTTTTTGTTTATGTTTTCGTATCATTCCGGTAAACGTAAGAAGTTCTACTCGTTTTACTTTAAAAATTGAAGGAAGTGTTACTACGAGTTTGCTTTTATTTAAAAGAGAGACGACACACAGTGGCCCAAAGCTGGCCAAAAGTCAAAAAAATGAAGTTTGCAGATTCCTTCTCGAATATTTTTTCTTGATTTCTTCAGTATTGAATAACAATTCCCCAAAGTTTCAGATCGATTGGTGTATATTTCGATTTTTCACAGCATGTGACCTGGAGAGATGTCAGCTGAAATTGACCCTTTTGAATTCTTCAATTCTCGTGAAGGTTGTTCTACAGAAATTGTAGTTTCTGTACTAGATCATGACCAAACCTTTCTCAACCGGTCTCATTCGAAAGAATATACCTTAAGCTTTGTTTTGAAGATATTTTAAACCATATTTGACATGTTGACCATTTGAAAATGTCAAGAAGTGTATAACATAGAGCTCCTTCAAAAATAAGGCATTTTTTCAAAGGCAGTTCAAGATATCTGGGAAACGCTCTAAAATTATCATTTACCCCTCAATGTGTGGCAAATATTCCATAATATTCGATGTACTATGGCTTCACTTGCGCTTTTTTGCGCCAAGATATGAAAAATTATGTTTTAGTAACACTACGAATTAGCCCATTAGATCATCATACTTGAAATAAATATCGCATTTTTTATCTTTATAAGCTCCCGAATAGATTTAAAAACCACCTCGAGCTTGCCCACGATATTTAACTTCAATTTGGCATCAAAAGAATGACGTTTCACTTGATTTTGATCTGGATACGGATTTCATTGATTGAATTACAAAAATGTGCTATTTTAAACAAATTCTGTCAAATGTACCGGAAATATCGATTTTCTGTTTCAGTGACTATTTCTATCAAATTACCTCTAAAAATCATGTTTTGTCAAATAATTAGCAATTTTGAACGTTTTGAGTGAGAATTGTACTTTTGGCCAGCATTTGTATGGGATGCGGCCACTGTGCGACAGTCTGAGCAACGCAGCAAGCTCGGGATGCGAATGGATTCCGACAGTGGAAGGGAGTCGGTCGGCAACAGTCAGAGGACTGGCACGACTGTCATCCTGCATACATTCCGGCTCTTCCTCACATCGTTTTTGGTACTTCGCGTTTTGGTACCCACTTTCTGGTCGGTTTTCCCTAACGTGCCCCTGATTTTCGAGTATACGTCTCATGTTTATTTATTTATTTCGTCAACCGACGTAGACTAGTACATTTAACATATACATATTTTTGTTTCATTTCTTAATACTAAAATTATGAAATTTATAAAAAATATTGAAAAAGAAAGTGTAGTGTAAGTGATGTTAATTTCATTTTGTTTTATTTTATGCGTTGCGATTTCTTATGGATTTGAAGTATGTTTTTAGATTTTGCCGAGACATGGTAAAGTCAATAGTTTCGCAATGTTGATTGTAAATGGCCATCATTTGATTTAGAGGCCCGTTTTTGGCATAATTTGTTCGATGATGATTTGTCAAGAATAAGTTACGATTACGTAGTTGCCTAGAAGGAGCGTATAAATTTAATTTTGATAAGATTTCTGTAGAATCAATACGTTGCGAAACGATATCATTTACAAATGAAATTCTTGTGATTTCACGTCGCTCTTTCAAAGTTTGTATGTCAATAAGCATGCAGCGTGCTTTGTAGGGTGGAAGTGGAAATGATGTCCAACCTAATTTACGAAGAGCATATAGTTGAAATTGTTTCTGTACAGATTCTAATCTTTCCTCGTGTGTGATTGAGAAAGGAGACCATACAATGCTGCAGTATTCCATGATTGATCTTACATATGCAATATATAGAGTTTTAATTGTGTATGGGTCATGAAAGTTGTAGCAGAAGCGTTTTATGAACCCTAGCATGTTATTAGCCCTGTGAATTATTGTATTGTAGTGGTCTACGAAAGAAAGCTTAGAGTCTAAGATTACTCCTAAGTCCCTTATTCTTTCACATTTTTCTACATTTTGATTTCCTAATGAAATTGAAATTCGTGGTGTTGTTCTTTTTCTGCTAAATGATATTAGGTTGCATTTTTTTACATTCAGTTCTAATGTGCTGCTAGTGCTAGTATTTGATGACGCTTTTCCTTTTTTCAACATTTTTTTTAATGTTTCAAGCATCAGTGAGGTATCATTGATGTCTCCTATCCAAAAAATCATATGTTTTGTCAGTCCCAAAAGAATCAAAACAAAAAAATGACCGGAGCGCCAACAACAACGGTAAGAATCGCGCTGCGAAAAGGGTAACTTCCGTGACTGAAATGAAATTATTCGGTACGATTTCTTGTATACTTGCAGTTAGATGCTGCAGGATCCAATTGTTGCTGCCTCTGCACCAAGTACACCACCAGCGGTATACCGGAATAGCGCCTGCACAACCAATTACTTGAAGTAGCGGAACCACCACCAAAGCCACGGCAGACAGCTACTACAACGGCCAATGATTCGTCATCCTGGCATTAATATGAAGGATGATGAATAAGATGAGATTGCATGTAAAAGCTTACCTGCAGCTGTAACGCATCGTGGATTTTGTGGAGCTCAATGGCTCTGTTCGCTTCGGTCGTGTACGAGATAGGTGGAACGTACCCATATGGCGGAGAAGCTACTGGGCCATAATGGGTGGTGTCCAGCAAAAGCGAACTCAAAACACTTATATATTTAAAATAGATATTTCCGAGAAAAAAAGTCAAATAAGTTCTTAAATACATGGAACATGCTTCCATTAAGAACTATATATATATATATGTTTTGTTGTTTTAATCGCCTTCGTCACCTCTTGTCAATATCAGACAGATTAAAAAACATGGATCGTCACAAATTCCGAAACCACCACTTCCTCCCCCGCCGTGACGTAGTTTAGATTACAGTCATGAATTGAATCATGCTTCTGAGTGGGTGGGAGGTCCAACGAAGTGTAAAAACTTTAACATTCAGGATTTCTTTTAAATTCCAACCAGGATTTTCTCTAAAGATACCTTAATATACTCCGAAGATTTATCATGAGATTTTAAAGAGCTCTTCCAGAACTTGCTTATGAAACTTTCCAAGGAAATTCTTAAAATATTAAGAAATTTTTCAGGAATGTATCCAGGAATTAGTCAGAATTATTGAAGAAATACCTGAAAAAATCGGGAAGTATTTCTATGGAAAATCGTTAGGAATTCTCTGACCAAACATCTGTAGAAATTCCGGATCATCAACTGCAAGTATCTCCGAAAAAACTCTTCTGGATATATTTTTAAGCTAATTATTCAAAACATTGAATCCTTGAATACCTAATATCCTGAAGATTATACCGTTCGAAGTCATTCCCTAAAAACATATAATGAAATTTATCAATAATAGGATATAAAATATATAAAAACATAAAACAATAGAAATAAATGGAATAATTGCTGTAGTATTTGCCAGCGTGAAACTTCAAATGATTGAACAGGTTTAACTTGAGAAATTATTCTAGAAAGGTTTAAAAGAACCACAGGGCTGGTGGCGGGTAAATCTCTTCAAAATAGGTACTCGAGACTTTTTGTCTGTAAATAGAGATCAAACGAAATCAAAAAGAGGCAACGTGAATTAAGATAACAAAAAGGAAACTACAGTTAAACCTCCATGGGTCGATGTTCCATGACTCCATATCGACTCATGGAACCATACTAAAAACTAAATTTCATGGTTATACTATGATGGTCCCATCAAACAGCTTTCCGAAGCATATCTTCCATGACTCGATATTTCCATGAGTCGATGGTCCCTGCAGATATCGACTCATGGAGGTTTGACTGTAACATGCATCTTGTAACATGAAATTTCTTGTAGTGTTTCATAGAAAACCCTTTCACCGAATTGCTTCAAAAACTCAGGATTTAATCTTTGTGGATTTTCTTGGAACAACCCCTGTAGCAAGATTCCATAGATTATAAGAGCAATGACTAGATAAATCGACGGAAGAATTAATGTGAAAATGTATGCAGAAAATCCTATGAAGATTTACAGAGTAATCCCTTTTGAAATGACTTGAGAAATAGTGTATGATATCCTAAAGTAAATTGTGAAAAAATTCCTTTATCCATCCCTTGAAAACTGATCGAGGATATGCCGAAGGGATCTCTGGAGGAGTTTCTGAAATTATAACAGAAAAACCCTTAAGTTTCTATTCTAGGCAGCTGGGAAGAAATTCCAAAAGAACCTGTGAAATAGTCGCATAATAGTTTCTGTAGGTTTCTCTAAACCAGGGTTGGGAAAAACATCTGAAATTCATTCTACAGTAGCCAAACAAAGCCAATCGCAGTCAGCGAAGTCAGTGAAACTCACGCCTATCGCTGTTGTAGACAAATAGCTTTGAAAATTGAAAAACACCCGTTACTAAAAACCTAAAATTACTGGAGAAAAATGTTCTATTTCCCGCTGCATTTCCCGCATTTAGAGCCTTTCATGACACTAACTATTTAAAAAATTCATGCACCTAACATGGGCTACTTGATGAGATTCACGTTTTTGAACTACTGTAGTGGGAAAGCCACGTGATTTTCGCGAAATTCAAGCCTACTACTATTACCATTCCCAGCACTGCTCTGAACCCTTGAGAATGTTTCACCTTGATTCGCTGCAAGCAAAATAAGGAAAAAAATGACTTCAAAGACAATTTTGGTTAAAATTGAGACTTTGGAGACCTTCTATGAAAAATACAGACTTGCATTAAAATAGTGACCATATAAAAGACCTGATAGTGATACTAGCCCTGCAATCACCATTTCGTTACGGATTTTTCGGGATAAATAAGAACTTTGGCACCGAATCTCCACGTCATCCACCTGCTTATCGGCCAACATTGTCTAATCAATACGATTCCTGAGCCTTCTTTTGATACGCTAATTCATCCTCAATTCCTCATACAATATCAAAAACAACTTTAGGGTCTACTGGTAGTACTCTGGATCGCACGTCGCAGTCTGTTCTGACTTCTTCTAGGTCCATCTATCCGCCGGAATCTTCCGCTACATGGCGACTTTCTCCGCTGGCAGCCCAAATGCATCCTTGCCCATCAGGTGCAGCACGATAACCTGATCCATATACAACGCTCCGGGACGGTTAACAGTACGTTGAACCACACATTGCTTCAGTTTATCACTAGGGCAAACGCTCCCTTAGTGGAGGTAGCTCCAATAGTGGAGGTAGTGTGTTTTGACATGTTTCGCACTAATTTATGGCTATGTGATATTTTTCTATGATGTACGATGCGAAAATGATATAAGTTATCGAAAAATATTCATGAAATTTAACCGTTAAAGTATTTAAAACAATTATTTTGCTTAACATTTTTGCTCCTTTGCACCACTATAGGTGCATCAGTACCCATAGTGGAATGTCCCATAAGAAATCAATGGATTGCGCCACTAAAGGAACCATTCTTAAAACATACCTCCACTAAAGGAACAGTGTTCCTATTATTGGTGCAAGGCTTTTTACAGGGAAATTTTAAATGAATCGTGATTTTTATACATTTGAATGATAGAAGAATTTGAAATCTATCGACTGATACGTTAAAATCATATATTTGATGATTTTAACACTGCGTTTTAGCAGTTTTCCCTTAGGTGCACCACTAATGGTACATTTGCCCTAATCGATAATTGCTCGCCACTTTCGTCCAATCTCCAGTTGCATTTTCGACATTAGATCCCTAGAATTCTGGTAAAATTAAAGATTCATTCACAATTTGAAGGACGGTCAAAAATCTCCCAGTTGTCACCGAAGCCGCGTTTGTTATGATTTGAGATTTTTTTGACGTTTCAAAATGTAAATAACAGCTGAATAGGGTTATCAGTTTTAGAATTTACTCACCATCATCAGGGTTACCATTTTCGTTCCGCATGTCTCCAAAAGTGGTGAAATTGTCAATTTTCGAAAATTTATAATAAATTCAAGATTATATAAAAAGAAAAACTAACAACAGCAATGTAAGTAAGAAATCATTATCTTTTGAGAAAAAAGATAAAACAGGGGTGTTAGGTCTGACGGAAATGGTCTATTGTCCATCCGACCAAATCTACTTCTGATCAAACGTCATTCAACCAAATGTCGCAGATTCCACGTCATTTGACCAAGGGTCTTCTTCTTCGTGGCAGGTCTTCTTCGACCAAGTGTCCCAAAGCCAATAAAGACTACCAAGAAAAGCGGTCCCGTATTGTTAGTTTGATTTATCTCCTTCCAATTTCGAATGCCAAACTGTCGTATTCCTAATTTGACCACCATTCAAAAACTATCACTGCCAAGGTCAATCCTTCCATTGGATTTCATTTCCTGAAAAATCCTTTTGCTACCCCCCACCCCGTGATCCTCCACGTTCCCAAGAAAGAAGCCCTTCAGAAAACTTCGAAACGAAATAGTTTCGAAATTAAAAAACTTTGCTGCATCGAGAGAGATCGATGGTCTCATTGTTTCCACTCGTTCGTCCATTTTGGAAGCCCGTTTTCTTATCCGGACGGCCACAGGCAGCTGCCGAACTGCTTTTCCCTGCTGGTGGGAGATTTCCTCCGACCTCGATGAGAAGGACTAAACGGCGTGTAATCGAATCTTGGGTGGGATATAGGGGGCTGTAGGAACTGGTCGGTTGGCCACTCCTTTCGGCGCTGCTGTATGCAGAACGGTGGTGATTCCACGGTTTGCGAAGTGAGCTGCAAAATTTTCGTTAATAAAAGTTTTTCGATTCGGTTGGCTGTTGGTCGTGGCCAGCATCACCGATAATGGCTGGAATAATTGGCAATAATTATAGCTTTTTTATTTGAATGTTGGTTGGTTGTGGGAGTAGTCATGTTTTTTTTACTTTCGTAAATTTTTGGAGAAACATGAGGCAATAAAATCAACAATTCGAATTGATAGGCGTATCTGAGGTTTTTTGAAGAAGAATACATTTTTTTAATTATTTAAGAGTAGTGTTTAATCCTTTGATCACATTGCGTGCTCCTACGGGGCAGGCGACGAACACTTGTATATTGCAAATCTTATTAGGCGTGATTATATCATAGATCTTATTACCACTCCCAGATCCTTATCCCAGTAATCAAATATCCTTTCCATGACAGCTGTGGAGATGCAGAGGTATACTCGGTCTACAGTAACAACGGTGGTCTAACTAACATTCCTTCCTTTTCTTGATAACCTGCGCCACTTTTGACATTTAAAATTTGAGCTCTCGATTTGCGCAAATTGAAAATGGTAAGGAAGCCCCATTCATTATATCTCTGTGCAACCTTGATTGTTCTGGTCAATCATGGTCAGTTATGTTCATGCTCAGTTTTTTCGGTTATTCTGCAACACTGACAGCTTTTTTAAGTTTTTTTCCGATCAGAATAGTACCGCACTTATTGCAAACTATCACGTCTGAATACCTGATGATACGGTGAAACAAAACCTGAAAAGTTCAATCCATCAAGCACCACCCATCACTGTAGCCACTTAGCCAACATATGCAGCTTCGAGCTTCGATGGCTTTCCATGTTCAATATTACTTCCTACCCCGACCCCTGAGGGCAACTTCCAATACTTATCGACGAGGCTCGATGAGATTCTCATACCGAACCGCACCGCAACAGAACCGAATGGAGGAGTGCTTTGAAAATCAACAGGGAATCGTAGGAGAGAATATTAATCACCGATGGGGCTGCACGGAATCGAAAAAAATCAATTAAATATTGAATGAGGATTTAATTACACGTCATCGGCGAGCAGAGCAACAAACGGAGCATTGAATCGGAGGGAGAATCAACGAGCCATGGTGCAGTGATGCCACATATACTGATTAATTTGTTATAACATTTTTCCTACATGGAAAACAAAATGTGTTGTGTGTAATCAGTTCCCGATCAAATTCGCTATATAAAGTTTGTTTTGGAGATAACTAAAAATACACTGCGGAACACGTTTTTGTTCCAAGCACCAGAGTACCGCTATTTACTTTACTGAGGAGCACTTTCCAACTCCCCGCTATCAGGTGCCCAATTTGCCACCGCCTCGTGGCCGCCCCTCCTGGATGGGGGAATCCTGGACCCAGTGCCCCCGGCACTCCTCCCTCCGACGACAGCTCCCTGTATACACCGGAACAAATCTTGGAGTACACTAGGGAATTGTTCCAACGGCTGCGCGCCTGCCGCTCCAAGTCGAAACAGATCAACGCCGCCAACTCGGTGGTATTTGCTTTCCTTGCAAAATATGGCCCGTGAGGCCATCACCAGGATCGCCAATGGGAACGCTTGCTCCCTAAGGAGCAAAACCCGGGAACTGTCCGCTTTCCTAGCCCAGGAAGGCATCGATATAGCCGTGATGAGGTAGACTCACCTCAAGCCGGAAGTTAAAGTCTGCATCCCCGACTTCCGGCTAGTAAGGTTTCACCAAGGGATTTTTTCTATTTCCGTACGGGTTTGGGCCGAAAGGTCTCAGATTTTCATGAAACCTTTTCCACAGGCAGGGTTCATCAATAGGGGAACTGGGTGTAAAATGCGCCGTTGGGGTAAAACGCGCCACCCTTGTTTTGAATGAACGACGTGCTTTGGGACGCTGTTTTGCACTCGAGATTATGGAAAATGTATTAAAATGCTTCTCCATATATATTTTTATGTGTTTTCCTGGCAAAAATCGTGAAAAACTCGAAAAAACGTTTTTCGCTGTTTTCGTTGTAGTTTTGTCTTATTTTCTAGGTCATTTTTCAGGCCGATATATAACAAAACTTTTGAAACTATCACCGAGAATCGACTTGTGCACTCCCATAGTTCGTATTCCATGCGAAAAAAGTGTTGCATTTGTCCTTAAAAAAGCGCATTGAAGGACTTAAACTTTAATCAACTCGTGGGGCAAAACGGCCACTTCTATTTCATAACACCAAAACAGCCGTTTGAATTCAAATTCCAGCAAACGTATTGCCAAGGGGCAGTCCATTTATTACGTAAGGGGTTATGGGGGGAGGGGGGGTTTGAGATTTCTTACGCGCCATACAAACTATTTTTAATTTTCATACAAAAACTCTTACCATGGGGGTTGGTGGGGGTTGTCCAAAAACTGCCAAAATTGTCTTACGTAATTAATGGACCGCCCCCAAGCTGTAGTTACGTGCCAATTTGAACCTTACAAATGCACATTTTTCGAATCAGCATGTACCGTCAAACGGGGTAACTTGCAACACTTTTCAACTTCAAATCTATTTGGAAGAAAATATTAAGGACGTGGATGAACCAAATACAATCTGGTATCCTAATCGCTACGTAAAGAATGCCATGTAGTATTTATTTTATTATAATTTGGTTTCCTGGGATCAGGAGGGGCTGGAAATATGCATTTCTCATGCTACACCTGATGTAGGGTAACATGCAACACACAATGCTGACTGAAGTTTACTATCAAAAATTTTATCAATACCGTGTTTTTAATCATTAAATTATTAACTGCAATAAAAGCATGACAATATAGAGAAACTAGCTACGATTTTTGAAAAATCATTATTATTTATTGACCCTATCCGATTAAAAAATCAATTGATTTTGTATTTTATTGGTTTTACAAGTCGTCTTGACGGCTAGTAGAAAGCTATTCAAAAGTTTTAGTGCTACTTTTGTGTAAAACGGCAATGGTTTTGAGGTGTTGCTTCATATAACTTATTTTTTAATCATATTCGAACCAAAGCAACGTATCATATATTAATGACATGTCTTGAAATGGCTTCTGTTGGTCATTGAAAGTAGCTATCTTTACATTTTATGCAAAAAGTTCACAATGACAGATCTGCAAGTTACATTGGATACAGATATTTTAAATTCATCATAGTTTTCACGAAGAAAATATAATTAATTCCAACAATAATGCAATTCATGTAACTTTTTTAGTATTTTATACCAAACGTGTAATAAGTTGGTTGAGGTTCAACAATTTTAATGTAATTTTACAAATAAATGGTCAATCTGGCTTTTTCATGTGTTTTTGGGTTGTAGGACATTTCCCAGAAAGTCAAACCCCAGAACGACATTCTCCAGAATGACGTTTCCCAGAAACCCATTCCCCAGAATGGAACATTTCCCAGAAATCTATTCCCCAGAATGGGACATTCCCCAGAAAAACATTCCCCAGAATCGTTTTTATACGTTTTTAAAGAGTGAAAAAAATCAATTTGGTTATTTAGATTTTTTCTCGTTAAAAAAAATGTACCCTCTGAACTGATTCAAATTCCAAGAAGCTTCGAATTCCGGGCACAGAGGTCAATTCAGCCAAAATATTATTTTGTCAATATCATTATTATAGATCTCAAGCGAATAAAATCGGAATTGAGTTAAAAAAAACCTTCAAAACGGCGAGTGTTTACTTCCCTTTTCTCAGGTAAACTTTGTAAGGGGCCGTCTATAAACCACTTGGTCATCTATGGGAGGGCATATTTTGTCAAAGACCACGTCCCACACAATTTTCAAAATGTTTATACGGACAAAAGATCACAAAGGGAAGAGGAGGTGGTTTTGAAAATTCAAAATAAATGACAACGTGGTTCACCTGTATACCAAACCAAAATCTTAACGGGGAAATGCTGTTTAACAGTTTTCCATCTACTTGTTTTTAATTATGAATCGTGGTTTACGGCCAACCAGCCGAGTGGAAGTTTAACAACTACCGAAAAGCTAAACATTACATATAATTTGCAATTGAATTAGATGGACAAATTGATGTGAAGATTTGCGAAAAAGTTACACGTCTTCTCAGTGAGAATCGAACTCACGACTCCCCGATCTCTAGTTGGGGCGCGTTAACCACTACGCCATGAGAGGACTCATGAACGCAGAAGTTAACCTGAATTCGATTTCAGCTCAATAATCACGTGGTCCTCTTTCGCAAAGTGCACCTCTTTCGGAAGAATTAGATGCCCATCCAAACACAACGCTTTCTATATATATCCAATGCCTAGCCCGAGAGCGCATTGTTTTTTTTAGATATAGGAATAGCACACTACACTAGCCAGCAACTGCGCTGGCTGAGGTTTCTATTGTGTGGGCTTCCAATGGGTCGCGACGTTCTCAAACGACCGGTTACGGAACATGAGTCCGTTGCTCGATAACTAACTAGTTTTCCATCTACTTAAAATGGTTGTGCTCCTGACGATTCCCTGAATATCATTTCCCCGAATGCCACCTCTCCGAATGACCCGTTTCCCCAAAAGAAAATTCCCCAAATAACTCGTTTCGCCGAAAAGTGATGCAGTTCAAACAGGTGCAAAAATAGTCTTTAAGGGCTGGGTGCTGAACTAGAATGAATGATAAGCAAATAAAAGGAGAAGATAATATAGATTATAACATCTTGTCAAAAATGTCGATGATGGTGAAACTCGAAAGAACCGCCAATCAAGTGAAGAAGGGTGCATATCAGATGACCAGTTCGTTCACCACTTGCAACAAAGTTATGAAAATTATAAGAGCTAAAACTTTTCGGAAACTAGGCTATTCGGGGAAACGGGTTGTTCGGGGCACTGGCATTCTGGGAACTGGCGTTCGGGGAAACGACATTTGGGAAACCGACATTCGAGGAAAAGTAGCTCAACCGTTTAACATAAGCTGTTCCTACATATGCCATACTGTGTTTTATGATCAAACTTGATCCAAGCTATTGTTTTTTTTTGCTTTCATAGTTATTCTTCCTTCTTTTAAAATTGGCTGTTTTTTCTAATTGTACTTTCAAAGGGAGATTGGTGTAGTGTAATATGTTACAAAGTTAATCAATGGAATTTGTTTTTCGGCTTTCATGGTATATTCTCCCTTCTTTTGAACATATGCTGTTCTTCCTAGGTTTATTGTCTAAATAATTAGGGATGGTACACATATTATGTCACGCTAAATTTTAACTTTTTCGACGAGAAAATCGTCAAAAAATATAAAAATCGTCCAAATGGTTCGAATTACATTTCCGACCATAGGTGGTTAATTTTAAAGAATTTTTGATTTAAAGATTCTCCATTCAATAAATGAAAGACTGCAAAAAACCGAAAGTACTACCGTTAAAAATAAAAATAAACAATACGAAAATGTTTTACCTATGAAAATCATGGTTTTCCTCGAATTTTCCAGTTAGATGCATTCACTATTTACTATTTACCATTTTCCTGGATTTGAACACCTCAAAGATCTCTTGTTATTTTTTTTTCTGGGGAATGTCCCATTCTGGGGAATGGATTTCTGGGGAATGTCCAATTCTGGGGAATGGCGTTCTGGGGAATGTCGTTCTGGGGAACGTCATTCTGGGAAATGTCGTACAATCTTATATTCCTTATATGTACAAAATGAATTAATGGAATTTGTTTTTCTGCATTCATTGCATATTCTCCCTTCTTTTGAGCATATGCTGTTCTTCCTAGGTTTATTGTCTTCGTAATTATGTAGATTAATGGAACACAATTACAATAGAATTCTTCTGTCTTTAAAAATTTCCTTATACAGCAAAACTTAATAGCCACAAAATATCGTAGTCTGTGTGCAATAGGGTGGCCCATTATAAACTGCAATAAAATACTGTAAACATTTGAACAGAATCCATCAACTCTAAGGAGGGGCTAAACGAGCTTGAAGTTTGTAAGGACAAAATCGTCAAAATATATAAAAATCGTCCAAACGGTTCGAATTACATTTCCGACTATAGGTGGCGCTGTATTTGATTAATTTCTAGAAATTTAGATTTAGAGATTCTCCAGTCAATAAATGAAAGACTGCCACAAACCGAAGGTCCTGTCGTTTAAAAAAATACGAAAATGTTTTACCTATGAAAACTTTAATTTGGTTTTCCTCAAATTTTCCAGTTAAATGCGTTCACTATTTACTAGTTAAACTATTTGCCTGGATTTTAGCACCCCAAAAATCACTTGTTATTTTTTTCTGGGAAATGTCCCATTCTGGGGAATGGCTTTCTGGGGAATGTCGTTCTGGGGAACGTCATTCTGGGAAATGTCGTACAATCGTGTTTTTGATGACAAGCGGCAGAAAACATCATACCATTGAGATTAAAATTGCTGTTGCAAGTTACCGCTCAAGGGTACTCAAAAACGTTTTTAATTATTTTCAGGGTTAAAACGTGAAATTAATAAAACTTTTTTATAGTCCTTTTGTACACTATTAAATACTGTAGTGAATAGCAAATACCTTGAATAATATTTATATCCCATTTGTGTGGTGATTTTCAGTCTTGTTTTTATACGATCAAATGTGTGATATGATTTTCTCCTCCAGCAAACCAACCAGAGTAGAAATAATAACAAAATCCTCACCAAAACCTTTCTTTTTATAACTAAGGTCATTAACCGGTGTAACAAATAAGAATAATTTAACTTAATGCTTTAGAAAACGTCAATTCAGTTATATGTCGTCGTGTTGCAAGTTTCACCCCTGTTGCCAGTTACCCCGTTTGACGGTATACTATAATCGAACAATAACATCTGATTTAACGCCCTTATGTATCAACGTATTTGCAAGCACGATTGCGCATTAGCCTGGGACACGGTAATATGAAAAATTTAGAATCTCGCTCCAGTCCACTTTTTGGATTGCATTTATATTGCAACAATAATAACAAAATCGGGCAAAATTTCCGAATAGTCTGTGCTCAATAACTTTTTTCACAAGTGTCGGATTGCTTTGCGGTCTTCATCGTAAAAATACCTATCAAGGTATGTATTCAGAATTTTTATAGAGTTCAATGGGCGCCCTCTGGCGATTTTTCTTTACAAAAGTAAGTTTTCCCATAGTAAATCCCATACAAACTTTGAACGGCTGGCGCTAAAATATAGTTTCACCGATCGAGCTGCAATTTTGCACAGTTTTTAAAGGAGCAAAATTCAATCCAAAAAGTGGACTGGAGCGAGAATCTAAATTTTGTACCACACTATTGCGCATGCGTACGAACAAACGACTAACGCCGAGATCATGTGGCGCGTTTTACCCCGCAAAAAATAAAAATGCAGATAAGCAAGCATTTTATAAAAATTGATTTATTGACTCCAGGAAATAAAAAAATAGATGGCTGTTTCTGCTATTTGATTGAAAACATGATTGTCTATGAGATAATGAATAAAAAAGGGCTTATAATAAAAACACTCATAGCTAAAAACGCTTCCTTCCTTAGAGGGCGCGTTTTACCCCCAGTTACCCTATATGAATAAAAATAAAATTGAGAAAAATTCAGGGTCACCTATTTTCCCGGAAAACTCAGTTGAAATTTTTTTGTTTTCCCCTGACACTACTTACTTTGAAAAATCATAACTCAAGAACGAAGCATCATAGAATCAAAGTTTTTTTTTTATGAAAATGAAAGCAAATTTTCTCAGGAATAAAAAAAAATATTAACTGGAAAAAGTTTTCCACAAAATTTTTCACCGTTGAGAAAATTCGTAAAGAAAAGCCGGAAAAACTATGCTTTGTTCTTAATAATACAAAGAAATGAAAATCTTCTGGTGTTAGCAACCAAAGACAATCTTCCCGGTTGAAAAAAAATAGTATTTAGATGAAAATGTAAGTTATATACTGAATAATTGAATAAATCAAATTAAAAAATAATAATAATAATATTATTTGTTCCATATAAAAGAAAGAATCCCTTTTCAGTGTAATGAAAAATTGAGGCAGTGACAGTTTTTTTCAGTTTTTCTTAGCGGTGTAATTTTTCATGAAAAATATCATCCATTCCGACTTATACTTCATTAAAACCAATCCCACATCTTTTTTGTTTTGAAAAATTGCAATTGCTTTGATAAAAAATCTTTGTTTTTCCGATGCTTCGATTGAAATATGAGTTTTCAAAGAAAAGGCTTATATGGTCATTCTCCACAAAATTGGCCATAACTCAAAAACGAAAAAAAGTACACTTCAAAATTTTCAGCAATTAAAGCTTATGAAATTACCTTCTCAAAAATATATTTTTGAAAGTTTTTCCACTAATTGAAACATAGTTTTTCCAGAGTAGTGTTTGATCCTTTGCTCGCGTCGGTTGCTCCTGCGGGGGCGGGTGATGTGAGCAGGATCAATCGTATTGCGCGTCGCTCGCGTGGCACGAATAAATAGTGGCACGGATCGCGTTAGTAATGTTTGATCTGCTGATCATATCGCTTGCTTTTGCGAGAGTGAGCGATGAACAATTGTTAGGCGTTACACGGGTTAGGCGTAAATGTATCATGGATCGCATCACCAATCGCTGGTGACTCCCACATCTTTACCTTATCCCACTAACCGAATATCCTTTCCATGACAACTGTGGAGATGCAGAAGATTCTTCGGTCTCTAGTAACAACGGTTGTCAAGCTAACATTCCTTCCCTTCCCCGATGACCGTAAGGACGTGGCCGGCGCCGTTATTGACTTTTAAAATTTGTGCTCTCGATTTGTGCTCATTGAAGAATGGTAAGCTAATCCCAAGCCCCATTCATTAATTCCCTGTGCAACTTCGATTGCTCTAGTCAATCACAGAGTAGCAACTACAAATTGTACGGTCATATATGCTCATGCTCATGCTCAATTGGAACATAGTTTTTCCGGCTTTTCTTTACGAATTTTCTCAACAGTGGAAAATTTTGTGGAAAATTGTTTCCAGTCAATATTTATTTTTTATTCCTGAGAAAATTTGCTTTCATTTTCATAAACAACTTTGTTTCTACGATGCTCTTTCTTGAGTTATGGTTTTTCAAAGAAAAGGCTCAAAATGGCACATTTGCACATTTTTTACAAAATTGGCCATAACTCAAAAACGAAAAAAAGTACATTTTAAAAATTTCAGCGATTAAAGCTTATGAAACTATCTTCTCAAAAATATTTTTTTGAAAATTTTCCACGAGTTGGGGCATAGTTTTTCGGTTTTTCTTTACGAATTTTCTCAACGGTGAAAAATTTTGTGGAAAACTTTTTCCAGTTAATATTTTTTTCATTTCTGAGAAAATTTGCTTTCATTTTTATAAAAAAAAAACTTTGTTTCTATGATGCTTCGTTCGTTGAGTTATGATTTTTCAAAGTTAGTAGTGTCAGAGGAAAACAAAAAAAATCCAACTGAGTTTTCCGGGAAAATAGGCGACTCTGAATTTTTCTCAATTTTTTTTATTCATATATTGATGAGCCCTGCCTGTGGAAAAGGTTTCATGAAAATCTGAGACCTTTCGGCCCAAACCCGTACGGAAATAGAAAAAAAATCCCCTACTAACACATAGAGGATGCAACTGATCCCGAGTAGCGTCAGTTGGTTCCCTGTGTAAGTACAGCAGTTCTTGCAATAATGGAATGGAGTAGCAACTGTAGGTAGTCAATTATGCTCATGCTTATAAGTTTGAAAGTAAAAATACTTACAAAACCATATGGCAACACTGCCCTGGGTGTACTTCTTCGGAACATGACACGAGGTCAGGAAAGAAGGATCCTTTTTATTGGTTGGCAGAACGAACGTTTGCTGGAAACCCATGAGAATCGTCGTCTGACGCAAATGCCAATCGAACAAAGTCTCGATTGAAAGGAGCCGGCAAAATGGCAACGGTTCTGAGCTGCTTGTGTGCAAGCGGCGGCAGTTGAAAGCAAAACTCAGAAGGTATAATTGAAGCTAATTATCTCGTAGTTTTCCGCCTCCCACGGGGAATACGGTTCGTAATCGATCCAACAAGGAAGCGAGCTTGCCATTTCGATTGGGTCGAATGCGCTGCGTTGTGATGGGATTTTTATTCGATGAAGCAAAGGATGAGAAATAATTATTGGCAAAGTTGTGTTTGTAGAGGGCAAATAATGATTATTGGAACTAAATGGATTTGCAGATCTGTGAAAGTACACATCATGAAATTTACCATGAAAGATAAATATTTTCTTCGCAGGTCTGACTTTGAGACGAGCTGTACTTGAACGTTATGAGTAGGTACTGTATAATTCATAGTGTAATCTTATAATGACTATTTTTGGTATTGCTAAGCACTTCCTAACTTTGTTCATGAAATTTAACCTATTCGCCAATATTTTGATTAGTCATAATTTAATGATTCTGGTGTTTTGATCAGGAGTTCCAAAAGATATACAAGGCATTTCAATTTTATTTCTATGGTTTCTAGAGAGAGTTCATGTGGACCTCAATGGTTTTTCTTATACAATTTCCATAGGATCCCAAAAGTGTACGAACTTTCGATTTCCAAGGGATTTTCAGAAATCCCAAAAGGATAAATGGTAATGGTTGGAATGATCAATATTTCAGAAAAACTATAGCTATTGGAACTATGGAAAACTATACCCAGACAACCAAAATGTACATATAACGAAATCATGTGGAGGCTTTGTATGTGCCAAATTTAACTTATAAGATGTCGCTAAAACGCCTTCTACGTACAAAAATGGAGGCGATATACGTGTTTATTTTATGTGATGAATAATAGCATACAATGCAAGTGTATAAATTTTCTACCTGTGATCTTATGCGACATAACTTATGATAACAAATGTTGATTTGACAGCTGCGACGGATTGATTCGATTTACTTTGTACGAGTGTACGGGACGAAACAAAATGTATAAACGAACTAAAAAACAGCGTTTTATGCGAAGAGACTCGTCAACCTGACGATTTTGTTCACCGTGTTTTGCAGGTTTGATGTAATTTGTTTGAATTAACGAGTTATTACGTGAACTTTTATGTGATTTCTGGTTGTCTGGTTAGCCATTGAAAATAAATAAATATCCATCAATATATTGATTATTATGTTTCTGAACAAACTTGTATCGAAATATTTATCTATGTAAAGATATAAAAATTTCAAGCCTTAACCGAATTTTCCCCCACTGGTCAAGTGTGTTTACTGACTGAAACATAAAATATCGATATTTTTATGACAGGCATATACTATGCCAATCTTATGTTTCTTGTTACTTATGTTACTTATGTTTCCACTAAAGTTTCTACAAAATATCAACATGGATGTTCGGTTTTTTTTTTATATAGAGAAAAAAAACGCTTCAATTTTGCTTTTTATATATATCTGTCAGATTTTTTGTCAATGCATTTTAAAACATGGCACAAATAATTCCTACAATTTGGCCCGCATTTCAAAAGGTTGGGCAGGCTTGCATTATGAGTTTGAGGAATCCTCAATTGGTTTGGGATAACGCGCATAGACCAGCATTTTTTCGTGGGTTCTGAAGTTCGATAGTGGTTCAAAGGAACTGAAAAAATATCTCATGAAAAGCCAAAAAATAAGCCACCATTAAAACACATACATAAATCAAACGACTTCAGGTCAATCCTTTCCATGGCGCATACAAAACCATCTCAAATCGCCTTGATTAAAAATCAACACTAAATCAAAACCGGTCCTAAGGCTTCCCAGCGGGTCCACCCAGAGTCCAATACGGACCGGCTAGGGCCAGGTGCTGCCTCCATCCCGTGATTCGATAAAGTGGCAATCTTCGGTCTGCTGCTGGAAGAAAGAGCTTTCGGAAAATTTGCATACACAGTTCTCTGCCCGGAGAACCAAATTGCCTTTTTGTGTCGTTCCGTTTTATGTCCCCGAGGGATTGCATGTCACACTCTCCGGTAGGAAATGTTACAAGTCAGTGCATAAGGGTTCTATGGTAGCTATGCTGTTCCACAGTGGCGTAGGAGGGATTCCGGTAGGGCCACGAACCCCCACCAGAATTCTACATGCATATTTCCGGCAGGTATTTTCGCAGGAGTTGAAACTTATTCTCTCTGCTTCATTGACAATATTGTTCCGAAATTTCGCCAATATTTTCGAATTTCACGAAAAAAAATAATAATACAATAATAACAATATCCTTAGCAAATGTCGTTGTTTTCTCTAATGAGTTTTAAATTTATGATTGCAATGAATTGCTTTCTAAATTCATTCAAATAATTTTCACTATTTGGCGGCATTCATTAATTACGTAACGCTCTAGGGGGAGGGGGGAATAGGCTCAAGCGTTACGGCTCATACAAAAATTTGAAATTTTTCATACAAAAAGCGTTACGGAGGGGGGGAGGGGGTCAAGAATTTCCAATTTTAGCGTTACGTAATAAATGGACGCTGCCTTTCCGATGAATATTTTACATTTATTCCAGATTTCTACGAAAACCAATATCGTGGGGAAGGACCTGGTGTAGTGGTTAGAACACACGCCTTTCACGCCGTCGACCTGAGATCGAATCCCATCCGACATAGTCACTTATGACGTGTGCCGTCTTCCTTCGGAAGCAAAGCAAAGCCGTTGGCCACGAGATGCGCTAGTCAGAATAACGCACGGCAAAATAGATTTATCAAAGCTCGCCTTACGGATTTTCTTTGAACAACTTCTATTCTTGCAATCAACACGGCTTCATATGGCTACCACACAATAGATGCAAACTCCAAAAAAGATCTGACAAGAGAGCAATACCGTTTTGTCTCAAGTTCCGAACAAACTCATATTCTGAACACTGGGTTTTTGTATGACGATGTGGTTGAAATGTTTCGCTGATATATGTCATCAAATTACCAGAAAGTGGCAGCCAATTACAATTCAATTTAATCGTCTTCCAATATATGTTATATCTCCCCTGACCCTGATTTTATGCTCCCCTGACCGTTATTATCAGAAAAAATTCTCGCCTCTTATAAGCAGGTGAAATCAACTAACCTGTAAAAAATCTGAACTGCAACGGCAAATGAAATGTTATATGTTGTTAACAAAATGTTAATAAAATCTTAAATTTGTTTTACCAAATTAGGATGATAGTGTTGTCTAATAACACAGAACACCTAGATATAAGAAATGAATGTAATGTTTGGAATGATACTAATAAAGCTTAAAAAAAAAATCTCCATTAAATCTCTGCTCACCAGTCGTTTTCTATAGCATGGCTGCATGTATGGACAAAATTTAAAAAAAAAGTCGTAGGGCTCGTTTTGAAGTTACGTCGTTTTGATTGTATAAGTCTACTAATTCAAAGGAAATCTGAGATATTTAAACGAATTTTCTTTGGCCATAATTATTAGAAGAAATATGCCATCAACATTTGGTTCAAAGTTGGTTTGTTAAGTTATTTGTAACCACCTTGTGGAGTTTTTAATGAGAAAATAAACAACATTTGGAGTTACGCCCTTTTTGAAGTGTATCCATTGAAACATTAATTTCAAATAGATTATTTAGGCATTCTAATACCGATAATGATGTTCAAATAATTTCAATGACACATTGCACTTACATGTCGCCAAAGTCTTTCACAATTTTTTTTTTTTTTAAAAGCTCAAGCACTGTAAGGCATTACGGAGCCATTTTTTTGTGACAGTATCAGTATTCAAAATAGTTATTTGTGCAACAAGTTGCAAAATGATGATTTTTTCAGCACGAGTTGTACGTTTATCCAACGAGGCTCGCCGAGCGGCATGGCGAGACGAGTCGGTGAGGTGTCGACTCATTTCAATTTGATTAACATTAGTCGCCTCACGTCACCCGAGGTGAGAACGACTCATCTCGACTCACACGCAGCGCAGAATAAGCATGGCATGAAGAGACTGGGTTAGTAGGTTGACGCTTACCAAAACAGTACTGAAAAGTGCTACTTTTCAGCACCGAAAAGTATGTTAAAGTCATAACATTTCCAGAGCTTGATGTTACATGCCTTCTTCAAGTATCTAAACTCTCTTGAGAAGAATCCAAAACGCCGAATTTCTTTAACCCGAGTGTTATCACACTGACTGAACGCACTGTTACGCTAAATGCTATTGTCCCGAATATAGTATTACCTCAAATGATATTGTCCCGTGATAACGGAATTCGAAGTAATGCCATTCTTGGAACTGGAACTCGCCGTGATGGTCTTCAGTTATTCTGGGTAATGGAATTCAAAGCTAAGGGGTATAATTTTAAAAAGATATATTAAATATGATAAAAATAGAGTTGTTCATGGATTCTATGGACGAAAATTCCAGTTTAGATTACCGAAAAATCGTAAATGTGTTCCGTGTAACTGAAGTTTTATATGTAAACTTTACTTTCGATCGCGAACTGTGCTTGTTAAGTAAAAACACACCAGCTGCTATGACCCTTCCCAAACGAAAAAAAAAAACATACTTTTGAATCCACACAAAGTTTTTCAAACTTAAAAAGACACACATTTAACATTAGGCTCTGTAAATGCTACGATTTTGAAGTCTTTTAAACAAAATAATAACGGATGTTCTAAACTTTACATTATATTCATCCATTTTGTATCGCTGCTTTCTGCGTCGTTTATTTTATTATATTACGATTTGAGCCACAAACACCAAGCTGAAGTAGTTTTGCCAGAAGATTATCATGGTTAACGGTGTCAAAAGTAGCATTGATGTCTGTGTATACATCAGCATCAACTTGCGCTTCGTTGTCCGTAATAAAATTACATTTTTGCGTGTCTCAAGGATCAATAATGTGTCTCTAGTAGATTTGGGTTGCTGTATCTGATGCCGTTCTCAAAAATATTCATACAGTAGAAGCATTAACCTAAGAATGCTAATGTCGCTGCTGTTCGTGTTACCAACATCTAGTTTGCCACGAACTGACAGCATCAAAGTGTCAAATTCATTATAAAAACATAAACAACAACAAGGCATTGAACAAACAATGAAAACCCATAATTAATGGTAACAATGATTAAAATCAGTTTTGTGACAACAGCGCTACTAGCGTTCTACTACTAATATTTCTATTATTCATACACGTCACAATGTTTAGCTATAGCTCACCAAAGTTGTATAAAACAATGTTTTCATTGATGTTTACATGAATTTTAAAGTATGATATATCAAGTTTTTTGTGATGTAATCCACCAATCATGCAAAATATGACTTAAATTTTCGTTTCAGATATAATTTGGTTGAAATTGCACGAATAAATTTAGATAACATCGATTTTTTCAACATGCTTGCAGTCTGCAAACAAAATTCTTCGTTTCTCTCAAATGGCAAAATACAATACTTTTCGGAATTATCAAAAAATAACTTTTAAGCATCGATAGTATTAAGAACTTCGTTGATATTTGTTGTTATTAACATGAAGTTTGAACTCTGTAGCAAATTAAACGAGTAAATTGCCATACGAGCTGGTAAACTTGCATGCAATTTAGCTGAAAAAGTCAAATTTTGCATTTTCAACAGTCAATTTCTGAAAAACAAGACGTGATATAATATTTTTGAAAACGGCGATGGATTCATCAATTCTGAATTAAGTTAATAGTTGTATTATAGTGCTTGAAATAAAAACGTGTTCCGCAGTGTTTTTTTTTTTCAACTGAACGGTTTGGTTGGAAGCCGTGCTGTTTTTCGCTGATGTAGGAACAGCATGAAGTAAACATAACAAGTGGGACAACATGTTCGATTGTCAACGAGACAAAACCATTGGCTATAATCAGGGCCGTATTTACGGAAGGTCCAAGGGGGCCATGGCCCCTGGGCCCCAACAGTTTAGGGGCCCCCGCGAAATACGACAAAAACAAGCATTATTAAACATTTAAAAATTGATGCAAAAACCGATGAAAAGGAGTAAACTTTTTGAATCAAATCGAAAGATTTGAAAATGTAAGATTTCTCATTTTAAATAAGAGTGTAATGCTCTGGCTTGCAACCTAAATGATTTTTGGCCTTATTTGTAGTGTGTGGTATGTTTGCCCTTTTTTTTATCTGCGTTTCAGTTTTTGAATGTTTCTAGGAGCTTCGTTATGTACACTTTTACAAAAATCTTATAATGTATTAAAATGAGAAAATAATGTTGAATCATTGCGAGAAAAATATTTCTTGAACATTGAAGAACATGTATATAGTAAAGAAATTCAATATAATTTTGATATATTTCCAATAAGTTATAAGTTAGGGGTCCAACGTATTGAAAAAAATATCATTATTCGTTGCTTGTTTTTTGGCTCTCATACAATTTATACGCAGTAAAAAATATGCTGGAACAGCTCAATACCGTTTTTCTCACAAGCAGGGTTTTCTGATAGTTTTAACGCACTTCAGACCTAACTTCTGTTAATTAAAACCTCATCCAGAACATTTGTAAATCCGGCCCTGGTTATAATCGAATCAGTGTTTAATACTACACACTTAAATTATTTTACGGATTCCTGTAAAATCTCAACAGCTGAACAGTTCGGTGAAATAAATTAACGGAGTACGGTAAATTTTTACAGTATTCCGTGAAAAATCACCGAAATCCGTAAAATTTCGACGGAGCTACGGTGTTTTATTTCACCGAACTGTTCAGCTTTTGAGATTACGGTGAAATTCACCGTATGAGCTTAGTGTATAGATCCAAAATACGATTACTGCAGTTGCGAATGAAAATACGTTGTCGTAATCCATGAAAAGTCATGCTGTCAAGAAGCATTTATCTCGAAGAAGAGATTTGTGATTGAAATGGGCAAGAGCATAACGGTTATTAGTTTTACAGACAATTAAAGTTTTATGAAGATACTTAGCTTTTTGGGGGGTCACTGCAATATTCAACTGGAGTATTTCTATATAAAATGATACGATTCCATACTTATGGTGGGTAGTGTAAATACAATTGGAGTGGTGTCCTATGTCACGAAATCACTCGAGAACTTCTGATATAGGATTCGACAAGAGATGCCACGGTATACATTATTAAGAAGGGGATATATTCCAAAAACTGCCAGATTATTGACGACGTCATTCCTATCGTCCTTGAACAAATCTGTGTAAATTATGATCTAGTGGTCCGGACGGTAAATGCCACAATACGAATGACGTTACATGTTTACAATAAAATTTGATGTAAAGGTAAAGAGCCTTTCTTGTTAATGTTGTTTGCCGTGAAAAGGTGCGACGTATTCGTGAGCTTAGGCATAGTAGGTCGTCATTCTAATTTGTAAGCGCCGTTGATGATTGTTGCTAAATCATGTCACAGTATCGAATTGATGAAAATCAGTTGGTATTACAATGGAGTAGCTGAAAAAATATCAGCATAGTATCTGCATATAAGCGCATTCAGTGATACTTTACCGTAGCAATAACAACTACCAGTACTAAGTTTTGTCGCTTTGAATTTGTGAGCTGCAATGTCAATTTGGCTGCCAAATGAGTTCTGTTTGATCTTTCGACCTTGACGCTTGCTTCTGCGGGAGCGGGTGACGAGGGCAGGATCAAACATGTCGCGCATCGGTTGAGTGAAGTGAAAAAGTGCCGCGATCGGTTAGTTCTGTTTGATCTTCCGACCTTGACGCTTGCTCCTTGGCAGTGCGTCAAGAAAGCCCGAGCAGTCGTCAGTTGTTTTCCCTCTCGGGTCGTGCGCCTATTTTCTCTGAGTGCTTGTATATAGCCGAGCAAACGAGTTAAGCTGAATGTGGATTGTTGCTGCTCAGTCAAGGATGACGGATCAATTGGTGAGCTCGTTTCATGCTACTATTTCTAATCTATAAAATATGTATGACTGCACATTTAATCGATACAACGGTAGGACGTTAATATGATTTTTCAACAAACTATGAATGGTTCGTCACTGTGAGTGTCGACACAAACTCTGATTCATGAATTATTTATGTTTCACATTTTTTTGTTTTCAAAAGACCCCTTTCTTTTTATCTTTATTTTTGTAATTATAAAAAACTTTGAATGGTTCGACACTATAAGTGTAGACTTGCGAAAGGTTCACTTTATTCAACAAACTTTGGATGGTTCGCCACTGTAAGTGTCGGCATAAGAATAAGAGTGTTCTATGATGTTCCAGCCAATCGAGTTTTTGTTTCTTTTCAAATAAGTAAAATATAATAACACATGCTTTCGTCCTGACAGCTGTAGGAATGTTACATTTAGATATTTGTTCAACAAACTTTGAATGGTTCGTCACCTCAAGTGTCGGCATAATTTTCCTTTACATAGAAATTGTTCATATCAAATGAAAATATTATATTTTCATAAAAGCATATTTATATTTGACATAAAACTATTTATCATGGTCTAATCACTTATCAAAGTGAATCCTTTGACCCAACGATCCTCCCCATTAACAAACATCCTTCCCAGTAACCTTTGTGGAGATGCAGAGGCAAACACGGTCTCCAAATAGCAAAGGTTACACACTAACATTCCTTCCCTCAATCCCACCTGACTGCAAGGACGTGGCCGGCACCGTTATTGACCTTGTATAAATAGAGGCACTGAATTATGCACACTGAAGAAGATTATGGCCAATCCCAGCTGAACTTCTAGTTGATTCTTTGTGCATTTTCACTGACTTCGGTCAATCACGGAATAGCAACCATTGATATGTGTAGTCAGTCTAAGCTAAGCTAAGCTAAGCTGCAATGTCAATTTGGCTGCCAAAACGGGTAATGGGCTACTAAGCCTTAAAATATTAGTAGAATCAATTGAAAAAAGATAAAAAACGGTAAACAATATTATGACATTTCATAAGAAATTTTTGCATGGCATACTTCACAGTAACCTGCTTGGCAATACCATGCTGCTTAGAATTGCTGGACGTCACGAAACTTGCCTTTTTGGAATAAATTCAGATTTGTTTTCGCCCGGGATCCATTATTACTCGTTCAAGTTGATGAAAAAATAATTATTAGGTGATTTTAGACCGATGTCCGGGATTTGAAGCGTTGTGGGTAATTGGAGTTAACACGGTCAACGTTTTCGGGGACAACTAGTTTAAATTATAATTGATAGAAAATGGAGTATTCATTCACCAAAGTTCTCTTAAACATGTATAGTACACGGGGTAAAATATTTAACTATCATTAGACTGAGAGAAATACATTTGCTTGGCACTAAATAAATTCTGAAAATATCCAACAAAAGTAACAGTTCATATATTCTAGCAGAATATATGACACCTTGTGCAATAAGCGTAGAAACTATGCAATCACAGGAAAAAAAACATTTCATGTGAAATTAAGCTTTTAGGCACAATAATGCCAGAATCATATCAAATTTACCTAACATAACATGTAGAACTACATCAATATCATGTAAATTTATGCGCACTGTCATGTAATCGGTTAAAATTCATGGTGGATTACATGATGTATGGCAAAAATTTACATGATAATGAAATCTTAACCATGAAAATTGTTCATCAATATTTCAACAACTTAAAAAGAAATTTCAGAGGACATGCAGGAAAACAATTTAAGAGAAATGTATAGGATTACTTCTATTCTCAATGACCCATTTTAAGAACTGATTAGAAGTTTCTGAACGGTTTGAGGGAATTTACGAGACTTCATGCAATATCTGAAAAAAAGTGAAGCTCTGAATATTTGAATATTTAGGGTGAATTGTGCAAAACATCCGAAAAAAAAATGAGGTTTGCTAAACATTATCCTGAATCACATATTTAATTTCTAAAGGTTTCTTGTGCCGAAGACGTTTTAAAAGAAATTTCATGAATTTTGGAGGGATTCGTCGAACGAAATGCATGTAAGAATCCTAGAACTTTCAACTTCCAACGAAGTACTCAGTGATTTTAGACAAAACGAAAATCTACGGAAATCACTAGAAGTACACTGCCGGCTTCGTTCGAGGCACTGCTATCAGCTACATCGCTGAAACTAAACCATGCTGGACACCCCCAGGCCTCCTTTCAGAATAAAATCCTAGCTTCGCCAATGCTATTCGGCCAGGGCCGGGAGTTTTCCGATCCGAGGCGCAGCAGAGAGTGCGGGTATGTAAATAACAGTTTGTAACAGAAGGTTTTTGCTGTGCAGCTTTTTGCCACCATCATCATCATCAGCAGATTTCTCGATCAGGGCCCGAGAAAGAGCAAAGTCACATTTTCCCCAGAACTCTGCAAGACGTTCTGCATTAGCACAAGTCATGGGGAGATTCTGCATGTCCGGGAAATTCCTTCTCGGTGGACTCTTTCTTCGTCGACGGCTGATATGCAGATGTATGTAAATGCATCGCAACTCTGCAGCAGAGACTCGACCCAGATCGAAGAGAAGCAGGAGAAAAAAAAAACGATAAATGCCCTTTGGAAAATGGCTTGTTTCAATGTTGACATTGCCTTTCACTGGGATGAATGCAATGAAAGAAGTGTGGCTCCACAGAGGAAGAAAAAAAATCGGTTCGGAATAAAGAAACGGCCATCACGGTTGGTCATTCCGTTGGACCGCTTCCGGAAGGAGGATTAGCTTGATGAATAGAATTTCCACATTTTGTCGGAACGTGTTTCTTGCTGTCGTTTCAGTGGTTGTGACTTTTCAGCCGATAGCATGTACAAAACTGTGACACTTGAATACAGGATGAAATGACGAAAGCAAAGTTATTAGAAGATATTATTGTGCCGACTTTTCTTATGTTGGAGAAGATGTAAAAAAAATCTTATTCTACAGTTGATCTACACCTTTGCAAATAACTCTTAAATATGAGAAAAGTCAATAAATCGAATAGGTAAACATTGTTTCCATATGTTTACCTATATGTGAGGCAGTAGTAGTTGGTTAATGAATTTCTTATAACTCAGTCCTATTTGGGCAATGATACTGCAAGAACTAATCAATTATTTTTTTTGCATTGAATCACATTTCAATTAGAACAATTTTTGTTGAAAAGATCTGAGTGAAATGATTTATAATATGCATTTAACATTAATCAAACTAATAAAATAGTACTAGCTGAGAAAAAATCCCGTGCTGCCACACGTGCAGTTTTATTTCGTTGTGTTTACTCTCCATATAAATGCGAAGAGATCTCATTCCCAGAAGTAAACAGTGTTTCATTATACACGTCCAGTTGTGTTGGTACATTGTTAAGCCCGCACAGCTTAGAGAAGTGTGTACACTCCAATTCGTTCAGTGTTGCTGCTTCATGGCTCTCATTTTACGAACGAATCTAATTCGGAAGAGAATTTTTGATATCGTGAAACGGGGTACCGTAATTTGGGGTGAAGTTGAACAGTAGGAGGTTGACTTGGAAGTAGGGGGTTGACGCAAAGGGGGATAAGGATGGCAGCATCTTGATGGACGAACGCAAGGTGATAGAAAGGTGGAAGCAGCACTTCAACAAACACTTGAATGGCGCTGAGAGCATAGGCATTGAATGTCTAGACAACTGTTGAAGGATTCTAATCAAATCAATTGACTATTGCCGAGACTATATAAAGAAATCATTTCAAAATAACTGTTTTAAAATCAGCAAAATTAACTATTAACTGTATCGATTTTTTGAATTTCTTAGAAAACCGGCTTTGCTTCACACCGCTCATTCCAAATTCTTGGTGTACTTCCAAAACTAATTCATTTGGATGGAAACTGAGACTGGACCAACCCTTCAATGTTTGTATGGAAATTATTATTGGAAAAGCAAGCAATTCGTTCAATCAATCACGAGCGCTGGTGCCAGTGCTTGTTTTGAAAATATAAAACATGAACATTTACCTTTTCAAATGAAAATTTCATTAAATATCCAACAATCTGATTCAGATCACACCGCTTTACGGTACGTATAGAAAAGAAACCTTCAACCGTAAAAGCTTCTCAGAACTTTTTCCACTCTCAACCGGTCAGTGGCGACCATCAGACAGGAGTCCGATCACGAGCACACGGGCAGCTCATTTCATTTCCTTCGGGGATTATGGAGGCCAAAGTCCCTCCGGAGTCCGTAGATAAACCGGATTGATAAACTTTCGATCCCGGGTGTGGCGTCGAAAAGATAACATCATCGCAGCAACCAACTTCGGACACCAGCAAAGACCAAAGACCGTGCGAGAAGTGTCACCGGTATGCTTATGGGATCAGAGTAGGCAATCACTGAGCCACCGTCGTCGTCGCCATCGTTTCTCCTTGCAATCACGGTAGCCATGTAAAAGCTAATATTTAAAAGATTAGTGTTTTACCGATTGTTTGGTGGGTGCCACTTGAGACCGGATTACTAAGATAGCCATCTTGGTGATTGTTGTTTCTTTTTTCTTCGCTTGAAATTTTATTTCTAAGAGAAGGATGTGAGCTGTACCTACATAGTGGGAATCGGCGTGAAAAGCACCGCTGGGGTAAAACTATCGGACGATCACAGTTCTTGACGCAGCATAGAAGCTTTCCCAGATAATCTCCAGTCGTCTATCGTTGCTATGCTAAAACCAAATGTTTCATTAGAGTTGCATTTCACCCCTCTCTCCCCTACATTGCCAACATAACACAGCATAATGGAGCATTACCGGGTATAGTTTACAGACGATTCCGCCGACGGTCGGGGTTGGTCTCGTGTAGCAAACAGCGTCATGAACATCGCGTCCGGTGGGCAGCCAGAAGAGGGCGACCCATAAATGCAAAGTTTAGCTACACTTTGGCCAGGTAAATGATGTGGGCAGGTCACTGAATCCGGGCGATGGTTTGGTCTGCATGCACGTCTGTTTATCCTTCAGGCGCACTAAAGCGGCAAAGAGCGATCCGTTGTTGTTTCAGTTGTTCAAGGCAGCTATCAGCTCTGGTAGAGGTTGATGGGGTACCTGGAAGGGTGAGGTTGGGGTTTGGGGTTGCGACTCCGGTAATTAGACTTTTAATGGCCGGTGCTCCGACAAATGCACTCTACTTTAATTCGTTAAACAGTTTGACCTCGTTTTGAGATTGCTTTTATTACCACGAATGAGATTTTGAACAATGATTTTGACAATGAAGATTTTGAAAGCGATGTAAAATGTGACGGTAAAATGTTTTCATGTTCAAACATCACTGACACGTTAATCTTTTCAGTGGACTGTTTGTCCTTTAAAAGAAACACTACACTGGAAACCAGATTAGCATGCAACGCCCAGTAGCACAGTCGAAACACGTTTCTAATGAAAAGCTTTCCGGACTACAGTGGGAATCGAATGCACACTCATTAGATCGATGCGGCTAAATGCTTGGTACACTAACTGCACGGCAATGAAGCCCACAAGCTGAGCTAAAAACGTTAAAGCGCTTTCAATTCAAAATTGAACTTCTCGTTGATCAATATAGGCTCCCAGAAACATTTTGAACTTCGATGATTCACATTTATTTCTTGTGAATGAATTGATATCATGACTCAATCCATAACACCAATCACTTGATGAGTTCTAACTTTGGATTAGTTCTACTATCTCTTGCACTAGACTCTGAAGTGAAAAGTCGTTGTTTTTGAACATCATGTCTCTCGTATGAAATCAATCATTGCCAGCTCGTTGTAGAAAGTTATTGAGATTAATTCAACCCCTTTCAAAAAATGCCAGTAGGTATCGAGGTAAGACAAAAGACTTGCTCTTCGAAGATTCAGGACTCAAATCTTGGTCAGGCGGGAACATTTTTTTTCAACCACATGCAACGCTAAATGCAAGTGCTGTCAAGCATGGGAAACACTCACTCAGTTTTTGTGTTTCTCTTACTCGCTTCCACGCACAGTCGGGAGCGAGAAAGACGTTTCTCTAATCAAGCCGAACGTTTCAATTTCCAGTGCCCATTCTGCTTCTTCGGCGAGCGCCAAGAGAAACAAAAAACGGCAACTGATTGAGTCGCTACCGATTCTAAAAGCCGAAGGCAACCGAATGCATACCGAATGATTGTTTACATTCTGATTCCGTTGGAGTGGCATTCGGATTTGAGTGCTGATGAGTATTCAAGTGTTCACTGACTGGCAATCCACACCGTCACGTTCGGATGTTCAGGTGTGCGCTCTCGAAAATACACGGTGAATTCTCCGAGTTTTTCGCGATTATCGCGGTCGTAACGTGTACTGATCAGTGCGTGAAGTGGTCTAGAATCCGCAAACAGTGAAGGTTTCTCGAAAATCAGCGAAAAACGGCTGAAATACGTGAATTTGTTTGTGCATAACGTGCCGTGAGAGCAGAGACAAATAGAGACGTAGCACTCGGGCTCACAACGGGTACCTCTTCTAGTACTACATTTCGTCCCCGGTACCCAAGTTTGACATTTGGCCCTAACACCTAATTTTATATCAGCCTTGCGATGTTACTGCCCATAACAGGAGGGTCGTTTCTATGGTTACATTTCCTTGTGAAAATTTATCCTTCCGGTCGTCGAGCGGTTGACCATCACCAGATGCACTGCGTTAATGTTGTGTGCAAAAAGCGAGATTTCAAACACCCTGCCGATCTGAAAAAGGATTCGACCTACCATAGCATTTTTACTAGATGTTCATTGTTCCCGACCCTCCAATGTGATTAAACCAGTTTTAAAAATCCATTGAAATTACAGTAATGAATGTTTCATTGTTTTGGTGTACTTCTTATATATCGATGAATACAATAGTTATACAAAAAACATACAATGATTATGGCATAAACTAGGTATTAATATTAATAGAACAATGACAAACTATTCATAATAATTATAGGAAACAAGGTGTTTTTCGATTTGCAGAATACAATTTTTGATTAAATTCAGTTAGGTGTAAATGAATCTTAACTAAAAGGCAATTCCTATATTTTTCTGCAGTTCTTCTTACTATTTTTGCTTCTGTACCTGAAAATACAAATCATTACCATGAAACGTTCAATCAATCTCGTAAATGATATGAATACCATGACTTTTCGCTTTTTAGAGCCCATGGAATGCTTCTGACCAGTACCTCTTGTATCTTCAGATTTTCTTTTTGTAGTCTTTCTATTTACTTTTCTCATTTTCACGGTTTGTTATTCTTACGTTTTCCCGTTGCTTTTGGTTTAATGTTTAGCCTACGCGCCTTTCCATTTTCCTTCGACATTTCCTTCCATATTTCTCTTGCATTTTCTTGACTTCCGCATTTATAAACGTGTTCAAAAGACAATCGCAAAATTTATTAACGCATTGGAAGCAAACAGTTTCATGATACGTCTGACGATCAACAAAGTTTTGTAATCGCTTTTTGACTCCACAACGATGTTGTTTGAAATAGATGTAAAATTTTTGCTTGAATGCTATTAGTAAAGTTAATCCAATGTCTAAAGCAACTTCATTTGAAAAATTAAAGTTAATGGCGTCCAGAAAATGTTTCAGCCTTGTAAAAACAAAACTTTCGTCATCCATGTGTCTACCAGATGATGATGAACGTAGGTGTCTCCTGCACGCTTCATGGGGTAATTTAGATATTACAAAACCAATGACATGTACTAATGCATTCATTTCGGGTTTGTCTGGTACTTCTAGGTTTTCATAATCTAAATTATCATCAGGTAAATCAACTAGGCTATTTTTATCAATAACGCTCAAAGGGTCTCCAGTTTTCGCTTCTTCATCATTGCTTTCAATCAGGGTGACCGTTTCATCCGGCATACAGTTTGTATTGTCTTGCTGGTCTAATGTTCTTTCCACCCCATTATATTTGATTGCCGTGCTAAACTGCAAAACATTAGGCATATCATTACAGCCACAGCAACGTCTCACTTTAGCAAATTCATTCTCCAGTGGGTCTTGACAGAAACAATTAGTACACAGATAGAGGAAATTGAATTTTGTTTTTAAAATATCCCACAGCAGTCGAATCGCATTTATGTTCTGAATGAAACCTTTCATAAATGGAGGGAATCTCTGTTTAGCTGTGAGCAGATTTTGAGCTTCATCCAATGCCTAGAAAAGTAATATTCATTATTGGTTCGAAAAATATATTTTTGTAAACAACCGTTGAGGTATCGAAGCACGATTTCGGGATAAACTTGGCTTTCTCAAGAATATTTTTTGTTTTAACGAGAAATTCCCAATGTTCGCTTTTATCGCATATAGCAGATCGTAGAGGCTGCAAGTAGAAAATTAAAATTTAATAAAATCGTTCAATATATTATATCATATTATTATTTTTTCTTAATTAGTTCAGCATTGGGCGCACATTTTCTCGCGAGTATAATTTTAAACCAAAAGAAAACATTATTTAAAGATACATAAAATATGAAATACATACCTTTAGCTTATCATGTTCAAAACGAGAGTTAAAAGTATCGAACAAGCTGTCCATCAGGTCTATGAACTCTATCGTGGGAATTACTTCGCTGCTCATGCTACCCATTTCAACATACGCTTGGAGAGCTTTTGAGACGGTTCTACTCAACGTACGGGTGGCCAGGCTTACATTCATTTTTGAAAATCCAGGTAACAATATTGCTTTATTCGTCAAACGTGGTGCTAACCGAGGGACATTTTTAATGTCCAAATTGTATAATTCATTTATATATTTAAACGATATTATTTTACCATCTATTAACAAATTTTTGTCAAACAAATTGTTCCTTGCTGATTTAATTAAATGAGGATTATCGAACATTATAACAATTGGTATTTCATCCACTTTGAAAACGGGATTTTCATATGTGGCTCCCAGACTTTCAGCCATTTTTACATTTGTAGGATGCTGATCCATTATTAATAAAACGGGGTGAAATCCGATAGCAATCATTTTCCTAACAGCTTCACTAACAATCTCTTTTTGCGCATCACTGTCCAAAGTCGCATTGGCAAAAAAATAGCCGATGACCTGTATGTAAACAAAAAAAAATAGTTATTCAATTTATTTTTATTAAATATGATAATTGTACCTGCTTATAGTTTGTATTGATACTCCTCACCATAACAGTAACGCTTTCTGTCGCTAAAACTTGTGGATCATTATTTTCATACAACTGGCTCCGTGCAGTTTCCACAGTCGGTAATCCGTGGAATCTATCTGTTCGTGCATGATAGTCAAGCATAGGTTTTAACGCCATCCCATCTATTAAAATTGATACCATCTTATCTTTATCACTCATAGTTTCTCCTGCTATTCTCATACGATGCAGTATCTCTTCGTTGAAGCCAGGACTAATACTGATATCTTGATGCCATTTGTTAATTGTTTTAGGATGTGGTAAACATAGAACGTTTGCTGATCTCAACTTCTTATAACCAGCAGTCGACACTTATCTTTGTCGGGTAGCGAACTTTTTCGCAAATTTGTATCGTCTAACATGCTTGTTTCTATTTAGGTTTTTTATGGACTCCAGCAAAACAGGATTGCTTTTCACGGTTTGTAGTATATACTTATCACCTCTAGATAGTTTTGTTTTTCGCTTGATCTCATTATTCAGTTTGATAATTTGTTGCTTTTTCATAATTATACTTTCTTTTCGTTTTTTACATAATCGGAGAACATTTCTGTTGATTTTTCTTTCGTTAAGTAATTTACATTGCAACTCCTGAACGTTTTTTAATTCAGCCTCGTACTTTACCCGGTTATCAATTTCAGTATTTGCTAGAAATAACGAAACAATGTTCGTGTGTTTGTTATCTTTTACTTTAAACATGAATTGATTTGTGCAAAAAACACGATTAATTTAAGTTTATTCACTTTCAACTAAATTCCATATATAGTATTGGACAAAACATTTGCAACTTGATTGCATTTTGATTGACAAAATCACTCAAAAAAATATGTTAAAATCCAAGTTATGTCTGATTTTCTGCCAAAATTCCATTTGAATCGGTCCATAAATAACTGAGATATAGCTTACCAAAGTTGGTCATTTTGTATGGTAAATCGAAAAAAAAAATGCAAAAGTTTTGTCCAATACTGTATCTCTTTCTCAATCTGCTGTGGATTCTTACGCCAACTATCATTTCGACTAGGTTCATACGATGTTTCAGCCCAGGTGATTTGACAAGTGGCATAAAAATACACAGCAGAGTAAGAGGGAGACAAATAGAAAATATTCAGAATTTACTAAAATTGAGTAATTCTATGACTATTGTTGGTTTGGAGTGTAAAGTTTGTCATCATTGTAAAATAGCAGTAAATACCTTCATTTTGAATTTTTTTCGGCTGCACACTCTGTTCTATCTGTTCTCTATATATCTCTAAGTATTCCACTCCATTCAGGGGTTCGCCCTCTAATAGCGTTGGAACAGCACCCTTGTTCAACCTGGAATTATCAAACTGTTTAGGACAATGTTTTAAAAGGTATACACTTGAGTTTATTCTACGAAATACGCGAGATGACAATTGTCGGTCTCATATAGCGAGGTTATAGTTCTCGACTCGAGTGAAGTGATTCGCCGTGTAAACCAAACGAAGAATATCTTCACTCGAGTCGAGAATTGTCACCTCGCTATGTGAGACCGACAATTGTCATCTCGCGTAACTCGTAGAATAAACCCCACTGTGTTTTGTTTGCCAGACGTCTTCTATGGAACCTCTCATTTAAACTGAACTGTTTTGAGTGCAAACTTAGTGATCTTCATAGCGCATTTCACCCTAAATTGGAGCATCACACCAGTTGTAGAGTGCAGAAAAGTGTTATATAAGTATTCGTTTACATCGGATCGTCTCGACGTATTTGGTGAACTTGTGCCATGAACTACATAGAATAAGTGCACCGAAGACACCATCAGGATTCGACGTAACTCCGAGCTGCTATCACACTTTGAAGAAGCGTGCACACTTTTGTGCCGATCCAATTTGGGGTGAAACTAGCAATATAATGAATAATCTTACTTACCCTTTCGTGAAATCAAACGGATCCTTGAAACATGATGCATCAAAATGCCGAGAACAAATTCGGTGATGGTCTAGCTTTCCTTTGATCACCGTGCCGTGTTTACGGCAGAATTCTTTCCAAACGGTTAAGCTAAAAATAAACGGAAGATAAAGTAATGTATAAAGAAGATTATAAATTCGTTAACTTACCTGTCGTTGTCTTCGGGAAAACGGTGAAGGGAAACCACCGTATGGGATGGGATGCCGAGTTTGTCCCGAGTTTTGCAACTGTCGATTCAACAAATTTTCCCCATGGCGAATCAACGATTGTTTATTTATTATCACATGGCAACGCGGATTTGAATTTCGCGGGTAGCAAGATGAATTAGTTTTCAGCTTTGCAAGGCAGATACAAATGTAGGTATTGTGTTTGCTATTCTAGTACTTCATGACCCCAAAAAAAAAGTCATTTTATAAGGAAGTCATACGTCTTTATTTCGTCTTTGGTGAGAGGCTAAACAAACATCCGTCAGTAAGCCGCCCGGCCGTTTTCATTCACCGCTGCTGTGGTGTGGGGCACGGTGTGCCTGAAGAAAATCTTTCCGAAAATTAAAAAAAGTGATGAAAAGTTTTAAAAATCTTTAAAATTTCAAAATCATCAAAGTGGTTGGTAGATACCTCGAGAGTGTTACAGTGCATTCCGTAAGTGTGTGCCTACAGTGCGGCACATAATTTTCTGTACACCTGAATCGCTTTCCACGTTGACAGAACAAAGAAGGTAGGATTTTTCCTTTTTTTACTTTTCTTTCGTTCACTTGGGGTGGGTAACGGGTGACCGTTGAGATTTGTGCAATTCCAACGTGAGACAACATGGTGGCCGCTAGCAGCGGCGACCCCGGAGGGTCTGCCAGACGTAGGATACCGATCTTTATGGACCCAACTAATAGTTTCGGTGAGCTGATGTTCCTCCAGCTAACCGGAAATGATGGTGATCCATTACCGATTAACTCGTATATTATCGGGAAGTCGGTTGAAGCGTGTATTGGTGGACCCCGTTCAAGTAACCAAACTACTAAAGTTGAATAAGCTCATCGATGGAACTGAAGTGGAAATTATTCCCCACCCGAATCTGAATGTCAGCAAGGCAGCATCTCCTGTGTTGACCTGATTCGTATGGAAGAGAAGGATATCTTAGCAGAAATGACCAGGGACAAAGTAATCCGTGTTCAGCGGATCACTAGAAACGAAGGTGGCAAAAGAGTGAACACACCCGCTCTAATTTTGACATTCTGTAAAACGACCTATCCGGAGTCCATCAAAGTTGGCCTGCTGCGCGTCCCGACTCGTCCGTACTTCCCGAATCCCATGCTATGCTACAATTGTTTCAGCTATGGTCACACACGGATTCGATGCCCAAGGCCGCAACGGTGTGTTACTTGTTCAAACAACTTCCACGGTGAAGAATGTGACGAAACACCACTTTGCTGGAACTGTAAAGGAAATCACCGACCAACCAACCGCCAATGCCCGGTGTATAAAAAAGAAGTCGAGGTGATTAAAGTAAAAGTCCGTGACAATGTGTCATTCCCAGAGCCAAGGAAACGCGTAGAATTAGAAGCAGGAGGAAGTTATGCCCAGGTGGCGGCACAACAACATGAATTCGAAAAAAAGCTGAAGGAGCTGGAAGCAGCCATGTTGCAGAAGGACAAGGAAATTGCCAGATTGCAAGAAGAAAGTAGAAAAAAAGATGAGAAAATTGAGCAAATGATGAATATTACTAAGCAGAATAAACAGACCTCTAGCCAGGAAAGAATCCGACACAATAGTGAAAAAATCGTAAGCCAAGAGAAAGCTCAGCATAGCAGACAGCAACCAGCAACCCAAACAGTCCCTGGTCCAGTAACTCGATCAAGAAACAACTCGCCAGCCATCCAGGAAACAAAGCGCGGACGACCTTCCAAATATGTTTTTGCCAAACCGGCGTCGCTAGATCGACTGAGTACACCTCCGAAAACCAAAAAGACTACCGCAAGCACCCACGACCTTACCCAAATGGATTACTCGGGAGAAGAAACGGACGTATCGAAGACACCCCCTAACCAGCGTCTTCGATAGGCACTCATCAACAACGTTTGGACAACCATGATGACCACGGCACGACAACGGACATTGAAAATCGGTTTGGGAGTAGGGAAAGTGCAGTACCTCTCCCGATGCAAGTACAGCAGGTTGAAAGAGCCATCCGGGACGTCACACCCCAACCCGTTGATGACGAATTCACCGCTGTAGCCAATGGAACCTTCGATAACACCACGACACAGGAAATGTTCAATACACTTCATAATACAGAGGTAGAAATCATAGAGCAATCAGCATCAACGACTGACGATACTACACAAAGTCTTTCCCCAGTGCCGGCTGTTGCCGGTAGTCCTGGAAATAATAGTGTAGTAGTTTCGGCAATGGCTGGCACTGTGGGACAAGACGTCCCACAGGTCAGTTCTCGTTCATTTCAACCTGAAACAGATAATGCCTCGCATGGTATTTTTCCAGTTTTCAGAAACGCCAATCTTCCTATCGCAAATACCACTCAATCAGCATCAACATCCAAGCGCATCGTAAACAACATCAACCACACCGAAAATACTACACAAAGCCTCTCCCCAGTGCCGGCTATTGCCGGTTGTTCTGGAAATCGTGTAGTAGTTTCGGCAATGGCTGGCACTGTGGGACAAGACGTCTCACAGGTCAGTTTTCGTTTTACTCAATCATCAACAGTTACTGCTGCGCCTAATACTTTTGCAGGTACCACCGTACCACTTCTTTCTCCCGGAGAAGGAACGTCGAGAACTCGTCGAAGCAACATTGCACAAAGCGCTTCCCCAGTGCCGGCTGTTGTCGGTATTGATAGAACTAGTGTAATGGTTTCGACAGCAGCTGGTACTGTGGGACAAAGCGTCCCACAGGCAAGTTCAAGTTCTCATTTATCGTCAGCTGAGGTTACTGCGGCCCCCTTTTCTCCCACAGCCAACCCTTCTACACGACGAACGTCGATATCATCATCCGCCACTCAATCCACCAGCGATTGTCACTCCGGTAACAAGTTCGCACTTCAGTGGAACTTGCGTGGTCTCAGAGCCAACATCAATGAGTTGAAACTGCTTATCGCCGATCTTGAACCGTGTGTCGTGGCACTTCAAGAAACCAAAGTGGGTAAACACATAATCTCCCCAAACTTCATCGGAAAGCAATATACGTTGATGCTCGAGTCAAATGCCGTACACCACTGGCAACGCGGTGTTGGTTTAGCGATCCGTGAAGGCATACCCTTTGAGCGTGTGCAAATCGACACAAGCTTGCATCTCGTTGCTGCACGCATCCATGCGCCGATTCAAGTAACCGCAGTATCCATATACATTCCACCGAGCACAATTCAGTGTCAGGCCGCTTTGGGTGAGCTGCTTGAACAATTAGAAGGTCCAGTTTTGCTCATGGGAGACTTCAACGCGCATCATCTCGCCTGGAGATCTCACCAATCGAACGCGTTAGGCAGTTTCATCGCTGAGACGACCTTGGATCAACAGTTGGTAATCCTGAACGATGGCTCCCCTACACGCGTTGACCCGGCTACGGGTAACACTTCGGCTATCGATGTAACTATATGCTCCGAGAACCTGGCTCGCAAGTTTACTTGGCAAATATTATCGGACACGAATAACAGCGACCATTTCCTGATTACGGTCTCCATACCCGGATGGTCAAATCAGCAGATGACGAGGCGGAAGTGGTTATATGACCAAGCTGACTGGTCATTATATGAACGTATTACGGCCGAAACAATTGCATCACATGTCGAATGGGACGTAAGAAGTTTCACTGATAAGGTGATATCAGCAGCGACTAAATCAATTCCGCAGACCAGCGGCCGAATCGGACCGAAAGCGGTTCCGTGGTGGTGCCCTGAGGCAAAGGCGGCAATTCGTCGACGAAGAAAGTGTTTGCGCACCCTACGACGCCTGCAAAAATCTGATCCCAACCAACCCGAAGCATTGGCGAGCTTCCAGGAAGCAAAAGCAGCAGCACGAAAGGTGATCAACCAAGCTAAGCAGCAATCGTGGGAAAATTTCGTGGAGCAAATCTCACCGAACAGCACAACGACTGAACTGTGGATTACGGTGAACACACTACGTGGCCACAGGCAACAACGCCCGGTTATTCTCAAGCGAGCAGGAAGTTTCACGGACAATCCCGAGGAAGCAGCGGAAGGACTGGCAACCCACTACAGTGAAAGATCGGTGACTTCAAGCTACTCTCCATCGTTCCAGATGGCGAAATCGGCAGCTGAACGAGAGCCCATGGATTTTTCGCTTAATACCGGCGATGTGTACAACATCGACATCACCCTAGCTGAACTTCTGTGGGCTCTCGACAAAGGGCGAGGTGCCTCAACAGGTGACGATATGATAGGGTATCCGCTGCTTCAACATCTCCCTCTGGCCGTGAAGATGACACTCCTTGAACTACTGAACAAAATATGGCGAAGTGGCGAGTTTCCCGCCAGCTGGCGAAATGCCATCGTCGTCCCAATACCGAAACCAAATTGCCAAGAGACCGGTTCTGCTGCCTTCCGACCAATCTCTCTTACCAGTTGCATGGCGAAACTACTGGAGCGGATCGTCAACCGACGGTTAATCACCGAGCTAGAGACAAATGGTCGGCTTGACAAGCGCCAGCATGCTTTACGTGCGGGACGTGGCACCGACACATACTTTGCGGAACTGGAGCGAATGCTTCTGAACATCGACGAGCATTGTCTTGTCGCATCTCTAGATCTGTCGAAGGCATATGATACGACTTGGAAGCACGGGATACTGAGAACACTGAAGGCTTGGCGAATACGGTCGCATGCTTAATTTGCTAAGGAGCTTCCTTTCAGAACGCACATTTCAGGTGGCTGTTGGCGGACACTTGTCCCGCAAACATCAGCTGGAAAATGGTGTTCCTCAGGGTTCTGTTCTATCTGTGACACTGTTTCTTGTCGCAATGCAGCCCATCTTCCGGCTGAAACTAAGTGGAGCAGAAATACTATTGTACGCAGACGATATCCTCCTTGTAGTTGTGCAAAGAGTGAAAAGTTGCACCGGAAACTGCAGGCCGCTGTAAAGGCTGTCGATAAATGGGCAAAGAGCGTGGGCTTCTCAATATCAGCAACAAAATCGCATACCTTCTATTGCAGCCCAAATGCGCGCCGGGAGCCGCCAAACGAGGTCACCATTGATCGGATATCCATTCCAAAGACTAACCGTCTGAGGATCTTGGGTATTACGCTAGATCGAATGCTAACTTTCAAACCACACTGTCAAGATGTGAAGAAATCGTGTGAATCAAGACTGTGAATCCTACAGATGATAGGAGCTAAACTTCCGCGCGGTACTCGAACTACGCTGCTGCAGGTCGGTTCGGCCCTAGTCACAGCAAAACTTACTTACGGTATTGGAGAGTGAGTCGAGGAGGACCGGCTACTCTGCAGATCCTCGCGCCGGTCTATAACAAAATGGTTCGCTATGGTTCTGGGGCGTTTGTGACCAGCCCGATAATCTCGGTCATGGCCGAAGCGGGAACTTTACCTTTCGAGTTTCTGGCAATGCAATCAACAGCGCGAATTTCTATCCGAATACAGGGAAAACATAAAGATAATAGCATTCTTCCGCTAATTCAGCGAACATCTAACCATCTTGCTGAGCTAACTGGTTCACCACTCCCTCCTGTCGGTCAACTTGTGAGGATGAGTGATCGTGTATGGCACGCACGAAAGCCAACAATCCTCTGGGATGTCAAGAGAAATGTGCGAGCCGGTGACCCACCGGAACGAGTGCGTCCAGTAGTCCAGCAGTTATTATCAAACCGCTTCCATCAATCCACCGTGATATACACCGATGGTTCCAAATGTGAGGACACGGTAGAAGCTGCATTTACTGCATCGGGAATGGCACACAGTTAAAAATTATGAAGATTACACGTCATGTAAACTTCATTTATGCGATGTAAACATGACGTCATGTAAATTTAAGTCTGAAATCATGTAAAACTGTGTTATATGTCATGTAACCACAGAGGATCCTGCTGGATTACATCACATATAATTGAAGTTTACATGACATATCATGTAAATATCCATGATACTCCACGCTCCAATTATGTGCATTATATGTCTCAGAAATTTACACGTTTCGTTCGAACTGTGCAAGTACATACGGCTTACCAAAAGAATGTAGTGTCTTTTTTGCAGAGGCATACGCCATCAAAATGGTACTTTCAATACTGAACGTGAATCGAGAAATCGTAATACTCACCGATTCGGCGAGCTGTCTTCAAGCATTAGAAAAAGGTACATCGAAGCACCCGTGGATTCAGGAAGTGGAATGTATAGCGAGGACCAAGCCGGTCCGATTCTGTTGGATCCCTGGGCATGCAGGGATCCACGGAAACACCGAAGCTAACCGACTTGCCAACGTGGCCAGAAGGCAACCGGCCATGGATATCCCCCTCCCAGGGGAAGACGCTCTGAGATCGGTCAAAAAAACGATACGCTGCTGTTGGCAAAACCAATGATATGAAAAAGGGATGTAAAACTACGAGTGATCAAACACGATACCTTCAGATGGAGAGAGCGAGACAGATCAGCGTGCTTTAACACGGTTGAGAATAGGACACACAAGGCTAACGCACTCCTTCCTGCTGAAAAAAGAAATGCCGCCCCCTTGTGGATGCTGTGGGACGGCTTTAGACGTCCGGCACCTGATTCAGGAATGCCGAAAATACGATGCCGAGCGGAGAGCGAACGGAATCAATACGACGAGCCTACGGGATGTACTGTCAAACGAGAGGGAGTGTGAAGCAAAGTTATTGAAGTTTTTAAACGACACAGGATTACTAAAACTACTTTAAAATAGGACAATATCGAAATAATCTGAGAAGCGAGCTAATAATCAAAGAAATTTCTGTTAAATGAAATTATACAACGATTTAGTTCGACACGAATGCACCCTGAGGTGTAAAGTGTCGGTAATAAACAAACAAACAAACACCACGGAATGATTCAGTGAATGGGAATCCGCTCACTCAGTTCAATGCATTCGGCGAATGGATGCTTAATGCTTTCACTCGTACCTCGCAGATACAAGTGTATTGGTATTCACTTCTCTTCGTGTTCCTTCCAATTCTTGCTTTTACATAATCGGTTTTAACGCTTTCATGCTACACTCCACCAGTAGATTTTTTTTGCTATTTTTTATCGGTGGTGTTCGGGTGAGTGAGTGAATTTTCCCATGCTTGAGTGCTGTTACTTTGATACTGTCAAAATTAAACAGTAGTGCAGGCTTTCTCAAGAATTTTATTTAGTTCACTTTAACAAAAAAGAACTAAATAATATTAAAGCTTTAGAAAAAGCAAAACTTTTGTTTGATGTCCGTGTGACATGGGAACATTTCCAGAAACCTGGAGGAAATTACCAGAACCCCACTCAGTGCCGTCGGTGCCAAAAGTGGGGTCATGGTACAAAAAATTGTCGCATGGATGCTAAATGCATGATTTGCGGAGGTTCTTCTCACGCCAAAGACGTCTGTCCAGTGAAAATACCACCAAATTCATATGCTGTGATTGCGGGGCTAACCATAAGTCCAATTTTTAAAATTGTCCTTCACGTAAAAGGGTCATTGAGGCTCGTGCCAGGCAGATGAAAGATAATATCCGTTACGATAACGGCCGTTTCCGGAATTTGCCTGGTAGAGTATCGAACAATGCTCATTTTTCAGTTAACGATCGCTTGATCATGAATCATACCCATCAGGAAGATCATAATCATGCTCATTCACAAACTAATTTTAATCCGTCGGGTAGCCGTTCGAATCTTTCAATTTCAGATGTATCTACCCACGGTAAATCCTTTGCCGATATCGTAGCAGGAAATTCGAACTCCTCCCCTGCTCGATCCATGGGTACCCATTCTGTTTCAAATCAAATGAAAAAAAACCCTACCGCCACAGGTAACTCCGCATCTTCGTCTACCGGAAATTCTAATGAGAAATCACATGACATGTCTGCCTCTGATTTTAATTTTCTAACTGAACAATTGAATCTAATGATTGATGCAATGTTCAAAGCCACCACTATGACTGAAGCAGTCCAAGTAGGTGTAAAATTTACAAATCAAATTGTTATTGGATTAGGTTTTTCTAATGGATCCAAATAATAATTTAAATATTTTAAATTGGAGTGCTCGTTCTCTGAATGGTAAAAAGGACGAGCTGTTTAATTTTCTTACGGTTAATAACGTGCATATAGCAGTTATTACCGAAACGTATTTAAAACCTGGATCTAAACTCAAAAGAGATCCTAACTTTTTTGTTTATCGTAATGATCGACTTGATGGGGCATGTGGGGGAGTTGCAATCATCATTCATAAAACATATACTGTTTTCGTCATTTGAAACCAAAGTTTTTGAAACTTTAGGTGTTTCTGTTGAAACACAGTTTGGTAAATATAGGGGAAGTGGTGGAAAAATGAACAGGGGTGGTAAAATGAACACCGTGCCTTTTACCGAGAAAAAAGAAATTTGATTGAATTTTTATCACGCACGGACGATTTAGAGCATAAATCAAAGTATACGGTTGATACGGAGGTTAATTGAAGTGAAAATATCAACGAAAACTAAGATTTTAGAAAACCACGTTTGAATATTAAAAGTGACGTAACTTTTAGCTCGGGAGTCTTGAGGTTTTTTAGTGAGGTCAATATCGTTATGATATGATGTCAAATCTGATACCTTCATATACCTTTTTGAATGGGTTACAACCATTAATGGATATATTTTCGGGAATGCAATGAAAATTTTCAAAAATATTTGTTTTGCTCACGCTTTTGGCATGATGTTCATTTTACCACAAACAGCTGTTCATTTTACCCACATAGTGCAGGTAAAATGAACATTTGCATCGTATTTTGTTAGCGATAAAAATGTGTGAAAATTTAACTATTTCAGTCTGAATTCGTCTCGCTGCTATAGATAACATCCCTATTTTTGATGCTTTGCGATAGAACTGTACAAATTCCTCGTTTTTCTATCAGAAAAAAGATGATATCCTTAAGGTGTTCATTTTACCACCCCTTCCCCTACTTTCATAGCTGCCTATTTGCCTTTTCAATGCTCTGGACAGCAAGTTAATTTGCTCCAAACTGACTTGCGTAAATTGACTCGCAATAAGTCAAAATTGTTTGTCATTGGTGACTTTAATGCCAAACATCGGTCATGGAATAATTCTCAAAGTAATTCCAACGGCAGAATTTTATTTGATGAGTGCTCTTCAGGATATTTCTCAATTCAATACCCTGATAGCCCCACATGTTTTTCCTCTGCTAGAAATCCATCTACGATTGACTTGGTCTTAACCGACTCTAGTCATCTTTGTAGCCAACTGATTACTCATGCTGATTTTGATTCTGATCATGTCCCTGTTACATTTCAAATATCCCAAGAAGCGATTCTCAATCCTATCAGCTTCACTTTCAATTATTTACGAGCCAACTGGAATATATATAAAACGTATGTTGACTCTAATCTTGATGTTAACATTTCTTTAGAAACTAAACTTGATATTGACAATGCTCTTGAAACTTTAACAAATTCCATTGTTGAAGCCCGGAGCATTGCAATTCCAAAAATTTGAATCCGTGATTATAGACGATGATCTTAAACTCTTGATCCGTCTTAAAAACGTGAGGAGAAGGCAACTTCAACGCACACGCGATCCTGCTATGAAAATTATATGGCAGGATTTGCAGAAAGAAATCAAGAAACGTTTTGCTCAATGAGGAAACAAAAATTTTGAAAATAAAATTTCGCAATTGGACCCTGGCCCTAAGCCCTTTTGGAAATTATCTAAAATCTTGAAAAAACCTCAGAAGCCAATACCGGCATTGAAAGAGGAAAACAAATTATTACTAACTAATTGCGAAAAAGCTCAAAAACTTGCTATGCAGTCTTAAAGTGCGCACAATTTTAATTTAGGACTTACTAGTCCAATTGAAAATGAAGTTACTCAGGAGTTCGAAAATATTCTCAATCGAGAGAACGTTTTCGAAAATGCCTGGGAGACTGATTTGGAAGAAGTGAGAACTATTATTAAAAAATTCAAAAATATGAAAGCTCCTGGCGATGATGGAATTTTCTACATCCTCATCAAGAAACTTCCAGAAAGTAGCTTATCATTTCTAGTTGATATATTTAACAAATGTTTTCAATTAGCATATTTTCCTGACAAATGGAAAAATGCTAAGGATGTTCTAATCTTAAAACCAGACAAAAATCCTGCAGAAGCTTCTAGCTATCGTCCAATCAGTTTGCTTTCCTCCATCAGTAAACTTTTTGAAAAGGTTATTTTGAACAGAATGATGGCCCACATCAACGAAAATTCAATTTTTGCCAATGAACAGTTCGGATTCCGCCATGGACATTCGACCACTCATCAACTTTTACGTGTAACAAATTTGATCCGTTCCAACAAATCTGAAGGCTATTCTACTGGTCTTGCTCTTCTAGACATAGAAAAAGCATTCGACAGTGTTTGGCATGAAGGTTTTATTGTAAAATTAAAAAAAAAACTTTAATTTTCCAACATACATTGTTAGAATAATTCAAAGTTATCTGTCAAATCGTACACTTCAGTTTAATTATCAGAACTCCAGATCTGAAAGACTTCCTGTAAGAGCTGGTGTTCCTCAAGGCAGCATTTTGGGACCAATATTATACAATATTTTCACATCTGACTTACCTGAGTTACCTCAGGGATGTCAAAAATCTTTGTTTGCGGATGACACAGGCCTCTCCGCCAAAGGACGAAGCCTGCGTGTCATCTGTAGTCGATTGCAAAAAAGTTTGGATATTTTTTCTTCGTATTTGCAAAAATGGAAGATTTCTCCTAATGCTTCAAAAACTCAACTAATAATATTCCCACATAAACCAAAAGCTCTTTATTTGAAACCTTCAAGTAGACATGTTGTCACGATGAGAGGGGTTCCAATAAATTGGTCAGATGAAGTTAAGTATCTAGGGCTCATGCTAGATAATAATTTAACTTTCAAAAATCACATTGAGGGCATTCAAGCCAAATGTAATAAATATGTAAAATGTCTCTATCCCCTTATTAATAGAAAATCAAAACTTTGTCTTAAGAACAAGCTTTTGATATTCAAACAAATTTTCATGCCAGCCATGTTGTATGCTGTACCAATATGGACTAGCTGTTGTAATACCAGGAAGAAAGCTCTGCAGAGAATTCAAAATAAAATTTTGAAAATGATTCTGAGGCTTCCTCCCTGGTATAGTACCAATGAGTTACATAGAATATCCAATGTTGAAACATTGGAACAAATGTCAAATACAATCATTAATAATTTCAGGCAAAAATCGTTACAATATTCTATTGCCACGATTAATGAGTTATATGTTTAGGTTAAGTTAGGTTAAGTATATAAAAAAAAAACTTTTTTTTTCTCTTATAAGCAGGTGAAATCAACTCACTTGTAAAAAAAACTGAACTGCTTCGGCCAATGAAATATAATATGTTGTTAACAAAATGTTAATTAAATCTTAAATTTGTTTTACCAAATTAGGATGATAGTGTTTTCTAATAACACAGAACACCTAGATATAAGAAATGAATGTAATGTTTGGAATGATACTAATAAAGAAATGAAAAAAAAAACAGTAGTGCAATTCTAAGTGTGATTGATACCATCTTGCTTATTTTCACCGAGCCTTATTAATTATCTTGGCATTACGTCCTCACTGGAACACAGTCTGCTTCTCAGCTTAAAGTTCAATGAGCATTTCAACAGTTTTTATTAAGAACGTCTTAATGGAGAGCTTTCTCTCTCTCTTGTATAGCAGGTAACATTTTAAGGAAAGTGAGATATTTTCCAAAAACTTGTTACCGTTTAGGTACTTTGGCCTAAAAGAGATGCCTTGACCGACTAAGATCAGTTCGCTCCAATTCGACGGAACGAGACAGCAGAACAGTAGTATACTACTGTTCGACATGAAGTGCGTGAGTTCCACACTACTCAGTATAGAACAAAATTAAGGCTAAGTAGCCCGTCATTCGTTTTGGCAACAATGATGCCTTTTCAGCTTGCCTTTTAAAGTGATATAACTAAGTCTTGATAGTTTTTATCGATTATCAGTTTGGTGTTAGTAGAACATGCATGAGATATTAATTGAGGTATTTTACCTCTTATGCAGCATTCATACCTCATTCAGGTTGTTAGTATTGAATATTATCTGGTATATAATATCTCAGTTTGATATTTAGTAACACTTTTCTTATGCTCGGGTAGCACTATCAAGCGGATGAATTCTTAATTTTGATTTTCCATCGCCAGATAGCCCTGGAGCTGATGAATAACTTTGCTGAAGTTACCAACCTTCTACCTAATTTGGATATTGAGATATCCGTTTAAAGTCTATTTCGTACCCCTCGTGTCCACGCTTTTTCTGTTACCTAGAAAAGGAGGATGGGTCAGGGAGGATGTCTCACCCAAGGATTGTAAGATCAACTAACCGCATTTACTTCAAAATTTATTTCAAAATTATTGATCTACTAGTCTACGAACTGTAGCCATTTGAAAATCCATGGTTCATCTCGGGCTTTTAAGGGTTAAGGGGATCTCAGGATCCAAAACGAAATGGCCGCCATTTTCTTAACCTCAATTCGCAAACTGTTTAGGTAGCTGGCGTACGAGGGGTCCATCAGTTTGAGAAAACTGAAACGAATGGTGTTAGTTTTAGCATATACTTACGATTAGTGACATGTAATTGGAATTCTAATTCTAATTTCAGCAAGATTTGCCACAAAATAGCTGGCCTGAAAATTTATTTGAAGATCAAAAGCATGCTCTTAAAAAAAGTTTCGATTTGCTGTTAATATATTTGATACCTTTTGTTCGAATGCTTTCAATGTGATTGCTTTCATCTAGCATAAGCCCTAGATACTTCAACTTCATCTGTCGAATATAATTCAACCCATCTCAACGTAACAACATGCTTACTCGAAGGTTTCAAATAGAGAGCTTTTGGTTTATGTGGGAAAATTATTAGTTGAGTTTTGGAAACATTAGGAGAAATCTTCCATTTTTGCAAGTATGAAGAAAAAATATCCAAACTTTTTTGCAATCTAATACAGATGTCACGCAAGCTTCGTCCTTTGGCGGAGAGGCCTGTATCATCCGCAAACAAAGATTTTTAAGAACCCTGAAGTAACTCAGGTAAGTCAGATGTAAAATTATTGTACAATATTGGTCCCAAAATGCTGCCTTGAGGAACACCAGCTCTTACAAAAAGTCTTTCAGACCTGGAGTTCTGATAAATAAGCTGAAGTTTACAATTTGACAGATAACTTTGTATTATCACAAAAGCACTTAGATTCGCATAATAACAGCCCACCCAGAAGAAAAAAATACCTAAAAGTGATTCAAAAACAACTTCTACAATAGCTTGAAACACGTTTTAAAAATAGTTCCAGAACATCAAAAATTTTGGAAATCTAGATTGTGACCCATCTTTTGACTCAACTTTGTACCCCAAAACTAAACTACCCAATTGGACTTTGATGCTGAACCACGCTAATAGAACAATTCGCACTCAATACGACAACGTGAGAATCATGCACGTGATTGACCAAGCACCACATCAATTAAAGAAAATTAAATCCATTCTCGCTAATCACCTCACAATTGACATTTATTTACGCAGGCAATTCGATTATATTTTGCAAACCTCAATCCGTAACGTATTGTTGTACCGTCGTATTGTACCTGTTGCCCCAACGAGAAACCTTCGCAAACGAGCAGCATTTGTCACCGGGGGAATATGCTTCCTACCCTACTGCGGCAAAACAAACCCCACCGGAGTGACAAGGGGCAGGACACAAATTGAATTGCGTTTCGCAGCAACCCGTCCGCCTACTACTGCGCTGATTCGGGATGGCTTTGTCGCCGATTTTCCAAAACGATAACAATGGTCAGGCTGATAAAAAAAAGAAAGAAACCCTCTCTCGCCAGGTGCCAATCAGAGTGGTGATAATCTAGAGAAGGGTTTGTTGTTCAAATGTGGTGGGAACGCATTTCTCTATCCAGTGGAGATTTATTGTTTGGATCGGAATGTAGGCCGTTTCATTGTGCGACGGACGGTTCTTCTCGGTCAGCAACGATATGGACGATAAGGGTGTGCGATATTTCGATATTATATAATTTGTTATTAATAAGTTTTTCGGAGATTTGGAAGAATAAAATACCAACAACAAATTTGGCTATGATTGCATGCTCTGTTATTGATGTGATATTGAATCTCATTTTTATCAACGTAATTATGGTGAAAGTAGATATGATTGCTAAATTTGTTCTTATTTTATCATACCCGGATAACTATGCTAGAAACTTCATGTATCGTTTTGTTTCGTCTCAACGTGAACAAATGCACATCGAATACCCTCAATGAACAAAATTCATTCCAATATTGTGCGGTTAGGGTTTCGAAACCGAATGACAGGTATTGTGCTGCGTAGAATGCAAATTACTGGATCCATTCCGTTGTTCCGTTCAGGTTCAGAATGCATTGTAAGCACTGAAAACGCCCATAAATTGGTCAAACGCATCACCATCGTCCGAGCAAAATGCAGTAATTAATTTGGAAAATTCTACTCGGTGACCGCAAAACTTCTCATTAAGCTCGGTGTAACGCTGGAACGTCGATCGGGCGGTTCCCAGGAAATTTTCGGAACCTGGCTGCCAACGGAACACATGGCCGGGCTGTCGAATCTGTGAAATTAATTGAATTCTCCGTTGTCAACGGCAAGCCAGGGTCACGCGCTGCTCCGGAAGAGTGCGGTTAAACTCATTCGCGAATGCTGTCGGTCTTTCGGAATTTTGTAATCGAAAATTTCGGTAGTCGTGCGCCAAAGTGCCCATCCCCTCTCGGTTCGGGATGATTACTACCTGGTCCACAACTAAACGGGAGTCACTCCACTCGACGAGAGCTATTTTACACCCAGTTTAGTGCTGTTTCACCATGAGTAGTAAACAACTAACCAATCCTATCTGATAAATCAATGTCTGAATTGTGCAGATGAATCGTGTTACATTTTCACGCTTGCAGAAATTTGAGTCAATAGTGATGGCTCCGGTAAACACGATGTAAAATTTAATAGGTTTTGATAGATATCGAGCAGGTAAGTGAAAATTTGTATTTGATTTTAGTGTTGCGTTGGTTCAAAAGCCAATTCTAGCACAAAAGATTCGTCTGGATTTTCGAAGGATTACTCAACAATTGACAAATTTGAAACCTAAGACAACATACGACATTTGCTACCCAGATTGTTTTGTTTGCGATTTTTTTGGATGGATCAGGGACACGTTTATATGGGTCTTGAAGTGCAAGAAAAGTATAGAAAGAAGCCGTTTTCAAATGATTTGCAGCACCCCTGGATTATTTTTTGATAAAGCTTGAAAATTTAGCATTTTAAATCACAACAAGTGTAACAAGCAAAATATCAATATCTTTTCAAATTCAATTATACAACCATTGAATTTGTCAAATCAATATTTTTAGCACTGGATGACTTCAGGTAAACGTGCACCATTTCAGAAGAATATTGGTATCTATTTTGTATATTAATTTGGAATGTTAACGATCATTAAGCAAGTAGCAAGTACGTGAGGATGTGCACCATATATATACTACTTTTTTTCTATTTCACACATCTGGTTCATTATATAATAATTATTATAGGTTCAAGAAGAAGCTTGATTAGGATTTGATTCTTTGCTCCATTAGATAAAGCAATGAGCAATGGAATCCTGTAACATTTGATTTCAACAAGCATACGACGACTACGGAAAATTTATGTGTCTGTTATATTTATATGGGCTGGTTGGTCTAATAAACTCTTAGCAGTAATACAAAATTAGGTTAGACACTGACATGTAAGTGGTCTTACATGTCAACAAACGTAATGCCACGCTGGCACGTAACTAACAATTTGAACCTTACAAATGCACATTTTTCGATTCAACATGTATACTATAATTGAACAATAATATCTTATCAAACACCTTTGCATATGCAATTTATATGCAAGCTTATTTGCGCATGCGTACGCCTAACGCCGAGTTAACGTACGCAAAAAATAGTTATGTAGATAAGCAAGCAGTGCTTATTATCTCAAGAAAAACGAAAAATGAACGGCTGTTTCTTCTATTTAGGGTAACTGGGGACAAAACGCGCGGTCTAAGGAAGGAAGCGTCTTCAGCTATCAAATATCTTATTATAAGCTCTTCTTAAATCACTATCCCATGGACAAAAATGTATTCTATCAAATAGAAGAAACAGCCATCCATTTTGTTTTTTCTGGAGTTAATAAAACATTTTTTAAAAAATGCTTGCTTATCTGCATTTTTATTTTTTGTGGGGTAAAACGCGCGTCCTGAGCTCGGCAATAGTCGTATGCGCGTACGCATGCGCAATCATGCTTACACTTAAATCGCATACATAAGGGCGTTTGATCAGATGTTATTGTTCAATTATAGCAGTGATCCTCAGCCCAAATGGTTGTGCGGGCTTAGCATGTTATATAATTAGCATGTTATTTTTCAAAGCAATTAATAAATATCGAGAGTGAGAGAATTTTTTGATTTATCATAACTCGTCGAAAAACACTCCTACACGTTTTTACTTTCTTGCTGTCAATCAATAATTAAGATTAATTCAAATATGCTACTTTGAAACAACAAGATCCATTCCTGAATCAAACAAAACTCTGTAAAATGTCGTTCCAATAATTTTAAACATTAAGGTTTTGAAAAGAAACTTGACAATTTATGAAGTTTGCCTTAGAAATGACAAAATGATCCATGATAATATTGATAATGAATCCCAATTTATGATACTCGGCAGTTCATTTCAGGAATAAGTTTCGTTTGATAAAATCAACTAGTTCAAATTAGTCAGCATTGATATTCAAGTGAGGGGCCTAGATAGCCGTAAACGCGCAGCTATTCAGCAAGACCAAGCTGAGAGTTGTGGGTTCGAATCCCACCGGTCGAGGATCTTTTCGGGTTGGAAATTTTCTCGACTCCCAGGGCACAGAGTACTTCGTACCTTCCACACGATATACAAATGCAAAAATGGTCAATTGGCAAAGAAAGTTCTCAGTTAATAACCGTGGAAGTGCTCATAAGAACACTAAGCTGAGAAAGCAGGCTTTTTCCCAGTTGGGACGTTACGCCAAAAAGAAGAAGAAGTAATATTGAAGGGTTGGGAAAGTCCACGACACAAAATCAGAATGATCTGGGAGTTAATACATTTATGGGGTGTTTGTATGGAGAGCACTTCCGGGGAGCTCGCGAGAAGTGGAGGGTGGTTAGTATGCTAGTAGTATGAGTTATAACGGTGTAATAGTAACGATTCTAAATACAAGAAGACAAAAAGACAAGAAGACAAGAAGACAAAAATCAAAAATCAAAAATCAAAAATCAAAAATCAAAAATCAAAAATCAAAAATCAAAAATCAAAAATCAAAAATCAAAAATCAAAAATCAAAAATCAAAAATCAAAAATCAAAAATCAAAAATCAAAAATCAAAAATCAAAAATCAAAAATCAAAAATCAAAAATCAAAAATCAAAAATCAAAAATCAAAAATCAAAAATCAAAAAATCAAAAATCAAAAATCAAAAATCAAAAATCAAAAATCAAAAATCAAAAATCAAAAATCAAAAATCAAAAAATCAAAAATCAAAAATCAAAATCAAAAATCAAAAATCAAAAATCAAAAATCAAAAATCAAAAATCAAAAATCAAAAATCAAAAATCAAAAATCAAAAATCAAAATCAAAAATCAAAAATCAAAAATCAAAAATCAAAAATCAAAAATCAAAAATAAATCAAAAATTGGGATTGGATTGGGATTGGGATTGGGATTGGGATTGGATTGGGATTGGATGGATTGGGATTGGATGGGATTGGGATTGGGATTGGGATTGGGATTGGGATTGGATTGGGATTGGGATTGGATTGGGATTGGGATTGGGATTGGGATTGGGATTGGGATTGGATTGGGATTGGGATTGGGATTGGGATTGGGATTGGGATTGGGATTGGGATTGGGATTGGGATTGGGATGGGATTGGGATTGGATTGGGATTGGGATTGGGATTGGGATTGGGATTGGATTGGGATTGGGATTGGGATTGGGATTGGGATTGGATTGGGATTGGGATTGGGATTGGGATTGGATTGGGATGGGATTGGGATTGGGATTGGATGGGATTGGGATTGGGATTGGGATTGGGGATTGGGATTGGGATTGGGATTGGGGGATTGGGATTGGGGATTGGGATTGGGATTGGGATTGGGATTGGGATTGGGATTGGGATTGGGATTGGGATTGGGATTGGGATTGGGATTGGGATTGGGATTGGGGATTGGGATTGGGATTGGGATTGGGATTGGGATTGGGATTGGGATTGGGATTGGGATTGGGATTGGGATTGGGATTGGGATTGGGATTGGGATTGGGATTGGGATTGGGATTGGGATTGGGATTGGGATTGGGATTGGGATTGGGATTGGGATTGGGATTGGGATTGGGATTGGGATTGGGATTGGGATTGGGATTGGGATTGGGATTGGGGATTGGGATTGGGATTGGGATTGGGATTGGGATTGGGATTGGGATTGGGATTGGGATTGGGATTGGGATTGGGATTGGGATTGGGATTGGGATTGGGATTGGGATTGGGATTGGGATTGGGATTGGGATTGGGATTGGGATTGGGTGGATGGGATTGGATTGGGATTGGGATTGGGATTGGGATTGGGATTGGGATTGGGATTGGGATTGGGATTGGGATTGGGATTGGGATTGGGATTGGGATTGGGATTGGATTGGGATTGGATTGGGATTGGGATTGGGATTGGGATTGGGATTGGGATTGGGATTGGGATTGGGATTGGGATTGGGATTGGATTGGGATTGGGATTGGGATTGGGATTGGATTGGGATTGGGATTGGATTGGGGATTGGGGATTGGGATTGGGATTGGGATGGGATTGGGATTGGGATTGGGGATTGGGATTGGGATTGGGATTGGGATTGGGATTGGGATTGGGATTGGGATTGGGGATTGGGATTGGGATTGGGATTGGGATTGGGATTTGGGATTGGGATTGGGATTGGGATTGGGATTGGGATTGGGATTGGGATTGGGATTGGGATTGGGATTGGGATTGGGATTGGGATTGGGATTGGGATTGGGATTGGGATTGGGATTGGGATTGGGATTGGGATTGGGATTGGGATTGGGATTGGGATTGGGGATTGGGATTGGGATTGGGATTGGGATTGGGATTGGGATTGGGATTGGGATTGGGATTGGGATTGGGATTGGGATTGGGATTGGGATTGGGATTGGGATTGGGATTGGGATTGGGATTGGGATTGGGATTGGGATTGGGATTGGGATTGGGATTGGGATTGGGATTGGGATTGGGATTGGGATTGGGATTGGGATTGGGATGGGATTGGGATTGGGATTGGGATTGGGATTGGGATTGGGATTGGGATTGGGATTGGGATTGGGATTGGGATTGGGATTGGGATTGGGATTGGGATTGGGATTGGGATTGGGATTGGGATTGGGATTGGGATTGGGATTGGGATTGGGATGGGATTGGGATTGGGATTGGGATTGGGATTGGGATTGGGATTGGGATTGGGATTGGGATTGGGATTGGGATTGGGATTGGGATGGGATTGGGATTGGATTGGGATTGGGATTGGGATTGGGATTGGGATTGGGATTGGGATTGGGATTGGGATTGGGATTGGGATTGGGATTGGATTGGGATTGGGATGGGATTGGGATTGGGATTGGGATTGGGATTGGGATTGGGATTGGATGGGATTGGGATTGGGATTGGGATTGGGATTGGGATTGGGATTGGATTGGGATTGGGATTGGGATTGGGGATTGGGATTGGGATTGGGGATTGGGATTGGGATTGGGATTGGGATTGGGATTGGGATTGGGATTGGATTGGGATTGGGATTGGGATTGGGATTGGGATTGGGATTGGGATTGGGATTGGATTGGGATTGGGATTGGGATTGGGATTGGGATTGGGATTGGGATTGGGATTGGGATTGGGATTGGGATTGGGATTGGGATTGGGATTGGGATTGGGATTGGGATTCAGAGAAATGTGGAGTGATGAAATAGGAGGTAGAAAGGAGGAATAGAGAGTAATGAGTAAGAAATTAGGAGTCCGAAATAATGAATGGGGAATGAGGAGTGAAAAATGATGATGATGATGTTAATAATGGTGTAGAAGCAAAATATTCATTCATTTTTGGAATATATGTATGTTGTCTTCAATATGAAAGAAATCTAGTGCAACATGGAATGCATGAGAGATAATATAAATTTATGTTTAAATTGAAAGATAATAAAAGAAACATTCATACAATTACAAAAGCAGATCAGAAAGAAAATGTAGAGATTAAGAGTGCTATAGAAGATACCAAATACGCTGCATGGCACAATGGGGCAGATCGCTGTTTTCGACGGCCAAAAGCTCTAGTACTCTAGTTATGCACCCTAGAGGTTTGGTGTCTTCGACAAAGTGTTTTGGAATAACTTGTACTATATTTTGACACATTCAGATTTCACTTCATCTAGATCAGTTTTATCTTTTGATAGGAGCGTCCTAGTAAAAAACTTTCTTCTGCAAAGTTGTTCATTGAGGCATTTTTTGACATTTCTTCGGAAGACACTTACACTCTATCACTGACGTGGATTACGATATATGACAATTTAGTAAAAACAGTCAAAAAATCGATTTTGACCATTTTTTCATACAAAAAAAATGTTAAAACATATTTTGTCATCAAGTATCAGAAGCTTAACTATAACAAAGTAAATTTACATCATTTACTAGCAAAATTTACAGATTAAATTATGTTTTTGGTAAAAACAGTCTAAAAATAGTGTTTTACAAAATCAAGGATAACTCATGAAGCGGCAGATGGCGGCAGCTAATTTTTTGTAGACGACTAGTCAAGAACATAAGTTTCATTGTCCCGAAGAAAGAAAAATGGGGCCACGTGGGGCTTTTTTGTTGAGGTGGTTTGAAAACTTGATGAAAATATGTTAAAAAATGCTTATATTTGAGAAACTTTTCATTAAAAGTTTCACAAATATAAGCATTTTTTAACATATTTTCATCAAATTTTCAAACCACAACAACAAAAAAGCCCCAAGTGGCCCCACTTTTCTTTCTTCGCGATATTAAAAAGTAATGTCACGAGGGCACCCTTTGTTCCGATTTAATATAAGGTATTAAAAGACGCATCTTTTTACTTTTTCAAACAAAAATTCAAATGTAAATTAATAGAAAACTCTGGCCCCTATTTGTTCGGAAAGATCGAAGGTACCTAACCCAAAAAACCTGATTGTCTTTGGCTAGCTAGAGTTAACTTGCAGTTAGAAAAAACTTTGTTTAATATTTCGTGTGTATTCGAGCTTTTCAGTGGAATAAGTAGATGAGAAACCGAATTTTCTACTATATTGCTATGTGCGTTTGAAACAAAGACAAATTAAAGACCTCCATGTCCCTTGGAGTTGCACAATATTTTATGGCTCATCAGGTAATCTAGAATGCCGTGAAAAGTGTACTGCGATGTGTCAAACTTGGGTACCTTTTGCACTACCGAGGGACCAAATGCAGTACTAGAAGTGGTACTCAATCTGAGCCCGAGTGCGACGGACCTGTTTGAAATTCAAATATCAAATACGGGAACACCAAATGCGGTAAGATTTTTAACAAGGAAGGCGAAGTCAAAGATTGATTTTATTTGCTAGGATGGCGGTGATATGGATCATGGTTGCTAAGTATCCTTTCGTTACTTTGTGTTACCACATTTGAAGCTCAGTTAGACTGGATTTGCACGTCAAACGCAAACAGCAATACCATTTAATTCCACTAGAGTTTGAATCTTTTGACAGACACGTCTAGTCAACTTGTCGAGTCTCGTACACGACACTGAAGACGGCCTTACAGTTGAGGTCGAAATACGCGTATCTGTCAAAAGATACAAACTCTAGTGGAATTAAATGGTATAGTACTAAATTCGGTTTTTCATCTTCTTATAAATTTTAATATTTCAATATAATCACGAGTTAAAAAAAAAACGAAATTTCCGCACCATATTCTGATGAAACGCTATTTAAAGCTCAACAAGAAATCTGCAGATCATGCTCTCTCAATACAGCATCAGAAAACGCTCCGTTTGCAAAATTGTGCGTTACATCGCAGAAAAGTAATTTTCCTACTCGTTCAAGTGCATCCCGTGGAAAACATCGCTCTTCCCCATGATAAGCTGCTCATCCCGCCGTCATGATTCAATCACTATTATGCGACGGTGAAGTTCTCTCCCATCCCCTACTATGGAGAATCAGCGCAACGGAATCGTAATTGATTTTTAAGCCCTGATCCAGGAGTTGGCCCATAGCTGGGTACTTATAGTTTATGTGGTCGCTGTGTCACTTTGTCTTATGGTCTTGGCTTCGTCGTGAATGCTGATGATGACGATGATGTCGATGATTATTATGTTGATGTTAGCAAAAGAAGGAAAATGTCGTCGACACGCAGCCAGAAGATGAAGGCCTTACTTTCTCGTAGTCCCTTGAGATTTTGCCTCTACTCACCAAGAAGAAGGGGAGAGACATCAAGCGAGTAGAGTTATTTGTCACGTATTCACATTGAACGCTAAAAGTTGCGATAATCTTGTGGGAATGAGTTTCGCAACAAAGTTGGCGGCGGCGGTGGCGATGGCAACCAGGACTAAGTGAACTTGACTCATTTTCCTGCTGAGAGATTACGTGCTCATGACATACTGGGATGGGGGATGGTGCAAGGACCAGGGAGGGAACAAGAAATTTGGGTTATTATCCCTGCTGATACTCGTTGATATAAATAGACTTCTTCGATACATGACGGCGAGAAAGCATACGTGACGGATTGGCGTTTAGGACTTTAGGACAGAGCAAACGAGCAATCTTGGCCAGATGTCTCGTCTCCGGAGATGGCAGTCGGGAATCCTATTAGTAAGGGATCGATTAACGCAATGGCACCATTTGGTGTAAAGTAGCGAAATGTTCCATTCTGAAGTGAACCGAAAACAAGGGTTGCTGCCTAGAACATTCTCACGGGTATCCACAGGAGACCAACCAATTTAAATCCAGGCTTAATGACACTCGGTCGTACAATTTCTTCCGCAGTGCATCAGCGGTTCTCAACCGAACCAATGCACAGTATTTCGATCGGCCGAAATCGTGAACTTAATTCTGTAGCACCTTTAAACGTGATTTTTTCGGAATGGTGTCTTCGGACGAAAATTTTCTAAAAATATAGCGCATATATTGACGGTATATGTTAGTTCGCAACTCTGCCACGGGCGGCGCTGCGAAACTATTTTTTTTGAAATGACGATCTTTAAATATTATGTCTTCGGCAAAGTTGTAGATAATTCAAATACAAACAATTTTGCCAAAGACACCTAGTGTGTATTCAGCCGAAGAATGATGAAGAATGTGTCAAGAAGAAGAAAAAGAAGAAGTATGGAGCCACATAGCCCTCTACCCATCATATAACTAAGTACTACAGGGTAATAAGAGTCATTGATGAAACTTCCTCTAAGTAAAAGGGATACTCGTGGATACTAATGACACTATCGACATTTACAACTACTAATGATGTATTATGAATCCTACTAGGTTTCATCTGCCACCACCTGCCACCCGAATAAATACACGGACCCCAAAAATGACTGATTTTTGCACTTAAATGGTTATAACTACTTTTTCTTTATCTTTAGAAACCTAGTGTCTTCTAGAGAATGATTCATTTTGACTGTTTACACAATTTTGTAGAACATTGTTGCAACCGGAAACTTCGCATTTTCAAAAAATACAAGAAAAACCAGTTTTAAGGGGTCGTTCATAAAATACTCCCGTATTTTGGAAATGCGGCTGAATACACACTAGGTGTCTTTGGCAAAGTTGTTTGTATTTGAATTATCTACAACTTTGCCAAAGACATCATATTTAAAGATCGTCATTTAAAAAAAAAATAGTTTCGCAGCGCCGCCCGTGGCAAAGTTGCGAACTAACATATACCGTCAATATATGCGCTACATTTTTAGAAAATTTTCCAGTTCCTAGTAGTTGTTGGTAATACTCGATCAGGAATACACATCAAAATTAAAACACAACTATAGAAACTGTTGATGATCATATCAACGTTTGTTTTATTCAAATATGCTCATGATACGTGTTACTATGTGCAAATATTTTATCGTAATCCTGTGATATACAGCTACAACTGACAAAGAATGAATTTAACCCAATATTGAATCGACATTGACCAAACTACATTTTGAGCACTGATCCTACTTAAACCTGATATTTACCGGACATTGGTCCGACTTCGGGTACAATTGAACTCGACATATGATAGACATTTAAGGTGGGAATCAGCCCACATGTTCCCTTTGTGATCTAATCGGCCCTCCACCCATCAGCTAAAGCATGCTGAAATGAAGGTTTGAAGTTTTAATAATTATGAACAACTTTTTCAATCAACTATTTTAATGATGTGCGTTTAATTCGCTCATAATTCAACGGAAACAATAGCCGTGCGACTGGATTCACGCTTGACAGTTCAGTCAAAGACGAAATGAAGACGTCAGGCTCAGATAGTACTGCATTCGGTCCTTTAGTACAACAAAAGGTACCCAAGTTTGACAGATCGAGATATCGAGTAATGAAGAGTTGACTGTAGTCGTCTTGAACACCCGAGGGGCTGAATTGGCACTTCTTGGGCCGACTGCTGGGTCCTTGGGGTTGAAACGCCTGGTTCGATTCAGGGACAGTCTCCGTGATAGTCCGACATTTTCTCGAATGCAATTTCCCCGAATAACGTTTTCTCGAATGAACCACTTCCCGGAAAACTTTTTTCCCGGATGTACCATTTCCCCGAAAAATCTGAAAGGTGATTGTCCTGCAGCCAATAGGTGTTCACCGTTCTAGTTGATGTAAGATTAGATAAAAAATTGCTACATTTTTTATAAAATCCATGTGTTTTGATGTTCAAAAGGATGTGCAGCGTGCATTAAACTTAAATCAACTTAAAATCGTTCCTGTGATAGTCTGGCATGAAAAAGCAAGCTCATCATAGGAAGTTTCATTGTAAGCGGTATGTTTGGCTGTTCGGCTTATGGACGTGTGGCTGAGTTTTGCCTCTTTCGAAAAATAGGACATTGTTTTAAAGTATATTGTTTCAAAAATTAATGGCACTTAACTGATAATATTTCAGTTTAAATTTTGCGTTCTTTTAACGATAGACTGTTCTTTCAAATTGCTCCGCAATATTTCGCAAAGATACATTATTCAGCCAAACGTTCTTATGCCGTATATCCATTAAGTAAAACAATTATTCTGTCATAATACTCAACGTGACATACAGGCGTGTAACTACAATAAGCCTATAGAGCTTTAGTACGATACGCTTATGATTAAATCTATCATATCTTGCTCTACATAATTAAACATTGAGTTCCCCTTCTACAAACTTTCAAAAAGATGCAACACCATGTTTCTTTTTTTAATTTTCTGACAATAACTGTCAGTTTTCATCATAATTTTTTTTCTCGTTTCAATATAGTCTAATTCTCTGAGCAGAATCTCAATAGAGAAACAAAAAGGAGCTCTTTATTTGAAACCTTCGAGTAGACATGTTGTCGGGATGAGCGGGGTTCCAATAAATTGGTCAGATGAAGTTTAGTATCTAGGGCTCATGCTAGATAAGAATTTAAGGTGAAGATGAATCGAAGCCAAACTTCAAATTTCCAAAAGCACGGATCTAGAGAACTAAAGACCCGTTTGAGCTGAAAACCTAATCGATTGGTCACCACCAGCCCATCGATTAAGTTTTCAGCTTAAACGGATGTTTGGTTCTCCAGATCCGTGCTCTTGAAAATTTGAAGTTTGGCTTCAATTCATCTTCACCTTAACATCCAAAAATCACATTGAGGGCATTCAAACCAAATATAATAAATATGTAAAATGTCTCTATCCCCTTATTAATAGAAAATCAAAACTTTGTCTTAAGAACAAGCTTTTGATATTCAAACAAATTTTCAGGCCAGCCATGTTGTATGCTGTACCAATATGGACTAGCTGTTGTAATACCAGGAAAAAAGCTCTGCGGAGAATGCAAAATAAAATTTTGAAAATGATTTTGAAGCTTCCTCCTTGGTATAGTACCAATGAGTTACATAGAATATCCAATGTTGAAACATTGGAACAAATGTCAAATAAAATCATTAATAATTTCAGGCAAAAATCGTTGCAATCTTCTATTGCCACGATTAATGCGTTATATGTTTAGGTTAAGTTAGGTTAAGTAAATTGAAAACGTTATTTTTTTTACTCTTATAAGCAGGTGAAATCAACTCACCTGTAAAAAATCTGAACTGCTACGGCAAATGAAATGCAATATGTTAATAAAATCTTAAATTTGTTTTACCAAATTAGGATGATAGTGTTGTCTAATAACACAGAACACCTAGATACAACAAATGAATGTAATATTTGGAATGATACTAATAAATAAATTAAAAAAAAAGCTACCAGTCAGGGCTGTGCATTTTCAAAAGCATTTTGTGGAACACGAAGGCTTGGTTGTTTAAAATGTTAAATAATTGATTTTTAATCATTTTTTGCAATAGTAAAGTATGTAGCTTGTTAGGTAATAAATTAAGATAGAGAAACTATGTGGGTCACCACGTCGTTACTTTTAATTAATCAGCTCTTTAAGTTAAAGACTACCAATTGAAAGACCAGCTCGCTGCGGTGAGGCTCCGATTTATGACACGCGTTGCATAAGCAGCACGCAAGAGATGAGAGACTACGCTTGCTGTGATGAAAGGAAAGGTTTGTCTTTCTCAGACATTTTTTCAGTGATGTGAAATTAGGGTGGCCCACATGGTTTACGATAAAAAGTCTAAATTATAAAGAGACGAAATCTGATCATATTCAAAATAAATCAGCTAGCAACTATGCCAAATCTATAACGCTGCACTGCCAATGTTGAATCCCACGCTAAAAGTGAGTCACACGTTTTATGTGTTGAGTTTTCACAGGTTTGGGTAACGAATGAAAAATTGACTGAATGTGTGGAAAACCAATGTAATGAGTAGAGCATTCTTTATGCAAAGCATGAAAATTGCAACCGACACTCAAGTATTCAGAAAATATGCTACTTCAGAAGAAGCAAAATTTTCGTGGGCGGTAACATTTTTGTGTGAGCCGTTTTCAGCTTGTGTGAAAAAGTGTTTGACAAGTGGGGATTTTTTTTTATTATCGGACAATTTGGGCCGGAGGTCCCCGATTTGCATGAGATTTTCACCAGATGTAGAGCTCGTGGATACATGACCAAAAGTGAAATTCAAAAAAATTATAGTGGCCTATTTTCCCGGAAAACTCTAGATGAATTTTCACGATTTTTCTATATACCTCAAACTTTGAAAATTCATATCTCCTGAACTATGCATCATAGAACAAAAGTTTTTTAGTGAAATCAAAAGGAAATTTTCTCAGCAATCTATTAAAAATATAAAAGGAAAACATTTCTCGGAAAATTTTTCACCATGGAGAAAATTGTCATGAAAATTGTATCATGAAAAATTTTCAAAAAAATATGTTTTGTTTCATCAATCCATACTCTAACTTTCGTCCATAGACGCCAAAGTGGTATCTTTTACCGTTTAGGCGACAGAACTGAAAAACCGATGACCACCCGCACGCTTCCCATAGGAAAATGTGTTCTATTGTGGGCCTCATAACCGTGCGCTAACAGCGGCAGTAATTTACACACATTGTAAGTGTAACGCAGTAAACCATCCTTTCCTTTCCAGTCAGAAGAAGCTTTTCGTCAATCGGAGCACTCTCCTTTGGTCTGTTGGGTGTTTTGTATGTCCTTTATTCGTAACCTTTACTATTGAGACCAACAGTCTTTAATTGAAAACGATCCTAACATTTAATAATATAGGTAATAGGAACTGACCCTCAGCAAGCATGGGAAAATTCACTCACTCACCCGAACGCCACCGATGAAAAATAGCAAAAAATCTGCTGCTATCGAACATTCAGTGATAGCTGAACCGTCCTAGGCGGAGTGTAGCATGAAAGCGTCGAAACCGATTGTGTAAAAGCGACAATAGGAAGGAACGCGAAGAGAAGTGAATACCAATACACTTGTATCTGCGAGGCACGAGTTAATGCACTTAGCATCCATTCGCCGAATGCATTGAACTGACTGAGAGGATTCCTACTCACTGAATCATTCCGTGGTGTGGACTGCCAGTCAGTGAACGCTCATTAGCACTCAAACCCGAATGCCATTCGAACGGAATCAGAATGTAAACAATCATTCCTGGACAAACATTTTTAAAGGGCACATCGACATTGGTAAACATTGGATTTGCAAGCCGCTGTTGAACCCAATTCAACTCGATCACGATCACTAATACCACTATCAGGAAGAGTTAACACCAATCTCTCTGATAGTGGGGTTAGTTTGCGTGGGCGGGCTAAAAAGGGCTCAACAGCAACGTTTCTGAAAAAAGGCTCAAGACCTCTTGGGCCCTTTTCAAATGTTTGTCCTTTGTCCGAATTTTGGTATTGCATTCGACTGATCAGATGCCGTTTTTTGTTTCGCTTAGTGCTCGTCGAAGAAGCAGAATGGGCAGTGGAAATTGAAACGTTCGGCTTGGTTAAAAAAAACGGCTTTCTCGCTCCCGACTGTGCGTGGAAGCAAGTGAGGGAAACAAAATAACTGAGTGAGTGTTTCCCATGCTTGACCCTCAGTATCATATAGTTGCCAAGCAAAAAGGATATTTATGCATACATAAAGTGCTGTTTGTAATTTTCTTGCTTCTTTCAAATTTTGTTCAATTTATCCAATGATTAGATAATTAACTAAAAGCGCGCGAATAAATTTTCAGTTATGTTTTCTATACAAAGTGATATATTTGATATAAATTCTGATTGTTCCTTGGAAGAATATAGTATAGTATTTGCATGTATATAATATCAATCAACTGTATAACACTCAGGGACGCTATCTATTGTTCCATTGATGGCTGCTGTGGAATATTCCACTGTCAGTCAGCGTGCATCCTCTACAGTTGGCGCCAACCTAACAGCGCGCCAAACTGTATTGAGAAGCGTACGCGCGTAATGAATAATTATTGCATGTTTTGTCTGGCCGTATCACCCATTGAATTTGTAAGAATGTAGTTTCTTTCGTTTCTCCACCGAGTAGGCATGCTGCCTCTCAGTGGTAATAAATCTGTTAAAGTGAAGCCGTTCGCTTGATTTGCGTCCGTTATATCGTAAAAGACACAACGTAGGAAAGACGTCTTGGCCGAAACAACATATTAACAATATGTTCATAAGTTTTCAAAGAAAGTGGATCTTGAGATTTGATCCTTCAAACGTTACCATAATGATTGATTGTAACAAAAACTTCCCGTGCGGCTTTCATAGAGGCTATTAGCTTTAATACTAAATAACGTTGCTGATGAAGGGCACACAAAACACCCAACTGACCAATGGAGAGTGGTCCGATTGACGAAAAGCTTCTTCTGACTGGAAAGGAAAGGATGGTTTACTGTGTTACACTTACAATGCGTGTAAATAACTGCCGCCGTTAGCGCACGGTTATGAGGCTTACAATAGAACACATTTTCCTATGGGAAGCGTGCGGGTGGTCATCGGTTTTTCAGTTCTGTAGCCTAAACGGTAAGAGATACAACTTTTGCGTCTATGGACGAAAGTTAGAGTATGGATTGATGAAACAAAAAAATTTTTTTGAAAATTTTTCATGATACAGACGATAGTTTTTTTCGCTATTTTTCCGACAATTTTCTCCATGGTGAAAAATTTTCCGAGAAATGTTTTTCTTTTGATATTTTTAATAGATTGCTGAGAAAATTTCCTTCCAATATAATTGAAAAACTTTTGATCCACGATGCATAGTTCAGGAGATATGAATTTTAAAAGTTTGAGGTATATAGAGAAATCGTGAAAATTCATCTAGAGTTTTCCGGGAAAATAGGCCACTATAATTTTTTTGAATTTCAATTTGGTCATGTATCCACAAGCTCTACCTCTGGTGAAAATTTCATGCAAATCGGAGAACCTCCGGCCCAAACCTGTCCGATAATTTAAAAAAAATGCCCTAGTGTAAGTTTAATTGATTGTTGTTTTCTAAGTTAAACCGATTGAAAGGTAAAACAAATAAATTTACAATTAACAATATTGTTATTTCGAAAAAAAGAAAAGGATCTTAGAATAAATGTAGCACAATAATGATTAGAAGGTAAGGCATGTGATTACGTGATAGCCGATTAGAGCAAGTATTAAACGTTTGCTTCCAATATGGAATGATTTAGTTGTTCTGGTACGCTTAGGTCAATATCAGAATAGACTTACGCGGATGTCTTCCACGGGGCCGCCGCTGACCTCCACCTGATTGATGCAACTTTTCATTCCAGCATTCGCACTAAATGGCCAGCTCACTGAAGATTGCCGTATTATATTTGCTTCATAGTCTTTGCCCATGTTCTTAAACAAGTTGGTTAGAGAGCCAAGAATCAGCGTTTTATACAGGAAAAATTGACAATGATGATTAGACAGTTTCACAAAAATCAAAATTTCTGGGATTCAACCAGTCACCCCCTTGTCCTAGTTGCAATATTAAAACAAACTACCAGGCAAATTTTCATCCAATTTGGAGAAGATTAGGAGGTGCCTCAAGTCGGATTTGTGTTTTTTGGCTATTTTTTACATTCAAAAAATTCTAACGAGAATTTTGAAAAACTAAAATCAAAATAAATACCACTTGTTGAACGCATTACTAGTACTTTACAACTTCTGAGAACACTGTATGCCGATTAGAGATGGTTTTGACCTCATAAAATTGATTTCTGTTCATTAAAGTACCTGTAAAACATACATTTCTGTACAGTTTTTGTTCTACAAGATTCTTAACCTCATGACTAATCATAAAAGTTCAACCGTAGTATCATTTCTTTGTTATTTCTGAACATTATTGTAGTACATCATTTTTGTATCCGAATTACAGATAACCTGTAAAAAATCATCGGAAATACGACATTCCTCATTCCCCTGCATATAGAGCTGCTGCCAAATGGCGCAATTGCTGACATGCTACAAAATTGAACATAGTAGCTTTGCTTTTTCAATGATGGATGATGATTGAAGAAAACAGCTATCAAATATCATCAACGCAGTCGTGTTTCAAACAACATTCGCATTTGATGCCAAGCAATTACATATGTGATATAGCCCCGAGGTTAAGCTTCTCGACTACCGATCTTGAGGATCGGAGTTCAATTATGATTCTTTTTTTTTGAGTGAAACCAATTATTTTTACAGAGACGAATGCCCCGTCAGGGCAAAGTATCATAAAAAGAAAAAAAAAGTGAAACCAATGTTTATTATATGCAGCATAAAAAAAGGACTAAAGGCGCAAATCACTACTTTCTCTTCATTCACTTAGAAGTGGGAGATTTTTGTGATTAAGGCCGCACGGGACGTCATCATAATGACCCTATCCATTTGAATAAGCAAATCTCGAGAACCACTCCAATTATCGATGCGAAAAATGTATCACTATGATTCTATATATGTAGTGCACAACCCAATACATTTTCAGCTTCATCGGTTCACTAAAACTCGAGATTTGCTTCCACAAAGTTTTGATGATGATTGTTAGAGTGAGACAAAAGATAGGGAAAATAACACGGTCTCCCGTGTCGCCTTAAGATTCAGACACAAGATGCACTTTTGAACATTGAATCGTGATGAAATTTTTTGGCCTCAGGTCATTTGGTCCATGGCAAAAAACAACACTCTAAATGAACTCCGGTAATCAAACTCTGATCCTCAAGATCAGTAGTCGAGAAGCTTAACCTCGGGGCTATATCACATATGTAATTGCTTGGCATCAAATGCGAATGTTGTTTGAAACACGACTGCGTTGATGACATTTGATAGCTGTTTTCTTCAATCATCATCCATCATTGGAAAAGCAAAGCTACTATGTTCAATTTTGTAACATGTCAGCAATTGCGCCATTTGGCAGCAGCTCTAAATGCAGGGGAATGAGGAATGTCGTATTTCCGACGATTTTTTACAATTTATCTGTAATTCAAAAAAAAAAAAAAACGATTTACACCGTCTTCAGCCAAAGGCTGCACAGACTGAACAATCACGAACATTAAGGCAACGGACAACACAGAACACCCAGTAGCCCAGCGATGAATTTTTCGTTTGACGAAAAGTTTCCACCGACTGGAGCGGGAATCGAACCCACACTTCATGGCACAATACGCCTAAACGACTGACGCCGCTAACCGCGAGGCCACGAAGCCCACAAATTCGGATACAAAAATGATGTACTACAATAATGTTCGGAAATAACAAAGGAATGATACTACGGTTGAACTTTTATGATTAGGCATGAGGTTAAGAATCTTGTAGAACAAAAACTGTAGAGGAATGTATGTTTCGCAGGTACTTTAATGAACAGAAATCAATTTTATGAGGTCAAAACCATCTCTAATCGGCATACAGTGTTCTCAGAAGTTGTAAAGTACTAATAATACGTTCAACTTGTGGTATTTATTTTGATTTTCGTTTTTCCAAAATCTCGTTAGAATTTTTTGAATGTAAAAAATAGCCAAAAAACACAAATTCGACTTGAGGCACCTCCTAATCTTCTCCAAATTGGATGAAAATTTGCCTGGTAGTTTGTTTTAGTATTGCAGCTAGGACAAGGGGGTGACTGGTTGAATCCCAGACATTTTGTTTTTTGTGAAACTGTTTAATGATGATTCATTTGGGCAATGAATGCAAATCGCTGCTTTGGGCGATGAATGCAAATCGTTGCTCTTTTTGCATTATTGTTGAACACACTTTTCAGTGTTGTATGATAAAGAAGATCATGAGGTGTTTTGGCAAAGTTATTAACGAAAGACTGGATCTATGAAATCAGATAAGCCTTTATTAAGCAACAGTGTAGAAATATCGTTTGCAAGTTGCGGGTGAAAGGAGACATTTGTAGCCAAAATACGTGTTTTTACTAAACGAGAAACATCATTATCACAAGTCACAAGTGTTCATTTCTCCACCTACATGCAACCATATACGTTTGAATAGAGTAAATGACAGCTTATCCACAGCTTAAGATATTAACATATTCTTTTTAAGTCTATGATATAACTTGCCACATCTAGATTTTTGTAACTGAGTCGAACGCGATCTATAAATCAATAAACAGGTTAACGATGGGGGCTATTAAAACGAAGTAAATAGTTGCAGGTTCAGATAATGGAAGTCCTAGTGATGTTGATTGTTAAGTAGTACTAATTAAGGATTTCTTTGAAGTTGATTCTGAAGTTGAGTTCGGTGTAGTTGAAATCATGTTGTGGCTGAGAATGTAGAACAGGATATTTTTTACGTAGAATGCTGAGGGCAATACTCGGTAGAAAACTAGACGTAAACATCAAGAGTGGTACCAAATATACAGAGAAGCAAAAGAGTGGTACCAGATATACCGAGAAGCAATTTCTTTAAGCAAAATAAATACGGCAGACATTAGTGGGCTGGTCACTTAGTGGGAAAGACTAAAAATAACCTGTAAATGAATAATATTCAGCATTGAATAATTCACGTTTATCGAACATAACATCAATATCTATTATTCTAAGCTTATTGGTTTACACCATGTAAAAACATACTTAAGCCACTACGGTAAGATAATTCAGTTGTAAATATTTCTGATCATAACAACAGTAACAATTGTATACTTGTTGAGAACAGTTTGGCCAACTTTTCTTTTAGCATTTTGTATTTTTTTTTTCAGTGCTTTTACGTAATTTTAATATGGTTTATATTGGAATTTTGAATCAAAAACTTCAAATCAAGATTTCTCGAGATTCCTCCTAGGGATTTTTTTTTTAAATTGGCCAAGAGGTGCAGAATAATATAAGGAATCGAGCCCTGTACTCAGATTTGATGGACAACTTTTTTGCATAATAACGGTCTGTCGGGGCACAGTGGTGTTTCTAGTCATCCATTGGCAAACGGACGATGAAGCGACCGTCCTGTGAACGTGCCAGAGTGGAGTTGAATGCTTCCACCACCCTTTGTTCATCCTTGGTGAGTTGCTTGGGATTGTGTAGCTCCTGATCTTCCCAAAACAACCGCAGCGTACGATCGATTTCAACCTCTTGGTGCAAATTGATGATCGAATGGTAGGTGTGGATACATTCTTGTTTCGGCAGCCTTCCTGCAACCATACATCCGAACGCTGTGCAAAGAAGTTCCGTTGTGATTCTTGACCTGCTCTGATTGTAGAATCGACAGGAAGAGATTGGCTCCGAGGATTATGTCCAAAGTTCCAGGCTTGTTAAACAGCGGATCGGCTACTTGAAATCCTTCCAAGTATGGCATAATGGACACGTTGAAGTGCTGACACGGTAGGGTTGCAATCAGTTTCCCCAAGGGGTCATGCACAAATTACGTCACGCTCTGAGGGAGGGGAGGGAGTCAAGCCAAGCGTGATAAGCCTTACGACAATTTCGGAGGACTCATACAAAAAACGTGAACAAGGGGGGGGGGAGGTCGAAAAAGTTGAAATTTAGCGTGACATAATTTGTGTATCATCCCCAAAATGTAGGCTTGAGTTGTTAGCTTTATTGCATTCTTGTATCGCGATGACACCACACAACCCCCTTGACGGCGGTTCTACCGACGACCTCTGCATTCACACCAGTAACCTCCAGTTTGGCGCGGCTACGTCTCAACCCAAGACGCTTTACGCACGCCTCCGTTATGAGCGACACCTGTGAGCCACTGTCAACTAGTCCTCTAACGTTGTGCAATTTGCCATCACTTCCTTCGACTTGTATCAGCACCGTTGATAGTAGGGTAAATTCACAATTTTCATTTTCAATAACCGATTCGCCAGTTCCGGCACTGTAGTTGGAAATCCGGTACTGATTATCCTCCGAAACGCCGAGAACAATTATACGGCCTTGAAATACACCTCGTCGAACTGAAGCCTAGTTGAACACCGACGCGACGTCTTGCTAGTTGCTGGTGTTCTCTTCGCTCGAGGTCTGGAGTGCGTCGAAATTGCCAGCAAATTCTGTGAACTTGTCCTCACTTTTGTCCATAATTTCCGGACGCGAAGGACCAAAATGTTACCGGAAAGGATCGTAGTGAAAGGGAGGGAGAAACTTGAACCGGGAACTGACTTCCGGGACGACCGTAATACTTCCGCGAATACTTTTTCGGACGATTCCGACGGAGAAAGAATATAACGCGACCGACTTGTTTCGCGTACTGTACCTTCAATAGCATTTCTGTTCGTATAAAAATGTATACATGAGCTTTGTTTGTGTTCTGCATTATAAGAAAGAGAATGTAACTGAGAAGAAGAAGAAGAAGAAGAAGAAGAAGAAGAAGAAGAAGAAGAAGAAGGAGAAGAAGAACAAGTGTGACCTTGGAACCCCACGATTTCGCGAAAGCCATCTTATTTTACCAAATTAACGTTCTTTCTCGATTCGATCGGCCTAGTAAACGGACGTAGTCGCAAAACTTAGTGGAATTTATAGTTAGAGAACTTCGTGTTAGCCAGTCGATAGTAAAATTGTGACTTGTACCCGTCAATCCAAAGAAACTAATAATTAATGTTCATTGTAATTTTCTGTAGAAATCGAGATTATTGTCTAATATCTAGTGAGACCGTGATTATAGGCCCAAGTGAGCCAAGTCTATTGAGCTAGTCAAAGGCAAGTGAGTTGTGGAATTCAAGAGTCTCGTTGTGTAACATAATTGTTCTATGTTCTATGTCAGATTAAAACCAAAAAAGCTCTGAAATTTCCTACCACTTTTGAAAATCATAAGGCGAAATTCGTTCGAGGTCAAGGTAATTATTTGAATCAGAACAAAATTTGTTAACCGAGATGACCAAAATTGTAATGTGCTCATTTGTTGTCGCTTGAAGGACCAACTATCCTTCAAGTGAAGGTATTTCGTCCGGGTAGGTGTAGGAAGTAACACACGCCGCGTAGCTTCTGGGCAGGTCCGAAGACCCGACCACTAGTAGCTGATCTCGTGGTGGGATAGTGATCCAGCTCCAGCGCATCTACGGGCCATCGGAAGTTTCCACTACTTTTCTAATCGGTCGCCAATTGCCGGTTCCACTCCCTTGTTGGCCTCGAAGCGACACTCGCGAGTGGATTCAGCGGGCTCGCCGTCATGAGCATGAGCATATATGACCGTACAGTTCGTAGTTGTTACTCCGTGATTGACTAGAGCAATCGAAGTTGCACAGGGAATTAATGAATGGGGCTTGGGATTAGCTAACCATTCTTCAATGTGCACAAATCGAGAGCTCAAATTATAAAAGTCAATAACAGCGCCGGCCACGTCCTTACGGTCATCGGGGAAGGGAAGGAATGTTAGATAGACAACCGTTGTTACTAGAGACCGAAGAATCTTCTGCATCTCCACAGTTGTCATGGAAAGGATATTGGGTTAGTGGGATAAGGTAAAGATCTGGGAGTCACCAGCGATTGGTGATGCGATCCATGATACATTCACGCCTAACCCGTTTAACGCCTAACAAGTGTTCATCGCTCACTCTCGCAATAGCAAGCGATATGATCAACAGATCAAACACTACTAACGCGATCCGTGCCACCATTTATACATGCCACGCGAGCGACGCGCAACACGATTTATCCTGCTCACATCACCCGCCCCCGCAGGAGCAAATTACGCAAGCAAAGGATCAAACACTACTCTGGATTCAGCGGGCTCGCCGTCATCAAGCAAAACCGTGTACACGTGTGGTTCTAGACGGCAAGCCATCGTAGCCGAGGCACGAACCACTGACAGCACAGGAGCAACAGGTCGATCGTCATCAGCCAATCGCAGCGAAAAACAGGTCAGAACATTCCTGTAGGCAATTTAACAAATTAGAACTATTATTTCAACCCGAAGAATAAGCGGGAATACTCCATAACTAAAATAATAAATTGTTTAAATAGAGGGACAGTAGTATGGTAGCTACCGGTAGAGGAATTCAGATGGAGTTATTTTTAAACACTGAGAGTCGGAAAAGCAGAACCTCGACAATAGGTTGTGCAAGTTTGATACCGAAATAAAAATTCATGCGAATATTCACGACTGTGGATAAAGGAAAGAAATTTTGATAATTTGAGTTCGTTTGCCTCAATTCATTTTCATAGTGGTTCCCCATTGATTATTTCGTCTAAAAATTAGGATTTGGAGCTAGTGATGTGAAGCGAATCGTCGGCTCCGGTGTATTTTTTTTTTTTTTTGAAGAGCTCGCCTTGAGAGTCTTGCCGGGTACACAAATCTCGCCTCTTTGCATGCAAGTGAAACTCTAAGATTGCTTGGCGCTTAAGCGAAGTGGTTAATGCAACCGATTCAGGTTCGAATCCAGCCGCCCGTTACAAAGATACCTGGCAGATCTTGGTATATTTTGGTTGCGATACTTGATATCGTCTGACCATTGCTCTTAAAGATTTCTCTCTATTCTTAGAGAGTAAACAATTCCTCAAAAATCTACCAAAGATTTAGTTCGTCGAGTTTCTCACAAGTTTTTTCCTACAAATTTCCTACAAGAAAAAATGCTAAGAATAATGTGGGGATTTTAACAGAATTTTTCTATGAAACCTGGGTTGCCTATGATCTTTGGTAGAATCGGTTCAGAATCCTCACAGACATATGCTACATATCTCGCGAGGAATTTGTGACTGATCTCTTTAGGAATCCAGCGGAGGCAATGGTTCTTAACTGGATTCTTAAAATTATCAACTACGGATTTGCTAAGAATTTAGGTACTATTTCAGGTCCGTTCAGAACACTGTAAAATTCTGTCAAAGTCATTAGAGTCTTAGAACATCAGAAGAATTTACCAAGTAGCTTACCATGTACCTGGTTTAAGGGAGAACCACTGTACCATGTACAAACCATCCTATGGGTTCAAACGGTCCAGATTGAGCATCCCTTTCCAGCCCTAATCGAAGCAAATTTCAGCTTGCAATTTGTCGCAAGTCGCTTCAAAGCAAATAACGACGACGCTGACCCTAAGGCCGAATGGCTATCCGATCTCATCTCTTTCCCAGTCCGCGTGACGACGCAGTTATTGTTTTGTAATAAATTTATGTGTCCCCAATGGTCAACTGGTTTGGCCCCGAGTTTTAGCGAGTGCCATCGCTTGCTACCGAGTAACCGCATTTGTCGAAACGCAGGAATGCGCTTGCGAACCCCCCTGTTGACGGGGCCCGGAACAACCGAAAAAAGCCCCGAAAAGGCCCGCACGGTACAATTGCGACCAGTTGTTGGTGTAATCATCATCGTTCGTCGCAGCGGATAGGTACCGTAATCCGGAGTAACGTTAATCACTGGGGCGAATTTGATCAGGTCAGAATCAGATAGTAACTTCTTTCAAGGATGCTTCATATAGCGTTAGCATCATATACATTTTATGTTTTCTTGTTTATAGATGTGTGATGTATATTTTAAACTACAGTCAATTCTCCATAACTCGATATCGAAGGGATGATCGAGCTAGGGAGGTATCGAGTTAAAGAACATAAAACTAGTACCGGGTACCCCCGTTGGTTTGACATCATTTAATTTGAACACTTTTTAATCTGTACCCCGCTAATTTTCACATCGTTCAGATTAAAACGATGGATGGAACGGAGTGAAGTGAGATGGAACACTGCGGAACGGAACGCAGAATCAAAACAAAACAGTGAAAGAGGTAACCAGATACACGTTTCTAGGGCGACTAGATGTTCAAATAAAAAATGAACCCCCATGGTTTGCACAAGGTACCGTTCAAATTAACGGGGGTGCACGGTACAAATACGATCCAAGGGACTATCAAGTTAGCCATGAAAAGACACTTCTACTGTGGTTCTCTAACTCGATATCGAGTAAGAAAGAGTCGACTGTATTTAGTTTTTCAAAAAAAAAAAAAAACAGAAGAATAAAAAATAATTAATTTTGAGTAATGCTTGATTTAATAGAATTGTTGCATTGGTGCAAGTTGAAAACAGTGATCAATTTGCCCGCGAATTACGGTAGCTACTTTTCCTGTAGCAATGTCATCGCCGGAACAACCCACGGCTGGACGAAGGCGTACAATGACACGACACGACGTCACAAACAGTTGCGAGTGAAAGCGTAGAGTAGCTAGGACGACAAATCGAGGCGGTTATAAATCTTGCACCAGGCAACAACGCGTCCGATGAGATTGGTCGGGCTCGATGCGTGTGAAGTCCTTCGCACACTGATAGTCATTGGGGTGGAGTTCACCAAGTTCATATGAAGGGGGCAACATCGAATGGGTTTCCTTGTGAAACGGTTAGGACTCATGAGATAATGTGCTTGATACATGTAGAAATGTGATCTATTTGTTGAGATACTCTCGTGTTTGTTATTTTTTATCCTCAATTCACGAAATAAATTGGGATTTCAATATCAAGGTTGCACTATTTGTAGTCTGTTTGTAAAATAAGACATCTTGTAGGCTAGGTCAAACTCAAATCATCCATATAAATATTCGAAATGATTTGGATTAGCAACATATCATCATAGCGGAAACAACATTTTAATGTATGGAGGTAGGTAATGATTTAAAATTTCTAAGTTTTCAAGTCACGTGGATCACATCGCCCTTATCCGACAAGCCATCGTCCACAAGTTGATTCAAATTTGAAAACAAACGTCCAAACCATGCGCTACAAAACTGCCCATGACGTGGCTTATCAACGCCAAGCGGCCGCCACCAGTGTTAGCAATTTGAAGCCGAACAAAAGCAGACTAAACCCTTGTTTCAGCGAAAGGAGAAAAAAATAAATGCAAAACAATCCAACAACAGGAAATGTCCCACAGGAAGCTGGCCCTAGTTCGGGAAAGAACCAAACGGTAGCCAAATTAACAAGCATTTAAAGAAAGCGACCACTAAACGTTTGAGCATAGATGACTGTGCAATTTCGTAGTTGCTACTCCGTCATTGGTTCTGGTCAATCGAAGTTGCACAGAGATTTAATTAGTAAGGCTTGAGATTAGCTTATAATTCTCAATATGCTGAATTCGTGAGGTCGAATTTTAAAAGTCACATCCTTACGGTCATCGGGGAAGGGAAGGAACGTTTGTCAGACAACCTTTGTTACTAAAGATCGAGTATCCCTCTGCATCTCCACAATTGAGTAGTGTTTGATCCTTTGGTCGCGTTGCTTGCTCTTGCGAGGGCGAACGATGAACACTTGTTCGGAATACCATTCATTTATCGAACAATATCGCGAATCCGGTCAGGCGTGAATATATCAAGGATCGCATCATCAACTAAAGATGACTCCCAATATCCTTTCCATGACAACTATGGAGATGCAGGAGATTCTTCGGTCTCTTAAACCAATGGTTGTCTTACTAACATTCCTTCCCTTCCCCGATGACCGTAAGGACGTGACCGGCACCGTTATTGACTTCTTAAGTTTGAGCTCTCGATTTGTGCACATTTAAGAATGGTAAGCCAATCCCAAGCCCCATTCACTAAATCCCTGTGCAACTTCGATTGCTCTGGTCAATCATAGAGTAGCAACTACGAACTGTACGCACGGTGCCCTGACAGACCGTTATTATGTAAAAAAAATTGTCCATCAAATCTGAGCACAGAGCTCGATTCCTGTGGTCATTCTGCACCTCTGGGCCAATTTTTGAAAAAATCCCTAGGAGGAATCTCGAGTAATCTTGATTTGAAGTTTTTTTACTTAAAAAATCAATATAATTAAAATTTTGCAATATCACTTAAAAAACCTACAAAACGCTCAAAACGTTGACCAAACTGTTCTTAACTAATATACAATGTGTACCGTTGTTACAATTAGAAATATTTAGAACTGGCTTGACCCAAGATCGGTCGCATGCGTGTACTGAGTACACGCACCCTGACAAAAGTTCGCTTCTCATGCACAGCTCGAGCGAGAGGGTGTCGGAAATGGCTGAATGCGCGATCGCTCTTGAGTTAACTTACCAAAGTAGCTGAAGTATATTTTTACATGGCTTAAACCAGTAAGCTTAGTTTAATAGAATTAATCTAAGAAATAAATGTCAATATACAATTGATGTCACGTTTGAAAAACGTGAAACATTCAATTCAGAAAATTATTAATTAACAGCTCATTTTACAAATTTCATACTAAGTAACCAGCCCACCAAAGTCTGCCGTATTTATTTTGCTTAATAAAAATTGCTGATACTACTCTTATATGTTTACGTCAAGTTTTCCGCCGAATATTGCTCTCAGCACTTTAGATAAATAAAATGTTTTGTTCAACTTTCTGAGCCACAATAGGATTATAACAACACGAGAAATATGATTGTCATATGGTCGGTGTTCAGACAGACTGGACCAAGTGTTTTTAAATGGTTTCAGGAAAACGTACCCCATGCATTCGGTATAAGTATAATAATATATGTGCATTATTTGCTGTGTGAAGGGAACTTATCCATTTGAAGCAACATCTGTTTCAAAATAGATTTGGAAATATTGTATTTGATGGAGTCCTTGACTTATCTTTGCAAGGCCAAAAAGTCATCTAGTCAGTTCTGTCTGAACACCGATCATATGTAGCAAGTGTTCGACGATAAACAAAGTCTTTTACAACTTCAAACAAATCCCCATTAAGTGCGACTTAAGTATCAACAGACTTTCACTCTGTGTACCTGCAACCCTTCACTTCGTTTTATTTTTTTCGGTATTCATCGTCAATTTGTTTATTGACTACTAAGTCGCGTTCGACTCAGTAACAAAAAATAGCTATCGCAGGTAATATCAATGACTTGAAAATAAGATTCAAAGCTGATTAAGCTGACAGATACAATCAGGTTTAAGAATTATAGACGAGAAGCTTATTTTTTTGCAAAATTACATGGAATAAGAAAAGATGAGTTTCTGAATTTACTGTTCAATATTGCGTTTTGTCGCATATACTCCTTAGTTTTGCAGACCATGACTTTATTGGAATCGATCACAGTTCAGTAAAGAAGGGTTTCACTATTTCATAGATGGACAACTAAGATAAGCTTGTTATGACATTTACTCTATCCAAACGTATATGGTTGCATGTAGAGAAAGAAGCAGGTTCAGATGTGTTGGTGCTGAAGCAGTGCTGGATTGAGATGTGGATGAATTTTTTGAAGAGCCATATAACACTTGTGACGCATGATAATAATGTTTCCCTTGTAGTAATAACACATGTTCTGGCTGCGAATATCACCTTTTACGGATTACGTAATCAGCTTAGAGACCCGCAACTTGCAAAGAGAAACGACATCTACACTGTTACTTGATAAAGGCTTATCTGACTTCATAGATCCTTTATAAATAAATGAAATTTCATAAACAACTTCGCAAAAACACTTCGCGATCCTTTATTGCACAACACTGAAAAGTGTTTCGAAAACCAAATCAGTTTTCAATAATAATGCAGAGAGAGAGCAACGATGAATGCAAGCATACCTAAAAGAAACATCACTGTTAATTTGCCATGTATGAAAAGATTATTCTTGGCTCCCTTAGCACATTTATTTGAGAACAGGAGCGAAAACTATTGAGCGAATAAAATAGGCAAACTTCAGTGAGCTAGTCATTTAGTGCTAATGCCGGAAGAAAAAGTTACATCAATCAGGTGAAGCTCAGTGATCCCGTGGAAGACATCGGCGTATGATCATTATGTTTTTGACTTGTACCGGTAATTGACTATAAAAGTATTCACATGACTTATCTGCTAACTATTTTGTGCTACATATATTCTCAGATCCTTTTTTTAAATAACAACATTGATAATTATGGATTTATTTGGTTTACTTTTGAATTGGTTTAACATAGAAAACAACAATCAATGAAATTCAAACTAGTAAACTATGAAAAAAAAAAGTGAAATCGAAGCCATACACCAAATTTTTAAGATCACGAATCTGGAAAACCAAACATTCGTTTAAGCTGAAAATCTAATCGACTGGTCAGAAGCTGGTGGTGACCAATCAATTAAATTTTCAGCTCAAACGGATGTTCGGTTCTCCAGATTTGTGCTCTTGAAAATTTGAAGTTTGGCTTCGATTTAACTTTTTTTTTTCAATCATCTTCACCTTAAGGAGAGGCTTAAGTTAAGCCAGTTGTAAATATTTTTAAATTTAACAACGGTAATAATTGTATTCTAGTTGAGAACAGTTTGGCCATCTTTCTGAGCGTTTTTGTAGGTTTTTTCAGTGCTATTGCAAAATTTTAATATGTTTTATATTGAATTTTGAAGGAAAAAACTTCAAATCAAAATTTCTCAAGATTCCTCCTAGGGATTTTTATAAAAATTGGCCCAGAGGTGTAGAATGACCTCAGAAATCGAGCCCTGTGCTCAGATTTGATGGACAATTTTTTTAACATAATAACGGTCTGTCGGGGCACCGTGGTACGGTCACCTATGCTCATGCTCATGCTCAGTATCCCTCTGCATCTCCACAATTGTCATGGAAAGGATATTGGTTAATGGAATAAGGTAAGGATTTAGGAGAAACCTATGATTGGTGATGCGATCGATGATATATTTTTAACTTCTTTTTCATACTAAATTATGATTTATTTTGAAATATTTTTTTTATCAACTTTTTTTTATCAACTACTGATGTAATCCTTTTCCTAGGGCATGATAATATTTTTCCCAAGACCGAGCCCTTTGCCATTCAGAGAACCTCCGACAAGCAAGCAACAAAAATGTAATTTTTAGCTTGTTATGGCATTTTTTTCCTCGTTGGGTCTCTTTGTTTCTGGCACGAGTGAATGAGCCGCAGAACCGGAGATGAGCGAACAGTCCAGTATACCTAGGAGCATTGCCAGTGCAAAACGCCAATGAAAATGGCATTTTCAAACTGACTGTTTTCAATCCTTATGAAACTTTTTACGACATGGCATTGCCCACTAAAATTTTGCTAAATTTTCTAGCCATTGAAAAGGGTTTTGAAAAGATCTATCGAATAAAAAGTGTTTTTTTTTTCGATATGACAATTTGTAACTCATTGTTTGCATAAAATGGTGTCTTTAGAAAAAATTCAGTTAATAACAAGGAGTTGAACTAAGGTTTTGAAACGTTTCGTGTATTATAGCTGTTGAATACCAGTTATATGTTATTGTTAGATAATTCAAAACGATTCAAAATGTTGATGTTCTCGAAATTTTACATATAGCCAAATAAGCAACCATCAAGATTGAAAAAAGTCAAGAAATATTCACTACAGTTCCCAAGAAGAGAAAAGCACAGTCAGCAAAGCCGATGGAACTCTCGCTTATTGCTGCTGTAGGTAAGATGCCTTTAAAAAATAAAACCATTTGAGCTGTTAAATTCACTTTTTATGCAGTAAGGATTGGTTCGGCCGACTAGCCGAGATAATGTCTAGATTTAGAAAAAAAAAACGCAAACCCATTCATGAACAAATACTTTATATATGGAGACTTCAGTGCGACGTCGTCAGTTACTTTTTGACATTCGAGCTTTTTATTTAAGTTTTGTACCAACCAGCGGGGCTCCTCTCTTCTGAGGGTGTAGCTTATCAGAGCGTCTGTTCTCCATGTTAGGAGCGGCTGATCATCGTCCTAGTGCCAGCGTGGGACTCTAAACAGTGCTGTGCACGATGATCCTCCAGCGAGACAGGGGGTTGCTGCAGGCCTTACAAGCCAGCCGTAAAAAACATCAGTACAGGAAGCATATAGTGTAAATTCGTACCGGAACAATCGGCATAGACCCAGGCTTCGAAAACGGACTAACGATTGGAAACTCGGATCATGGAACTGTAAGTCTCTCAATTTCTTGGGAAGTACCCGCATTCTTTCCGAATTATTGAGGGTACGCAAGTTCAACATCGTAGCGCTGCAGGAGGTTTGCTGGAAAGGGTCGACGGTACATACGTATAGGGATGGTTATACCATCTACCAGAGCTGCTGCGGCAACAGACATGAGCTGGGCACAGCTTTTATCGTGATGGGCGAAATGCAGTAGTGCGTGATTGGGTGGTGGCCAATCGACAACAGAATGTGCAAGTTGAGGATCAAAGGCCGTTTCTTCAATATCAGCATAATCAACGTGCACATCCCTAACCTAGCAAGTGACGATGATGATAAGGACGATTTCTACGCGCAGCTGGAACGTGAATACGACGGCTGCCCAAGCCATGATGTCAAAATCGTTATCGGAGATCTCAACGCTCAGGTTGGCCAGGAGGAGGAATTTAGACCGATTATAGGGAAGTTCAGCGCTCACCAGCTTACGAACGAAAACGGCCTTAGACTGATTGATTTTGCCACCTCCAAAAACATGGCCATACGTAGTACCTATTTCCAGCACAGCCTCCCGTATCGGTACACCTGGAGATCACCCCTACAAACTGAATCGCAAATCGACTACGTTTTGATTGATGGAAGACACTTCTCGGACATTATCGACGTCAGAACTTATCGCGGCGCAAACATCGATTCGGACCACTACCTAGTGACGGTTAAAGTGCGCCAACGACTCTTGTGAACAACATTCGGTACCGACGCCCGCCACGGTACAATCTGGAACGACTCAAGCTACCCGAAGTCGCAACTGATTACGCGCAAAGCCTTGAAGCAGCGTTGCTGGAAGAGGGAGAGCTCACCGAAGCCCCTCTTGAGGACTGCTGGAGTAGTCTCAAAGCAGCCATAAACAACGCAGCGGAAAGTGCCATTGGGTTCGTGGAAGCAAATCGACGGAACGGTTGGTTCGACGAGGAGTGTCAGACGGTTTTGGACGAGAAGAATGCAGCGCGGGCGATAATGCTGCAGCAAGGCACCCGTGGAACGATACAAACAGAAGCGAAGACAGCAAACCCATCTTTTCCGGGATAAAAAGCGCCACCTGGAAGAGTTGGAATGCGAAGAGATGGAGCAGCTGTATCGTTCTCAAGAAACACGTAAGTTCTACAAGAAACTCAATGCATCCCGCAAAGGCTTTGTGCCGCAAGCCGAAATGTGCCGGTATAAGGATGGAGGTATCTTGACGGACGAACGTGAGGTGATTGATAGGTGTAAGCAGCACTACGATGAATACCTAAACGGCGCAGAGGAGGAAGATAAGGACAGCAGGAGGAATGGCTTCATCAGTACGGCGGATGAGGGAGACGTGCCAACTCCCACAATAGGTGAAGTTAAGGATGCTATCAAACAGCTCAAGAACAACAAAGCAGCTGGAAAGGATGGTATTGGAGCGGAACTTATTAAAATGGGCTCGGACAGGTTGGTCACTTGTCTGCACCGATTGATAGCCATTATCTGGGATACAGAACAGCTACCGGAGGAGTGGAAGGATGGAATAATATACCCAATATACAAAAAGGATGACAAGTTAGAATGTGAGAACTATCGAGCGATCACCATTCTTAATGCAGCCTATAAAGTGCTTCATCTTCCGCCGTCTCTCGCCACTGGCAAGTAGATTTGTGGGAAGTTATCATGCCGGTTTTGTAGACGGGCGATCGACGACAGACCAAATCTTCATGTTGCGGCAGATCCTCCAAAAGTGTCGCGAATATCAAGTCCCTACGCACCACCTATTTATCGATTTCAAAGCGGCCTATGATACCATCGACCGCGAAGAACTATGGAAGATTATGGACGAGAATGGTTTTCCCGGGAAACTGACTAGACTGATCAAAGCAACGATGGATAGTGTACACTGTATAGTGCTGTGTGAAGATATCGGGTACATTATCGGACCCGTTTGAAACACGCAAAGGACTTCGACAAGGCGATGGTCTTTCCTGCCTCCTGTTCAATATTGCGCTAGAAGGTGTTATGAAACGGGAGGGCTTCAACATACGGGGCACGATCTTCAATAAATCCAGCCAGTTCATTTGTTTCGCTGACGACGTGGACATTGTCGGAAGAACGTTCCAGGTGGTTGCTGAACAGTATACCAAGCTCAAACGTGAAGCAGATCGGGTTGGATTGAAGGTAAATACGTCGAAGACGAAATATCTGCTGGCTGGAGGAACCGAGCGCGATAGAGCTCGCATAGGCAGACGCGTGACGATCGACGGGGATGAGTTCGAGATGGTGGACGAATTTGTCTACCTCGGATCATTGATAACGTCGGATAACAACTGCAGCAGAGAAATTCGAAGACGTATCATTGCCGGAAGTCGTGCTTACTATGGACTCCACAAGACCTTGCGGTCTGGTGAACTTCACTTCCGTACTAAGTGTACCATGTACAAGACGCTAATAAGACCGGTAGTCCTCTACGGGCATGAGACGTGGACAGTGCCCGAAGAGGACCTGCAAGCGCTAGGAGTTTTTGAACGACGTGTGCTTAGGACGATCTTCGGCGGAGTATGTGAGAACGGCGTATGGAGGAGAAGAATGAACCACGAGCTTGCGCAACTCTACGGTGAACCCAGTATCACGAATGTCGCCAAAGCTGGAAGGGTACGATGGGCGGGACACGTTGTGAGAATGCCGGACAACAATCCCGCAAAAATGGTGTTCAACTCAAATCCGGCCGGTACAAGACGAAGGGGAGCGCAACGAGCTAGGTGGTTTGACCAAGTGGAGCAGGATCTTGGAAGTGTGGGGCGATCGAGGAACTGGCGGTTAGCAGCCATGGACCGAGTTAGTTGGCGTAACATTGTGGCGCAGGTCTTGTCTTGAAGGACGTAGAGCAAGCAAAAGTAAAGTAAATTTTAAATAAAACTCGTGACGGGTCTGGTGGAAGATCTTTTCGGAATAATAAATTTCTCTACATCCAGTATCTTTGAGCTTGTTGCGATATACATTTTTGAAAATGTAGCACAATCCATCGAAGCAACTGCACTAATCGATTTCTCTTTCCACTGATAACTTGAGCAGATCAACCCTTTTGTTAGTGGGAAACAAAAAATAGTTAAAAAATAAAGCTCCAAAGAACAGCCTATGCATAAAAGAAGTTGAAATTTATTTAAATTTTGTATCAACAGTTTTCATCATAAAAAAAAAACATAGAACGTTTGAAAGAAGGTCAAATTTGTGCTAAATATATAAAAATCTTCAGTTTAAAAAAATATTTTAATACCGAAACTCAAAAGAAAAATTAATATTTGAAAGAAGGGTTATTTCTGAATAAATAATAAAATACTATTGGCAAAATAATATTGCTGTCTAATATGCTTTAGCTTATTCAAAAGATTAGGATTGTTGAATAAAGTGTAATTTTGTATCAATTGACTCCAAAACAAGCCTGATGTCATCAGAAAGATTCCATAAAAAACGTACATCGAAAAATTGAGCAATTCTTGGTTTCAGACTCATTATGCCAAACGACTTTACGCCAAATGACCATTATTCCAAACCACTTTATGCCAAACGGCTTTGTGCCAAACTACTTTATGCCAAATGACGTACCATAATCCGAGGTAACATTGATCAGTTTTTGGGATATTTCTTAAATATTTCATTTGAAAATGCAAAAGTTGCAAGATTTATATTTTTAAAACAAGTACTGCCATCAATAGCTCGTGACCATATACTGTATTTTGTTTCTTGAAAGGTTTAAGCATGTTTATAAAAATGTTTTAGGCGATTTTTCGATTAATCTGACATGGGGTAACGTTGATTACTTATGTTAACAACTTTCGGTAATATTGAAAATGTCGTTACTTACTTAAATCATGGCTTCTGAAGCTGAATATGATTGCCAGACGCTTACAAGTCTTTTACTTTTTGAGTTATTTTAAAATTTAATACACCTCGAATCGTGGAATTCACCTTAAGGTAGGCAATTTCCTAAGGAAATTCTACATTCTTAATTTGACGTGCAGTTAATATGTATTTTTCTCTCAGTGTATTTTGTTTTGATAGTCCTTGTTATTTACCGAAATTTCTTTGATGATGCACAGAATAAAATCCGTTCTCGTATCCGTGAACAGCTGACGTGAACTCGTCAACAAGCAAAAATACACCGTGAACTAGATCATGTTTACGTGAACGCGTTGCCTAGTTCCGAGAACGATGACGGTAGTTCACGATGTACTTTTGACAGTTCACGTTTTCCAGAACTCTTTTGTGAGCGTGTGCTGTTTATCAATCGCACTGTTTTGGAATTATGAACTTAAAATCATAAAAATCGTTTTATATGATAGTCTCTTTTCAAAACGTTGTCTACGAAATATAGGAAAATTTTGATGTGAAATGTCATATCGGGTAGCCACTAATACATACAATGCGAAGTTTCATCCGATACGGAAAGGTTATTTGTTACGCGATTTACGTTTGAAGCTGGAACTACTACTGGGTGAATGTTGCCTCGTCGTTCGAGGAGAAGGAAAACAGGAATTCACCACTCGCCAATGGAATTTCCGCGAACCGTTTCCGGAACCGTAGTGACACATCCTCGTCCACGCGGGTTCACAGAGTTGCAATGGATGCGATGGAAGACCGTATCAGAAGGAACACGGGACTTGTTGGACTGGAAATGTGGCATCCGGGAAATTTCATTGGTCTGTGGGACGAATTTTCTGCCATGGTTCGGCGTTGAACCAAAAGCATGTTCGCTATTTTTTGTTATCATGGGATGCCAGCTAATTTTGAGTTAAGTTTCGTTTGTAGTAAATCTCGGAGAAGAATGGTTCCATTTCACAGAGTTTTGATTACAATGGATATGTTTCCGGAAGATCTAGTAAGCGTTGCACTTTTCGTTACAACGACAACTAACACTCCCATGGCGCAAAAGTTTCTATCGTAGCGAAAAAGCAGGCGCTGACTGTATCATGTTTTCCCAAAGGCTACTTTTCCAACGCTACCACTAGCAACAAAGCAGCTCAGACTGCATGTGACCAACTATGGAACGAACAAGACGAAGACCAAACGAAGTTCCATAGCCGCAGGGGTTGAGTAATGTTAATAAATATGTTATGTACCTAATTATTGTAAGTAGATATCATCCTTGAATATGCGGTACTGGTCCCAGCATCATGTCGGTGTGATAAGACGAGGAACGGACAAGGCGATGTAGTATTCTGTAAATGCTATGAGAGTAGTCGTAAGGAATGGGTTTTGTCATTAGAGATTGCACTGCCAAGACCTCGTAATTCTTTGATCATTTCATTCCCTTACTAATTTCATTTTCTCAACGTCTACTTATTAAACCAATGATAATGTAATCTACTAACTATTAATTAAGAGTCGATATGTTCACCAATCATGAATATGTGTCCAAGCCTGATTAAATCCAAACTAAGGATTCGATATCCGATTTACTGCTTGACTTTGCAACTTACTCTGTGGACGATATCGATCTAAAGGAAAAGGAAACAGATGAAATAGCGAGAATCTTTGGAAAATGTGAATACATTTTCTTCTTTGTCCAGTAGGAACAATCAACCCAGCATCAACCCGTGTCAGATTGCCGATGATTTATCATTCCTCATCCGATCCTGTCCAGAGTCCGAAATCCATGCAAATTATACATTTTACAACGGAACAACAACTGATGGGCGTTGGGCGTTCCCAAACACCAATTACACACACCGAACATCACGTCAGCGCGCCACTTAGACTGCAAACAACAACACCCATTTACGAGATGTCAGTTGCAACTTGGTCCTCGTGGAAATCCCGATCGCAAACAGCACTAGTAGGCCATAAAACATTGTAATTTAACCTCGTTTTCACAGCCGGCTGCGATTGTGTGGTGGCTTTCAGACGCCCACCCACGCAATGAGGGGCGGCATAAGTCGAGAAATTTACGACTAACGGGTTCCACCCACTCCGACGACTGCTGAGATCCTTGTGCCGCCACAAAACACAAACAGTTACAACTAGCCACGCTTCTTGAAAAGACAACTTCTCCTCCTGGCTAAGGTCCGGCCGGGTGATGGGTAAGCACCTAAAAGTCCAAAACCGGAACGATTGCATCGTTAAGTTTTATTGCTCCAAAAGGGGTGTTTTGTAGCGCCACTACTCTTCGGATTTCTCGGGAGTAAGGCACTGCTGGCTGGCTGGGAGGTATGTTGTTTTAGGGTGGGGCCAAGGGCCTACTTGAGCTTGCTTTACGGTTGCCAGATCGGGTGAGTTGTAATTCCATAAATAGGACCGAAGGCAAAGGCATCCCAGGCTGCTGGCTGCTGGATTTCATCATCGATGTCGGACCCGTTCGCCGACGAAGCATGTGTACATGAAACAGAAGTTTTAAAACTCAAAGATTGCACTCGTTCATCGTGAGCAGGCTGCTCTTGGAGGAAGGTTCTTCTGGCGGGGTGAAATTGATAGGGATGTTTGGAAATAATAAATATAGGAATTTTTTGCCAGCAAACTGTTCGAATATAACGGTTTCAAGACATTTTTTTTAACTGATGGTGTACCTAGACAAAATTATTAGATCTCGTATCATTCAAGTGTTAATATGATAATGACTCTTAATTCTGTTTTTCAAGCTGAAAGTATTGGATTTATTTATTTGCTTGCAAATACGTTGCATATATTAGGGCGTCTGATCAGATGTTATTGTTCGATTATAGTATACATGCTGATTCGAAAAATGTGCATTTGTAAGGTTCAAATCGGCACGTAACTACAGCGTGCCATTACTGTTATGGAATAGGTGTGGCCGTTTCGCCCCACGAGTTGATTAAAGTTTAAATCCTTCAATACGCTTTTTAAGGTTGAATTCAACACTTTTTTCGCATGCAATACAAACTATGGGAGTGCACAAGTCGATGCTCGGTGATAGTTTCAAAAGTTTTGTTGTTTAAATGACCTAGAAAATAACACAAAATTACAACGAAAACAGCAAAACACGTTTTTTCGAGTTTTTCATGATTTTTGCCAGGAAAACACTTAAAAGTATGTAAAGAGAAGCATTTTAATACATTTTCCATTATCTCGGGTGAAAAACAGCTTCCGAAAGCACGTCGTTCGTTCAAAACAAGGGTGGCGCGTTTTACCCCAACGGCGCATTTTACACCCAGTTCCCCTACCATTCCCCAGAATGGACCATCCCCTAGATTTTTTTTCAGATGAATCATGTTGTAGGAGAAATAATCGAGCCAGAGCGATAAAAAAAGTGAGATTGTTTTTGTTAGTTAGGGAAAGTGTACCAGTTATGGCTATAGTGGTTCCCTATTTGGCCATATGTGTTTCTAGAAAACTTTCACATTTTGAATATTTTTTAATGTTTCAACATGAAGATACATTTGATATCAAACTACTAAAACACACAGAATGATTAAAAATTTGAAGATAATAAAATTTTCCCGTATATTGAAATAGGGAACCATTATGTCCATAGCTGGTACATCTACCCTTCTTAAAAAAGTACAGGGTATGTTGGACATCATCTAAAATTGACTTAGTTAGCCAGCTTCAAATATCCGTTTTAGGTATTGTGGTTCTAGTATTCTACTTGTTGGACTAGGAACACATGACTTCCTTACGGTAAAAATAAAATCGATTTCTCGGTGGTTCAACGATCAACATCAACATTTGAAACATTATAAATATAAATTGAAAATACAGCACTTAACCCTTTGGGACCGTGGAACTAGAAAGAAGAAAACATACAATAGAATCACAATTCCATTCATTAGACGCTGTTCCACTATGTATGAAAGATACTGCTTACTGATGTAAATATTTGCTATTCAGCATGACGGATAAGATAATAAAGTACTTTTTTTTAAATACCGTCAAGCTACCATTCACCGTGCATTTAAGAAAAATTTGCACTTCAATAAATTGTATAACTTTTCCAAATAATTTGATACGTACTAGAATACCACTACGTAGCGTGCAATTATACAATAATTCAGGAAAAAATATAAATCCTAGTGTTGGATAACAAAAAATACTCTAAAAATGTGTTTGAAAATGTCATGCTAAGGTCGCCTCGTACCGTTCTATGTCACCATTTACCGTGCACACTAGTGCACCATTCACCGTGCATATAGTTTTCGTCATGATTTAACTTTGTATCTTGAAGAAACGTTGGTAATGGAGCAACTATGTTGCTAGTAGTGTGCGCACTCATTTTTAAGAGTATTAAAATCTTCATTTATAGTAAAAACCATAAAAAGTTTAAAAATTTACTAAATAAATAATTTTTCATTAAAATCATTATAGGAGGTTTGACTGTATTGTCCAAACCATTTCATATTCACTCAAACACTCAATATGAAGTTTTGAATCACGACATAATAATAAATCTAATATTACCGAATAATTTCAAGCTTTTTACAGTAATGCACGGTAATGGGAACCATACATATTGAAAAGGGTCCATTTACCGTGCATTTGGGTTTTGACTGAAACACAATAAAAAAATATAAATCGCATAAAATTTCATTGCTCATACGATGAAATACATCTAACTAGTAGTATCCACAGTGTAAACTCGTTGAAATTTTGAAAAATTTCATACTCTAACGTTAAAATGAAAAATGGTATTTTTTGGCGTTTCTACTATATATATATGTATATGTTTTCCCTGTAAAATGGTATTATAGTTTGGAAGACCTCACAATAGATTCGCCCTTCTTTTCATCCTAAGCTGTTCTTCAAAGTTTTGTTGCTTCTTATGGACTAATTCATTGAATATTAACGAGATTTTATTATATTTTGCAACTATTGTTATGCAGATGTTGTAGCATGAGATTGTTATTTTATAATTAGTAAATTCCATACGATTTTCTTTCTGATTTTTTCAGTTTCAATTAAATGTTTTTCTATTTTAATATTATTCAGTTTTACAGGGGACTTTGATTTGGAATATTTCACAAGTGGTTCTCCCTTCTTTTCATCATTATCTGTTCTTTAAAATTTTGTTGTTTCTTAAGGGCTAGTTCATTGGATATTTACAAGATTTCGATAATTGTGCCGTCTGTTCTGTGAAGTAATTGATGCGTCCACTCGCAAACCAAAGTAACATTTACTATAACAACTTTCTGACAAATAAGATAGTTGTAAAATTAACAAGAACCTCCTATATATGAAGAATGGAGAATCCTTATTTGCCCCAAACCATTTCAAGTAGCGATAGGCAATGACTCTTTTTTGAATACTTTTGCATGTACTGAAATTTAGGTAACCATTATCACTAAAAATCTTTTGGTCTATTTTTACCCAAAAGTTGTACCCTCAAATATCATTTCCCGAACGCCAGTTATCCGAATGACACTTTTCCCCGTAATATATTCTCCCGAATGAACCAAAATTTGTATGGATCGTGGTATTAGGATAGAACCACCCCTTTTACACCCCATCCCCCCTTGAACGACCACGTGGTTTATGGCCGGCACCAAAATAGATGCAGTTCAGAATGAATAAGAAACAATCTTAAGAGTCATCTTAAGAGTGGTAAACTAGAAAGAACGATAAAGAAAACAAGAAAAATGCTGAGTTCAGAGAAACTTCAAAGAACCACTGATCACAAAAGAAGGGTGCATATCATATGAACGGTTCATCACCCTGAAATATACAATAAGTTATTGTAATTATGAGTGTCAAAACATTTTCGAGGAAATAGGCCACTTGAGAAAACGGAGTATTCAAGGAACTGGCATTTGCGGAACTGGTGTTCGGAGAAAGGACATTCGGAGTATCGATACTCGTGAGAAAGTAGCACAGCCCCAATAAACTGCCCATTGAAAAGCAAAAATTATCTGGTAGTTGTACAAGAAATTCTGTAAAATACACTATTCTGAGGAAAAATAGCTTGCGATGATAGGAAATACAATTTTCTCGAAGTTAAAACTAGGTAAAACAGCTTAGAATATTGTATCAAAATCTCGCAAGGCAAAAATCTCGCAAGAGATGGAGAATAACAGTGTTATATTGTCTCCACTCTGTGCACTAGAAGAAAACTTAAAATGAGAAGAACGAGATTGTTACCGCAATCTTAGTTCAATTTAGAGCTCTTGAAGATATGAAAAGTGTCACCGTCGAATATTGTGACGGCCTTCTTTGGATTTCGAGATATTTCACCATACATTAGTTGATCAAAATTGAAAAGAAAAATAATTCTGGGGAATGGTAGTTTCTGGCGAATGGTACATTCTGGCAAATGGTTTTCTGGTAAATGGTACATTCTGGCGAATGATTTTCTGGCACATGTCATTCTGGCGAATAGTTTTCTGGCGAATGGTTTTCTGGTAAATATCGCACAATCGAAAAATGTTTGTGCCATACAGTGTTGTCAAGAGTATCATGTACGTAATAATTGTCAGGTAAATACCTGAACTGGAGCGCCTGTTGCTCGAACAGCATATCAGACAGTTTTCCGGCATTTAGCAATATTCTGATCACTTATAATGTTCCGGATACCAATGATTAGAGTTTTTTGTATACACATTTACACGGCTTGTAGGTTTAACTTTCCCATTATTAACACAAACATCGTACTTGTTTCTATTTTTAATTTTTTTTTTCGCAATGGCAACTAGATTACAAATGATACTTGTGGTAGATTAGTATCAACCGAGTAGGCGCTGCTCTAAGAAGTGAAGTAATTCGGTCGAGATGTCAAGAAGTGCAGACGGAACCCACCACATATTGGCGACTAAGATGGGATTCAAATCACAATCGATTATATTAGGCTCCGATAGGCGTCAGCAACAACATCATTTATCCAAAGAATGAAAAGGTGAACGATAATGCAGCCACAATGAAAAACACAATTTCCGAGGACCTTTTCATCGAGTAGCCAAGGATCGTGATCGAAGTATTCAAGCGCCCATCGTTGTTGAACAGCGACGGTAACTCAATCTTGGCGAAGGGTTTGTTCGGGATCAGATCGTTGGAAATGCCCTCGATACTTTGTAAAACGAGTGGACAGAGTTCTCGAGAATGTTCGATTCACGGTTGTGAACTCCTGGACGCGGATGTGAACATTAAATCGACGGATACATTTGGCGTGACCATCAGATGCACTGACGCCGTTGGATGAATGTGTAGATCCAGAAATATACGTACGTGCGTAGGTGACATATCGCTAATCGTTTTCATACACAAAGTTAAGTATATCTGGAGTATGTACTTTGTCTCTCTAGACGCTCTTGTTAACTCTTTAACTATTCTAGACTTCCCGGTTGTACCAGGATATGTCTGATCTACCATGGCCGCCTATTGTCAAATTACTGAGATAAGTTACTGAAGAAAATCTTGAAGCATTTCTGAGAAATTGAGAAGCCATTTATGAAATAATCTAGTTTAGCTGAAGTTCTAGCATATGATGCTGAGTCACATGAAGTGAAGAAGGACAACAAAAGTAGAGAGTACTTCCATTCCAGTTCTCTGAAGAGATGAAAGAAATCCCTGAACAAGTAAAAGTCGGACAACGTAGAGATGCGTTGGTCCGAAAAAATGCACGTATTGTCAAAGTCCTGACGAGCAACGTGCGCCAACGCGTTAGCTCGAAGAAGGCAATAATAAGTAAAAGACCTTAACGGACAACGTGCAAGTGCGTTGGTCTGGAGAAGGCAATCAGGAGTCAAATACCTTAATGAGCAACACGCTGGCAATATGTTGGTTCAGAAAAGGCATAAGAAATCAAAGTCCTTAACGAACAACGCGTTGGCTCGTAGAAGGCATAATTAGTTGAAGTCCTTAACGGACAACGTGAAGAGGCGTTGATTCGGAGAAAGCAAGTCAGAATCAAAGTCCTTAACATGCAACACGCTGATAACGTGTTGGCTAGGAGAAGGCAAAATGAAAGATGATCCTTACGATTAAAGTAAAGCAAGGAATACCTGAATGGACAACGTGCTAATCACGCATTGAACCAGAGAAGGCACATTGAATTATTGATTTTCAGGGTCTGAAGGCAAAATAACGACATTAATTTTCGATCATGGTCAAGGGTCAAATTTCCAGGTAACAAAGGATGACATGGTAAATAATAGAGCATCATCGTACCATTATCAGCAAACTATACAAGCCAAAGATTAACATAATTTAGGTAGGAATAATATCGATAGCACTTGAGATTTGATGAGGGATTACAGTTGGAATTTGTACGGAATATTCGGGGGTTGTTCTGAGCCATTTTGATTTATTATGATCAGAAGCATTTTGATTTTGAACAAAGGGAGATGTGGTAAATTAAAATCAACCGAGTAGGCGCTGCTCTAAGAAGTGAAGTAATTCGGTCGAGATGTCAAGAAGTGCAGACGGAACCCACCACAATACTTATTTGATCAGCAATGTTGAAGTTAAACTTAAAGAATAAAAACTAAAGTTGTAAGCTATTATTATAATCTTTAAATAATGGATTTCATTGAAGTGTCCGGATATTGGTACTGTCCGGGTTTTGATTCACCACTGTAGACTGTTTTTCATCACGCCAATCTGACATGAAACGGCTTATTTTCCTGCACTGAAGTATGCAGTGCGGGAATAGTAGGATAAATTTACGACTCGTGCTGTAAAAATCATCATTCTGCAACTTGTTCCGTAAACTTCTATTGTCCAATTGTATAACAGCTTAAAAAAAAATAGACCACCAAAAATAAATTTCATCCGCTTCCACCGCAGTTTGATCTACATTCCATTTAAATAAATTTGTCATTAATTTAACATCAGCTCTCCTGCCTGATGGTGACGCAAATCAAAAACAATTTTGTGGTGATCTGTGATAGTGAATACCGCGATTATTGTAAGTTATCAACAAAGCATGGATTTTCTTAAAATCTGCAATGTATCCATCTTCGGAAGCGAAAGCGTTCGTATTCTGATGTACATTTATTATCTCAACTTCCGACATCTTGCATATTCTAGATGAAAATTCACTGGTCGATAGGAATGTTTTGTTTTTCTACCATATCAATAATATCTGAGAAGAGTAAATATCGAAAATATCAGAGTAAAAACGCATTTCTCTAAGTTTTTGTCAGAAAATTTATGAAGAGACATTAAGCAGGCAATAGTTCAGAGATATTTTTTCGAAAACTCGTCCAAAGAATGCAGTAAATCCTTCAATATTTTCTTCAAAAATTTCGTCAAGCAACATGTCAGATATTTTTCAGAAATTCTTTCTTCTGGAGGTGTCCAGAAGCTTCTCTAAGAATTCTTCCAAAGATTCCTTGAGAACATGGCACAGCTTCTCTCGAGGCACCAGTCTCAACCGGTTAACGCATCGCAGCTTCCTGAAGTCTGCACAGTGTCGCAGTCAGTGGTTGGTTCCCTGACACATTTTGCATGGTTTGAGCTTCATCATTTCGCTGAACGTAGCGGCTGGGTTGCTGTCTTCGTTGTGGAGGTATAGTCCACTCTTCTCCTTGTGAAGCATCTTCCCGAATTGGGGAACTGCCTTCGGCCCCTGTGACGGCTTGAATTCGACGTCAACGTTGGCCTCACAAGCATCTGCCACGATGTCCATCAGTAACTCTGTAAGTGTTCGCAACGCCGTTTCGCCACGGCCTCTTTGGAAGGGGCTTACGCTTCTCGTTGCAGCTTATCGACCAGTGACTTAATAAGCAGTGGGTTGACAAGGTGTTGATGAAATTTCGCGGCCTCCAGATGACTACAGAGTTGCTCCACCGTGTTTCCGAATGGAACGAAGCTCCGAAGATCATTCGCCTTCGGCGGTTGCACACGATTCATCTAATCCAGTGATTCCCAAAGTGGGCGAATTCGCCCCCCGGGGGGCGATTTTTATGCTCAAGGGGGCGAAAATTTGTTGAACTGAATTTGGGGGGCGAAAAATCCAGTAAGGGGGCGAAAAAGCTAACACGAAAGCATATTAGAATAATTACTCATAGCCTTTGGAGGACACACATCTGAAGGTTCAATTCCATACTTAACTAATCCCAGGACTATTTTAGATCGTTATATCTCTAATCATGATCATTTTAAAATTATGATAGACAACACTTGATGATATGTGAATATTAAGAATGGTCGGTATTTGAGATTTTCACTAGGTTGGGATGATAACAATTAAAACACACAACATATTTTGAATGTACAAACCATATCTGAGAATTGTTATATATTTTTTGCAAATGCCCAATGTATATTGGTATCCACATTTATTCGGAAAAAAATCTACAGTACCCGTTGTGCAGTCTCGGTTGCACTTATTTTTATCATATCTTATGGTACAAATCATATAAGAAACAAATTTTGAAAAATTTAGCAAATAAAAATCTGGTTCCAACGATAAAACCACATGATGCCGAAGACGAAACACACTCAGTTTAAACATAGATTCAGAAAAATATCAGAGATGCGAATCAGATTTCAGAACGCCCAAAAAAAATTTTTTTGGTGTACCCTTTTGAAATATTGCATTGAAGGAAAACATTCTGGTTTTGCATAGAGTTTTTCAGGGTTTTTGGATTGAATAAAATAGCGTTCATAAACGCGCCAACTGGTGACGTGTTTTGGGGGGTGAGAGGAGCGAGACCTTCCAAAAACGCACTGTTGCAAACAAAACCGATGCAGTGCATCCAAATATGACATATCGATGTGAAAATAGGTGCATTTGTTTGGAAAACATTACATTACATACGCCTATGCATAGATTACAAATAAATAGTTGAAACTGGACCGAACTTGTATCGAAAACTGATTCAGTAGCCTGTTTGGCACGCAAGATATTGTTTAAATTTGCTATTATAAATTACAGTTCAGTAAATCATTCCTAATAGTTATGGGTTAAAAATATTTAAGAAAATATTTTTAAATGAACATAAAAGTTATTGTATTATGATTCTATGGATATGTGAATCGAAGATATTTTTGGCGCTCAGAGCCTATTTAACATACTTGAATCACAAATCAGGGGGGCGATTTCAGATAAATATTGGCTTCAAGGGGGCGAAAGTTGAAAAAGTTTGGGAAGCACTGATCTAATCCAACAGGCTCTTGAGCAGTATTGTGAAAAACTCAATTTCTCATAACTCACGCTTGAGATTTTTCATGCGTGAGTAGTCAATCACGCAACTCAGCAGTCAAAAAATCATGGATGACTTGGCTCACCTGTTTGACTCATTGTCTCGTATTTCCACAGTTTACTTGCACACGGCAATAATTTCTTATTAGTCTGGTAGAATTATAGCAAACACTGCTCTTGAGTAGTTGTTCTGGGCGGCCGAAATACCGACGCAGCTTCTCGAAAACTGTCGGGATTGATTGATTGATAAGATTTGCGTGGTTCATGTATCCACAGGCCTCGTTAGAAGTTTTGTAGGCAGCGTAGAACAGAGGCCACCGCGCTGGTTTGAACGAGAATTTTGGGTGTTTCTAGGTTAGCCTATTCCTTGCGGCTAGCTGCACCTTGGTCGGTCCAGGCCGCTGTTGCTCAAACTCGTTTCGACTCACTTCATCCACCTTCTGCATGCATTTCCAATTGAGGTGCCTGGATAGCAGGCTGGAACATTCCTCGTCCGATGATTCGGAAGATTGGGTCAACACTTTGGATTCTTCGTCGTCGTTCATCGAAGTCTGCTGCTAGCTTCTTAACGTTCTCCTTGCTCAGCTTCAACACCTTTTCGTTGATTTTGTCGGCACGACCGTCACCACCGAGTTTAGACGCCGATTCTGGCCCCTTTTGGATCGAGAACTCCGCCAACTGTTCATGCATGGCTGCCAGTTTCTTTTCGAACGACTCCTGATTCGCATTCATCCGCGCGACCTGTTTCGCCTTCTTCCGGAGCACTTGCGCTTGCCAAGCTCCTCTTCTTCTTCTGCACGCATCTGCAGCTCCAGCTCCATCTTGCTTCGCTTCCATCTGCTCATATTGCTGCTTTTGACGTTCCTCTTGCGCCCGAACCTTTGCTTTAGAGCTAGATGCGTCCAAGCGGGATTTGTCTGATTCGTTGACTTACTTGCGACTTTTACTAATCATAAATCACTTTTTCTCATCCTAATTTTACTTACTATTTTTCGCCGTCAACGGGAACGTTAACGTGGGATCTATTTGATTTTCAGGACACAAGGTAACCGAATAAATACTGAAGTTAGGAATATGATAAGTAAAACAATTTCTAGGTTCATTTCACTTATCTCACATATTCCACTTCCAAGACTACTTGCAGACGGTTATACACTAAATAAACAAATTTTCGGGCTTACTGGCACTAATCTCATCGCAGTTTATACTTATCTCCGTATTAAACTTTCGAATATAATAAATTTTAAAATGGAATCAATCAAACTATTAATTTGCAATGGCGAAAGATTATGGTGCTCATCGACTCCCTTCATCTAGTACTACGACGTAAACTGTCATATTGGGCTATGCTCGCGACTAGACCAGTTCACAGGTTAGGCCCTTTGTTAGGCCTGTTCAAGCCGCGTCGCAACACTTCGGTTTTTGTTTTTGTCCGAAATGTGCGAACGAGCCCTTTGTTGCACAATTGTACATCTAGCTTTGCTAGAGCTCCCAGTAGGTTGTAAACTCTAGTATTGGTTACCCTGCGACCCTTAGTTTCTGTTATCGACTGTCACAACAGTTGCTGTGCGGTGTCGCAGTGATTCAGGTTGATCTGCGTTACGACCGTTACTGTTGTGCTGCGATCGCCTTTTGGTACGCACGACAATAGGGTCCTAAAGCCCTGTCCCAATTTTAGTGCCAAACGCTTATGTTTAGGCCAAAAACACATGTTTACTCAGTTTTCTAATGTTTTCCGTTGGTTTAAGCCCAAAAAACATTTTTTTAGATTTTATCACATCCTTTGGCTTAAACTCAAATTTTGGGTGTGTTTTATTTTCCGTGTCCCTTACGAAATGTCAAATAGGAACAACCCCAGTGGTCGAACTAAAACCCCTGTGGTGTTTTTGTCGACTAAGCGAACGTCAAACATGATCAAAAGTGTCAAGGTTCATTTATGGAACGAATTTTTAAATTAAAGTTTTAACATGATTTAGCAAGTAATGGCGGAGCGGGAAAAATTGCTTAAGTAGTTTGGAGTAACATGCTCTTTCGTGTTATCAAATAAAAACAAGATTTCATTAAAAAATTTAGGACCCAATTAAAGCTACCCGTCGAATGGATGTTTTCTTCCTCCGGTGAGCAGAGCAAGCACCTTGATCGATTCTTGTGACCTCTCTCCCCACACTTACTGCAAAGTTCGGTTCTGTCCGGACCTTTACAGCTTGCACTCTAAGCACTTAAAGTATTGCATTGGTGGTCTATCTGCTCGTTTGACGAGCTCAATTATCATCTTGTCTTTCTCCTCAAGTTTGTTCGCCGTGTTAATTGATAGCCGAATCGTCGCTAACAGTGCTTTCGTACGACTTCCTCAGGCGCATTGCCATGGCCTCCTCTTCGAGGCTGCATAGCTTATGCAGCTCCTCACTCACCTCGCCTATGGTTGCTATCTCGTCCAGATATCTGCATTCAACAACTGCTTCCTAGGTGAGTGCTCTTACATCCGCTTTGTTCGCCAAAGATTTCGCGACTAGCTCTTGATAGGCCGAACTCTTGATCGCTGGGTCACTCTTCAGTTCAAACAGCATTTCCCTTTTCTGGGTGCGCCACGATCTAACCACGTTTTTCTTCCACGAGGTTCTTCGGGTTCAGATCGTCCCTATCTTTTCGAATGATATCTGCATACGTCGTTTACTCGTTTGCCTTAACAAGTATGGCATCCCCTTTCGATCACTCACGCTGCGGGCGTCTCTTCGCTTTCTTCTTCCTAGGTGCTTTTTCTTCTCCACCTTCTCTTTCGGCTTTTTTTTTTATCTCTGGCCGGTTTGCCATCCGCCATCGCTCCCGTCCTTTTCCAGCACACCTTTTCCTTACTCGTTGCTCTGCTTTTTTGAATCTTCCTCTTCTCCTGGTGATTCTCTGTCTCGTTTCTTCGTAGGTTTATCACTTCGTACCTTTGAAGTCCTAAGCTTGTCAACTGCTGCTTGCTCTGTACCTTTTCCAGTGTCTATTCGGCGAGCTCTGCCCTCATCCTCAGCGCTTTCTGCTCGTTCATGGCAGCGTTGACAGAGGATATGATGCTCGTCAGCTTGCTCTTGATCGCGGTATGCACATTGTGGCGATCCTTGACGAATTGGATGAGTTCATCGACCTTATTGTTTAACTCCGTCAACCTCGAGATTTCAGGTTGTTGTCCTCCTTGAGCAGTGTTGTTGCTCCATTTAAGTGTGTACACTGATGTACACTGGGCTTTGAATCCCTAATCCTCTTTGTAGTCCTTGTGTCTCACATTGCTTCGAACTAGTGCTATATGTCGGTAGATACCGCTTTTCGGAAACGTGCTCGCGTCTTCGACTCTTGCTGTGCTGTACTCCATTGTATCGGCATTGTTTTGGAAATTCTCCATTTTAGTGGGTCCTCCTCTAAAAGGCCATTTTCATTGCGCCGTGCCGTGCCGGGGCCGGGACTCGTCCTTAAAATTACACTTGAATGATGTTTTTAGTGGAAATTTGTTCCTGGCAAATTATTAGTTTTCTATTTATTTTTTGAATATGTATCACCCGTATTGAAAGTTTAGGTTATTGGAGGATTCCATAGATAAACTGTGGCTTGCTTGAGAGAATTTTGAAAATTCCTTGAACATGTAGATGATACGGACAGTTTAAAGATTAGCTGCGATTCTGGAAAACCTTTGGCCTCAAAAAATTCCTTCAGGGATTACTCCAGGAATTATTCCTGGGTCACCTACATGAATTTCTACAAAAGTTCCATCAGAAATTTCCCCTAGATTGCCTTCAAGAATTCCTCCCAGAGTTCCTTCAGGATTTTCTCCACGGTTTCCTCTCGCAGTTTTTTTAATTCCTTTACAAGTACTTTCAGGAATAATTTCAGAAGTCTCTTCGGGAATTCCTCCAGGAGTTCCTTCAGGAAAATCCTCCAGGAGTATCTTCAAAAATTCCTCCACGTGTTCATTCAGAAATTCCCCTTCGAAGATCGTTCAGGAAATTTTCCGGGGTTTCCTTCAAGAATTCGTCAAGGAGTTCCTTCAGGAATTCCCCCATGAATTCCTTTAAGAATTCTGCCAGGAAATCTTTCAGGAAATTTTCGAGGAATTACGTCAGGAACTCCTCCACGAATCCCTTCAGGAGTTCCTTCAGGAGTTACTTCAGGCTTTTCTTCAGGAATTCCTCCAGGAGTTTTTCAGAAATTCCTCCAAAAGTTCCTCTAGAAAACCTTTCAGGATTGCTCCATGAGTTTCTTAGGGTTTCCTTCAGGAGTTTATTCAGGAATTTCTCCAGGAGTTCCTTTGGGAAAACCTTTCAAGAGAATCGTCAGACATTCCCCTTACAGTTACTTCAGAAGTTCCTCCAGGTGTTCTTTCAGGATTTCCTCCAAAATTTCCTTCGAATTTTCCTCCAGGAGTTTCTCTAGAGTATCCTTCAGGAATTCCTCCCGGAATTTATCCAGAAGTTCGATCAGGAATTCCTCCAGGAGTTTTTTTTTTAGAAATTCCTCTAGGAGTTCTTTCAGGAATTCCTCCATAAATTTCTCCAAGAATTCTTTCAGGAGCTGCTTCAGGAATTACTCAAAGGAATCTTACTGAAAATCTTCGAGGATTTACGTCCGAAATTCCTCCACGAATTCCTTCAGGAGTTCTTTCCGGAGTTACACCAGGGTTTTCTTCAGGAAAAGAGTTCCTCTAGAAAACCTTTCAGGGATTGCTCCAGGAGTTTCTTAGGGATTCCTCCAAGAATTCCTTCAGGAAAATCTTCAAGCATTCCCCTAACAGTTTCTTCAGAAATTCCTCCAGGGTTTCCTTCAAGATTTCCTCCAGGATTTTTTCTAAGTAATTCTTCAGGAATTGCTCCAGGAACTCCTCCCGGAATTCATCCAGCAGTTCCTTCAGGAATTCATCCAAGAGTTTTTTTTTTTTACTAAGGAATTCCTCTAGGAGTTCTTTCAGGAATTCTTCCACAAGTTTTTTCGGGAATTCCTCCAGGAGTTCCTTCAGGACAATCCTCCAGCAGTTTCTTCAAGAATTCCTCCAAGAGCTCCTTCAGAAATTCTTCTAGGAAGTCTTGCACGAATTCTTCGAGGATTTACGTCAGGAATTCTTCCATGAATTCTCAGGAGTTCCTCTAAAACACCTGTCAGGAATTGCCCCAGGAGTTTCTTAGGAAATCCTCCAGGAGTTCTTTCAGGAAATCCTCCACGAGTTTCTTAAGAAATTCCTCCAGGAGTTCCTTCAGAAAAATCTTCCAAGAGTTTTTTTATAGAAATTCCTGTAGGAGTTCTTTCAGGAATTGTTCCGGAAGTTTCTTTGAGAATTCCTCCAGGAGCATCTTCACGAATTCTTCCAAGAGCTTCTTCAGAAATTCCTCTAGGAGATCTTTCAGGAAATTTTCCGGGGTTTCCTTCAAGAATTCCTGCACGAATTCCTTCAGAAGTTACTCCAAGGTTTACTTCAGGAATTTCTCCAGAAATTCCTCCAGGAGTTCCTTCAGGAATTCCTCTAAGAGTTCCTCTGAAAATTTTTCAGGGATTGTTCTAGGAGTTTCTTAGGGATTCCTCCGAAAATTTCTTCAGGAGTTCTTTCAGGAATTCCTCCAGGAGTTTTTTCAGCAATTCATCCACGAGTTTCTTCAATAGTTCTTCCAGGAGATCTTTCAGGAAAATTTTCCAAGAGTATCTTTAGGAATTCCCCAAATAGTTTCTTCAGAAATTCCTCCAGGAGATCTTTCAGGATTTCCTCCACGGTTTTCTTCAACATTTCCTCCAGAAGTTTCTTCAGGAATTCTACCAAGAGTTTGTTCCAGAATTTCTACTGGAGTATCTCCAGGAATTCCTCCAAATCTCAAGGAGTTTCTTAAGTGATTCCTTCGGAAATTGTGGGGTTCGTGGCCTTGCGGTTAGCGGCGTCAGTCGTCTAGGCGTATTGTGCTACGGGGTATGGGTTCGATTCCCGCTCCAGTTGGTGAAAACTTGTCGTCAAACGAAAAATTTATCGCTGAGCTACTGGGTGTTTCGTGTTGTCCGTTGCCTAATGTTAGAGATCGTTCAGTCTGTGCAGCATATGTGCAGAAGACGGTGTAAATTGTCTTTTTTTAAATTTGTACAAGAATTCCTTCAGAAGTTTCTTTAGGAATTTTTCCAAGAGTTCCTTCAGGAATCCCTCCCGGAATATTTCCAGGAATTCATCCAGGAGTTCCTACAGTAATACCTCCAGGAGATCCTCAAAGAATTATTATAGGAGTTTCACCTATGATTACTCCAGGATTTCCTCCGAGTATTTCTGCAGGAATTCTTCCAAATATTATTCCAGGAATTTCCCCAAGAGTTCATTCACGCATTGATTCCTTCAGAAATTCCTCTAGGAGTATCTCCAATAAATTGTCCAGTAGTTTCTTCAGTAATACCTTCAGGAATTCTTTCAAGAATTTCTCTAGGAGTTCATTCAGGAGTTCGTTCAGGAATTCTACCAAGAGGTTGTTTAAGAATTTCTCCTGAAGTATCTCCAGGAATTCCTCCAGGTGATCCTTTAGCAATACCTCAAGAAGTTTCTAAAGGAATTTTTTCAGAAGTTCCTTCAGGAATCCCTCCAAAAATATCTCCAGGAATTCATCCATAAGATCCTCAAAGAATTCCTATAGGAGTTTCTCCTGGGATAAATCTAGGATTTTCTCAGGGTATTCCTCCAAGCATTCATCCAAATATAATTCCAGGAGTTCTTTCACGAATTCTTACAGAGTTCCTTCAGGAATTGATCGAGAAACTTCTTCAGGAATTCCTCGAGGTGTTGCATAAGGAATTTCTCCAGGAGTTTGCCGTAGGAATTCCTTCAGAAATTCTTCCAAGAGTTCCTTCGGGAATTATTTCAAGAGTCCCTTCAGAAATACTCCCAGGAGTTATTTCAGGACTTCTACCAGGAGTATCTTCAGGAGTTCCTACAGGAATTTCTTCAGAAGTTCCTCCGGGATTTTTTTCCAAGAGTTCTTTCAGGAATTCTTCCAGGAATATCTCCAATAATTCGTCCAGGAGTCCCTTTAGTAATATTCCCAGGAATTCTTTCAAAAATTTCTCTAGGTGTTCCTTCAGGAGTTTGTTCAGGAATTACTCCTGATGTTTTTTTCGGAAATTCCTCCAGGAGTTCCTTTAGGTATTCCTCCAAATATTACTTCAAGTATTCCTCCAGGAATTCATTCAGGAATTCTTCCAGAATTATTTAAAGGAATTTCTCCAGCAGAAGCTTCAAGAATTTTTACATAAGTTTCTTAAGGAATTTTCATAGGCCTTTCTTCAAGAATTCCTCCAGAAGTTTTTTTCAGGAAATCATCCAAGAGTTTTTTCAGGAATTCTTCCAGGAGTCCCTTCAGAGCTTCCTCCAGGGGTTCATCGAGGGATTCTGAAAGGAGTTCTGCTAGAATTCCTGAGTAGTTCTTTCAGGAATTCCTCCTGTTATCCCTTGAAAGATTCCTAAACGAGTTCCTGCAGAGATTTTTCTTTATGGATTCCTCCAGGAGTTCTTCTAGGAGATCCTTCAGGCATTCCTCCTGAAGTTTCTTCGAGAATTATTCCAGGAGTTTCTTCAGGAGTACCTCCAAGGAGTTCTTTCAGGGATTCCTCTTAGCATTCTTCCTGAAGCTTCTTCAGAGATTCCTCCAAGAGTTACACCAGGAATTCCTTTAGGAATTCCTTCAGAAATTCTTCCAAGAGTTCCTTCAGAAATTCTTCCATGAGTTCCTTCACGAATACCCTCTAGGAGTTCTTTCAGGACTTCCACCATGAATATCTTCTGGAGTTCCTTCAGGAATTTTTTCAAGAGTTTCTTCAGGAATTCTTCCAGGAGTTTCGCCAATAATTCGCCCTAGAGTTCCATCAGTAATACCTCTAGGAATTCTTTCAAGAAATTCTCTAGGAGTTCATTCAGGAGTTCTTTTAGGAATTCCTCCTGAAGTTTTTTCGGAAACTCTTCCAGGAGTTCCTTCAGGTATTCCTCCAAATATTACTCCAAATTTTCCTACAGGAATTCCTTCAGGAGTTTCTCCAGAATTATTTTCAGGAATTTCTCCAGCAGAAGCTTCAGGAATTTCTTCAGGAATTTCTTCAGGAGTTTCTTCAGGATTTTCTCCAGGAGTTTCTTCAGGAATTCTCGCAGGTTTATCTTCAGAAAGTTCTCCCAGAAGTTTTTTTTCTGGAAATCATCCAGGAGTTCTTTCAGAAGTTCTTCCAGGAGTTCCTTCAGGGTTTTCTTCAAGAGTTCATCGAGGGATTATTAAAGGAGTGCTACAGATCCCCAAAGAGTTCTGCTAGAGATCCCTGAGAAGTTCTTTAATGAATTCCTCCTGTAATTCCTTAAAAGATTCCTTAACGAGTTCCTCCAGAGATTTTCTGTTATGGATTCCTCCAGAGATTCTTCTAGGGAATCCTTCAGGGATTCTTTCTGAAGTTTCTTCAGGAACTATTCCAGGAGTTCCTTCAGGAATACCTCATGGAGTTCTTCCAGGGATTCCTCTTTGAACTTCTTCAGGAATTTCACCAGGATATCTTTCAGAGATTCCTCCAAGAGTTTCTTCAGGGATTCCTTCATCACAATTTTCGCAGGGAATTCCTTCGGGAATGTCTTAACGAATTGTTTCAAGTATTCTTCTGGAAAACCCTGGAGAAATCCGTGAAGAAATCCCGTACAAATTCTTGAAGGAATCCTTTTAGCGACTCAAACAGGGATTCATCCAGAAATTCAGCAAGATATACCTTAGGGAACTTCTCCAGGAATTCATCCATGTAGTTCTCCGGAAAATCCTCCTGTATGATATCCTGGAGGATTTCCTCATGGTATGTGTGAAGGAAATTCTGAACAAATCCCTGGAAAAACTTCAGAATTTGAGGAGAAAATTGTGGATGAATTCCTAGAGAAATTTTCGAAAGAATTCTTGAAGTAATTATTGGAGGAATGCCTGACGGAATATATAGGTAAATCCCAGGACAAATTACAGAAAAATCCGTAGAGAAATGCTTGCAGAATATCATGATTGATTAGATAGATAAAACCCTTGAAAGCTGTGTTGAGATATCCTTTGCTTAGTTTGTGATGGAATCATTTCAACAATTACTGGATACAAAAAGGAGTGTTTTTAAGCAATATCTTTGAGCAAAAGTTTCAAGTCATTTCTAGCGGAATTCCTAGAAAAGGAAAGGTACCTTCATAAATGCCTAAAAGTATTACTGGAACATTATTTACTGGTACACCAAGAAAAAAATTTGGGAGAATTCACACATGGTTTCTTGGGAGAATCCCTAAACAAAAAAGAATAAGTCCAGTACTAATGTGCTTGGAACATTTTTCAAAATTCCTCCATTGTAATTTTCACTTTTAACGACATCGTCTTTGGACCTTGAAAGCTAAAAATTTCACAGAATTTTTTTAATAGTTAGGACGGTAAGAAAGATATGGGAGATTGGGTTTCGAACATTTTCAAATTGTGAATCGTCCTAATTTTACATACATAGGACACTTCATAAAGAATTTCAAATTCGATAGAACAGAAAAGTGAATTGGATGTTACAAAACTGATTGAAAAAAAACCTGATCATCTTTAGTCCCAGTAATGGCACCCATTCAGAACGATATTGGCTTGTTTGCCTTCCTACTAAACAACTGGTCATGATTTGTGGCAATAATTGGAGTTGAAAGTTTTTCCTCCCGTCTGGTCTCTGGTCCTTCCTGGCCATGATCCAGCACCAGGTCTCTTTATTTGAGCGATTGGCCGCCCACAAGCCCCCTATTGGTGATTTGAAGCACCATCGCCTGGCTTCCTCCTGATGACCGAGCTTTGTGGCGTCCTCGTCAAAGAGGACGGCAAGAAGGCATGATGGCACTTATGTAAGAGTAATGGGAAAATTGTTTTACCGAGCAAGCAATTGCAGCTGCAGCAGTTCTCCCGGACCAAACTTCCGGTGAAAAGTGGCTGCCCTGGAAGTGGAGCAAACGTGCCATCACATGATACAATTATTTGTTTAACAGTTCCATCAATCTTGAAGCGGCAATTATTCCAAGTTTTCTCAAGTGGACATAATATTTACGATCGGAGAATTCCGACTGAAATGGCCGGATGGCATCCATCATCGGGGCGGTTGCCTTGGTCTGATTCTGATTTGCTGGACGTCAATTGTCACATTGTTCGCAGGGGGAGATTTGTCCGGCAGTTACCATTGGCGTAGCTAGAATTATTCTTCTGTAGGGAGCTTAGAGGAGACTTGGATATCTTGGATGCAATATCTTTAACTTCCCAGGGAATAGAGTATCGTCGTGCCTGATACTCGATATATCAATACAAAAGTGGCAACTATGGCAAAGAAAGCTCTCAGCTATAAATTATGAAAGAGTTCCTGGAACACTAAGCTGAGAAACAGGCCCTGTGAGGACTTCATGCCTAAGATGATCTGGAAAAAATTGTTGAGGCTTGCAGTATTTTTGGCGATTGGCCTCCCCGACCCACTGTTTCTACGTTACAACCAACCGTACCGAAGGATTCCCGATTCCCATTTCAGAGGAACACCGCTTCCAGGATTTAATTAAGCCGCCAATAAAAGGTAAACCACACGGTCAAGTGGTCGCTCCAAAAAGGCCAAAATTACGTACACACAATCGCACCGGCTCCGTTCGACGGCAGGGAAACGTTTTAGATTTAATTAACAACAACTGCCATCTCATGGAACTTGCCATTTGCCGACTAAAATGATCAAATTTTCTATGCTTTCTGCATCCCGACGGGCCTGCCAGGAATAACCGGGCGCTGTTCCGTTGCTAGATATTCAAATCATTTTGACGTCATTCGAAACCGTAATGGCAGATTGGACTTCTCTCTCCGTGGTCTCCGCTACGTTTTGGGGGGACATCGACGATAGCTTTGCTTGCTTGGCAGTCACCGGAAAATTGCCCAAAAAGTTCTGGAGCCCAAAAGTTGGGACCCCGGTTCGAAAACCAACCAACAAAGCCCAATAAAACGGCATTTTTACGATGATTGTAACCGATATATACGTAGTCGCACCTATGTTCCAGCCGACCGCAATCCATAGAGTAGGGTGGGGCAAAAGATAGAGTGGGGCAAATTAATTTCGCGAAATTCCAGCCAATAGACTATAGCTGCACGGCATTTATTTCTTTTCAACTTTTACAGCTTTTCTGGAAATATTGATCATTCTTTTAAGATCAAACTTTTGCCCCACCTTACCCTATGTAGTGGGCAAGTTGAGAAGGCAGTCAACCGCTAGGTGGACCACTACCAATCGAATCGCACCGAACCAAGCAATGGCACTCACTCAGAAAATGGAAAATTGCACCGGTGCGTGCAATCGACGGTGACAACAACGACCGACGACCTAACGAATGGGGTTGAACTTTCGCAGAAAAGCCCTCCGACCTGAGTAGTACATCTGTAGTACATTGAAACTTCGTTTTATGTTTTTTTTTTTTCTATATACCGTAATTCGGGGTGTAGTTGATCAGTGGGGAAAAGTTGATTAATTCCGTAGCCACATGAACAGTCAGTCAAGGGGACTGAAATTTGATTTCAATTATCAATATTTCTGTGTTGTTGCATTGTCTAGTACCTAGAGTTACTGTGCACGTGCTGTAGCCTTAGGTGCAGGAGCCTCATTGCTTGTAAGCGCACGAGAGCGCTGTACATCGTGAGACCTTTTTTGGTGCGCCTCATTTTTCTTGAGATGTGTCTCACTGCGGTCTCATGCGCTCCGTCACATGTGCTGTTTAAAATTCAGCGCAATAATTGAAGTGATTACAAAAGTTTTCAACGAGGATCGAAATTGTAACTTTTGAATCGCGAGTCTTCGATCATATCATGTAGGCCATCTAAACACCTGCATAATGAGGCGAAAATAGCTGTAGAGGCTCTTCGTTACTAAGCAGCTGTTTCACAACTTGGATACCGATGGCGAGCCATAGCGCCGAGCAGCGCATGTGACGAGTCTCCCCGAGAGCACATCACCTAGCGCGCGCTTTTAGAATTTTCGTGAGCCTCCATCTAGCGCAGCACACTAGGATTCCGATGAGCTGAGAGACGGTTTGGTTGGAGGCTCGTCAGTACATTTATGTGCTCCTGAGAAATATGTAACTAGTAATACCTGTACTTGATTTTCCTTAATTTGGTTTGACATTGAAAATAATTATATCATGGAAAAACAGGTTTTTATAAAAATATTTTATTAACTGTTAATTAACTGTTCTCCAAACAATTGACTATTACTAAGGCCACATGAAGACACTATTTAAACAAACTGTAGTATTCATTCCAGATATGTTTCCTTAATCCATTTTCAAATTAGAGTTGAGGATAAAAATTCATTTGCGAGAAAATGCTCTTTTCGTGAACAGATTGCCAATTTCAATAAAAATTGCGTACATTTAGGCGTTTGATGTGTAAATCACAAAATTAAATTGTAAAATTTACCGATTTATCAACAAGTTGTAAGATTTTTGAGACCTGATTCAGATTTAGTGATCTCATATTTATTGAATAGCATATCTCTTTAGTTTTGGAAACCTATCACAGTAATTGATCAACTTCACCCCGGAATCAAAAATTTCACTTTTTGACTTCTAAACATTATTTTTGATATTTTTATAGGATTCTTTCAAAATTTCCTTTACATAATTCGATAAATATCCAATCAGTACTGGTTTAAAAAATATCTGGATGATAATAATTGCATCCCACTAGATTTTATTGAACAAAATCTCTCAAAAGTGATCAACTTCATCCCATTTTACGGTACATACAATCAAATAGGGTAACTTTTTTAACGAAGTTCGTGAACAGAGTTAAAATGACCCAATTGTAACACAGCGTAACAAAAATGACATTTTTGCGTGTCTCAAGGATCAAATTATGTGTCTCTAGTAGATTTTGGGTCGCTGAATTTGATACCGTTCTCAGAAATGTTCCAGCACGTCACAATTGGGGATTTTCTTTTATTTCCGTACAAAGTGGGCTGAAGGGTTTCAGATTTTCATGAAACTTTTTCCACAGGCAGGGCTCATCAATACATGAATAAAAAAAATTGAGAAAAATTCAGGGTCGCTTATTTTCCTGGAAAACTCAGTTGGAATTTTTTTGTTCTCCTTTGACACTACTTATTTTGAAAAATCATAACACAAGAACGAAGCATCGTAAAAACAAAGTTTTTTTATGAAAATGAAAGCAAATTTTCTCATGAATAAAAAAAAATATTAACTGGAAAAAGTTTCTCGAAAAATTTTCTACCGTTCAGAAAATTCGTAAAGAAAAGCCGAAAAAACTATGTTCCAACTCGTGGAAAATTTACAAAAAAATATTTTTGAGAAGATAATTTCATAAGCTTTAATCGCTGAAATTTTTGAAATGTATTTTTTTTTTCGTTTTTGAGTTATGGCCAATGTTGTGAAAAATGTGCAAATGTGCCATTTTGAGCCTTTTCTTTGAAAAATCATAACTCAAGAAAGAAGCATCGTAGAAACAAAGTTTTTTATGAAAATGAAAGCAAATTTTCTCAGGAATAAAATAAATATTAACTGGAAAAAGTTTTCCACAAAATTTTCCACCGTTGAGAAAATTCGTAAAGAAAAGCCGAAAAAACTATGTTCTAATTAATTCATAAGCTTTAATCGCTGAAATTTTTGAAATGTTCTTTTTTTTTTCGTTTTTGAGTTATGGTCAATTTTGTGGAAAATGACCATATAAGCCTTTTCGTTGAAAACCCATATTTCAATCGAAGCATCGGAAAAACAAAGATTTTTTATCAAAATAATTGCAAATTTTCTAAAATATCTGAAAAAAAGATATGGGATTGGTTTTAATAAAGTATAAGTCGGAATGGATGATATTTTTCATGAAAAATTACACCGCTAAGAAAAACTGAAAAAAACTGTTTCTGCCTCAATTTTTCATTGCACTGAAAAGGGATTCTTTCTTTTCTATGGAACAAATAAGATTATTATTATTATTTTAATTTTATTTATTCAATTATTCAGTATATAACATACATTTTCATCTTGCTACTATCTATTTTTTTCAACCGGGAAGATTGTCTTTGGTTGCTAACACCAGAAGATTTTCGTTTCTTTGTTTTATTAAGAACAAAGCAAGCTGTATTTTCTTGGTTTTCATGTGCATCTGAGAATTCACTAACAAAAATGCTTCGTTCGTCTTTTGGTATAAATGAATGATATTTTTTTGTCCCAGGAATTGGAACAAGGTTAGAAAATCTTTCCTGAAGAAATTTTTCAGCCTCTAGTCATTTTCAGTTGCATAGATAAATTCCTAATCTTTTTTAAATTAATCTTTCACCTTTTGCGACACAGCCAAGTCGAAAAATTGTTTGGCGTTATTAATGTCTGCTGACTTTCTAATACTAGCATCTCTAGCCAGTTGCTTCGTTCTTGAGTTATGATTTTTAAAAGTAAGTAGTGTCAGGGGAAAACAAAAAAATTCCAACTGAATTTTCCTGGAAAATAGGTGACCCTGAATTTTTCTCAATATTTTTTATTTATATATTGATGAGCCCTGCCTGTGGAAAAAGTTTCATGAAAATCTGAGAACTTTCGGCCCAAACCCGTACGGATATAAAAAAAATACCAATTTTTAGCTACAGGTCGCCAAAGTTGTATGAAACATGTTTACATGAAATTTAAAGTATAATTTAACAAACTTTTTTGTGATTCAATCCACCAATCATGCAAAATAGGACTTGAAATTTCAATTAAGATATAGTTTGATTGTAATTTTTACCATTAGGGTAAGTGTTCCCTTAGTGGACAATCCCCTATAGTCGCACTAGTGGCTTTTTAAGGCCGTTTTGCTATAAATCTTTTCAAAATATTTTTTGACATGAAGGTCTGGAGCTATTCATCTAAGTACCATTAATACATACCGTGATGCTAGTGAGTAATTCCACCGAACATGACAATTTTTTTTTTAATTTAATTTTTGTGTTTTTTGAATCGCCTGAAAATCTGCATACAGATTTTTTATGACCAAAAATGCCATTTTGTACCTTCAGACCGCCATTTTGAACCTCGCCTTATTTTTGAGAAGAACGTATCGGAAAATGCATAGCAAATCTTTAAAAAAACTGTAACTCGAAAACGGTTTGTCCGAACGATTTGAAATCTTCTACAAAGTTGTAGGTATTGCTTAGGACTATATTCTTCTTCTTTCTGGCATTACGTCCCTACTGGGACAGAGCCTGCTTCTCAGCTTAGTGTTCTTATGAGCACTTTCACAGTTATTAACTGAGAGCTTACTGTGCCAATGACCATTTTTGCTTGCTTATATCGTGTGGCAGGCACGAAGATACTCTATGCCCTGGGAAGTCGAGAAAATTTCCAACCCGAAAAGATCCTCGAACGGTGGGATTCGAACCCACGACCCTCAGCTTGGTCTTGCTGAATAGCTGCGCGTTTACCGCTACGGCTATCTGGGCCCCAATTGCTTAGGACTATATGGAGAAAAATATGCACGATAAAAAAAATTACAGATTATTTTTTATTTCAAAAACAAAATTTTAAAATTGATTTTCTCCAGAAACGCAGTTTTGATTTTTTTTTTATTTTTGGATATGTTTTAGGGGACAACTTATGTGATTTATTGCACAATGTTTCAAAATGGAAGAATTATGGACAAAAAAGTTACGATATATTAAAAAATTACAGATTTTGAAAACAATATTTTTTTTTGTGATTATTTCAAAGTACAGAAAATTTGCAATCGAAAAGTACTTAAGTAAATTTTTTCTAGGTTGCATCAATTTCGAGATATACTCATATTTATATAAAATTTTCAAGTAAAAAAAGTAAAATAGGCCCTTTTCAAACATATTTCGTGTTTCTCCATTCCAGAAATATTTCATTTTGATTGAGTGAATTGTAGCTGAATTGTTTATTGTTTGATCAAAACCTATATACTAAAGTATTTAAAAAAGTATGCACGGTACAAATAAATGTAAACGAAATTTTCAAATGAAAATTTGAAGTTCATTATTCTTAAAAACCGCAAAATTGATGTTTTTAATTTTTGGATAAGTTTTGCAGCATATTGTTTGTAATTTCTTGCACAATGCCTCAAAACGGAAAATTTTTGGATAAAAATTAAATTATTTAAAAAAATAAATAAAACAAATTTATGTAAAACGATATTTTTGGTGCGTTTTTTTTTGAGTACAGAAAAATAACTATATATTTTTAAATATGAAAAATTTCTATCGAAAACTACTCAAGTAAAATTTAGCTGAGATGCATCACTTCCGAGATATACACGGTAAATCTAAACGTGGCATTAAAAATGTGATTCTATCACAACGGTGTACCTTTGCTACCCTTGCTCGATGAGTCATCGCTACTAGATAGTTGAGTACAATTAGACAGTTTTAAACGACAAGAATCACAAATTTTAAGCTTACTATTTAATTTATTCTGTTCAGCAAATCCCAACAAAACCAATATCTGAATATTATCTTCCGTAGGATTTCGACAATATTTAGAACAACTAACACTTTAATACATCTTGAACTGGTATAATGCGAAAAATAAATGATATTTGTACAGCTTCACGCACAACAAAAATAAAAACCTCTGTAAAACGCCTCCTTAATCCACAATATAATGCTGTATCTTCTTTCGTAGCACGTCAATTTCACAGGCAAATAAACGTCACCTACAATCACTGAACAATCACTGTTGGTACAACACTAATGCTCTCACGGTTACAGACTTACCTTATATACTACAAAGGTACTTCACACCACGAAGTTTTTGTACCGCATTTTTTTCAATGATGATTGCTACAGTGATAAAACTTGACAACATAGCGCATTTTTTTTGTACCCATGAAGTACGTTTAAAAAAAAGCACCGTTTTTCTTTTATTCATTTACCATGTCCAAATGTATGGATATGGGAAAAACGTGTTTGTTCATCATACCTACTAACACAGGCAAAAGTGATGAAAACCCTTGTAGAGCCTGTTTGGTAGAATGCCTGTAAAAATACAAAAAGATGAGTAGTACTGTTCCTTTTAATTCTACTATTGTATCCTTCGACAGATACGCGTATTTCAACCTCAACTGTAAAGCCGTCTTCAGTGTTGTGTACTTGACTTGGTTTGTGTTGTTGAAATCAAAATAAAATTTTCCGGAATGGAGAAACACGAAATATTTTTGAAAAGGGCCTATTTTTCTTTTTTTATTTGAAAATTTTATATAAGTATGAGTATATATGGAAATTGATGCAACCTAGAAAAATTTTACTTAAGTACTCTTCCAATGCATTTTCTGTACTATCAAATAAACACATAAAAAAATATTGTTTTCCTTTATTTGGATTCTTTTCAAAATTTGTAATATTTTATAAAATTTTAACATTTTTGTCCATAATTCTTCCATTATGAAACATTGTGCAATAAATCACATAAGTTGTCAACTAAAACATGTCCAAAAATAATAAAAATCACAGATGCATTTTCATAGAAAATTGATTTTATTTTTTTTTATTAAAAAAATCTGTCATTATTTTTTTACCGTGCATATATTTTTCCAAATAGTCTTAAACAATACCTACAACAACCGCAAAATATATCCAATTAAAAACATCAATGTTGCGGTTTTTAAGAACTATTAGCTTCAAATTTTCATTTGAAAATATCGTTTATATTTTTACCGTGCACTCTTTTTTCAATACTTAAGCATAAATGTTTTGATCAAACGATAAACGATTTAGCTACGATTCGCTCAATCAAGATATTTTTTTTCTTGAATGGAGAAACACAAAATATGCTTGAGAAGGGCCTATTTTTCTTTTTTTATTTGAAAATTTTATATAAATATGAGTATATCTCGAAATTGATGCAACCTAGAAAAAATTTACCTAAGTACTTTTCGATTGCTATTTTTCTGTACTTTCAAATAATCACATAAAAAATATTATTTTCCTCTATTTCGATTTTTGTTTTAAAATCTGTAATTTTTAAAAAATCATAACTTTTTTGTCCATAATTCTTCCATTTTGAAACATTGTGCAATTAATCACATAAGTTGTCTCCTAAAACATATCCAAAAATATAAAAAATCAAAACTGCGTTTCTGGAAAAAATCGATTTTAAAATTTTGTTTTTGAAATAAAAAATAATCTGTAACTTTTTTTACCGTGCATATTTTTCTCCATATAGTCCTAAGCAATACCTACAACTTTGTAGAAGATCTAAAATCGATCGGACAAACAGTTTTCGAGTTACAGTTTTTTAAAAACTTGCCATGCATTTTCCGATACGCCCTTCTCAAAAATAAGGCGAGGTTCAAAATGGCGGTCTGAAAGTGCAAAATGGCATTTTTGGTCATAAAGAATCCGTATGCAAATTTTCAGGCGATTCAAAAAATACAAAAATTATCGGGTTTGCGAAACGGCGTGGAACCGCTCTAGTGCTACTATAGGAACAGAAATTAGAAATAGTGCTACTATAGGTACCGTTTTGATTCATATTACGGACAGCTTCAAATTCCGGACACTCTACTTTGTATGGGAAACATTTCACGCGAAATGTTTCAATTTTTGCTGTTCAAAAGTTCTCAATTTCAAGGCTCGTTTAAGTAAACTTTTTCCATAAATATCTTTGAAAATTTATAATGCCCAACTACCTTAGATGTCTCTTTGGTGGTTTAACGATATCGATTGATGATTTGACTGTTCCATTAATGATTAGCATGAGCATGTCCGGAATTCGATTCAAAGTGTCCGGAATATGAGGCAAAAGTAAGGAAGCGTCCGGAATAAAAATCATGAAAAGGCCACACATTTTCATTTATTTAAAATTATTGAAGTTGCGGAAGCGTATTCTTCACCCACCGTTCGAAATTAAAGGGTTTCCGACGCTCGATAACGCTAAAAAATCATACAGAATGATTTATTTTGTATGCTCTATGCTGGGTTATATTTCCCTGAGTCCTTAAGTGTCCGTAATATGAATCAAAACGGTACATGTATTCCTATAGTGGCACAAGCGATAATAAATACAAACATATGAGTTTTCGTAGTTTTCATATTTTTCCCACAAAACCAAGATAAAAAGCTTCCAGATGATGTAAAAATAATGACGCTAGCGTTATTCTTCGATTTTATATGAATTTTTGTTCTTAGCTATGCGGCTATTGGTATATCGACCCTATATTCAGTTTAAATAGATGTTTTCAACATGCTTGCAGTCTCCATATAAAACTATTCGTTTCCCTTATATGGCATAAGACAATACTTTTCTGAACCACCAAAAAATAACAATTTATCAGTGAAAGAATTATGAACTTTGTTAAAAAGTATTGTTCAACATATGAAGCTTGAATTTTGTGACAAATTGAGCAAATAAATTGCCATACAAGTTGGAAAACTTGTATGCAAGTTGGCTGAAATCGCCTAATTTAGCATTTTTAACAGTCAATATTTCAAAAATTGGACGTGCTATGATATTTTTGAAAACGGCAATGGATTCAGCACCCCTAATTGAATAGCGGTATTTTGATGCTTGAGACAAAAACGTGTTCCGCAGTGTAATTTATAATACTCAATATATATCTACACAAAAATGTTTTTTTTTGTTTTGACCTTTTGCTTTAAAATTTTTTTCTTACAAGTTTATCATATGGATATATATTTATGAGCATACATGCTCTAAACTATATTCTGGAGTATACTCTTCAGACTGACGCGCATGATCTCGGAGAGCCTCGATGGACATTGTGCAAATTTGTTTGAAGGTTTTAGGCCAAAACTCCAGTTCGTTTGAATCCTGCTGGGGAATATGACAAGGTGATGGACTTTCGTGCCTGTTGTTCAATATTGCGCTTTAAGGTGTTATGCGAAGAGCCGGGGTAGGAGACCTGTATACTCACCTGAAACACATAGACAAAGACAAAGTACATGCTAGTTGGTAGAGCCGAGTGCGCCACTGCTCGCCTTGGAAGCAGTGTTACGATAGATTGGGATACTTTGAGGTGGTCGACAAGTTCGACCACCTTGGATCCTGACGGGTGATAATAACGTTAGCCGTGAAATATAGAGGCACATCATCAGTGGAAGTCGGACCTACTATGGCATCTAAAATAATCTAAAAATATATTCACCCAACACCGTAATTCCGTTGAAATTTAACGGACTACGGTGATTTTTCACCGAATACTGTAAGAATTTACCGTACTCCGTTAATTTATTTCACCGAACTGTTCAACTGTTGAGATTTCACAGGAATCCGTAAAATAATTTAAGTGTGTATCGTGTGGCAGGTATGAAGATACTCTATGCCCTGGGAATCGAAAAAAAATTCCTTTACGAAAAGATCCTCGACAAGCAGGATTTGAACCCACGACCCTCAGCATGGTCAAGCTGAATAGCTGTGCGTTTACCGCTACGGCTATCTGGGCCCCTAACGATTGAGAATATCGATAGGAAAATAACTGTAAGAATTGTTACAATAGACTCTTTAACCAATTATTCCCTCATGGCATTTCTGAGTGAATCAATGGATGGTTTCTTGAAAAATAAACACGGCCAACCCTGTAAATATTCTGGGACAAATTGGAACTTCCATAGTAATTTCATCGTGTTATTACACAGCAAGAGTGCGTTGGTGCTAGCGATTTTTGAAAGGAATTGCTGAATTTCTTCAAGATTTTCAAAGCAATTTCATAAAAACTCCCACATTTTGTTTCTGAAAAATGATTTGACCAAATTCTCACCGATATTTGTGGCATCATTCATACAAATTATTATTATTATCTTTATTAACTAGACACTGAAGACGGCCTTACAGTATAGGTTGAAATACGCGTATCTGCCAAAGGATACAAACTTTGAAAATCTGCATAAAACGCCTAAATGTATGCAATTTCCCTTGAAATTAGCACGTTAGTCAACAATAAAACGATTTTATGAGCAAAAAACTATTTTTGTAATGTTGTAAGACTTCAAAAATGAGTTCAGCAGTTCACACTGAAGCTTTCGCAACATTTTAACACTCAAAGTTTACATGCTGGCTTAGCACCAACGGATTGTTTAGTACCGACATTTCCAACAGTATTGCTAACACCTTCAAAAAATGTAAATATTTCTATACAAAACTAACCTTAATAAAAATGAAATAGCTTTAAATCATCATTAGACATCTATAAACTAGAAAACATGGAATATATTTGATGACAACGAAGCATTGAGCATCCTTGAAAGGAAATGCTATTAGGTACCGACCCCAGTGATCAATTTGCCCCCGAATTACGGTACAATTAAATAATATAGTAATAAATTCGTTTTTTTCATTTACTGATAGGTATCCTACTAAACAGCTCGGAGATTTATTGTCAAGAACTCGTTTGCTGGCTATGTGTCAACAAGAGATAGATATGCCTAAGAGAAAGAATAGTGGACCCACAGGATCGTCCCGAATTTATTGGCCTGAGTGCCACAACCTCTCACAGAGTCGTCCGATCGACCTCGACACTCGACTAGAGTTACATATTTCTCAGGAGCACATAAATGTACTGACGAGCCTCCAACCAAACCGTCTCTCAGCTCATCGGAATCCTAGTGTGCTGCGGTAGACGAAGGCTCACGAAAATTCTAAAAGCGCGCGCTAGGTAATGTGCTCTCGGGGAGACTCGTCTCATGCGCTGCTCGGCGCTATGGCTCGCCATCGGTATCCAAGTCGTGAAACAACTGCTTAGTAACGAAGAACCTCTACAGCTATCTTCGCCTCGTTATGCAGGTGTCGAGATGGCCTACATGATATGGTCGAAGACTCGCGATCCAAGTGTTACAATTTAAATCCTCGTTGAACTCTTTTATAATCACTTCAATTATTGCGCTGAATTTTAAACAGCACATGTGACGGAGCGCATGAGACCGCAGTGAGACACATCTCAAGCAAAATGAGGCGCACCAAAAAAGGTCTCACAATGTACTGCGCTCCCGTGCGCTGGCAAGCAAAGAGGCTCCTGCACCTAAGGCGACAGCACGTTCACAGTAACTCTACACTCGACAAGTCAGTCTCTTGAAGAGAGGAGACAATCGGCTGCGATCGGAGTAGGCTAGATTCTCCGTCGGGGACTAGACCGAGTAGAACGAGCCCAACGTAGTATCGATAATACATCGTTGAGGCGCCTGCAAAGCGGAAGTCACCCTCCAACCGGAATTGCACAACCGACCCTGACACCTGGCCGACAACCATCAAGTTGGAATCACCATCGGGAACAACGCCAAGTAGTATCGATCACAAAGAAACGCCGGCTTTGGATCTTGTGAATTGGAAGTCACTCTTCAACCAGAATCACAATACCTACCTCTGCACACGCCATGTCTAAACCAGCAGATTATGCGAATCGAATGTACCTCGGATTTTTTTTCCCGCTGGATATGAGTATTTGGTCTATAATTTCATAATTGGAAGGTTTTAAAATATTCCATCGGTGAAATTTTGATTTTCTCCACTTTTTAGCTTTTTTTTCATATAAAGACCATGAAAATGAATGAAAATCACGTTTTTCTACACATTTCAGCCCATACAAAATTTATGGAAAAAAAATTCACCAATAGAATATTTTGTAAACTTCCGATTATGAAATTATAGACCAAATACTGATATCCAGCGGGAAAAAATCCGAGGTACATTCGATTCGCATAATCTGCTGGTTTAGACATAGCGTGCGGCATTCAGCCGGTTCGCCCGTAGAGCATGACGAGCAGAGTAATGGAGTCAAGCGCACCAACAAACACAGTAGCGTGTGGCCGGAGTGGCTTTGAAGAAACAAATTGCAGCCAGAGCAAGAGGTGACGAAAAAGCATAGAGGCATCAACAAGCCCTTAGCCCCTGAAGTAATACCATGAGGTAGTTCCGGGGAGACATCGGACTTGTTGCTCAATCTAGATAAAGGTGGCGTGGTATAGAGCCGTTTCCTCCTTTGTTTCTCTGTACCACACTCATGAGCGTAGTAATAGGAGACCAAATTCATACAAAAAAAAAACTATTTTATTACGACACACAAATTAATAGAAAAATGTTGAATTACTTAAATAATTTCTCAGACAACAAATAGATAGCTGGGATTTGAAGCAAAAAATTATGCTCAATTCATAACAGACCTTATAAATAAATTTCTACCTCGTTGAGTTTTCTTCAGATAGATGGCCCGGCTGTGAAAGAGTCCAACAAAATCGACCATTTTTTTCAATTCCTGCAATACTTTTTGTTCTTTTCTCACTTGGATTTTTCTGGTGATTCCGCATAAATTAACTAATTGCTTGAATTTTATCCTAAATTTTACCACGAAATCTTGTTATGTTTCAAATTCTTCAGAATTTCGAAACTAGGTTATACTAAAATCTCTCACGGAATATCGAAAGGTGGCTTCAGAAATCTATCGGATATTGGCTACAAAACAGTCAAAAATTATTCAAATGATTTTGTCATTTTTTTTTTTTTTCATATTTTCAACTTTAATTCCTTTAGGAGATCAACCATTAATTCTATGTTAACTTTTAATCAACAAATTGATTCCGGATGTTCCTAAACGTAACAAGAAATATTTTACAAGTTCAACATGTTTTATTTCAATTCTTTAAACCCAGATATTTCGCAGAAAGTTCTATTAGAAATTTCTCTCTGAACTTTCCTGCTCCCAAAAAATAAACTAGAAATTCTTTTGCGATGTTCATCAGAATTGAAATCTTTCGATGAACAGCGCAAAAGAATTTCTAGTTCATTTTTTGAGAGCAAAATTTCCAGACAACCACACAATTGCGTCAGAAGTTCGTTTATGGTTTTCTCTGGAAATTCTGCTGTAAGTCCCGAATTATACAAGAAATGTCTACTCAAAGCGTTTTGACTCTCCTCCTTTAATATTTTCCTTGAAATCTTCATTGGAAAATCATGAGGAAAATTGTTGATAACCCCAAAAAATACTTATGCTTTAAACTAGCACAGCAACAAAGGAATCTGTGGAGAGATATATAGCAATTTTTTGACAATTCATATGCAATTCTTGGGTGGTATTCCTACAGGCTTTTTGGCAGAATTTGAGAGAATCCAGATGTCAAATAAGGAATACTGCTAGATTGTCAACCAACAGTTTTTCCTTAAAATGTCGTTTGGAATTTTCGAAAGAAGAACAAAATCTGTTTCTGATTCAATGTATCCGCCCTAGCATCAGGAAACTTATGAGTTCCTGCAGAAAATTTTCTAAAATGTTTGATATAAATACCATCAGTAATTCAGTCCGTCACGTCACCGATCAAATAATTATCCATTATGGAAGACGAAAGAAAAAAAAACTTCAGTTGTTCTGTGAGACATGCCGGCAGGAATTCGTGAAAAAGTTCCAGAAATTCTACGGTGGTAGTTTTTCGACATAAATTTATTATTTTTTCCAATTCAGTATAAGCTGAAATCCTCAGCCGAACCATCAAACAAATGTCCCTAAAAGTTCTTCCAATACTTTTTTTTATATGTGTTGCTCGAGAAATTCATCATTAATTTGAAATACTTGGACAAATATAGGCAGTGATTAGTGTTATAATCTGTAAACAATCCTTAGCGAATTCTTTAGTGATTCCTGGAGATTTTTTTGAAACAAAAATGAAACAAAACCAGAAGTTATTCATGGAAAAATTTCTGCATTCTGAAAAACATCTTATGAAATTCCTGTAGAAAGTTTAGGATGAATTTAAAAATTGATTATAAAATACTGCAGTAAATCTGTTGATAATTTCCTTAAAAAAAAAACTTAGAAAAATCAAAAGTACTACTGAAAATAAAGCTTGTAAATACTTGGATGAATCTCTGGTGGATTCGAATGAAAAATACTGGGAAGAAATCCAGTAGAACGTTTTGAAGAAAAGTTTGAACAAATTTCTAGGAAAGTTTTTGAGTATTTTTGAGGATGTGTTTGGAAAATAGTCAAACGTATTTCTATAGAAATTTGATAGAAAGTTTGAAAACAATTTTTTTTCAAAAAAGCTTTGGGGGATGCGAGATAGCAAACAAGCAAAATGTACGTATAACGAAGTCAACTGGAGGCTTTGTATGTGCAAAATTTCACTTATAAGATGTCGCGAAAAGGCCTTCTACGTACAAAAGTGGAAGCGATATGCGTGCATATATTATGTGATGAATAATTACATACAATGCGATGGCATAAATATTCTACCGAACAAACCTGTGATCTTATGTGACCTAACTTATGATAACAAATGTTGATTTAACATCTGCTACGGATTGATTCAACTTACTTTGTACGAGTGTACGAGACGAAACAAAATGTACAAATGAACTCAGAAAAAAAGTGTTTAATGCGAGGAAACTCATTAATCTGACGAGTTTATCCACAGTGTTTTACGAGTTTGATGTAATTAATATGAATAAACGAGTTGTAACATGAACTTTCTTGCAATTTCTGGTTGTCTGGGGAATTTAAGCACATAAAGAATTCTTTGTGAAAAAAAGCAGATTGCTCTTCTGAGAAATCGCTTAGAACATTTTACAAATTGAATCATTTGTAATTACTTATAAAAAGAACCCTCAATCTAGTTCGCAAATTGAGATTCCAGTGTATAGTAGGTAGATTGGCACTACCATTGCCGGGGGCTACCGAATCGTGTAACATTTGGTATTCAAGGGACCCGGCAGTACGTTTAGCTGGTTGCACATTGCGTACGCCGGGTGAATTAATTTTTGCTCCATCGTCTGCTCTTGGCCTGTCTCGATCCCGGTTCAATTTCAGTCACTTAACAATGCTGACCGCAATTGCTCCAGCCCCATGCATGCAGTTTCCGATGTTAATTGCACCATGCGTTGGGTGTTGTCTATTTATCGTTCTTTTTAGAATGAGGTATCACAATGGCCGGAGCACAGTTCAGGTTTAGAGATAGTTGAGTTAAAGCACCGAAAAGATCATCTGAGATGTCAAGTCACTGCTCCTTATGGATTATTTTTGTTCTCCAAGACTCATAAATGCGATTTCTCAACCTTTCATTAATTTTTTTTAAAAAGAGAAGACACCAAATTTACTCATTCAAGGTCGAAATTAAGAATACCCTGAATATGAAGAAGTTCAACCAAAAATATATTAGAAGTCCTATTTGTAATTTTATATATTTCTGAAGGATTGATCATTTACTATAATAAATGCAAAACATGTTTATAATGTTCTGAGAGGTTGTAGCTCGTCCAAACTGTTTTGAACATTTATTTTCGGAATCCAACCTATTAGCCAGCAATGTATGACCCTGAATGACATTTACCCGAATACCATCATCGTGAAAGCCATTCCATTAGCTCGAGGTTATACAATGTGGGATTTACCGAGCTACCAACTTCTATAATGTACTCCGGGGCTTGTCGGGGTCATTCTTAAAAAGTCTTTAAAATATTGAAATGCATTGCATTGTTGTGACTGAATCTACCATTGCTGTATCGATTCAAGTTCCAAATCCGTTGCATTCGGCACGATGAATCGTTCCACGCACTACAACTGATTGTAAGCTTCTTGACAGCTTAACAATGCGCTAATTACAATCAATTGATTAGTCTACTACTTAGTTGAAAGCGGCGAACTCACACCATCTGCACCCACGGGTATCGGCGTAATAAATCTATCAACCGAAGGATTTGATTGGACAACCTGTTCTTAGCTGGATGGCGATAAATCATCACTCGGGCGGACAAACCTCGGCTTATGTCCCGTTCTGACAGCATCCTCGATGCAATTTCACGCTCATCTGTGTTCTCCTACAATCTATACATGTTGGTAGCTAGGCACCGACATGATAAATGTCGATCAAATTGTTCTACATCATTGCAGTTCCTTTCGCACGGTGGCAATGCATTGAAGTCACTGGACACATTATGCGTTTGCATCGTGCATTATCGCACGTGAATTCCCTCCGCTTCTGTGGGGACCCGGATAAAAAGTATTGCTCCAAAACAGTACAACGTTTTGTTAGAGTAATGTTCAGAATGTCAAATATACAATACAGCAAATCAAAATAAAAAAAAATAGATAGCATTATTATAAATCGCTTTCAACAATTTACCGTATGGCACAACATTTTTGGGTACATCGTTACTTTGAAAATTTAGCTTGTTTCCATACAAACAACAATATAAACAATATTGATCAAATGAAAACCAAATTCAGTACTATACCATTTAATCCCATCTTCAGTGTCGTGTACTAGACTCAGTTCTCTGAGGCGATTGCTCAAAATTCTTGACCAGGAATTGCAGAATTTGTTCCCAATTGATTGATTCCAATTTCGAAGCATGGTTAAACAAGCGAAGAAAAACATTGCATCTGTATCGGTCCTTCCTGATATGGGGCCTTCCTTAACCGAGTGGTTAGAATTCGCAGCTACAAAGCAAAGCCATGCTGAAAGTGTCACAGCTCGATTTTCGGTCGGTCCAGGATCTTTTCGTAAACATAATAATCTCAGAATCTAAACTTCATGTCTTTGAGAAAGTTGGTCAGAATTAGCAGAGCTTCCCCGAGGAACCCTGCAAAATTATAAATTTATCCACTACGTGGCGCTAGTATACGTAAATACTTCTGGTACAATGCAATCGAAGAATGTCTCGGAATCTTAAAGAAATTGAAAATTTCTTCGAGAAAGTTGTTCAGAATACGCAGAATTCCTCCGATGGAATCCGTAAAGCTCCAAATTTATGGACTTAGTTTTTTTCTGAAGAAAATTCTAAAGCAATCCTGAAGTCCTGAAAGAATCCCTGAAAGCAAATCCAAAAGAGAATTCTTGATAATATACCCGAAAAACTTCTAAATTATGAAGCTATTCTAGAAATCTAGGATCTGCAGGAATTCCTGAGAGATTTCATTGAGGTATTTCAATGTATCGCTAGAAGAACTGCTGAAGGTTTGTCCGGAAAAAATACTCATTAAATACCTGTGAAATTTCAAAAAATATCTCTGGAATGATTTCTGTAGGAATCACTGTGGAAATTCTAAAAAAAAAAATCCTTGGGGAATTTCCGAAACGTATGCTTGGGAAAACGCCTGAAAGGATTAATAGCAGAATGACTAAAGAAAAAAATCTGATATTCCCAAAGGAATTCCTAGAATAAATGCAGGATTTCTTGAATCCTGAAGGAATCCTTATTGGAGTTCATAAAGTAATCCCGGGGTGGGCGTTTGGAAGGATTTGGCGGTTTGGGTGGAGTCTTCAAGTTATCCCTGGAGAAATATCTGAATGAATCCCTGAGGGAATTCGTATACTAATATATTTGAGATATTCCAGACGAAATCCCTGGGAAATTCTTGACGTAATTCTTATGCAATTTCGTGAAGGAATCCCTTGGGCTTAAGTATTTGAAAGGTCGATGCGAGTCCTCATAACATCTCAAAACGGCCTACTGGGTAGCAATACAACGTTTACCTGGCCAAGTAATTTTCAACATTTCCAAAACCATTTTTTTTTAATTTGTGAAAAACGTCCAAAAATTTCGAAAAACAAAAGAGTTATCGCGCTTTAAATAATGTTTTTTGGGTTAAAAATTTGGTGCCGGTAGAAGGTTTAATGGTTCAGTCAATATTCACTGAATGGCTCGTTTTTTATCCGGGAAACATCCCTCAATGGCCATCATCTGCAGTGCCATCTGCACCGACGACGCCATATTGTGATTATTATTTATGATATCAACAAAATCAAGTATCATTTTGGCGCAGGTATTATTATCCTCGTTTTTCTTTTGTTGGTTGTTCGACTGGGGATGCATTCCATTGGGGCTCGGGAACTAAGGGAACCGGGGCCATTTCGTTTTGGGCCGCTTGGCTTCTAGAAATCGATGCAGGTGCAGGTGCACCCTTTTGCCTATTCACCGGGACGGCTATGGGAGTCATAAAGCATATAGTGACAGCGGAGTGTCATAAATTATGCTCCGATGGCAGAAGCAAATAAAGAAAGTCTCTAAGGCATAGTGTTTAAAGATGAGCATCTACTGCTTGAAGTTTATTGTGGAGACTGGCTTTCCTTATGGGAATCCTGGGAAGGATTCCTATGATTTACAATTCATTCAATTTGTGGTGATTCAGGAACTAGATACGTAATAATGTTATACAGTCATCTCTCCCTTACTCGATATTGAAGGGACCATCGAGTTAGGGAGGTATCGAGTTACAGAACACAAAAGCAGTGCAACTGCGTTCCAAGGGACCATCGAGTTAGCCATGAAAACCAACTTTTACTATGGTTCTCTAACTCGATATCGAGATACGGAATATCGAGTAAGGGAGAGTTAACTGTATTATTAAAAATGTCACGAAAACCAGGTCCCAAGTCATCAACTTTTTATCGATTTCAAGGTGGCATACGATACCGCAAAGAGCTTGATCTATTTTCGATCCTTGTTTGGACCCGTGCCTTCGATTTTTCGTTGAACCCGTTAGCGGTGGTAGTACTTCTTGGACATTGTCTTAGGAAAGAAACCTTTTAGAAAGTCACATCTTCTTTTTTCTATTCACTGAACGAACATGGTAGCAACCACGAACAAAAGGAACAATCTATGCATTTACAACTTCCTTCCAAGAAAGCAGAAATAAAAACTGTCACAAAGCGTGGCAAAAAAGGAATAAGGAACGTAACTCCGGAATGCGCGCTTTCTTCCAAGGATGAAATGGTTAATGTTGATATATGCATCGAAATAAGTCATCAGTTCGATACTTTAGAAAAATTTTCCGAACACCAAATCGAAGCAGTCTCTAGCCCATGCTCTTCGATTCATGTGAGGAAGCAAAGAGTGCCGCCTATCGTGGGTCAGTTGTTCCGAATTCGGGGGATTTAGGCAGGAGATCTTGAGCTCCATTAGGGGGAATCGAGAAATATTTCCAAATCGCAAAGAAAGGAGACTGTAGTGTTGTGCCGGAAACTAAGATAATGAATTTCTTATCAAACATCTTGAAGAGAAGGAGCACATTTTTTTTACTTATGACGACAAAACTGAAAGTTTTTTCAAAGTCGTCTTGAAAGGACTATAAGTCACCTGAAGAGATCAAAAATGGAATAGCATAGCATAGCATAGACTGACTGTACATGTTAATGGTTGCTACTCCGTGATTGATTGGAACTGGTAAGAATTGCACTTCGATCCAAATGAATAAGGAATGGGAGTTTCCGCTTTTAAGCTATATTTTGATTTTTTTTTAAATTTTATTGACAAATTCCGTTTTTAATTCAATGATTTTAATGACAATTCAATGGGAAAATTTACTCATAAAGGGAGAAACTTTGTTAATTTTTGTTGTATTTAAAAGCGGTGAGTCTACCAAAAGCATAGAATACGTTAAATTCATTGTCCTCTAATAAATTTAGTGAATCAATGTCCAGGCCAAAGATAAAAAGTCTTTTTCCTTCCCAAGGTTTGGTAGCCTTAAACAAATGCCACCGTTTAATGCCTAGATGGGGATTTAGATTATCCAAGCGAGAAATAACTAGCGCTGCAGGAGTACGCTCTTCATTTCTCCATGGAACAGACAAACACACACGTTGAAGTGGAGATGTCGGAATCCATTCGATAATGTCAAGACTGCCCCTACTCCAAGTGTCCGTGATGTCCTTGATCTACCTCTCAAGCCATGAACGAGATTACATATTAGTGCATTCAAACCAGATTCTGCCAGATGTGACACCACGGCCATTGAATTTCGGGACGATATTGGAGTTCAAAATTCTGTCCAATCGCGGGAAGAGTTTGGACAAAAGCTCGTCCAAATCCTCCAAAATCAACTCACGGGTACGACTTACAAGTGCTACTTTGGTTTTGGGATTATCAGCGGTTTGAAAAAGTTTTTTTTTTATAGCCGCATCCTGTGGAAGTTCGTCGTCTCTTAGAGAGCATCTTCTTCTCTTGGAGTTGACCGACATGGTATCGATGCATTGTTTTCCTTGTGTAAGTGTCTTGTCCGACAAAACTCTCTCAAAAATGCGGCTACAATGATCGAGGAACGAATAATAGTTGAGTGTTCGTACAATGCCATGAATTGAAGTATGGGTGTGCCTCCAACAGGTATAACTTGAATGCAAGTTTAAGATCTAAGTAGGGTGAACGCACTTATCTTCACTACTCCAAAGAGAAAATAAAAAAAATAATAGTAATAATAATAAAAACATAAATATCACTTTATAAGTAAATAGGCACATGGACAAAAAGGCACATTAATGAGGAACAACAACTAAAGCAGTAACTAAAATGAATAATATAACCTAATAAAATAAAAACTTGAATACTAATACAAAAAAATATACAAAAAAAATACTATTGAAATAGAAAAACAAAAGAATTCTGTAATAAGGGACAAAACCTAAAGCAACTAAGGCAAATTGTAAATATTCCCATAAATTATCACATACTATAACACTCATTGAACAAGCTTGTCCTAGGCACTATGTAAAGAAAATGTTGATTAAAAATTCCTAAATTCTTATACATTTGTTTATCAAATGATAGATTTCACCATGTACAATCCATCTTATAAGCCAGGAAGAACTTGCAAAACGGGGTAAATATGGGATCAATTGCGAACCACTGATCAAGATGTTACGCATTATTCAAGTTGTATGCAACTTGTATATCAAATGACACTTGCACTTGAAAACGATAAAAACGAAACTTTGAAAGTTTACTGACAGCGATTTTGATAATTTATCACCATAATTATGGAATATCCAAAACCCACACAACCATGGATGTGAGGAAAAAAGAAAGAAAAAAAACACATCCATGATGGCTAACAGTTTGCAGAGCTGAGCAAGCAACCATTTTATAGAAAATTCATACCTTATGTCTTATGAATTCAGAGAATTAAGATCTATTTCGTTGCGCTGATTGGTTAAATTGATCACCGATCATTAAATAACACTATTGGAAAAACTCTACACTGACTACGTAGGAAAAAAAAACACGCGATCTTCGGAATAGTGTGGACCTACCACACATACACTTTCTCCTTTCTCATATGCATATCAAAACTATATAAACAGATTAAGGGTTTATTAACTTGTAGTGATCATAGTTTGTTTGAAAAATACAAAAACGCAACGTTGCCTTGAAACGAGCTCACCAGTTGGTAATCCATCCTCGACTGAACACGAACATCTTTTTCCACTCCTGCAACGTGAACCGGACACGCTTGATCTTGATTCCATTACTCGCTTCACAGGAACATGGAATATAAAAAACAAAGAACACTTTTGCTAGGGCTTCCACGGAGCACTGCCCAGCAAATCACACGCAAACGAAGAAGGGAACCGCACCGAGAGATAAAAAAAGAACACTTTTGCTTGGGCTTTCACGAAGCACTGCCCAGTAAATCGCGCGCAAATGAAGAAACGTTTGACGTGAAATGACAAAAACATGCATCCTTCCACTCCCGCTCACGCAATATACAGGTTGTCCGTAAATTATCCGAACAGCAAAATATAGGTAAAATGATCTCGCATTGAAAACAATAAAAATTCATTGTCCATGTACCTTTGATAATACATCTGTATTAGACTGGCCCTTAAACAAAAAAGTTGTAAAACTCAACGGGGCACCCCCTAGATATGTGCCTTAGGGTAAGAAAAAATCTCTCTCCAAATTTCAACTTATTTGGTTGCTCCCCCAGCTGGCGCATTCAGTTCGAAGTTTGTATGGAATATTCGTTTCAAATATATTGAAAATTGACCCTATGTCACTGATTTGTTCCGTATACTAGTTGATCGCGTTCAATTGAGCCCAGAATGACAAATTCACTAGTCGATACCCTAATGAACATAGTTGCAGAATGTTGTATCTGGATTTAAGCTAATTTTCATAAACCTTTCAGTTGCTGAAAGTTAGGCTTAGATCAGCACTCCCATACAATCTAATACATGCATGTACCTTGTACCGCAGCTCGCCCAGCGTCATAGGTGGCTATGATGCGCTTAGTGGCTATCGCCTAGCTAAGTTGAAGATATACTAAGCAATATTGCAAATATACTTCAGATAGCTTAAACACCAACTTTCTCTACTTTAGTCATCATACAACCTTCTGCAATATTGTTCGCTATGGTATCAAGTAGTGTTTTTGACATTCTGGATTCAATTGATCGCGATCAACAATTTTGCTGACCCAAACAGGAGATGATGTGCTGTTTCCCATGTGTTTGAGCCGAAAATCCCATATTAACTTCAATTCAATTGCGCCAGCTCATGGAACGACCAAATGAGCTGAAATTTTCAGAAAGTCTTCCTCTCACCCTAAGGAAAAATCCTGGGGGGTGCCCCGTGGAATTACACAACTTTATTTTTCTCCCATACTGAGCTGGGCCAGTCTAATCTATATGTTAACATAAAATACAACTTTAAATAATATCGATATGATTGCTTCTTACTGATATAGGCCAATTTGAATTTTTCGGAGACGTTTTTCCTGAGGGCCGCCAGTCATACTAGAGATGTTTTATCCCAGAAATCTAAAAGAGATGAATCCAAATGTTCTATTGTTATTTGAAGTAACCTACAGTTTAATGACTTCAAGTTAGACTGGAAATAGAAAATTATGCGATACAAATTCAGTGAGTTCTATGTACATTTCTCTTCTGTCATAAAGATCAAAAAACATTTTTTTTAAGACACCTCAACACATTTTGCTTAGTTTTACAAATATTTGACATCGGAAATGTGTCAAACTTACTGGTTAAGAATATAATAGGTAAATGTTTAAAACCCTGCAAAAATACTAAATATGTTCGGCCTAATTGCATAGGACCATGCCTTCAAAGCTTGTACGGATAATTTGCGGACACCCTGTAGGACAGACAAAGAGAAAGCGATTTTGCCACCCACTCCACTATTCCAGCACTCGCCTGATCTAAATCGTAGCACAAAATCTCACTTATGAGAGAGATCCTCTATGTTTTTCACGCCTCGCTTATTTCAACTGCCTTCAGCACATATACTAACTGAAGGTGCAAGAAAAAATGGCACAAAAGTCGGAACTGAAAAAGCAGTTTTCTGCTTTTAAACAACAATTTGATGAAAATAAAAACACACAGCCTTTTTATTTGGCAAATAAAAGAGCTGTGTGTTTTTATTTTTTCGGATTTGTCAACTTAAAAAGAGAAAACTGCTTTTGCAGTTTTGACTTTTGCACCATTTTTACTTGGGCCTGAAAACTATTTGGAACGTATATATGTCACTCACACATCAACACACCGATCATTCTCCAACATATTTCCCTAACATACGCACACTTCTCAATTCAAACATCTCGCTCTTTGATCACCAGAAAAATTGAGCACTCGCCGATGTCAACAAAATACTATGAAAATGCATCCATTAGCAGCTCAGCAGTATTAAGGTGAAGCGGCGTGTAACTCAAAGAATCATTAGAATCATTATTGATGTAACAGTAGTAGTGTCGCCTTTCCATGTATATTTTCAAAACAAACAAACAAAAAATATAACATTTGTGTTAAGCATATTTTTATGTAAACACATGGGAAACTTAGTAGATTGACGAGCATTGGAAATCAAAATCAACTGTTCAATCGTACATATCAAAAGAAAACATTACAATTTAATGAAGGGCAACGGAATTTCTCTGTTTTTTATTGGATTTATCTCATATTTTTGTTATGCATCGGTACGGTTTATGTTTGCAAGGGATGACGGTGTTGCCAGGTGATTTGTGACAGATTTTTCTAGCAATTGTTATACGCTTGTTTTCGGAACATTTGCTGTGTATTATAAAAACTTATCATTTTGCAAATAGTTTTCCATCATAAGATCACTGATTCAATAAAAATTTTAATGATTTTTGTGATCAATCCACATTAAATGCTATGATTTTACAGATAGCAACTCTGACATCACTGCGCTCAACGATCGCGATGATTGTGCACACACGATAGACGCGTCCCGACGCATCCAGACGCATCGCACTGTGGAGCTTTTCAATTATTTTGGGTGGTCCAAATTGATAAACACTTGGTATGATTTTATGCTTCGTAGAGATGGTTTCTGTAATTTGAGAGAATCGAAAAACAAACAACGTATGAGTTTCAAGTTTCTATGCTTTGCCCAACCTTTCCGCACTGAAAATTAGTACAACAGAAAAAAGTTGGATATTTTAGACTATAAACACAGGCATGTCTCAGTGTGCGGCGGCGGCGTCGATTCGCAACAAGTGAAAACCATCGCCATAATAGTTTTGAGTGATGCGGTTGATAAAACTTTATAAATATTGAAATCCCGGTGGATATGTGTTCCTTTAAGGAAAGTGAATAAAAGATTTGTTTAGTGGAAGTGTAGTGAACGCAATATGGGATCCAAAACACAAATGCTTGCCGCTGAATTACAATCGAAAAGGTAGGCACCTTCTATTTACAAGTGTAGTTGTGTGAGGCAATGAAATGCGGCATGAAATCGGAGATTTTTTTTTGAGAATACAAATCTCATGTATATTGTCGCTAAATTGATAATGTTGTATCTGAAAGTGTTGATTAGATATTGAAACACCTCCTGAAGCATTTTTCTTCGCATAAATTATCCATTAAATCAGGTGATAAGCAGTTATATTTCATCGATGTTGCATATACCAAAACTATCATAACAATGTGTTAATGATTTTGGAAGAAGCCATTTTGTGATGACGCACCAAAAGGCCTTAAGCATCCTTAGTCTCAAATGCACATCATTGTAACCCCGCTCGGGCTATTACGTGAAATATGATATTCCACTCATGAACCATCCACCTAGCGTATACAACAAATCACCTGAAGCCAGCATTTCTGTTGCGTGTGCGTGTCCTCCCTCTGACCAACATTTCACTCACCCACACATCAACACGAACCACCACCAAACACCAACCACACCAACTGAGATCGTGTCTCCACTTCTCTCTCCCATTTTCAGAACTACAACTCGCACATCACAAAAAAAACCCTTCAAACGAGCTTCTCACAAAAATTCCCCGGTTAGTGGAACATTTTATAGCCAAAAACACATCGACTTAATATTAAATGATATTCCCACTAACGGCAAATGCTTCCTCGAACTGAACACTTTGATTCTCCCGCACTTCCACTCAATACGTGATAAAAGTCCACGGCGTACTAAAAGTCCACAACCAAACCGGACCGAAAACTCAATACGTCCTTGCTCCTCCAGGGCTAGTAGCAACCTCTAAAGAGATCAAAAATGGAATAAATGATAAACTCGGATTTTATCCAGTCCAAGTAATAATTGTGAAATAAAGAACCCAATCTAGCCTTCTTCGGAAAAGGGCTTTCTCAACAATATTATTTAGTTCACTTTAACAAAACAGATGCAAATAATATTTAAGTTTTAGAAAAAGCAAAACTTTTGTTCGATGTCCGTGTGACATGGGAACATTTTCAGAAATCTGGAAGAAATTACCAGAACCCCACTCAGTGCCGTCGGTGCCAAAAGTGGGGTCATGGAACAAAAAATTGCCGCATGGATGCTAAATGCATGATTTGCGGAGGTTCGTCTCACGCTCAGGACGTCTTTTTTTATATCGAAGATAAATAAATAAGTAAATATGTCTGTCCAACCGATAAGTTCATTTGCGCCAATTACGGGTGCAAACATAAGTCAAATTCTTGGGCTTGCCATTCGCGTAGGCGAGTCGTCGAGGCTCGTGCCAGGCAGATGAACCGTAATATCCGTTACGATAGCGGTTGTTTCCGGAATTTTACTGGAAGATTTTCGAACAATGCTCATTTTTCAGTTAACGGTCGCTTGATTTGGAATCATACCCATCAGGAAGATCATAATCATGCTCATTGACAAACTAATTTTAATCCGTCGTATTGCCGTTAGAATATTTTAATTTCGAATGTATCTACCCAAAGTTAATCCTTTGCCGATATCGTAGCAGGTAAATTGAACTTCTAATTGTCTTAAATCAAATGAAAAAAAAAACCCTACCGCCGCAGGTAACATCTACTCCGCCTCTACGTCTACCAAAAATTCTAATGGAAAATCATCAGATAATGTACCCACTTCAAGTGATATGTCTGCCTCTGATTTTAATTTTCTTACTGAACAATTGAATCTAATGATTGATGCATTGTTCAAAGCCACCATTATGACTGAAGCAGTCCAAGCAGGTGTAAAATTTATTAATCAAATTGATATTGGATTACGTTTTTCTAATGGATCCAAATAATAATTTAAATATTTTAAATTGGAATTCTCGTTCTTTGAATGGTAAAGAGGACGAGCTGTTTATTTTTCTTACAAGAATAAACGTGCATATATCAGTTATTACTGAAACATGTTTATAGCTGGATCCCGACTAAAAAAAGATCCTAACTTTTTCGTTTATCGTAATGATCGACTTGATGGGGCATGTGGGGAAGTTGCAATCATCATTCATCTGTTTTCGTCATTTGAAACTAAAGTTTTTGAAACTTTAGGTGTTTCAGCTGAAACATAGCTTGTTAGACATACTATCATAGCTGCCTATTTGCCTTTTCAATGCTCTGGACAGCAAGGTAATTTGCTCCAAACTGACTTGCGAAAATTGACTCGCAATAAGTCAATTTTTTTGTCATTGGTGACTTTACTGCCAAGCATCGGTCATGGAATAATTCTCAAAGTAATTCCAACGGCAGAATTTTATTTGATGAGTGCTCTTCAGGATATTTCTCAATTCAATACCCTGATAGCCCTTCAAGTTTTTCCTCTTCTAGAAATCCATCTACGATTGATTTGGTCTTAACCGACTCTAGTCATCTTTGTAGCCAATTAGTTACTCATGCTGATTTTGGTTCTGATCATGTCTTTGTTACATTTCAAATATCCCATGAAGCGATTCTCAATCCTATCAGTTCCACTTTCAATTATTTACGAGCCGACTGGAATACATATGAAACATTTATTGACTCTAATCTTAATGTTAATATTCCTTTACAAATAAAGCTTGATATTGACAATGCTCTTGAAACTTTAACAAATTCCATTGTTGAAGCCAGGAGCATTGCAATTCCAAAATGTGAAAGAAAATTTGAATCCGTGATTAAAGACGATGATCTTAAACTCTTGATTCGTCTTAAAAACGTGAGGAGAAGGCAATTTCAACGCATTCGCGATCCTGCTATGAAAATTATGATTCTACCCCATTACCCCGAATCCCATTACCCCGAATGCCATTTACCTGAACGCCATTACCCCGAATTCCAAAACCCCGAACGTCCCATCACCCCGAATGACATTACCCCGAATTCCAATATCGCGGGGAAATGTCATCAATATCATCATGTCATGATAATTGTAAATTCGGGGAAATTGCATTCGGGGTGATAGAATTCGGGGTAATGGTACATTCGGGGTAATGGAATTCAGGGTGATGGCAATCGGGGAAATGGCATTCGGGGTAATGGGGTAGAATCGAAAATTATATGGCAGGATTTGCAGAAAGAAAACAAGAAACGTTTTGCACAATTAAGAAAATAAAATTTCTCAATTGGACCCTGGCTCTGAATCGTTTTGGATTTCTTTCTAAGATTTTGAAAAAAACCTCAGAAGCCAATACCGGCATTGAAAGAGAAAAACAAATTATTACTAACTAATTTCGAAAAAGCTCAAAAACTTGCTTTGCTGTTTAAAAGCGCTTACAATTTTAATTTAGGACTTACTAGTTCAATTGAAAATCAAGTTACTCAGGAGTTCGAAAATTTCTCAATCGAGAGAACGTTTTCGAAAATGCCTGGGAGACTGATTCGGAAAAAGTGAGAACTTTTATTAAAAATTTCAAAAATATGAAAGCTTCTGGCGATGATGGAATTTTCTATATCCTCAACAAGAAACTTCCAGAAAGTAGCTTATCATTCTTAGTTGATATATTTAACAAATGTTTTCAATTGTCATATTTTCCTGACAAATGGAAAAATGCTATGGCTGTACCAATTTTAAAACCAGACAAAAATCCTGCAGAAGCTTCTAGCTATCGTCCAATCAGTTCACTTTCCTACATCAGTAAACTTTTTGAAAAGGTCATTTTGAACAGAATGATAGTCCACATCAACGAAAATTCGATTTTTGCCAATGAAAAGTTCGGATTCCGCCATGGACATTCGACCACTCATTAACTTTTACGTGTAACAAAATTGATTCGTTCCAACAAATCTGAAGGCTACTCTACTGGTCTTGCTCTTCTAGACATAGAAAAAGCATTCGACAGTGTTTGGCATGAAGGTTTGATTGTAAAATTAAAAAACTTTAATATTCCAACATACATTGTTAGAATAATTCAAAGTTATCTGTCAAATCGTACACTTCAGGTTAATTATCAGAACTCCAGGTCTGAAAGACTTCCTGTAAGAGCTGGTGCTCCTCAAGGCAGCATTTTGGGACCAATATTATACAATATTTTCACATCTGACTTACCTGAAATATTGCGGGGAAATTTAAAAACTTGGAGATATTACGCGTTGCAAGAAAAATTTTGATTCCTGGAAAATCCTCAGTTGTTGATCGCTAAATTTTCCGTTAAAATCATCATAGTCACCGCTGACTAAGAAATGCAATAATTTTGTTTATGCTGCTTGAGCTGTCAGGATAAATTTGATGGTTTCAACGGATTCCGTTCGAAACCTTGACGAAAAATTCCAGGCATTGGATTGAGTCAACAATCTCTACATGTGTGACGCTGATGGGCGTCACTTAGATTTAAATTATACCCGTAGCATATTGGATTTCGAATTATCGGTTCAACATCATGGAACTCCTGCCATTACTACTACTTTCAAAGAAATGTGAATGATGGAGATACCAGGTTTCCCACAATTTAACATGAAAAGCAGTTCTGATTCCATAAACTACGGGAAACTGTGAAGACCGTCTAACATAGAAACCGCGATAGTTATGTTGAACTCACGGTTGAACCACATGCAAGGAGCCCATAGCTGAAAAATTAAGATATGTTGTTGGTTCAGAATATTTTGAGTCTGATAGTTTGAGTAATTTCGGGCCTTTACAGTTATAAATACGATCAACATGCTAATGGAAACATGTTGGCCTAAATGATGGACTGCACATTAGCTATCGTTATATTGCAAACCTTTATGATGTCAACGAATCAAAAAAGCATGTCCAGAATTGCAATGCTTGCTGTGGTTCATTTGCACTGTGCGGAGATTGCTTGCTGCGCGTTATTTCCGCGAGGCAATCCAAATTTTTAAATTTCCCCTCGAGGAAATAACGTGCAGCGAGCTATCCCCGCACAGAACAAAAGTCACATAGTGTGCGTTGAACGTTGACTCAAAAAAAAAATAAAAATAAACTTTATCACTGTATGTCACACCTAAGGTTGATAATGGTGCTAGTGAAAAGTTCTCAATAGATATTTCCGAAGATTATTAGGTAATAACTAGGAAAGGACGTGACAGCTCAACAAAGACTGCCCCGTTGTTTTTCAGTCGGTAACCTTGACGATATAAAAGCCAGTGCTGCCAGTATTCATTTAAAGCAAATATTGTGAACAAATTCAGATATTAAGACTCATAATTTGGTTGTTTCTTACACGCTTTATTCGTTTAGAGCAATTGAGGGTGTGATCTCTTTCAAAATTCAGGTTTATATTCAAAACAGGCGATATTTTTAAAGAAAATTGACATAACTTCCATTGTTTTGCTCTCAATTAAGTATTTTTACTTATTTTAGTATTGTAAAATCACACGTGGTACCTTAGCATCGAATATAAACAGATTTGAAACAACAAGATTTTGTAAAAAAATCCAGACTTTTGATGAAAACTCCAATTTATGAATTAGCAACACGGCCGGGCTAGAAACAAAATGCCCTGTTGCAATCCACCTCAACGATGTGAAAGTAGGCCTTTACCAAAACGACCAATAAGAAGTGGTCTTTTTTGACAGGCAATTGGTTTCATTTTTGTACTTTGACCTGACACGTCTTGTCTTAGGGTAATGGTGTTCGTTCGGAACGCCATGGTTGGAACCGCATAGATTTGAGCTGCGTTCATGGATACTTGTATAAGAAAAGCCGGGCTCAATAATTTCAATACGGCTTCAGAAGCTGTTTCTCTTTAGGAACATGTGATAAAGACGTCTAACATAAGGGTCCTTTCTATGAAAGTTTGGCAATATATGCTTGATATTGGAAACAGTGTAACAGAGGGGGTCAGGTCTAAAAATACGGAAAAATCAATTATATGATTTTGAAATCTTCCCTTTCCAAAGCTCAAAGGAATCTTTCGAAACAAGTTGATCGAGCGGAAAATGGTTATCCACATCGAGTTGCTTTAGTGAGATAGGCATAACATATGCTCTTTGGCCTAGTTTTGATTGTAGTAAAAAAAGCTATGAATATTAGACAAAAGACCGCTTCATTGAGGTCGAGAAAATTTGGGAAACGTCATACCATTGTAAACAGTCAATTGCACCTAACGACGAGCATAGTTTGCTTAGATTGAAAGCCAGGAAAATTTCCTCTTCATAGCAATCTGATTTTCCAGGAATCTAAATTTTTCTTACAACGCGTAATACCTCCGGGATTACAAAGATCCTTATTTGCTGATGACACAGGCCTCTCCGTCAAAAGACAAAGCCTGCGTGTCAACTGTAGTCAATTTCAAAAAAGTTTGTAAGATGTCTTCTTATGCTCTGAAAACTCTACTAATAGATAATATTTCCACATAAACCAATAGCTCTTGTTAAAAGATGAAGCTCATAATTCGCCAAAATTCGTGTGAGCTTTGTGTGTAGGCAAGGATCTATTTCAATCCTTGTGGTACGCCAACACTGTGTTTTCCCACACCATACAACACGGTGGACTGAACTAGAATCCTATTGAAGCTCAAATAACTGGTGGCATGTGATCATCAACCATTGAAACCACTGACACGTAAAAAGCGAAGCAATTTTATTAAAGAACCACATTATATTTATCTATCACTCATCAAAAAGCACCGCACGGAAGTGGGCGATTGATTTGAATGCACCACAGCCTATTAAACATCCCACCAACCAACTAGGAAATAGCACTAAAATTGTGAGTTTATTAAATTACCCATCCCTCCCTCAGGAATTCGGCCTTTGATCTGAAAGTCAATCATCCACATAGAATGCACCACTCGTTCGTTCCCACTATTTATTTCCCCTAGCATCCGGTGGAACATTAATTTGTTTAGTAATGCAATGATGATTTTTTGCCACATGATTGGTGGTCGTTCCGGATACCGAGTGCCATTGAGACCTGCCCCCTGTGGCGAATACCCACCCGGTTTATGTATATTTCATTACCATTATAAACACATGCCTCGCCCGGTGACAAACTCACATTTTTCCAATCATTCCTGGTGGAAATTATGAATCATGCAAATTGGGTCACGCAGAGTTTGACTCCGGATCAGCACCGAATGTGGTCTAATTGATCATATTTATGAACCGTCCGGTGGATGGACCTCACCGACCAGTTCCCATGACATCCTGCGGGGAGCGAACACTTTGGTACACTTGTCCCAGCAGGGGTCAGCAGCGTTGGAATATAATCAGGGCGGCCCATAATGGTCAAACTACAAGAATCTTGTTTTAGGCCCCCAAATTTGTGCGTTTAGACCCCAGAAAGCTAACTGGACGATAGCTGAAGGTTTCTACAAATTTTTTTTCCGATTTTAAAATTGGAACAACCTAGTATTTTTCTATTTGTCAATTATGACAATTGAAAACGTGTGTTGAAATAAATATCTAACACGAATGGTAAGCTACTCTCTGGAAGTGTTTTGATGAGGATGTTGAAAAGTCCATCATCGTCAGGGGCTTTCATATTTTTGTTAAATAATTATTATCACTTCTTTCAAATCAGTCTCACAAGGAATTTTCAAAGCGTTATCTTGATTGAGAATGCTTTCGAAGTCCTGAGTAACTTGATTTTCAATTGGAATAGTGAGTCCTAAACATTAAACTGTGCGTGCTTGCATGCTCAAATTGCATAGCAAGTTTTTTAGGCTTTTTCGCAATTAGTTAGTAATAATTTGTTTTCCTCTTTCGATTCCGGAATTGGTTACAGAGGTTACTTACTTGATGGGCTACAATTCGCTAAGATGAATCTGCGCCGAATGGATGAGTCTTCTCCACTGGGCTCGGTCCTGGGTCAATCGCTTCCAGTCGCCCCGAACGTTAAGTGCCCTTAAGTCCTCCTCAACCGCAAAAAGCCATCGTGTGCGCGGCCTACCACGAAGTCGGCGGCGTCGTCCGGGTTCTCTGTTGAATATTCGTTCGCAGCACTTTACGCTCAAACACCCCGAAAGCTCTCCGGTCAACTTCCTTCAACGTCCATGATTCATGGCCATATAGGACAACCGGAAGGATCAATGTCTTGTATAACGCGAGTTTTGTTTTCGTTTGCAGGCTACGGGACTTCAGCTGGTTACGGAGCCCGTAGAAAGCCCAACTCGCAGCTGCAATACGTCTTTTCACCTCGCAGGTACCATCATTATCGCATGTCACTAGTGTTCCGAGATACACAAATTCTTCCACCACTTCAAACTTTTTACCATCTAGCACCATTTCGCTACCACTAACACGTCCGGACCCACGTTGACCACCAGCTATCATGTACTTCGTTTTTGTGGTGTTGATCGTGAGCCCGATCCTCGCTGTCTCCCTCTTGAAAGGCACGAACGCCTCTTCCACTGCCCGACGGTCAATCCCGATGATGTCGATATCGTCCGCAAAGCCAAGGAGCATATGAGAACGTGTGATAATGGTACCGCTTCTCTGCATACCGGCTCTCCTGATAGCACCTTCGAGCGCTATGTTAAACAGCAAGTGAGAAAGAGCGTCACCCTGTTTCAATCCATCTAAGGTTACGAACGATGAGGAAATATCGTCCACCACCCGCACACTTGATTTCGATCCATCAAGCGTTGCACGAATCAGTTTAATCAGCTTCGCCGGAAAGCCATGTTCGGACATACACGGTGTGTTTCGTAGAACAAGTTTATTACAAAAAAAATAGGTAAGTCTGAAACTTCTCCACAATAAAGTCTAGGTTTCTAGCGTTCATTTGCTGCTTAAACCAAAATAATCGGTCGGGGGGTCCAGAGTATTTTTTTTTTGTTTGATTTTGAGAGACTTGCACATATGTTTGAATTTGCCTATCTATGTGTTTATGTACATAAGGGCGGTTCAAAATTAAAAAATGTTTGAGAATTCAATCTCACATATGTTCCTTACTATCCTTACTATATAAATAGTGTTCTGTGAAATTTGCAGCTTTCTAGGTGGTGATTTAAGGTGGTCCAAAGACAATGTAGGTTTATATGGAAATTACTATGAAGAAATTTTGAGGTATGTTCCAAACACTCTTGTACTGTAATGTAAGTACAAACTTATTATCCCATTGTTAAAGCTCAATCTTCAAACCATAATAAAGAAATCTGAAGAGGGAAATTCAATTCGACAGATATCAGAAGAGATATTCATGAGTTTGTTTGCTATTATTTAGCTTAACCCCTCTACCGGCAGCTTCATTTTTTTAGCACAAAAATATATTTAAATCGCGACTTTTTTGTTTCTCTATTTTTTTCATTTTTTCACAACTTCTCAAAAAACTCTTCTACTTTTGGAATCTATGTCGGTATTTACCATTGGTCAACTGGTTTTAAAAATATTTTGGTGTTCCTTGGGGGACCGACACTTCCCATATGAAATTTCAATATGATGTTTTACGAAGTTTTCAAGATCTCGTTACGGCTAGAGTGGTACCAAAAACATAAAAGCTTATTGCTCAAAAACAGTTACACCGATTTGTTCAATTTCTTCACAATAGACTTTCATCAAAGTTTAGTTTTGAAAAGCGAATAACCGAATATGAGAAAAAATCTGTAGCCAGAGATAATTATGAGAGTTATGGCTATGCGTCGGTCCCCCAAGGAATTTTGGAATATCTCCGAATATAGATGACCAATGCTCAAAACCGATACATATTCTGAGAAAAAAGAGAGTTTTTCGAGAAGTTGTGGAAATTTTTTTCAAAAACATTGAGAAACAAAAAAGTTATCGCGATTTGAATATTTAGAAAAATGAAGCTGCCGGTAGAGGGGCTAATATGGGGTTATAGTACTGCAAACAAGTACAAAAATCCCAAACCTATTTTAGCCTCATGATGTTAGTTTCTGATCTTTTCATAAGCACTGTGCCATTAAGAAAATAACATAAAGAATATAAGATTTGAAACTTCTCAAATACCATCCAAATTCGCGTATTTTTCAGCACCATGGGACAAGTATATTACATGCCTTATAACAAGGTTTATCACATGCGAAGCCCTCTACTAGTTAATTCGAATAACTGAAATTGTGTTGTTTGAAAGCGGATAAGTCACTTTTGTATCTGAGTAAAAAGAAAAATCTCGCATAGTTTAGGATCTCGTCCTAAAAGCCATAGCTTGTTATTACTGAGCAAACGAATGGATTTACACTTTATTGCTACGACGAAGAGAAGATCCTCCTCTGTCTCCCAGCGGTGACAGTTTTTATTTTGGTCCGTTTATGTGCTTAATAACAACGAGCTACACACTCGGTTATCAATGGTTTTATGGGTGAATATACATAGAAGCCAAACTTCGAATTTTCAAAAGCACAAGTCTAGAGAAGCAGACAACCGGTAACGCACTGGTCACTCGCTGGTGGCGACTAATCAATAAAATGTTCAACGCAAAAGGTTGTCAGGTTCTTAAGATACAAATCTACAAACAAGCTCTTGAAAATTCGAGGTTTGGTATCGATGCATCTTCACCTATTAAAAATATTTCTTAAAAACTTCTTACATCATTATGATCAATTTAAGTACGATTTTCAAAGTTTTTCGTGGACAATAACTAAAATGACGTTTGAGACAGTTTTGAAATTATACGTATATCATATGTCATATATGCTTATTACAACTCTTTTAAGCAAGAACAACTTTACCTTCCAAGCTAAGGTATTCAAATGGTTTGATCTTGCAGTTTGTCCCGTATCTGTGTTCAACGCAATGTGTGTCGGTACAAAAACACATATCCATGACTACTTCACACAAAATAAAAAAAAATGTTCTGGACCCCCCGACCGATTATTTTGATTTTGGTCGCAAATGAAAGAGCAAAGTCTATTTTTTTTAGTTCGAAATTTAAGACTTACCTATTTTTTTGTAAAAAAGTTACTCCACAAAGACACCGTGTTTGTAAATTTCAATTTTCGCTCCGGAAAAGATTCATCCCTTCAGTAATCCGATCAATAATCCTTCAAGTATTTATGCAAAAAAAAGCTCACAAGGAATGTTCTTCATGATTCTTTCACGAACTTTTCCTGTATTCCATTATCTGTTTTGATCAGATTCCTTTGAAAATTCCTGCGGGAATTTGAATTATCTTCGTACTTTTCAGTGCCTTCTCCAAGAACTCTTTTACTAATTTTTACTGAGTTCGTCCTGTGATTCTCACGGTAAATCATTCCCAGATTTTCTGATCTCATTAGAATTTTGAAAAAGTCAGATAATGCATTAAAAATTCTTTTAATCATTACTCCTGGAAGGACCTCTTCGTACATACTAAATATTCATTCCAGTTGTCAATTTAAAGTATGCTCCGCTTGTTCATTAATAAGGCCGGAACAATATTGAAATTTACTTTTGTCTCCCCCCACCTTCAAAATTTTCAAAAAATCAGAAGGGGAAAAATATTTAAACATTTTATTTTCAGTGTAGATTTTCATTATTCTTCGTGTTTTTTAGCTAGCTTTGTAATTCGTATTTACTGTATTATATGAGCTAACAGGTGTTATTGGATATCAAGTCCTCAATCTGTTTGTTTTACTGTAACAGAGTTGTCTATGAAAAGAGATTTTTTTTATGATTTACATGAATTCTTCTTCTTCTTAGCATTACGTCACTACTGAGACAGAGCCTGCTTCTCAGCTTATTTTCCTTATGAACACTTTCACAGTTATTAACCGAAAGCTTTCTTTGCCAAAGTTGCAATTTTTGCATTCGTATATCATGTGGCACTTAAGGTGAAACAGTTTGGAATCAATTTCTAAGATTACACTGAAACTTCAAAGGCACAAATCACGCAAAGGAAGCATCCAACAACAGTGAACTTTTTATTTTGGCTTTGTGCACTAGCAGAAAGCTTAAAATAAGAAGATCAGAAACGTTTACCAACTATTTCTCCAGTTTTGTGCCTTTGAAATCGTGAGTAGGGTCACAAGTCGGCCATTGTGACAGCCATCTTTGGATTCCGAGATGTTTCACCTTAATGCCCAGGGAAGTCAAGGAAATTTCCATAACGAAAAGATCCTGGACCGACCGGGATTGTTACATTGGGGCTGTTCAAAATTAAAAAAAAAAAAGTTTGAAAATTCAATCTCCCATATCTTTCTTACAATCCTTACCATAAAAATGGTCCAACATGTGTAACATTAAGGCGATTCAAATCTTAAAAATGTTTGAAAATCCAATCTCTCAAATCTTTCTTATAATCTTCACCATAAAAATAGAGTTTGGTGAAATTTTCAGCTTTCTAGGTGGTGATTTGAAGGTGACCCAAAGACGATGTTTATATGAAAATTAATATGCAGAAATTCTGAAAAATGTTCCAATAACGTTAGTACTGTTAGGAATTTCCAACATTACTACTGAAGAGATTCTAATGTCACCAACAAGAGTAATGTATATAGATTCATAAGATTTTGCTTCATGGTAAATAGTTTTTTTTTATCTTTTATATTTTTTTGTCATCAAAATTTCTGGGGGGGGGCTGGATGACTCTGGAGGGGGCCAGCCCTCCCTGACCCCCCCGGTTCCTACGCCAATGGTTATCCCTCGGTAATTGGCGCACTCCAGTCGGTGCCCTTTCTTGTACAGAGGGCAAATGAGACCTTCCAACCAACTAGTAGGCATTTGTTCTACCTCCCATATCCTCAATATGATACGGTGAAGGAATTCGTGCAGCTGCTCACTTTCGTGTTTGAGAAGTTCGGCCAGGAGCTCGTCCTTCCCACCACCCTTGTTGTTCTTCAGCCCATTGATATCTTTTTTTACCTCATCTAGCGTTGGAGGTTCCACAGCCTGTCCATCGTCATCGATTTGAATTCTGCTACGAGATCCACTTCCATTATCTCCGTTCAACAATGACTCGAAGTACTCTTTCCACCAGGCGGCCACCATTGTTTTATCCGTCAGCAAGTATCCTTCGCGGTCGTTGCACATGGCGGGAGACGGCGCTGTTTTTCTCCGCACACCATTTACGGACTCGTAGAACCGTCGTATGTTCTTCTGTTCCATAGCTTCTTGCGCCTGAGCAATCACTGCCTCTTCATGCTCCTTTTTCTTTCTGCGATGGAGACGTTTTTCGGCTGCCCTTGCTTCCTTGTACCGCTTTGCCCTGACGGGTACCAGACACCAGCATCCGGCTTCTAGCCAAGTTCTTCTCGTTCGTCATTCTCTGGCACTCCTCGTCGAACCAACCGTTCTTTGGTCTCCGTTGAGCAGTACCTACCACTTCTCGCGCTACTGTGCTCACCGCTCCGTGGACTGACTCCCACAGATCGCTGAGGTTGACGCTTTCGTCGATTTCGCTAATCCGCTCGTCGAGCTTTTGATAGTAGTCTGCTGCTACACCATCTGCTGACAGGCGTTGGATATTGAAACGCAACGATTGTCGATTTCTAGAACTCAAAACGGTTGATAATCGCGCTCGAATTTTGCTTACAACGAGATAGTGGTCTGAGTCGATATTAGGACCGCTGAAAGTTCTAACATCGATGACATCGGAAAAATGTCGGCCGTCTACCAGAACATGGTCGATTTGGTTGCAAAGTTCGCCATTTGGGTGTTGCCAGGTGTGCTTGCGGATATCCTTGCGTGCAAAGTAAGTGCTACTGATGGCCATCCCCCTGGTGGCAGCAAAGTTCACTAAACGTAGGCCGTTGTCGTTGGTAACAGAGTGAAGGCTCTCTTTGCCAATGATAGGACGGAAGAAGTCCTCTTTTCCGACCTGCGCATTAGCGTCACCGATGACAATTTTCACGTCATGTTTTGGGCATTCTCCATAGATCTTGTCGATACATTCGTAAAACGCGTCCTTCACGTCATCGGGTTTGTCGTTAGTCGGTGCATATACGTTGATCAGGCTGTAGTTGAAGAACTTGCCCCGAATCCTCAATACGTAGATCCGCTCGTTGATTGGCTTCCACCTAATAACGTGCTTCATCTGCTTCCCGATCACTATGAAACCGACTCAGTTTTATCGGTACCGCTGTGGTAGATGTTGTATTTGAAAGCGGTGTTAGCGATGGGGTCTACCGCTCTGAATTGTGTCCTAAAATTTTTAATGAAATCTTGTTTTTATTTTATAACACGAAAAAGCATGTTACTGTAACTACTTTAGCAATTTTTCCCGCTCAAATAATGGCTATAACACGTTTAAACTTTAATTTAAAAATTTGGTCCATAAATGAACCTTGACACTTTGGATCATATATGACGTTCGCTTAGTCGACAAAAACACCACAGGGGTTTTAGTTCGACCACTGGGGTTGTTCCTATCTGACATTTCGTAAGGGACACGGAAAACAAAATACACCCAAAATTTGAGTTTAAGCCAAAGGATGTGACAAAATCTAAAAAAATATTTTGGGCTTAAACCAACGAAAAACATTAGAAAATTGAGTAAACATGTGTTTTTGGCCTAAACTTAAGCGTTTGGCACTAAAATTGGGACAGGGCTTTAGGACCCTATTCACGTTCTCCAGATCTTAGCTAACGTACTTCCTGAATTGCAGCCACGCACACGCCAACTTTTCGCAATTCACGAGCCAAAAGGCTCACTCGTCCAGGTTCATTTAAGGTCCTGACGTTTCAGGTACCGAGTTTCCAATCACAGTCCTTATTTCGTTGCCAGGTCGGTTGCCGAAAATAACGTTCGTTTCTCCTTCTTTCTCCATTTTTCGTGGTGGATAATGAATTCGGTATGCTATCTTACCGGGGTCGCACTACCTACATCAGGTGGATAGGACTGCCATCTTAGGTGTAGCTGACGTGATACAGCGTTTCATACTCAGCCGCTGGATGCCAGAACAGACGCTGTTTGAGCCGCACCTCCTGGTGTACATACGCTCAAAACGCACCTCCTCACTCTAGCTGATGTCAGAAGGGCAACAGTGCCCAGGCTGCACTACCAGTTAAGTACGCAACCCTTAGCTGGCGGTCTTTGTCATCATTTGACCCGTGGAAGCGCAAGGTAGGAACTTGTGAGGACCAGAGCTGTGTTGGTTGCTCCTTCCTGATTGTCGACTCACCATTTTGCAGCCAGGTTTCAGAGGTTATTTTGATAATTTTCAGAAGAGCTTACTTCCAGGGTCCTAATGAGAAATTTAATTTTTGGAATTTTTGTTTCGTAACTGAGAAAATCGTTTTTTAATTTCTTTTTGCAGATTCTGCCATATCATTTTCATAGCAGGATCTCGAATGCTTTGAAATTGCCTTCTCCTCACGTTTTAAATTTGGCATTTTTTTTAATATATTTGAATCCAATAAAAAAACTTTATCTAGATGGAATTTTATTTGTGAATTCCATACCAAGTTGTGGTTTTGGAATTTGCATCAATCTCTTGTTCAGTTGAAATAAAAAATGGATCACCTTAGTACCCCATTTTCAAAGCCTACTCCGTTTCTGGGTGGACATCGACCAAGCGAAAGGGCACGATGATAAAATTTATCGATTATCATAACTTTACACATCGATGCGGGGTCAGAAAAAAATTCGCTATGTGCATGATGTGCGTTATCGAGGTTCCACCTCGGTGCCGACTCCTAGCCATAAGCTAGGGATGAAAAAGCGGCCCAACGTCCCTGTCATGTAGCGATCAAATTTGATTTAAATTTAATTTAATTAAATGATTTTTAATCACGCCATCGTCGCAACATGCAAGCAACGGTAAAGTGCAATGGCTGACCGCTTGGTTCGTCCTTCGAAGTTTGTCCGGTGATGCTGCTATGGGGTTGCGTCATATTGCGAAACAGACAAATGTTAGCGCTGAATTTGACAACACTGGATGAGGTGTGGTTGTGAGGAAAGGGAGTGACAGTTGACGGGTGAGCTAGATATTTGCGCAAATATTCATGAGGTTGGAACGAGATATATATTCAAATGTATGAAATTGCAACAAGATTTGTAAATGGGATCATGTTAAGATTCAAAAAGTGCTCTTTGCTTAAATTTTGTTTTATTATCTTTAGATCTTTAGATCAGATTACTTGTAATCTGAATTGAGCATTTCCATCTCAAAACTCAACGTGTAGAAATATCACTAGTTTTACGTCATTTTGCTGACAAAACCTTTATTGAAGTTACCCGGTACGTCAAAAGGCTGTAATAAATTTCTCCCTATGATTACAAGAGGCACCAAGTTGATTAAAACAAAGCGGCCAAATACTAAGTAGATAATCATAGTAGGGTCGGTGTTCCCTTAGTGGACAGTCCCCTATAGTCGCACTAGTGGCATTTTACGGCCGTTTTGCTATAAATCTTTTCAAAATATTTTTTGACATGAAGGTCAGGAGCTATTAATCTAAGTCCCATTTATACACAGCTTGATTTTTTTCAAAAAATTCTCGAAATAATTAGTTTTGCTTAAAATTTGAGTTCCTTTGCGCCTATAGTTAACCTATTGTTCCTATAGTAGCACTACTGGGAGAAACTATTTTTTATTATACAAAATAATTGATGAAATAAGAACTTTTTTTACATCAATCGAAAGCTTTTGATCCACACTGTGTAGAAAAAATATAAAAGTTTTGTAAAAATACGATTTTGATAAGTATTTTTCCAACGCCGTGATGCTAGTGCTACTATAGGAACAGGAATTAGAAATAGTGCTACTATAGGCACATGTATTCCTATAGTTTCACACGCGATAATAAATACAAACATTTGAGTTTTCGTAGTTTTCATATTTTTCCCACAAAACCAAGATAAAAAGCTTTCAGATGATGTAAAAATAATGACGCTAGCGTTATTTTTCGATTTTCTATGATTTTTTGTTCTTAGCTATGCGGCTATTGGTACATCGACCCTAAACATTGAAATTCATTTTAAGTCTGGTTCCATGAGTCGATATTCAGGCATGCAATTTCGGAATAGGGTTCACTGTAGTATGTAGGAAAAACATGTCACTTTCTTTTGACTCATGACAGTCTTTCATCGGAACAAACGGAAGTATAAAAATCTCGATTTTCATTGGAATTTCTCCAGAATCCAACGTTGATTAAACTTTCCATAGCCAATTGACCCGTCTCTCGGAAAACAATTGACCCGGTCATGTCTCGCACAACATTTCCGAACTTATAACTTGGTCATATGATTCGTCATACAGTTTATTTGATGCCATTGTCACATCGCCAGCCGTTTTCCATTTCAAACCCCGAGTCCAATCTCCCACCTCAAAAACACTCCGGACAAAAACGGGCCTTCAAATCTCATAAGGACGCGTCAATCACAATTTGATTGATTAATAAAAAAGCCGTTTCGGCTCGTGCTGTTCCGTGTGCGATTTTGAGAGGGATTTGAGTGTGTGGCTATTGTTGTTTGGGAAACGATCCACCCCCAATATCCTCGTAAATGGGCGTATTCAGGGCTCTTCCATCAGGAGGTTTCAAAATTTAATCGACAAATTTCTTTCTAATACCTTTGACCAGATATATAATTTTCTTAGACAAAATATTTTACAAATTTGAAAACAAAATTGCAGTTTTGTTAGGACAATACACATTTTCATCATTTAAACGCAGTATTGATGTTTAAGAGCTGTAAGGAGCATTTAGATTGTTCATTGTTATAGGTTCTTAATGAAAATTGATTGCAGACTCCTATCAATCAATATGATTTTGTAATGAATCATCAATAGTTTTAGTTTTCTTGGTTAGAATTTCAATAAATGTAATATATAACTTTAAAACGATAATCACATAAATGTCCTATGTATCATGTGCATCATATTTGTAAAAATAACTACATGGAAGTGAGTCAAGCTGATCTTTGTTATTTTTTTAACGGAAGATTAAACAAGAAACATCTTTTTTTCCCACTGTTCATCCTCATCCTTCTGCTTCTTCTTCTTCTTCTTTTTGGAATTATATCCCAATTGAGAAATAGCCTTCTTCTCAGCTTAGTGTTCTTATAAAATAAGTTTTTGTGGCCATAGCCGATTGGCGATTAAATGTGGAATTATGTTGCAAACGTTTTCCTGTACTTTGAATTGCCAAAATGTTATCAGTAAAATGATTACGACTATCAGCTTCGACAGGGACGCACTAATCGCCAATCTAGAGCAGCGCCACCATCGCATTTAGCTTTTCGTTAAAACACAAAACCTGGCAATAAACTAGTTTAAAGCTCTAGTTTTTTTTTAAGTAAAAATAATATTAAATACCTGGGGGTGCGGATTCGAACTGTTAGGTCTTTCAAATTGAGCACGATATTTTCCTGAATGCACACTTGCAAGCATCACACAAAGCTTTTTCAGTTCAATTCAGGCACTACACTCAATGAATGGATTTAATCAGAAAGTTTCTGGCCATATGCCAGTAAGAAACATATTAAAAATAGGTGTAATGGACTTATACTGCCGTGAATCGCAAGTCAGTCTCATCTGCATTTTCGTCAAAATTGAGTTGAGTTCAGTTTTCAGCATCTCTCCCAATGCTCTTTCAGCTGAACTAATGAAATAATATGATTTGTTTGGAAAAAATAGGAAAAAAACAGCAAGTCAAATTGTCTCATAATCAAAAGTAACCGCATATCAGTCCCACTACAGACTTTTGCACCGTGGAGCTCATAACTGTAACTTATTTTGATCATCTTTATGTTTTTCTCGGAAAGATATCGTAGTAAAAAGCAAGTTGTGAAAGTTTCATTAAGATTGTAACATGTTCCAATCCTCTGGAATTTTACATACAAATAGGAAAACGAGTTTGAAAATTTCACAGCCCAATTTCTCAATGCCTACTTTTTACAGATGGGACTGACTTGCGATTCACGGCAGTATACATAATTTGAACTAATTACCACTTTTTTAACAGCTGGCGAGCTTTGTGTTATTGTATAACAATTTAAAGCGTGACGAAATCATGACCGTACATTTCTAGGCATTTTGGAATCATTTTTACGAATATTTTAGCTTGACAGCAGCCTAGCTGCTTGTTGATTTCCAGTTCGCATCTCTTAGTTAAATACTGCTAGTCTTGTCAAACTTCGTTTTGCCATCAAGTAGGCTGCTGAAAAATGACATGCAATCTTCCATACGAAACGACAGATTAGATTTCAGTTGTTTTTCCAGTTAATCCAGAGAATTTTCCAAATCGTTTCCTTCACTAAAACACGTCGGAACACTTGACCAATGCGACAGTGAAATAATCATGTAAGACTATTAGTCCGTTCTTGACCCCTTTCGCGACATACAAAAACCACAGACAAACAGACTTAACAGCTAGAACAATTATCAATTCAAAACATAGTCACGTGACCATTTACGCCCAATGGACCTTTGCACGGGTTCACTATTTGACGTTTTAGCGGTGCCGTGTTATTTATGTACCATGGCAACTAGTGAATTCGGCACCGCTCAAAAGTCAAATTAGTGAACTCGTGCATTGGTCCATAAGGCAACCCATGAGACAGCTGCGATCAGCTGGTTTTTTGTTTACCACGAGATTTTGACGTTTCGCGGTCGGAGTGACCGTTCGATTACAAAGGAAAATGTTGAGCTCTGATAACACTCTTAAGTTTTGTTTACCATTCCGTTTCGGTTGCATGCACACTTTTAGCTGTCAGTCCTATCTCGAAAAATCCTCATGGATAGCCTTATGCTAAAAATACTTCATTTGGCCAACCGCGAACTAAGTGGTGGTAGTGGGCAAACGTCAATCTCGAACAAAAGTGATACGAGCGCCACTAGTAGGTCGTCGGCCAACTACCAAATATTAGAATTGGGCACTTTTTTGCTGTGCGATGAAAATAATTAGAGTGTTATCTCTGTTTGCCTGTGCATTCCATTTTCTATTTAATAATAAGTTTATCAAAGGCACAAAAGTGTAAAAACTCTAGACAAGCATCACCAAATTAGAACTTTTTGGTAACTTTTGTAAAATTTCATGAATAAGCGTATGGCTGTTGGTATAACGCTCTTAAGTAACCTTTAAGTCTCCATTTGGGGAAGGGGTTCATGTCTGCTTAAAGATCAAGATCCCAGTAAATTTGGGATGGTCATGCATGCGTGGGATATCGACTTTAAGAGATAGAAGATAATATCTAAAATATGACGGGGACGACAGTCTCATCAAAAATAAAATAAACTCGATCATGTCTCTTGCCGTTTCCCAAACATTCTTGAGCTCATTCTCAAGTGCATCCTTTATAAAAAATCTATGGCATCGTCCATTAACCACGTAAGGGATTATGGGGGAGAGGAAGGGGTTTGAGATATCTTACGTGCCATACACATTATTTTTTGTTATTTTCATCAATATTTTTAGACAAAAAAATATACCATAGGGTTCGAAAAAATATACCATAGAAGGTTCGAAAAACCATCAAAATTGTTTTACGTAATTGAAGGACAGTCCCTATGTCTGTCAAATTTTCATACAAAATTCTTTGAAGCCATGTTAAATAAGAAATAGTAGAGGTCTCTGTAACTCTCTTAGGTACGTATTCAACAAATCATAAATTTAAGTTGTTGCTAGGACGTGGCCAGAGCTACTCTCGATTGATGAAGAATAGGTTAATCTTGTCCAACAGACCATGCTAAGTTTGAAAACTCCAATTGATTAGTGGATAAGAAGGAATCAAACCTTATTGAATCGTATATGACTTGACACCTACATCGTAGGTGCTCAACATAAACAAAATGTTGAAAATTCAACTCTGAGGCTATTGAAAAGCATTTAAATTGCTTCAAAATAAGTATTTATTTTACATTCTTAACATTTTGAGATTAAAGAAAAACAATTTTTGTGTGTTGATAAAAACGGAATAATTTGTTGACGAAATCGGAACGTGACAAAATCGGAGCGTGACAAAATCGGAACGTGATAAAAACGGAACATACCTGTATATATATATATATATATATATATATATATATATATATATATATATATATATATATATATATATATATATATATATATATATATATATATATATATATATATATATATATATATATATATATATTTCATTAGAAATACAAGGCATGATTCCTTCCTGTTATTTTAAGGTGCCCACTTAGCCGTATAGAAAAAACGCGCATTTATTCATCAAGACTAAGCTGATAGTCGTGGGTTCGAATCCCGCCTGTCTAGGATCTTTCATAAAAGAAATTTTCTCAACTTCCCAGAGCATAGAGTATCTTCGCACCTCCCACACGATAAACTCATGCAAAACTGGTCAATTGGTACAGAAAGCTCTCAGTCAACCTTTACGTTACCGACCACCGACATGGAATTTTCAAATAACTGCCATTTTGTCAATTTCCATTCGATTTTTTTGAAACCAGCTTCAGTTGACTTTAAAAAGGTACCAGTTATTTGTCATAAATGGACCATGCTGAATTCAGACCCATACCGGAGATATTCCGGGTTGTACTGGAGTCACGAAGGTGCCAAATTTTGGAAACGAAACTTTTTTTATATATTGTAGTTGCAGAATACCTTCCAAGAATATTCCACAATTACTACCAATAGCTACATCAATATTCTGAGATTTTGTAAAGTATTGCCTATAATTCTTACAAAGCTTTATTTATCAAAATCTATGTGACACCCTGATGAATTTCCTCCAGAAATGTTAACATGAATTTTTCCAAGAATGTCTCGAAAATTTATCTAGGAAATTCATGAGGATTTTTTCTAAAAATACTCCAGGATTTTTAAAGGGATTTTTCAAAAGTTGGGAATATTTCTGGAATTAATAAGTTATATGTAATTCCTGGAATAATTCAAAGAATAATACAAGAAAGAAAGCTTGGAAAAAATAAAGGGAAAATTCCCAAATTACAAACGTACTTGAACAAGCTTGAAAACCATTCTTTGGGAAACTACTTGGACAGTAGTACTGGCAGGATTGTTAGATGATTTCTTGGCGATAATTGAATACAGCATTGCTTGAAAACGTAAATTTTACTATATTTTTAAATATTCCCATGATTTTCTACGTATATTCGATGAAGAGGGACGCATCTGTAAGATTATATTTTATAATGAAGTTGACGAAAAAATTGTCATAATATCTGATTCTTTTAATCAGATATTATGAGAATTTTTTCGTCAACTTCATTATAAAATATAATCTTACAGATGCGTCCCTCTTCTTCGAATATACGTAGAAAATCATGGGAATATTTAAAAATATAGTAAAATTTACGTTTTCAAGCAATGCTGTATTCAATTATCGCCAAGAAATCATCTAACAATCCTGCGCGATTTTCATTAGCTTTACTGACCTGTTGACTAGTGGCTGGGAGAATTGGGTCACAATTTTCATTAGATAATAGTTTTTTTTTTATATTTTATGAAAAAATATAATCCCTAAACCAAAGGGGCGCAATTTTTATAACATGATCAAACTCAATGGAGGAGATAATGGAAAAATAATTAATTACCCATGGGCCTAATGAAATTCGGATCTACCATCCAAAACAGGGCGCAATTTTCGTTAGATAATAGATTTTTTTATATTTTATTAAAAAAAAATAATTCCTAAACCAAAGAAGCGCAATTTTTATAACTCAATGTTACACTTTATGTTACACAAAATACCATTCTACATAATTTCGTAATTGTTGCTTCTTACTCAGATTGGCAAATGCGATTTTTTCTGAGGAATTTTTCCTGAGGGCCACTAAAATGTAAAAGATATGAATTCAAATGTCCTATTATTATTTAAAGCAACCTACAGTTTAGTGGCTTCAAGTGAGACTGGAAATACAAAACTATATGGTTCAAATCCAATAAGTTCTATGAGCATTTCTCTGCCGCCATAAAGCTCGAGAAACTTTTCCCTTGAAGACACCTCAACACATTTGGCTTAGTTTCACAAATATTTAAAATCGGAAATAGGTCAAACTTGCTGCCCAATAATATATAGGTGAATGTTTTAAACCATGCAAGAATACTGAATTTATCCTGCTTGAATGCATTGATCCGTACCTTCAAAATTGGTACGGATAATTTGCGGACACCCTGTTAAGTGTAAAGCACCTTGTTTTAATTACGAGTTGAAAAGTACTTTTTTGCAATTTCTTATCGAAATAGGCTGCTTTCCATCACGCCAATCTGTCATGAAACGGCCTACTTTCCTGCACTGAAGTATGCAGTGCGGGAATAGTCATCACGCAACTGTAACCAGTGCTGTAATGATTCATTACGCAACGCTTTCTCATTACGCAACTGTTTTGAGTTGCGTAATGAATGATAACACAACAATTTTTCAGAAATTGTAAAATAATGGTGAATGCATTCCGATATAATTTCTTATACCCTCAAGTGGTCTTCTACGAAATTGCAAAAAAATGTTGTACGTAACTTGTTGCAATACTCGATTTTTACAGCACTCGTCGTAATTATCCTACTCGGCAAGCCTCCTAGGATAAATTTACGACTCGTGCTGTAAAAATCATCATTCTGCAACTTGTTCCGTAAACTACTATTTTCGTGACGTGCAAAAATATTTTTGTTTCAAAATTATTTAAAAATTGTTGTGAAGTCCTTTTCAAAGGTTTAACAAATGAGAACAACTAGTTTCAGCTTGAGAGATAATGTTTAACTGGCAAAAAACTGACATTTCGCGTAAAAAATCATTTTTTTCAGTTTTTATTGAAAACCTTGTTCGAAACAATTTCTGAGTGAAATGTGTTGTATAAACAGTTTAAAAATATCTATATTTGCTTCCAAACCATGTGAAAAGATTTGGAATCGATTGAGTATTTATAAAGAAATGGTCAAACAAAGATGAAATTTTTTGTTAAAATTAGGTAAAATTTAGAGTAGGCTACTTTTCACTTAAACTTGTTTTAAACTAATTTGGTGTTCTACACAGATTTCATAAATATAATTTTGAAGGGAATGATGCTTAAAGTTTCAAAATTGGTTGAAAAATAACAAAGTTATGTTTACTTTACTGAAGGTCATTTTTTATAACCTTAATATGTCAATATTTTTAGCTTAAATTTGGAACTTTCTCTTTTCGCACCGTACTGAACAATGTGGGCGCAAATTTCATTACATAATAGACCCCTTATAAGGATTGAATGAAAAATTTGTAATGATTCCGGAACTATGGAGCCCAATTTTCATGACATGATATAATTCAATGAGAAGGTGGGCGAAGAATTTTGTGTAGAGGATAGGAAAAATTACCGAATTAAGGGGCGCAAATTCTATTGTATGTTAAAAGTTTTAAGGGGAAAGCTGGGCGGAAAAAGTTAAAATTCCTAAAATAATGGGGCGCAAATTTCATCATGATTTAAATAAATAATTGGAGATGGGCGGAAAAATTATCACAAATAATGAATTATATGGGCGCAATTATTTCAAGGTAGTACTCTATAAAATAATTTTTCATGTATGATTAGGGCGAAATTTATATGACGGAATAACATTTTCAAGTGTCAAATGAATAAAATGATATAATTTCTGAAGCAAAGAGGCGCAATTTTCATAAGATGATATTGTACATTGAGTAGGTGGGCGGACAAATTGTCATAATTCCTGTATATTAGGGGTGTAATTATCAGTAGATTACAGTTATCTGTTTTCAGTAGATGAAAGAATACTTTTGAGAAGTTGATGAAATTTATTTTCATGATAACTGAAACAGGGGCACACTTTTCATATTGATGGGTAACGGGTAACTCAGAAGGCGGGCAGGATCCTTTGATTCGTTTGCGCAGGTGGACTAATGGTAATTGCCAATCTGGGCCAGTCCTGTCGTCGTAAAATTTGAGCTACTTAGTCGTCTTTATTTTGGGGGGGGGGGGGGGGGGTGGCGTTACTATAACTCAGATGGCGCTGCTACTTTCAGGCGTTAATGAGGTCGTTTGAAATGTCCAATTTTAGATCAAGAAACATGAAGCTGTTTTACTTTATCAAACAGACAACATAAATAATCTCAATCATTTTATTGAGTCCCACGATATCATACACATTTTTATTCGACACATCTTTGTCCAATTTGCCTAGCTTCAGACTTCAATCAGTTGAATGTACGTATTCGCCATCTTCTCGAAGTTCCGTGCTAGAATCAGTGTTGCATTTCAACGCGTTCAGTTTGCGTTCCAGTTCATTTTTTTTTAACGAGAGATCAAGTACACTGAGAAACAAAAATAGTCACAGAATTACTAAAGTTTATGCATTAATGACTATTTTCTATCTGCCTCTCTATCATTCTGCTGTGAATTTTCACACTAACTGTCATTTCGACTGGGTTGAAGCTTAGCGATGCTTCAACCCAGGCGAATTGACAAATAGGAATAAAATTCCCTGCAGGATGAATGAGAGGCAGATAGAAAATAGTCATAAATTACTAAAATTTAGTCATTCTGTGACTACCCGTGTTTCTGCGTGTAGGCTTGAACATTGATCAGTTCAAAAATTTGAACTCAAAGGAGTTGAAGAATGAGCGCAAAAGGAAAAATGGCGTTCATTGTAGGTTTTACACATATTAAAAAGCAGGAACATTTACAAAAGATGTCAAGGAACATTTAAGGTTCCGTACACTATGTGTGATTATTAATTCAATGTAGTTTAAAGTAGTGTTTCAAAGCTTTATGATTCACAGTGCATTTCAAACTGAACGGGCCGTTCGTGAGCAGCGTCAGAATTTTGCTCGAGAGTTCAATGTTCACTGCGTTCACGTGCAAAATTAGAACGCGTTCAGTTCACTTTTGGCTCACGTTCAGTTTAAAATGCATCACTGGCAAGAATATCAATATAATTGGCGAAACTAAGTAGCTGAACGTACTTTCGGAAGATCGTACCACTCATGTCTTCTGTAGGCATTTTTGCGAGTCGTTTCAAATCAGCTTACTTTAAAGAAATTTGACAGTTTTTCGATGACAGCGTGTTTGTACAGTAGCTCCACCGATGCACACTGTAGCTGTCGCTGAAAAAACGTGATCGAAATTGTTTTGACCTTGAAAACATGATTTTTGTACTATAGTGTCTTCGGAAAAGTTTTTCCATAAAATACTCGAAAGTGTCAATTTGGTGATTAATCCACCTTAAAGTGAGAACGATTTTTTTTGTATTTATGAATTTAAAAATAAATTTTATTCGGAAAAGTTGTAGGTCATATTAAAAAACAACTTTGCTGAAGACACCATATGCATATCTTTTGATTTTCATGTACATCTGTGGAGTTTTTTGTGGAACGCCCCTAAACATAACTTTTTCCATCATAACTTGGTTGGATGATTTTGTACAATTTTCAATTGTTTTAGTATTATTTGTAACTTGCAAAAACGCATAACTTTCTCGAAAAGAGCACATATTTATCTCTCATACTTTTCGAGTTATTGGAGGTTTCAAATAAAATGTTGCTCCTTTTTGACACTAAAAATCATTAGGTTGCGCACATTTCCGCAGTCTGAAACTTGTACATCCAATGGTTTGAAACTAATACTATGAAATTTAGAGAAAGATAAAAGTGTCTTTAGCCTGACGGTCGAAAAAAAGTCTGAAAAAATGTTTACTTACATGCATATATAATTTACACTTATTCACAATACCCTATATTATTTTAACTTGAATATCTGGCAATCCAGTGTGCGATATATACTATTGCATAGACGGACCTGACACATGAAAATGCCTATCCCCGCTCTTCACCCTAGTCTAAAGCAATGTTGAACAGCCAGATTCGAAGAGACTCGGGAAACGCAGATCACTTTTATGTACTTTTATGCTGATGATATCTCAACAGGTAACCAACAAACAAAATTTAATACTGGGTTAGGTCACATCTCTGAACATTTTTTTTTAATTCAAATAGCATTCCGATATCTTGTCATACTAATTTTCATGATTTCATCATTTACAGGCTAATAAAATAATAATAAAAAAATCAAAAAAAATCTAGATAAGGCTTGTAGTACAGAGTTTTTTTTTTAAGAAAATGTTTGTACGAAAGGCAATGCCAAACGTAATCGCAACGTAATGTTCTTATTTATGTTTTCATGATGAAAAAATAGCATTTGTCTATAAAATAAAATGAAAATTATGCCTCCGCCATGTTAATTTCCTCCAGCTTGTATAATTTTTAGTATTTTCAAATAATACCAATTGAATTATTTTTTCCATGCAATTCTATGACAGTACCTATATAGAGAGAAACGGTTTAATTTTATTTGGATCACAAGAGCTGCCCAAACATACCAAGAATAGCAAACATATTGCTGTTATCATCTGGCGATTTATTCCCGCAGAAATAAAGAAAAAGGCAATCCATGAGACAGCTGCGATCAGCTGGTATTTTGTTTACCATTAGATTTTGACGATTTGCGGTCGGAGTAACCATTCGATCACAAAGGAAAACGTTAAGCTCTGATAAAACTCGCATGTTTTGTTTACCCTTCCGTTTCGGTTGCATGCACACGTTTAGCTGTAAGTCCTATCGCGGAATGTCCTCATGGATAGCCTTAACGTAACAGTTTTAGATGTAAAACACGTAAAATTTTCATTCCTCTTATCAGTTCAACAGACAATTTCAGCAGGCACTGAATCTTTCAAGACTATATGGACAATATTTTACCTGAAAATATTGTTATAAAACTGAGATGATAACTTTCAATTGTCATTCCAGTTTAGTTGCTTAGCAAATTTATCAAGAGATCGTAAATTTACTATCCCCAAAACCCTTTTTTAAAGGTCAAACAATTGTAATCTTTGAACGCCTTTATTTAAATTGGCGCCATAAAAAATTTGTTAGTAAAGTGCATATCTACTTTGACGAGACTCCAGATTTCCTGAAGCATGCTGCAAATTAATTCTATTTAATTTTCGTTTAAATAATATTGATTAACATGCCACAATTTAATCAAAAATCAAACGATATATAAGAGCAACTCCTGCTCAAGAGTTTATTATCTACTACGTTCTTGTACGAATTTGAGTCGCCTTCAATTGTATACAATTCATTGTCGCCGACGCGGACTTATTTGGATTGACCCAGAAATTCTCCTTGATGTCCTACAAAGCAATTCTGTCCATAAACCATACATTTTTCAACCATAGTCTTAATGCCTACCTGATTTTTTCTAAATATTTATCCAGATAATTGACCAAAAAAAATATTAAGGTGAAGATGAATCGAAGCCAAACCTCACATTTTCCACACATTTTTCAAACCACAAATCTGGAGAACCAAACATCCGTTTAAGCTGAAAACTTAATCGATTGGTCACTAGCTGGTGGTAACCAATCGATTAAGTTTTCAGCTCAAACGAGTGTTCGGATCTCCAGATTTGTGCTCTTGAAGTTTTGAGGTTTTGCTTCGATTCATCTTCACCTTAAATGATTATGATAAATTCAAGGAATCAGGTGCATTCTGTTGTCCAACAAACAATCATATATTCAGCTATATCGCACTGGAATAATATTTCCTTATCGTACGTAGAACTGTGCAGAATCAGGTGATACAATGAAATTTCCGGAATATATCAGGACGTTAGCATACTCATGACCTCGAGAAGATCTATGTGAAGTAATATTTAATTACTCAGGGACATTGACACAGCTTAACAGCATCTACATGATCTACAGTGAGTCACAGTGAAAATCGTCCACCCTCATATTTTCCTTTCAAAGTTCTGTTATTATTATATATAAAAAAGCTGTTGTTTTCTAATTCATACAATTATTTGTATATTTCCATTACTTCATTGTGGCACTGTTTTTATAAATATTAAAAACAAAATGGAATCGAAAAATAATAAAGTAAATTTAAACCTCAAATATAAGTCACAGTGAAAATCGTCCACCGATATCAATTTATAGTTGATCTAAAAGAATTGTCATTTTTTCAGGTGTCTACCCATAAACTAGTATCGAGTAGGTAAGCCTTTGCTCTTTAAAACTTTCCTGAGACGATTTGGCATAGATCGCACAAGTTTCTCAGTTTAAGTTTTAGCGATCTTAATCCACTCAATAGTAAGCGCACTTTTCAAAGTATATCTGCTCGTTATTTGATGTTTGCTGATTTAAACATCCAACAGATGCCACAAGTTCTCGATAATGTCGAGATTTGTAGATTGTCTCGGCAGATTGATGATTGATTTTTTAACCAAGCTTTCGGATTTGCCGCTGTATGTTGCAGATGTTTATCCTGGTAGATGTAATGCCCATTTTTGTGAGATAAGGTAGATAGTTAAATTAAAAGCCATTTTTACGCTAGGCTTTCGTTTCTTTTTCAATGGATCAAGATAGACGTATTGAGCCATGATCCCGTCGATAAAGTGCCAGTTACTAACATCAGATGCTGGCATGAAGCCTCAAACTATCACGGAACTACTACCATGCTTAGCAGTTTCACAAAGATTTTTCATTTTCAGGTCTTCATTCGGTTTCCGGCAAACTATAACCCTGACGTCAGATCCGAAAATAGTAAACTTGCTCTCATCTGTGAATAGTAAGTGCTTCCAGAAGTTGAAATCCTTTCCAACGTGTGTTTCTGTAAACTCCATACGACATTTCACGTACTTCAGTGATACAAACGGCTTCCGACTTGCAACTCGGCCATGAAACGTTATGTTTTCGAAGCACTCTACGCATAGTTTCTGGCTTTATGAGATACCTGCTTCCTGATATACTTTTTCGCTTGAATTGCGAGTTTCGGTGCACTTATCTTGGGGTCAGCATCAACCTGGCGAAGAAGCTAACGCTCAACCGCTCCATTGATTATTTTCTTCAACGATGTTTTGGTTTTGATTTTACTTCAATGGTTGATTTTGTAGCGATTTATTATACTCTATACGGTAGTACACCCTGTTCCAACAAATTTGGTGATTTTCAGTTGATTTTTGCCATTTTTGTGTAGATTTATCACAAGTTTTCTTATATCTGACGATGTCTGTTTATTTCGTCCCATTTTAATGGAAATACTCTAAAAAACTAAACCTTTTTTATTCTTGCATAGCAGATCGTGCTTGAATGTATGTGTGTGCGCGAGTTAAAGAAATGATATTAATGAAAACTTCATAATATTACCCCAAAATCATGCATAACGGCAAGGTGGACGATTTTCACTGTGACCTTATTATTGATTATTTTTACAAATTTAGAGCTTAATCTATTCTTTTAATATTCAATGACTTGAATTGCATACAATTATGAAGACCTTTGACGAACTAACGTAACTAGCCATTTAATTTGAAATCTTGTTCTATACATGAATAGTACGAATTACTTTTCTGGTAATGTTCAAGGTGGACGATTTTCACTTTGACTCACTGTTCATGAGATACAGCCAAAAACTTCAGGGCGTGGATAAAGCATATAAATTTCGATTGATGGCTTTTTCCTGATGTACTTAGGATAAAAACAAACTACTCCAGGGTGTTGATACAACCTGGACATTTCATCAATGTCTACAGGGGGTTTAGATGCAGTTAAGCTACGTGGGATAAGTTCAAATTACTCCAGGGCGTTAATATAGCTTATAAATTTTATCGATGTCCTACAGGGCGTCAAGAAGCGCCAGATCTTCGTGGGAAAAGGTAAAATTACTCCTGATTACTGTATCACTTCATTGTTGATACAACTTGATCTATTTTGAATAAATTACTCCAAGGCGTTGATACAGCTTTCAATTAATGTTCAGGGGTTTGAGATGTATCTGATCGACATGAGTCGAAGTAAAATTACTCCAGGGTGTTGATACAGCTTTGAAATTTTGATTGATGTCATACAGGGCGTTAAGTACACTTAGTCTTCGTGGGATAAGGTCAAATCACTCCAGGACGTTGATACAACCTATAATGTTCAACTGATTTTCTACAAGGCGTCAAGTGATCTACAAAGGATAAAAAATGACTCAAGGGCGTTGATACAAGTAGGAATTTTCAAGCATCGTCCTTAGGGCGTAGATGTGTATCTGATCTACGAGATATCTGGTCAAATTATTCCAAAGCCGATGTCTTAAAGGGCGTTAAGATGTATCTGGTCTACGTAGATTAAATTGAAATTACTCCAGGCCGTTGAGATATCACATAATTTCAATTTGATATCCTACAAGGCGTCAAGATGTATCTGATCCATGAAGCATAAGAATAAATTACTCCAGAAATCTAAATTGATGGCTAACAGGACATTAAGATGCACCTAACCTTCTTAGGACAAATTACTACATGGCGATTATACAGCTTGAAATCTGCTATCGTTGTCTTCAGGGGGTTGAGATGCATCTGATCTACGTGAAAAAAGGTCAAATTACTTCAGGGCAAGGATACAAATAGGAAATTTCCATTGATGTCATACAGGGAGTTTTTTACACCTGGTCTCCATGGGATAAGGTTGGAAAACTCTAGTGCGTTCATACAACTTATGAATTCGATCTGATTTCGAACAGGGCGTCAAGATGCACCTGATCTACGAAGGATAAGGTCGAATAACTAAATAGAGGGCGTTTATACAGCTTCGAATTTCCAATAGTTGCCCTCAGGGAGTCAAGATGTACCTGATCTTAAGATAAGGTAAGGTCAAATTACTACAGGGCGTTGATACAACTTGGACATACAATTAATGTCTTCGAGGGGTTAAGATGCACTGAATTTCGTAGCAAAAGGTCAAATTACTCCAGGGCGTTGATACAGCTTATAAATTGCAACTGATGCCCTGCAGGGCATCAATATGCATCTGATCTTAGTGGGATAATGTCCAACTACTCTAGAGCTTAGAATTTTCTATTGATGTCTTACAGGGCGTTAAGATGCACCTGACCTACTTAGGATTAATTACCCCTGGGCATTGATACAGCTTGCAATTTTCAGTTAATGTCATCAGGGGATTGAGATGCACCTGATCCACGTAAGACAAAGTCAAATTCCAGGGCGTTGATTTCGATTGATGTCATGCAGGGCATTAAATACATCTGGTCTTCTTGGGATAAGGTCGAATTACTTTAGGGCGTTGATACGGCTTATAATTTCATTGATATCTTAAAGGACGCCAAGAAGCACCTGATCTACGAAGGGTAAGGTTGAATTATTCTCGGGCGTTATTACAGCTTATAATTTTAAACTGATGCCTACAGGGCGTCAAGATTAACCTGATCTACGAAGGATAAGGTCAGCTAACTGCAGGGCGTTCATACATCTTGGAAATTATACATCTTTCAAATTACTCCAGGGCGTTGATATAGCTTGAAAATGTTTATTTATGTCTTACAGAGCGTGATATCGCAATGATTAATTACTCTTCCTATATGTTTCATAAATCAGGGCGAAAATTGAAAAAAAAAAAAAGAAAAGCTTCTTAGTCGTCGACTAAGCGCGACTAAGCAGGACGACAGGGCTGATCTGGGCAATTAGCTAGGTGGCATCAATCACACCGATGACGGGGCATCAATCGCCAAAAACGGGGAGTATGTTAGGGACTCCAGGGGGCAACCACTGACACTATTCGGGGCCAACGGGCTTGGTGTCACTCGCGGGAATTAAACGGAGCAACTTGCGACTAATTACGAGCAATTATCGGCGTAATTAACAGTAGAAAACTGAGAATTTTCGGGAGAGCAACAAGATGTGGATACACGTGCGTTTGCAGTTAACAATATTCTGTATTCAATGGGAAGCATGACAAACAATCGAGAGGCAATTCGTACAATAGATCGCACGGTAGTGGTTGGCCGGCTGGTGAAGATGAAAAGTGGGTTTCATTTGGAACAGTTTACAAAATAGGGTAACTAAATTACTTTAACACTCATCATTACCGGCCACCTTTGAAAATCTATTTTCAAATTATTTAATGTAATTCACGAATTCATGTTGAGTTACTACTAATACTTAGCTGGTTGTTCCATTGCGCACTCCAAGGGGCAGATCTTTGAAACCGCTCGCTTCAGAGTCCCGGAAGCTGTACGGAGTGTAGCTACGCGCGCCACACCATCAGGGCCAGGATGTGTATCGATGATACGGGCGAGCGGCCAGCGTGCAGGTGCGAGGGATTCATCCTTCAGAATGACGATGTCGCCAACATTCATAGGGTAACGCTTCTGATTGGCAAAATACTGCTGGTTCAGTTCCTTCAAATACTCGTTCCTCCACCTGTACCAGAAATTTTGTGAGTACTTCTGGAGCTTTTCGTACTGGTTGAGTCTGTTGAGGGGTATCGTTCGAATGTCGGCTTCAGGGAGTGGGCGAATCATGTTCCGCACAAGAAAATGTGCAGGAGTAAGAGCTCCCAGATCGTTTGGATCACTGGAAAGCGGTTGCAACGGTCGGGAATTCATACAGCCTTCAATTTTGACCAACACTGTCGTCAATTCCTCAAACGTTAACAGTGATGATCCGAGTTGACGAACCAGGTGGATTTTTGCCACCTTTACAGCGGCCTCCCATAGGCCACCAAAGTTGGGGGCTCGTGGAGGGATCAGATGCCACTGGATGCGGTCTTCGGCAAGATGCTTGTTGATTTTGTCGCTGTCGGATCCTGGCTGTAACATTTGGTACACCTTGTGTAGAGCATTCTTTGCTCCGATGAAATTTGTACCGTTGTCGGAGTACAGATGTTGCGGCTTGTTCCTTCTCCATACAAAACGGTCGAGAGCCATCAGGAAGGCGGACGTACCCAAGTCGCCGACAAGTTCGAGATGAACGGCTTTTGTGCTTAGGCATACAAAAACGCAAATGTAACTTTTTCGAGCTGCAGCTTTGCGGTGAACGGGTTTCAGCAAAATGGGACCGCAGTAATCGACCCCAGTGCAGGCAAATGCTTCGTTTGCGGTAACTCTGGCAATAGGCAGCTGTCCGATCGGTTGCTGAATAGGCTGTGGATTCGCTCTACTGCATTTGTAACAGCTCCGAATAGCACTCCGAACAGCCTTGCGACCATTCAATGGCCAAAATTCATCACGGACAACGGAAAGGGTCATCATTATGCCACCATGGATGAGCTTGCGATGAAAATGTTTCAGCAGCAGTCGGGTGAACGGATGAAAACCTGGGAGGACGATTTGGTGCTTTACATCGTAGGGAGTGTCAGCCAGCTGCAACCGGCCACCAACACGGATTACTCCCTCGGCATCTAGGAACGGGCTCAATAAACGAAGAGAAGATTTGCTTGATACCATGAATCCTTTCTTCAAACGCTGGATTTCATCGGGGAATGCTTCTGCTTGGACGAGCTTCACCAAGGCAGTCTTAGAACTTTGCAATTCGGTAACGGAGAGCTCGCTTGCGGAATTCCGTTGGTTTTTTAAACGGCAATTGTGAAGAAATCGAAGACAGAATCCAACTACGTTCAGTAACGTTTGATACGAAGAAAATCGCTCAAACAACGGATCGGGATGAATAAGCTGAGTAGTTAGAATCACATTCTTTTTTAACTCCAATTCCTCAATGCTAAATTTGCTGTCTGGGACGGTTTGCGAGGGCCACGTAGATTTATCTTGGCGCAGCCAGACGGGGCCGTATTTCCACAAGGTACTGGTTATGAGCTCTTCGACAACTACCCCACGAGATATCATATCTGCGGGATTTTCCTTTCCTGAAACATGCTGCCATTGAGATCCCACGGTTTTGCTTGAATTTCAGCAATCCGATTTGCTACAAAAGTCTTCCACGTTCGCGGGGGTGCCTTTATCCATTGGAGGACAATTGTCGAATCGGACCAGAAGAAACTTCCGCTGAATTCCATGTCTAGCGAGCCAACAATTTTTTCGTAAAGACGAGAAGCGAGGAGAGCTGCGCACAGCTCAAGGCGCGGTATACTGAGTGGTTTTAGGGGAGCCACTTTTGATTTCGAAGCCAGAAGAGTCACTTGCACATGTCCATCAGTGGCGACGGAGCGAACATATATACATGCGCCATATGCGACTTCGGACGCATCCGCAAAACAATATAGCTCCGGAGAGTAAAATCCAGAAGCGAAGGCAAATCTTTCAATGCGAAATTTGGAGAGGCCGGGCAGTTGTTCAAAAAACTGTCTCCATTTGTGCTGAAGATCAGGGGAGACTTCGTCGTCCCAATCCAGCGCCAGGAGCCAAAGGTTCTGCATAAGCATTTTCGCCTGAACGACGACGGGAGCAATTAGACCGAGAGGGTCGTTTGGTTGGCGGTGCTTCCTTTATTACGACAGAAACGTCGAAGCGAAAAACGTCTGACTCGGGTTCCCAACGTATCCCGAGGGTCTTAATGCTTTCTTCGGGATCAAATTTCAGAGACGACTGAGTCCCGAGCAGCTCGGGCGGTAGACCAGCTAAAACTGGAAGCGAATTGGAGCACCACTTACGGAAGCGGAATCCGCCTCTCTACAGCAAAGCCTCCAGCTCTTTGCGGAGCTCGATGGCTTCTTCGATGCTGTTGTGGCCGGAGATAAGATCATCCACGTAGACGTTCTTTTTTATGGCCGTACTTGCTTTGGGGAATGAGCTACCTTCATCTTCGACGAGTTGCAGCAGTGTCCGAGTGGCGAGGAAGGACGATGGGGCGAGGCCGTAAGTGACAGTGGCTAGCTCAAACGCTTGAATGGGTTGTGAGGCGTCGAAACGCCATAAAATCCTCTGGAGTGGACGATCTGATGGGTTCATTGAAACTTGGCGATACATTTTCTCGATGTCCGCCACCAGCGTAATCGGGAACTTTCGGAATCGGAGAACGAGACTGAGTAGTTCGTCCTGCACTACTGGTCCAACGAGCAAGGAATCGTTGAGGGAAAAACCGGAACTCGTTCTAGCAGACCCATCAAACACCACTCTCACTTTTGTTGTGGAGCTGGACTCCTTGATGACGGGATGGTGTGGGAGATAATAAACTTTCATGTCACAATCTTCTTCATCCTGAATCGGGGTCATGTGACCCAGGGAGATGTATTCCCTCAGGAAATCATGGTATTGAGTCTTCATACCTTCATCCTTCGCCAATCTGTGCTCTAACCACTTCAGCCTCTTAATTGCAGACACTTTCGATGTTCCTAACATTCGCTCATGCTCAGGATGTTTAGGCATTCGTACAACGTATCGACCGGTCGGGTCACGGGAAACGGTTTCTCTATAATAATCCTCGCATTTCTGCTCATCAACAGAATAATTCGAGCCCTGCAGCTCCTCTATGCGCCAAAAACGTTCAAGTTGCTCGTTTACGGCAGCGACTGTTGCTGCATGGCAAGTTACTACGGAACATTTGCTCGGTTCTACTGGATTATCGTATTTTCCCGCAACAATCCAACCAAAGACCGTCTCGATGAACATTGGACCTTGTTCGGGCAGGCATAATCGTCCCTCTTTGAGAAACGAATAGAAGTGGGCAGCACCGATGATCATATCAACCTTCCTGCAAGTGTTGAAGTCGGGATCGGCTAGAGGTAGGTTTTCGGGAAATTTCCACCGGGATGCAGAGAATGATGCGGACGGAATATCACTGGTAACTCTCCGCAACACCAAGAACTCAAGGGATTCAGAAAAGTTGACCACTCGGGACCTAATTTCCGCTCTAACTTCGTGCTTGGCGTTGGTAACAGTATTATCAACCCCTACAATAGGGACGTTAACGATTTTTCGAGGAAGATGGAGCAACTGGCACAAGCGCTCGCTCATTGCATTCGGTTGCGATCCTGTATCTAACAGGGCACGGGCGATGTGCTCTTGGCCGTAGACGTCGACGACTATGAGCACCACTGTAGTCAAGAGCACGCTAGCGTTGGATGACTTGACAGTTGAAATGGCTTCGGGCGTTGGTACTGCGGCAACGGCTGTCACTACGCTGGATGGTCCAGGCAAAGGGTTTTCGCACCCTACTTCCGTTGCTACTTTTTCCATCTCAGACGGTCCAGGATGAATCATGGAATGATGACGCCTTGAACAGTGCTTGCAATTGTATTTCGAGCGGCAGTTGCGTGCAAAGTGGTCACTCCGGAAACAGTTGCTGCAAAGCTTCTTCTCAGTTACCACCTTCATTCGACCTTTAGGGTCTAGACCGTTGAAAACAGAACAATCGAAGATTGAATGTTTCTGCTTCTCACACGCAGGGCAGGTTGGGAAGGATTTTGACGGGACTTCAGTGGCCACATTCGTACTCAATCTTGGCTGATTGGGCTTCTTCTGAGCGGAAAGATAAGCAGACGGCTTAGAAGCGGGAATTTGTGGGCGATTAATCGAAATGGTTTCGAGTATACGGGCACGTTTCTGCAAGAAATCGACCATATTGGCGTACGTTGGATGAGCATCCGCAGCTATGGACTCTTCCCAGGCAGTGAGTGATGCATCGTCCAACTTGTCTTCCAGCAATTCGATGAGGATTGAGCTGAACTGGCTCGCCCAACTGCTCGAGGACCTTCGTGTGCCGTTGAAATTCATCCACAATTTTATGCAGGGCTTCGACATTGTTGTTCGGGATTTTGGGATACTTCAACAGGGCTCGTATGTGCTTTTTACGGAGAATAGCCTTATTCGAATATCGCTTCACCAGCGTGTCCCAAGCGACGGCGTAGTTATTGGCGGTAATCGTGATGGACTGGATCAACCTGGCAGCTTCGCTTTTCAAAGCTGCCCGGAGGTAATGGAACTTTTGAACGTGGGAAATTTCCGTTGATGAGTGGATCATAGATACGAACGTATCGTGAAACGTCAGCCAATTGTTGAAATCTCCGTCAAATTCCGGCAGCGAAATCGTCGGCAATTTTACATTGGAAAGCGCCGACTGAGCAGCTGGAGCAGGTGGCGCAGCAGCAACTGGAGCTTGCGGGGCGGGTACCTTAGATACCAAACCAGCCTTCACACGGAAATACAACTCTTCGACCTTTCCACGCATCGCTAAATTACTCTGGACGAATTCATCGGAGTCATCCATCTCTTCGTACTCTTCCTGAACAATTTCGTACGCGTTCCAAATTTTCTCCAGACTATCCAAACGATGAGGCAGCTCATGCTGATGTTGATCGGGGTCGTAGCTGCTAAGGAACAGGTCCAATCGCTTGAGCGCCTCGACGACATTTCTCCTCTTCAGCTCCTTCGCCTTCAACCGCTTCTCATCGGGCATAGTTTCAACTCCCAACGCAGTCGGGCAGTCGGGCTACAATGGTCAGAAAAGACCCAGGAAGTACCGAAAAACGGGACGTAATACGATTGGAATGGTACTCACCTGGTACCTCCAATCTCAGGAGGCCTTGTATTAAAATGAATTAGCTGGAACACCGATGCCCAGCGGTAATCTTTCGATGAAATTCCGGATGATTGATAACACCGGAGCCGTTGGTGGCATTGTGAATCAGCACACAAACTAAAACGGTCAAAACAGACCCAGAAGTACCGCAAAACCGACGATTAATGGGTTGGAGAGGTACTCACCTTGTACCTCTATTAACGAGGCCTTGTATTTAATCGAAATAGCCGGAACAAACAGCAATCCACACAGCCAACATATATATGGATAGCAGCACAGCGAAACGATTGAGGTTACGTCGTGCGTTCGGGAACGGGAAGACCAGTATCCTGGTCACGGCACCAAAATGATGGGTAACGGGTAACTCAGAAGGCGGGCAGGATCCTTTGATTCGTTTGCGCAGGTGGACTAATGGTAATTGCCAATCTGGGCAATTAGCTAGGTGGCATCAATCACACCGATGACGGGGCATCAATCGCCAAAAACGGGGAGTATGTTAGGGACTCCAGGGGGCAACCACTGACACTATTCGGGGCCAACGGGCTTGGTGTCACTCGCGGGAATTAAACGGAGCAACTTGCGACTAATAACGAGCAATTATCGGCGTAATTAACAGTAGAAAACTGAGAATTTTCGGGAGAGCAACAAGATGTGGATACACGTGCGTTTGCAGTTAACAATATTCTGTATTCAATGGGAAGCATGACAAACAATCGAGAGGCAATTCGTACAATAGATCGCACGGTAGTGGTCGGCCGGCTGGTGAAGATGAAAAGTGGGTTTCATTTGGAACAGTTTACAAAATAGGGTAACTAAATTACTTTAACACTCATCACATATCATGGTGCAATTCAATCAGGGTGCTCGACCAGTAGATTACAACAGAGTTGTAACAGATTATGCAGTTAGCGCGTTAAAACTAACAAAATATATGGTGTCCCAGAAAGTATGGGCACGACTTCGATAACGAGAATCACATTAGTTTTTCAAACAAATATATTTTTTAAATTTTTGTATCTATCCTTGGGGTTTTTTAAAATGCTGCCTGTGAAAATTTTGTTTGAAAAAATTATTATCTAGCCAGCACAGACCCTACTTTTGTGTTTTGTTGGAACTTAACTAGTAATAAATGTTTTTTAATCCTTCGATGTGGGGATGCAAGTACATTATATCTAAGACGTTCCGCAAGAATTTATTTTATTTTTTGGCTTTACTAGAACACATGTGACAATATCGGAAAAACCTTAATAAATCGTTAGTTTTTCTTTCCACATACGATAACTTCACGAAATCATAGTTTTTCAGGTATGTTCAATATAAATAAAATTATTTTATTTCAAATTAACTTATGTCAAATATAAATACTTTTGTACTCGGGGAACGGACCTGGTGTAGTGGTTAAAACACACGCCTCTCACGCCGAGGACCTGGGATCGAATCCCATCCCAAGATAGTCACTAAAAAATCAGTGACGTCTTCCTTTAATGATAATAACGTTTTGAGCTGTCGATGAATAAAAAAATCACTAAATCATAGGGACGCGTAGTGGGTGAAAAAATGTTCATCATTTATGAACCATTAAGGCGCAATTTTCATTGCACGAGGTCTTAGGTTGAATTTTTTCATAAACCTTGATTGAAATGGCGCAATATTCATTGCATGACGTATATATAATTTGCAATTGGATTAGATGGACAAATTGATGCGAAAAACTTACACGTCTTCTCAGTGAGAATCGAACTCACGACTCCCCGATCTCTAGTTGGGGTGCGTTACAATTACGCCATGAGAGGACTCATGAACGCAGAAGTTAACCTGAATTCGATTTCATCTCAATAATCACGAGGTCCTTTTTCGCAAAGTGCACCTCTTTCGGAAGAATTAGATGCCCATCCAAACACAACACTTTCTATATATATCCTGGCTAGTGTAGTGTGCTATTCCTATACCTAAAAAACAATGCGCTCTCGGGCTAGGCATTGGATATATATATATATATATATATATATATATATATATATATATATATATATATATATATATATATATATATATATATATATATATATATATATATATATATATATATATATATATATATATATATATATATATATATATATATATATATATATATATAGGGTAGGTGTACCAGTTATGGCCATAGTGGTTCCCTATTTCGCCATACGTGATATCTTGAATTCCTTCACATTTTGAAAAATCTTTTGTGTTTTAGCAGTAAAATAAAGGATAAATCTTGATGTTAAAACATTCAAAAAGATTAAAAATGTAAAAGTTATCCAAATTTTGCATATGGCCAAATAGGGAACCACTATGGCCATAACTGGTACACTTTCCCTATATATATATATATTTATAGAAAGCGTTGTGTTTGGATGGGCATCTAATTCTTCCGAAAGAGGTGCACTTTGCGAAAAAGGACCACGTGATTATTGAGCTGAAATCGAATTCAGGTTAACTTCTGCGTTCATGAGTCCTCTCATGGCGTAGTGGTAACGCGCCCCAACTAGAGATCGGGGAGTCGTGAGTTCGATTCTCACTGAGAAGACGTGTAACTTTTTCGCAAATCTTCACACCAATTTGTCCATCTAATCCAATTGCAAATTATATGTAATGTTTAGCTTTTAGGTAGTTGTTAAACTTCCACTCGGCTGGTTAGCCGTAAAATCACGATTCATAATTAAAAACAAGTATGTTTTTTTTTTGTTCTGAGGAGCAAGTTACTCAGTAAGTGACTTGGAGTAACCACCATGACACCTCTGCCGAAAATCCAAAAGCGGCTTCATCGGCACTTTTGGCGGTGGTGCAATAAATTGGGAAGTGAGAAAGCAAACTTATGTTATATTGTCATCGACCGAAACCAAGCTCATTGCTGCAGCTGAAGTTAATATAGACACATATATAACGCTGTTATCGTGCCACAGCATCGTGCTTACTAGTTGTCTGAATACCTGAGAAGATATTCAGCAGGTTTAAGAGTTTTAGTTGGACTCTATGAATGGTTTATGTAAAAGAAGTTCGAAAGACAAATGATTTGCTTGGTGGAAATATTTTCCTTCGTTGAAAAAATATTTCCGAACTATTGTCCGTTCTCTTTCCTTCTTCGACCTAATGTTCTTTCGACATTTTTTTCCTTTCGATCTTTTGTCTTTCAACCTTCTGTCCTTTCGACCTTTTGTCATGGATTTCTAAAAGTTATGCGAAAAGGTTATAATGATGTAATTTGATAAAAATATGAATGCTAAAGACAACCTTTGAAAAAGTTGTTCAAAATACTAACCTTCATATCAATCCAGTTTGACTTTTTGATAGACTACGGGGACAATGCCCCCCTCTGGCTTCGACCATATCCCCATTGCGAATACGACCAGCGGCACGCTTTACTCCGAACACATCCCTCGGAGAACTTCACGCGGACCGCACGCGTTTTTCGTCCCGAAGCGGTAGCTCAGAACCCTCCTCCGACGCCCATTGATTGGGGCAATAAATCAATCCGATAAATAAATGTTGATCCCGCAGTTAGCGCCCAGTTTGAGCGAGCCGGGCACACGGGTCAGATCCTGGTTGTTGGGCGAGAGTTCAAAGCTAGCAGAGTGCGTTCGGCAAAAAGGCTGATTAATAACTCGCGCGATGGATGTCGGAAACAGTGACTGGAGTTCGGTTCAAGGACGACGGCGAATCATTAAGTAAATTGGAAGTTTTTCAACGGAAAATCAATTGTGTGTAGACGACAGCTTTTGACGGAAACGGGGAGTCGGGGATGGTTTTGACTTTTGATTGCCTGCTGTATTTTTGGGTGAGAAATCGGATCTGGATCGGTCGTTTTGAGATGATGTAGCCACTGCTGCTGGAAATGGCCCAATTTTTAATGGGCTGATTGAAGCAAACCAGGACAGTTTGATTCGCCTCGTGGATTTAACAAGAGTCAGTCAGTCGTGAAATTGATCGAATCGATTAATTATACTCATTGTTTCCGTTCCAACTAGTTCTATGATGAAATGTTTTAGACAGATGCTTGTTTTCCTGTTCTCTTGTGTCTTCTGTGTCTTCTTGTCTTCTTGTCTTCTTGTCTTCTTGTCTTCTTGTCTTCTTGTCTTCTTGTCTTCTTGTCTTCTTGTCTTCTTGTCTTCTTGTCTTCTTGTCTTCTTGTCTTCTTGTCTTCTTGTCTTCTTGTCTTCTTGTCTTCTTGTCTTCTTGTCTTCTTGTCTTCTTGTCTTCTTGTCTTCTTGTCTTCTTGTCTTCTTGTCTTCTTGTCTTCTTGTCTTCTTGTCTTCTTGTCTTCTTGTCTTCTTGTCTTCTTGTCTTCTTGTCTTCTTGTCTTCTTGTCTTCTTGTCTTCTTGTCTTCTTGTCTTCTTGTCTTCTTGTCTTCTTGTCTTCTTGTCTTCTTGTCTTCTTGTCTTCTTGTCTTCTTGTCTTCTTGTCTTCTTGTCTTCTTGTCTTCTTGTCTTCTTGTCTTCTTGTCTTCTTGTCTTCTTGTCTTCTTGTCTTCTTGTCTTCTTGTCTTCTTGTCTTCTTGTCTTCTTGTCTTCTTGTCTTCTTGTCTTCTTGTCTTCTTGTCTTCTTGACTTCTTGTTGTCAAGTAATTACAACGATTTATATTTTTCACGTACTGAATTTCTCTTCGGTGGCTATGCTCGTTTAAACGCAAATACTGTTCATTACAGTCAAACAAATTCATGATTTCCATTCCATCCAATCAACCGTGATAGGACTTTAATTGGCGAGGTCTCTGAAAGTAACACCCAGCAGGATGCTTCCGGGAACTTTCCCTGCACGATTCGGAGCGCTTTTGATTTCACGCTCCCGCACGTAAAAGCAATCGCGTGCAACCATCGTCCCTTTCCGGGGTGAACCCAATTGAAGCTGGCCAACCACATAAGCCTCACGCAATCTCCAATCGACGTTATTGTTATTTAAATGGGACCATCTTTTGAATCCTCTGGTATCGACGACTGTACACTGAGGGATTCATTCCAGCTCAATTCAATCGCTGGCGGAAGAACCAAATGAAACATTTTTTTCTGTGTCCCCAAGTGCGTACCATACGCAGATTGGAAAAGTGCGAATTAGCACGTTCTGGGCTGTGACTGTGCCAACGCATGGAAAAGACAGTTAGCGGAGAATCAACGCACAGTGGGTGAAACTAAAAATAGACGGTCAAAACATCTTAAATGCAAACAACTTTCAGAGTAATAATAAAAAAATAATCAGCAGATTAAACCAAATATGGAATGCAAGCCAAAAAATATTTCAGAGGGTCAATTGTATCGACAAAGTTTCAGAAGTTTTTATTTAATGCAATTTAATCAAACATACTTGATATTTTTTACTCTGTGTTAGCTGTCGAATTAAGCATGGATCCTGGGATTTGTACACGGATCATTGGTTCTAAGGTTAATCCTAGGGTTTCCGGTGTGGATCCTAGGCTTTCAGTGTGGATAATTCCAGTGGGAATTTCGAGTTTCCTATGTAGATCCTCGGATTCTTGTATGAATCCTTAGATTCCAGTATGGATACTGGGTTTCAGTGTGAATCCTGGAAATCCATTGGTGAATTCTGGGACTCCAGTGTTGAACATGAGACTCCATTGTGGCTTCAGGGACTTCAGTGCAGATGCTAGGATTCCAAGATGGATCCTAAGATTTTAGAGTAAATCCTGGGATTCTGGAGTGGATTTTGGTATTTTTATGTGACCCTGTGTTTACATTGTGGATAATGGGATTCCAAACTGAATCCTGAGTTTCCAGTGTGAATTCTGGTATTTCATTTCGAATTTCTTGGATTCCACTGTAAATGCTGTGATTCCAGTGTGGATCCTAGAATTTCACTATGTATCCTGGGAACTTGGTACGGATTCTGGGATTGCAGTGTGATTGCTGAGAATCCAGTGTAGATCCTGGGACTGCAATGTGGATCCTGGTGTTTCAGTTTGGATCCTAGGGTTTTAGAATAGATCTCAGGATTCTCGTGTAGAGTGTGTTACTGTATTGTGGATCCTATGTTTCTTATGTGGATATTGGGATTCCAGTGGGGATTGTAACGTTTGTCGAGGAGTTCCAGTGTGAAACCTGGGATTTAAGTGAGGATTTTGAGATCCCATTGTTAACCAGTTGTTTGCGATTTCAGAGTGGTGAATTCTGGGATTTCAGTCAGGATCATAGGATTTTAGTAGCTATTGGGATACTAGTGGTGTTTTTTAATTTTCTTTATGGATCCTTGAATTCCAGTGTAGATCTTGGGATTGTGGAATGAATCCTGGATGTTTGTTTTCAAGTGAGGATTCTGACATTGAAGTGGGAATGGTTAAATGGAAATCTTATAATCCCTGTGAGAATTCTAGGCTTTCAGCAGAGCGTAATGATAATCATAAATTGAATCACAATTTGTGATCAAAAATTGTGATTAATTTGCTGTTAAGGAGTCTAGAAGCTTTTTTTGTGGGATTTTTATTTAATCATGAGTAATATTCATAATATTCTAATGTATAATCTATTCGTTGCATACTTCAAGGCGCTTAGTGCATACTTTTGGGCATTTAACCATTGCACATTGGTCCCAAAGCCATATCTAGGAAGACAAAAATGATTGCGCCTAAACCGTCAATTTTAGATGTATGGTGTCTTCGGCAAAGTTTCACCATATTTTTCAGACATTGTTTTCAGAGATGTGAAATTAGGGTGGCCCACATGGTTTACGAGATCAGCGCATAAACTTTTTTTCTGACGCATTTAGGTCTACACAATGTTCTACAATGTTTTAGAACAACCGATTTGGAGCAACTTTGCCGAAGAACCCAAATTTCTATCTCTTATGGTTCGCGAGTTATGATTTTTTTTAAACAAAAATGTTAGGGTGGTACTGAAAAATCAAATTTTTCTTGATAACTTTTTATACGATAATTTCTCGCAAAAACTTTGTTCCGAGCACTTTTAGAACTTTTGATCACGCAACTTTTTGCCGAAGCAACTACTGTTCTATCTCTTATGGTTACGAAGTTATCAGAAATTTTCTTCGAAAAAATGGTTGCTTTCAAATGCCGATATCTCCGAAAGGCGCAAACGGATTTTCAATCTTTTGTCGCCATTAGAAAGATTATTTCTTTCTCTGTTTATGGTGAAAAAACTGTGAGGACGTTTTTTGTTTGAAAAGATTGACAAAATTTTGAAAATAATGTGTTTTTAACCGAAAATTGTCTATAACTTGAAAAATATTCGAGATAGCTCTTTAGTGCCTTCAGCAAAAATGTGTAAAATTGAAAGTTCTGATAGTGCTTCATACAAGGTATTCATAAAAAATCAACGCTTACACATATATTCACCATAAACCGAATTTTATATGGTAAAGAAAGCGAAAAAAGAGATATTTGCTAGAACAATCGAAATAACTGTATGTACGTCATTTATAATTGAATACACATGTATTTATATCGATCATAGTAAGCGGAATCTAAGGAGTTGAAAAAAGGAAAAATATTTGCTGAAGCAGTTTTCAAGTGATCAAGGCCCACCTTCTGGTTCGTTACCTTAGACAGATATTTGGTATTTATATCTGGCTCTTGTTCAAGATTCATGCATTCTTCAACAGGCGAATGCTGCCCTGACTAATTCGTTGTGGCAGATTTTTTGGATTTGATTGAATTGAATGGGATAAGTTGGATGCCCAGATAGAATAATTACAGATACTTCTATAGGAGGATATCACGGGAAGTAAGGTTTTGGTAATTTGAAGGAATTCTTCAAAGTATACGTTTTGTTATCATTTGGGGTTGATAATATAATAAACGGAACCGGTATTGAACGCATGACCTTCTGCTTAGTAAGCCGAAGCGGTAGCAATTTATAACCAACCACGGCATAGGTTAGCTGGACAAACATTATGTCGCGTGAAATAACAAGACACCGTTTATGGATTAATGTTCCATGGATCACTGTTAAAACTGCTTCAGCAACTAACTTTCCCTAACTCCAAACATTTCGCTTACTGTGATAGATCTTATTTCATTACATATATTTTCAATTTTAAATGACTTTACATACAGTTATTCCGGTTGTTCCAGCAAATATCTCTTTTTTTAGCTTTCTTTACCATATAAAATTCGGTTTATGGTGAATATATCTCAAAGCAATGATTTTTTATGAATACTTTGTATGAAGCACTTTCAGAACTTTCAATTTTGCACATTTTTGCTGAAGGCACCAAAGAGCTATCTCGAATATTTTTCAAGTTATGGACAATTTTTGGTTGAAAAACATATCATTTTCAAAATTTTGTCAATCTTTTCAAACAAAAAACGTCCTCACAGTTTTTTCACCATAAACAGAGAAAGAAATAATCTTTCTAATGGCGACAAAAGATTGAAAATCCGTTTGCGCCTTTCGGAGATATCGGCATTTGAAAGCAACCATTTTTTCGAAGAAAATTTCTGATAACTTCGTAACCATAAGAGATAGAACAGTAGTTGCTTCGGCAAAAAGTTGCGTGATCAAAAGTTCTAAAAGTGCTCGGAACAAAGTTTTTGCGAGAAATTATCCTATAAAAAGTTATCAAGAAAAATTTGATTTTTCAGTACCACCCTAACTTTTTTGTTTAAAAAAAATCATAACTCGCGAACCATAAGAGATAGAAATTTGAGTTCTTCGGCAAAGTTGCTCCAAATCAGTTGTTCTAAAACATTGTAGAACATTGTGTAATCCTAAATAAGTCAGCAAAAAAGTTTATGTGCTGATCTCGTAAACCATGTGGGCCACCCTAATTTCACATCTCTGAAAAAAATGTCTGAAAAATATGGAGAAACTTTGCCGAAGACACCATACATCTAAAATTGACGGTTTAGGCGCAATCATTTTTGTCTTCCTAGATATGGCTTTGGGACCAATGTGCATTGGCAATCATCAATGATTAATCATAAAAATAGTGATTAAATGCCTTTGGAGATGCCCTGAACGCCTTGAAGTATACAGCAAATGTGTCGTACGATTGAAAATAATTAGCTTTGCCCATGGTTAAAGAAAAAATCCAAATGGAAAAGCTTTTTGCATGATTTACCATTTAATCATTAAATTTTTAATCATGATTAACTTAACGCTCTGGCTTTCAGTGGCAACACCGTGGCAATCCTGTGAGAGCTAGATTGGAATACTCTGCAAGTGTCGTGGAAATAATAAGCAATATTTTGACAATCTTATGAGAATCGTGAGATTCTAGTGAATGTCCTGTAGAAATCCTTGTGTTACTAGCAATTAGTGTTCCTGAAATAATCCCGTGGAGCCACTTTGAGAATTATGTAAGAAGCCCATAAAAGTCAAGTGAGAATTCTCCGGGAACATAGTACGAAACCTTTAGTACTTGGGAGTGAGGAATGACGAATGAGGAATGAGGAATGAAGTGTGAAGAAAAAAGAGTGAGTAGTGAGGAATGAGGATTGTGGATTGAAGAGTGTAGAGTGAGGAGTGATGAGTGAGGAACGTGGAATGAGGAATGAGAAATGAGGTGTGATAAATGAGGAGTACGGAGTGAACAAGTGAGGAATGATAAGTGAGGAATGAGTAATGAGGAACAAGGAATGAGAATGAGAAGTGAGAAAGTAGTAGTGATGAGTGTGGAATGAAGAATGAGGAATAAGGAGTGATAAAAAAGGAAAGAGAAATAAGCAGTAAATAATGAAAAAAGAGGAACGAGGAATGGGGAATAAGGAACGAGGTATGCGAAATGAGGAGTGAGGAATGAGAAATGATGAGCGAAAAGTGCGGAATGAGAAGTGAAGAGCGCGGGATGAGGAATGAAGGAGTGAAGAATGAGAATTGAAAAATGAGGAGTGAAGAATGATGAATGAGGTACGAAGAATGAGGAATTGATGACTGAAAAGTTAGGAGTGACGATTGAGAAATGAGATTTTAGGAGTGATGAATGTAGAATGAGAATTGCGGAATGAGAGGCGAGGAATGAAGAATGAAGTGTGAAGAATTAGGAGTGAGAAGCAAGCAATGACGAATGAAGAGTGAGGAGAGAAGAGGGAAGAATTAGGAACGAAGAATGAGGAGTGAGGAATAAGGAATTAGGTGTGAGGAACGAGGAATGAGTAAGGGATGAGGAATGAAGAGTGAGGAATGAGAAATGGGAAGTGAGGAGTGAGGAATGAGGAATGAGGAATGATGATGATGATGGTGTTGAATTAAAATGTTCCCATATATTTTAAATATATGTTTGTTATCTTTAGTATGAAAGAACTCAAAGCAGAATGAGATGAATGAAAGATAGTATGATTTTTGAAAGATTTTGAAAGATAATACAGTAATACCTCGATATAACGTAACTCATTTTTTATTTTCGTTACGTTATATCAAAGCAAAATATTTTATTCTAAATTTCGTGCAACATGTATTGTTTGATGAGAAAATGGATCTAATATTGATGTTATTGACAAAGCAAGCATATTCAGTCTTTCTCACATGTTTTTCTCAATATTTTTTCGTGTTCAAATTTTTTTATGTTTTTTTTTATTTTATAAGTTTTTACACTTGGAAAAACTCTAAAAATAATTCGTATATGAGATCTTTAAGAAATCTTTCAACAAGTTAATGTTGAGCAGTCCATGAACACTTCTAACAGACAATTATGGAACGTCAAGAATTTTGTTATGGGAAGCTTATGGTAAAATTCTTGAAACTAATCATTTTGTAATTTCTTGACAGAATTAAAAAAAAATTCAATTTTTTTATGATATACGATGATTCTTGCTCAAATAAACTCAAAAATAATCCTTTTATAAAATCATTCTTGCAAAAATAGTTGGAGAAAGTTCTGCAGAAAATCATTATCAAATTACTGGAGATATTCCAAGAAGACTGTTTTTTAAGGTTTTTGAAACAGGTATCCGGTTCGATTTTTTTATTATTTCTTGAGAATTCCAAAAATTATCACTGGATTGTTCTTTAGAAGGACCGCTGGAAGAATTGCTGGAATAATTTATAAATCTCGAGACTCCGAAAAAAATAAAGTATCGTAGGCGGAATGGTTTGAAGGGTTCCAAAACCAAGGAACCAAAATTTCTCGTAAACAGTTCTTTATGATAATCTGAAAACAATTCCTGGCGGAATATTTGAATCAATTCTTGGTAGTATTTATTGAGAATATTCTTATGAAACTTTATTGAATGAAATCTGTTAAATCAATACTGGTCAAATGTTCCTAGACAATCTCTGGTGCAATCTGGTGCAATCTCTGCAGAAAGAATCAAGTGATTACTACGAATGCGAAATTAATTCGATAAGAAGATTCTTGAGCAATACATTTTGGTTTGGTGTAAGAAGGGACTCGCTATCTTTTTCCGTTTGGATTTTTATTCATGCACCTCAAATATGAATATCTTTGATTGGGAGAAACATTAGATTTAACGTTTTTTGGAAGATAAAATGAGTTTTTATGAGATATCCAAAAATACAGATGTGTTACCGTGAGGAATCAATACCCGGACGCTAAAGACGACTCGAATTTCCGAACTCTTTTTAAGATATGTTTTGTTAGAATTTTCTTGAAAATGTATTGTTGTTTTACAAACCAAAACTTCATTAAAGTAATGAATTTTTCAGTACTAAACATGATTTTTACGAGAAAATTGATGAAATATTGTTGATTACCTTGTCCTTAAATCCGGACACCGGATGCATAAGATGATTTTAAATCCGGACATTGTTGGATCGAAATCCGGACATCCGTGTTGAAGCATGAAATATTTGAACATTGCTTATGAAAATCTTGACAAGCTCAATTAAATATTACTCTACAACCAAATCACTGTAGGTAATTCCCTCACAGTGTTCCAAATAATAGCAAGTAACCTGAACTGGATCATGTGTAGCTTGAAGTGGATGTGGCTTAAGTGTCAATAACGAAAGATATTTGATATTTATCTTGCATTTAATCGAACCCTGTTTACTCACACCGCTTTAAACAATTTATTTTTCGAATATCCTTTTATTTTTCCATTGAAAAATCACTTTCACCAGCTTAAATAATGCCTTTCAAGTAATGTCCGGATTTAAAACCACTGAATCGTAAACCCGGACAGTCTAGTTATAAACCGTAAAACACAAATTTGCACAATACTCTTCAACTGTGAGGTTATCGAACATTCAAAAAAGCTTTCTGTATGTTCAAAACACTACATAAAATTGTTTCAAAAACTTTTTCTTTGAGTAATATTCAAATATAATTCAAAAACTAGCTTTAATTTATTAATATTGTTAGAGTGTCTGGATATTGATACCGTCCGGATTTTGATTCATCACGGTATTTCTGTATCTCTAAGAACATGCATTTTCAACAGGAAAATTGCAATAACTTTTGACCGAAAACAGTGTCAACAATATTTTTGCATACAAATTTGAATACTATTAAGTTCTAGAAGTCGTTCATACTACTTCTCGACTTTGACCAAAGGGCTAGTATTCCTCTAATAAGTTTTGGCCGTCATATTTAAGTTTCGTCCTACTATGCAACGTTCTTCCCCGAAGAAGCGTAATCTATGCTTCCATATATGCGTCTAGATAGATAGACGCGAACCGGCTGCTGTGTTGTCATGGTAAAGTGACATCGCGCGCGGTCGCCGGTTGCTTGTTCAGCGAGATGCTGCCTTCGGTTTCGGAGGGGGGGGGGGCTTTGGGCTGGTAAGAAAGGACACCATGTAACGACGGAAAAGGACGAAACGGTACGTCGAGGCTCAGGGACAGCAAAGTCCCTCGTGACATGTTTCTAATGCGGTAATATATAATGAAAATTTATATCTTCCACTGACAGCCGGGAGAATGGTTTCTTCGTTCCGAGGTTGGAGCTTTTGCCACCATCATGGACCGGTCCTCGGCCGCTTTCTGTTCGGTTTCGTTAGGCGGATGCGAAGGATAGAGGATAGTGGGGCAAAAGTTCGACTTTAGTCGAATAATCAACATTAACAGAAAATGTACAACTTTTTAAAAGAAATTCATACCACACAGTGAACCTTCGGCATATTGGCTACAATTTTGTTGAATTAACTTTTTCCTCACCTCTTTTTTAAATCAAAATTAGTGAGGCATATGGGTAAAAATTGATACACCTCAAAGCAACCTTGATACGCCTTACTTAAAAAAAAAATCGAACAAGACTCTAGTTTCAATGCAATGGACAATCGATCGCAGCGGAACTTTATTACTAAAATAGAATTTGAAAAACCATGGCATTTATAACATTTGCTTTGAGTTGAGCTGAAAATTTGATTAAAAACAAAAAAAAAGTCGCCCTCAAACTTTTGCCCAACTTTACTCTAGAACACAACGGTAAGGTAGGTCTTACCGTACGACCATGCGAGGCTGTTGTGTACTGTTGGGCTTTCGGGTCAGACAATAGACGACGGAGAGAGGTCGGTGCCGCTGGACGAGCGTCAGCAATTCGCAACGGGTCAATTGTCATAAGCGTTCCCTTGTGTAATTTTCGGCCGGGAGGTTACGACCCCGAACTGGACTGATGGGGATTCGGTCGCTATGGAGTAAAGTGGTCTTATGTACGTCATCTTAAGACGTTGTAGTACGCCAAGAAAACGCCCTGCATTAATTTGACCATTATACTGTTATGACTCGAAATCCGGATACGTAGGCACCGGATTAATTGCACACATCATTTTTAAAATTAATGATTATTATTTTCATAAGGTACTATGAATTTTCACGTTGTTAAATGTTTATTTTTTGACATAGCGTAATCAAAATAGCGATTATTTATGCAAAAAACGTTCAAATATGCAAAACCAAGTGGTGTCTCTTGCTTCGAAATCCGGACACTAACATAAGGTTGATTCGAAATCTGGACACTTTTGCTTCGAATTTCGGACACTTCTTTTGAACGAAAGTATTGCATATTTTGTAAAAAAATTGAACTCTTCAACTCTAAATTTCGGGATTTTGAACAGTTCACTTCACGTAGTAACAAAAGTTTCGATTCGTGAATACCTCTCAAGCTATCAGAAAGGGAAAGAAAATTGTGGCAAAATCGCTTCTCTTACTTCATGGCAGCTATAGGATGCAGTCCAACACGCGCTGAAATGTGTAAGTATCGATACGCATTTCGTTCTTTTATTTTTGTTATCAATACCTTGATGCCTACAGCGATACTTTAACATCTATAACCTACAATTGAAGTTAAAGAATAGTTTAGTGCGTAAGTGCAACATGCCCGGTCCATCGTATCCTTCCAGCTTTGGCCACCTCTTGAATACTGGGTTCGTATAGTTGGGCGAGCTCGTGGTTCATCCTTTGCCGCCACCCACCGTTTTCCTGCACACCGCCAAAAATGTTCCGAAGCCCCCGACATTCGAAGACTCCAAGTGCTTGCAAATCCTCCTCTAGCATAGTTCACATCTCATGCCCGTAGAAGACTACCGGTCTTATGAGCGTTTTGTATATCGTGCTATTGGTGCGGGAGTGAATCTTCCTTGACCGCTGTTTCTTCTGCACGAATAAAAAACTGATCCCCAAATTATGATTTACAAATCATGAAACTCATAAATTGGTTAGGTCATAATATCAGGATCACAAATCATGGTCATAATCATGATTCTTCGTAAGCGCAACATGCAGGGTGAAAACACTAAGCGGTGCGCTTTGCTTCAACTCATTCGAATCGATCACCCTTAATTCAAGATGACGAAGTGGTTGAGTGGTACGGTACGTGGTTTTTAATCGGAAGGTTCTTGGTTCGAATCTCGGTGTAGTGTTTTTTGTAGTATTATTTTTCGACGCATTCACCATTAACCCGACTTTTGTTGCTTCGCAATTCAGGCGGGTGAACAAATCTGCCACCGTTCAAAATTTTCTCTAAAAATTGAAATATTTTTAGATCAAACTTTGAGGTTTCTCTTTTAATGTGATTTAAAATCATAAGAGCACACGAATTAATGGTTTTGAGAACTTCTGAAAAATAAGCCGCACCCAAATGTACCGTGATGAATCAAAATCCGGACAGGACCAATATCTGGACACTCAATTAATATTTATTGATTTAACGATAAAATTTAACAACAATTTTGTTATAATTTCTCGTATCTTTAGATTTAAACTTACTTTATCATTTTACAATAATTTTCCATCTAGTATGCTTTGCCATTAAATATTTAAAATGAAAACAAATCCGCAACTTCAGTTTTGCTTTTTTTCTGCGTCGTTCATGTTCATGACTTATCGGAATTGAATCATTCGCGAATGTGCGAATAGATAATATTTATACTGCTTTTTTATCTGATAAATTATAAAATTTGTTGTGAGAAAACAGTAAATTGGTGCGAAAATTAACTAAACCAAGAGCAAAAAAGACGCTGTCCAGATCTTGTCAGCCAGTGTTTCTCTAGCCAGACACTAAAATTGTCTACGTTTTGGTGAAGATGTGATCCTAAACAAATCGTATAAAAATCACACATTAATCATGTGAGAAAATAAGCTCGTGAAAATTGAGCTGGAACATTTGCTGCCTTTCAAGCGTCCCAATATTGATGCACCACGGTACATTGATTTGCATCAAATTGTATTGTATCCAATCAACAGCGTACACAAGGATATCAAGTTCACCCACGAGGAAAAGAAGGATGGAAAACTACCATTTTTGGATCTACTTGTCACCAGGGAAGAAAGTTTAACTTACAACTTCGAAATCTACAGGAAGCCTACAAACACCCAGCAAGTTATCCCTTACACATCGAATCATTCGTTCCAGCATAAGATGACAGCGTTTCACCACATGATCCACAGGATGCAGACTCTACCCCTCAGCGAAGACGGAAAGACCAAGGAACTGGAATTTATCTACGAGACGGCAAGGATCAACGGATACAAGGAAAGGACGATTAAAGCCATCATCGACAAAAAGGGAAGACAGCAAATTCGGAATGCTTTGACGAAACAAACCCCTATCACAGAACCCATGAAGAGAGTCTCCATCCCATACGACGTACACATCAGCAAACAGCTCCGCCCAAAGCTAAAGAATTGCGGAATCGATTTGGTATTTTCCAGCAGAGACAACCAACTTAGAACCAGTGTTGCCACATTTTTTCCGACTCTCATCTGTGTTTTCGGCTGAAAAAATCTTTTTCATCTTAAGTTAACCTCCAAAAATCTTGGTAAAAATCTGTGTCGCAAAAATACCCAAAATTTTCATTTTTTAGACCAAAAAGAATTTTCGCAAACGTATTATGACTGTTTTTGGCATGTCAACAATTTTTAATTTTACCTTATTCTTCTAAAAGTAAGTTAAAGGTACATAATAGTTTCTAAAATATTAAAATACTTAAATTTTTGAGAAAAACTAAACAGAGTAAAGGCATGCATGTTTTCTATCTTCCAAACCCGTGTCCTAAACTTGTGAAATATCCTAAAATCTTAAAAATATTTTTTATCTAAAAAATCTGTGATCTGTGATCACAGATATCTGTAGGCAAGAACGGGAAAAATCTGTGTAATTACAGATAAATCTATGTATGTGGCATCAAAAGAGAGATGGAATGTACCCAAAATCTCATAAATTTTAGGTTTTAAAAAAAATAATGGGTAGGGAAATACGTTTATACCTAGTGTTAACATATAATGTGTGCATACGATGGTTTTCTTCAAGTCGAGTCTAGTAAGGACTGTTCATTTAAGAAAGTGTACACGTATTTTTTGTTTATTTTCGGACAAATTTATGAGTTCTCTTGAAATACATGGAAATCAAAGTAATCTCGACCAAATTCACATAATTTTGAACATTTATTGAGTATTCCTGGATAATGCTCTGACTTTTCTCTTGATGCCTCCCATCGGATTCTGCACAACTTTCTTCGTAACTTTTCTTTGTGTTGCTTACCACATTTTCTTGAGAAAATCCATGGAACTTGCTTATCTTCCATCCTTCTTAAGATGCTGTTTGATTATTGCCCAATATTTCCAAATAGGGCGTAGTTATGGGCAATTCGGTAGAATCTGCCATGTTTCAACAAATTCGACTTTATCCTTCTTGATCATCTCCAAAGTAGCTGAAGCATAGTGAGTCGATGCCAGGCCTGGCCAAAACAATGGAGGCTTGTTATACTTTCAGGTAGATGGGCACAAGACGTTTTTAAATGCATTCAGTTCTGTAATTTTCGCCGTTGATTGAACCCGTTGTGAAAAATGTAGTACTTTTCATACCGCAGGAGCAATTTGCTCGCCAGAAAAAAACTTTTTTCTCAAATTTTTCTGTTCGGATGTATTGCACGTTATCATAAGCATCTGTTTTTGATACAGTGTTGAAAAATTGGAATTTGGACACTTCGCGATTTAAGTCAAATCTCGGAACGACAGCTTTTCTGAACACCATTTGTGCAGAATAAATCTGCGTGGCGCCATGTTAAACCGACCTATCGCTTGGAATTTACAACTGTTTGATGTCAACTTTCTTCTGCTGTCAAAATAAACACTTGAGTACACACTGAAACAAAATTTGAATTTTTTCCTTGGAATTTTCACACCAAAATGTTAACAATCAGGTGTCCACTTTCTTTAATGAACAGTCCTTACACGACACTGAAGACGGCCTTACAGTTGAGGTCGAAATACGCTTATCTGGCGAAGGATACAAACTCTAGAGGAATTAAATGGTATAGTACTAAATTCGGGTTTTTCATCTACTTATCAGTTCAGAGATGCCTACTAAGAATAAGTATGTGAATTCGAAAAGATCATGTCTCATTAAACAACACTCAAATCGTTCTGGTAACACTGTATCAGACAAAACTAGCTGGTTAAGCTCCATTCTAATTATTTGTTTATTGGTTGTAAAATTACAAGTAAAAAGTTAATATCAATGACACTTACACTGAGGAAAGCAAACGTAAGACTGTCATAAGATTTGCTTATGGAATTACGACACAAGAAAAATCTTTGAAATTCATAAGACCATCGTATGGTTTTCGGCAGATGTTGTTTCCATAATACACTTCGAAGGAATTTCGTAAGATGATCTTATGAACCATCATTGACTTGATAACAAAATCCATAGATAGTCTTATGAATTACGTTCTGAACCATTCTTGGTTCCATAAGACTGTCTTGTGTAATTTGAGCTTTAGATTATAAATTTCAATGAATGAATAATACTAATCCGCGTTGAAAAATAGGTTAACCAACTAGGGAAAATCAAATTTTCATCCATTTTGTCACGCCGCAATTCGATCAAAGCACTTTACTGTAAGCATTAGAATCGATTTGCGATACGACAAAATGGATGAAAATTCGATTTTCTCTAGTTGGCTAACCTATTTTGAACGCAAAGAAGTATATCATAGCAGCGAAACATTATTGAGAAAAGTTGTGAAGAACGCCTGAATTGTTGCAGGTTTACGTTAGGGGCGGATTAATGAATGAGGGGGGATTGTGATTTCTTACGCGTCATACAAATTGTTTTGAATTTTCATTCCCAAATCTTATTGTTTGGATCCAATTCCTTAATCTGTTCGAAAGAAAGTGTTAGTTACAGCGGAATTGATGACAAATAGAAAATATTTACCCTTTGATGCATTAGAAACGCAGTCAGCCAGCGACAAATCAGCAAACACGTCCATTTCGGAAGCCATATTGAATTTCTGATAGTGAAATGAGAAAATTTGCCTCACGTGGTTCTTCACAATGATGAGCGATGGGGTTCATAAGCGTTCTTATGACATTGACAATTGATTGTTATGAAAAAATTACACTTGTCTTATGAATCTCAATCTCGTCGAATGAAATACACAAGTGTCTTATGAACCAACAAAAAAATAATAAAAAACGCGTTCATTAGTGTGATCTTATGAAAATCATGCGAGATTTTTGCCTCAGTGTAGGGGTCCGTGACTTGATCGCACCGGAAAAATAAGCATAATATTATTTCGTCCCCTTAATGCTACAACTAGATAACTCGAAAATCAAAATTTTGGGATGTGCAACTTTGAAAATAAGACCGTTTTACAAGGTGACGGTTAATCGCAGAGGATATGGTACAAAAATAAACTTTAACTTGTGTATTTTGAATCACACGCTTATGAGCTGTAGGTATTTTACAGATCTAATTAAGAAAAATGTTTTGGCATATTGAAGTCAAAAGTTTCAAATTTCGAGTTATCTAGTTGTAGCATCAATGGGACGATTTATACCCATTTTATGAGTTCACAATCGGCTTTCAACGATTTTTAACCCTGATCCAAATCGTTCAGCATTATGCTCTGTTGAATGCTCGGAGATGAACTCGCATCCCGAGTAAAGTGGAATAACAACCGCAGAACATAGTGATAACAAGCAATACATCGTGATTTCATTTAGTATTTATTTGTTATCAATGCCAAGACTCTTGTTAGAAACGAATTTTGAGCTGTCAGATCGAGAGTATGCGTGTATGCGATTGCTGATTATAGAAGCGTATTTTCGTGCAGAAATGATTCACATGGAGGTTTGGCTGTGTTTGTACGTAATGAACTACAAATGTATGTGAAACATCGTTATAGAAGGATTCCATCACATTCACTGTCGGTTCAGATTTGAAGCAAATGCCTTTAACTTACATGCAGTTTACCGACCACCCAGCTTCGATGTTAGGCGATTGCTTCACGAGATAGAAGGCATGATATCTCTTTCAAAAAACAACGAGAAATATGTTCTTGTTGGCAACTCGAATATCTCGTTGAACATTACCACGAATAATATTGTAGGCGAATATATCAGGTTATTGGAAACCTACAATATGCTGCCTACTAACACAGTCGTATCTAGGCAAAGTAGTAACAACATATTAGACCATGTTGTTTGTTCAACTTCAATGATTGAGGATGTATTCAATGAAACTATCTTCACTGATGTGAGTGATCATTGTTTGATTTGTTCTTCAATCAATATGAAATGCCATGCCTCAGAGAGAACTTTGCATAAACGTATCATAGACCATTCTCGACTAAACAAATTATTTGAACGATCGATCCTCAATATACCGCAAAATTTGTCAGTTAACGAAAGATTGAGTTATGTTATTACGCACTATAACGAAATACTGAATGACTGTTCAAGACTAGTAACACAACGAGTGAAACTGAAAGGATCGTGCCCTTGGACGACAATAGACCTGTGGAAATTGATCAAGATCAAAGATAAGTTACTTAAAAAGAAACAAAACAACCCAAATGATTACCATACCACAGAACTTTTTGCACATGTTTCAAAAATACTTCAAGCTTAAAAAGCTAAGACAAAGCGGGACTATTACGAAGGACTTTTAAGTGGAAACAACCAGAAGGTAGCTTGGGAAATCATCAAAAACGTGATGGGCAACCAGAAGTACTATTGCTCACGGCAATTCGAAACGGGGCGCAGCTAATAATGGATCCGCAACAAGCATGATCCAGCTTCAACGATCCTTTCTGTGCAGTAGGACCCAAGCTTTCTTCCATGAAATATAAATACAAATACATATAAAAATACAAATCGGAACAACAATCGCTTTGAATCGTTGGGTTCGTCACAGTCAACAATATTTTTGAAACCTTCTACAAGAAACGAGATCATATTGTTGATCAATCGACTGGATTCCAAGAAGTCAGCAGGACCGGATGGCATACCAGTATCATTCATCAAACATCACCATAGTTTCCTCGCATCGCTACTGATGGAAACTTTCAATGAAATCATCGTCAGTGATGAATTTACCGACTGTCTCAAGATTGCGCGGGTCATACCTGTATTCAAGTCCGGAGATCCAAAAGACATGAACAACTATCGTCCGATTTCTACATTGTCGATCATTGATAAGTTACTAGATAAATTACTTGTCTCCAGAATACTAGAGTTTTCGACAAAACATCATCTCATATATGACCAGCAATATGGTTTTCGACAAGGATCCAGCACACGCACTGCGTATCATGAACTGGTAGACGAAATGTATGACGCTTTAGACAACAAGCAGATAGTTGGAGCTTTATTCATTGACTTAAAAAAAGGCCTTTGATACGGTCGACCATGAGCTACTGCTACGAAAGTTGGAGTCATATGAAATAAGAGGGATTGCCAAAGATCTGCTTAAAAGCTACCTTGCTCTGATCGCCATCAGTGTGTATCAATAGGAGAACATTAAAGCCAGCTTCGCCTCGTGACTACAAGGAAGTAATTTGGGGCCCATATTATTTCTTTTGTTTGTCAACGACGTCGCCAGATTGAACCTTCATGGAAAACTCCGTATTTTCGCTGAGGATACCGCAGTCTTTTACCGCGGTACGCATTGCGATACTATCCTTATCCAAATCAAAATGGATCTTGCAGTGCTATTTGAGTATTTTGGAGAGAACGTGCTGTCTCTTAATCTCAATAAAACCAGATACATGCTGATTTACACACCACGAAGAAAAATTCTTGTACACGGCCCGATTTCTATCGATGGTCATAATCTGGATAAGGTGTATGAGCACGAGTTTTTGGACCTCACTATTGATTATGTTATGAGCTGGGCAGCACATATCAACAAATTGAAATCATGCCACCAACTTCATTGGCTGTATAAAAATATATGTTATCTATCTGTTCAAATCAATTCAAATGATAACATAGTGAGATATTTGTATGATATCTTTGGTATAAACTTTTGTTATCACGTTTGTTATGTTGCCTGCTTATTCAATCAAAAATAAAACAAACTAAGTTATTAAATGCTTGTAATCGAATAACTCAACTTGTTATCTTTTTGTTACTCATTTTTGCTCGGGATACCAATCAGAAAACTGTAAGTTATGATGCTGTTGTTGCTGAGTTACATACACTGAATCAAGGAATGAGTGAGGCGAAGAAAGAGGCATCCCAGTGGCGATACGTTTTGAAACAATCTCAGATTCAGTTAGCAGCCTTAGTAAAGACCAACGGAAAATCAAAGAATCCCAGCAGTTTTTGTCGAATCAATTCGTATGGACACGATTAAGACAGAGAACGTCAAAATACACAACGAAGTCGGCGAATGGCGGCAAAGAAAGCACCATGATCTCTCTTTCAATGTAGACTCTTTAGAACTGGAACTAGGCAAAGCAAATCGACAACTATTGGTCAAGAATTCTGTCGTGTAAGGTCTCCCTTCCATGGAATGTGAGGACACCAGAGGACTTCTCTTTCAAGTATGTCGTGCTATTGTGTTCTCACTCGATGCTACAGCATTTACAGCAGCTAGTAGGCTCTCGAGAAATTCCGCAAAAAAGAAAGTACTCCCATACTGGTAACTTTTCGTGAAGAAAACTGGAGCAGGATTTGTTCGACCATAAACGGAAACACGGAGGGTGCTTCAAATCGATTGTTTCAGCCAACCTTGTTCTCAACAATCTTTGTTCAATGAAAAACTGGAAGGAATTTGCTCACGTATAATGAATGATAGTTCTTGCGTATTGTAAAGGACGTAAACATTCCAGTCAATCAAACCGAAACCAGAGTCGTACGCTTCCAGAACCACGCCGTTTGCTCTTAACTACAGTGACACTGTTCTTCGTCGTCATTTATGCTGATGTCCTTGGTCAGCAGTAACACAAATTTCTCTGTATATGTCTGGCCAAAGCCAGTGATACTACACCCGTAACGGATTTTATTTTATTATTTTTTTCCAGAATCACATTGTTGTCACCACCGAAACTCTTATAGCAACCCCAAGCTAATCCATACAAGTGTGGTTGTTGAATATACTTTAGCTGTAAGTTTATTTAGTTAGACGATATTTGCATGTGCATGAATTCATTAGAACTCACAAAATTTTCAATAATCTTCACAATTAAATTCTTCCTCTACCGTGTCTTCCAAGTTAGGTAGTTCAATTACAAGAATAATAAACTTGTATGATTCATAGTTATAATTAACAAATTCTAATTGTACTCACTTGTAATTCAATTAATGTAGAGTTAAGTAGGGTTTAGCAAATTGTTTAGGAATAATTAATTTAATTGATATTGTATGACTTGCGAAGTTGTTTTTATGCTGATTTTATTTCAGTACAGTCGTGCTATTGTTCCTACTCGCAACACTTGTCAACAGTGGACCCCATAGAAATAAAACGGCCCCGTCTGTATTAGGCCATCTCCATCGCGGGGTGGGTTTGGTCGTCACACACGTTGTACATGCTTGTCCAAAAAATACACCAGTCTCTGATACTCTTGACACTCTCGTCAACAGCAATACATCATTTCAACGACCCATAGTCAACAGCTCATCCCACCGAATTCAATTTATATAAAGTTGAATGAATTTATCTTATTAGTAAGTATTGCAAATTTTCGACAAATCTACCGAGAAAAGTGAATCATTGAAGTGCCCAAGTAGCCCTGCACCATACATACAGCCTCATTTGGGGATTAAATCGTTTTTCTACGGCAACCTCATTGTCATCTAGATATCAACCTCTTAAAACCCCACAAAAGCTTATTTATTAGAGCTCTGGGTCTAATTTGGATGAGCTTAACTTTACCAAAAATATAAGGTCGCATTTTCTTCAGAAATACTCAATAATCGCAGCCAGCCAGAAAACGAATCCCCGTTCGACTTTCAACGATCAATATCCGTCAGTATTTATCATCATCAGAGTCAACACAGTCCATTCATCACTTCGATTGCCTCCATAAGCATTCATAAGCTGGAAGGCGTCCGATGAAGCGAACGCCCAACGAATGCAAAACGCGTCCCACAGACAGCCGGTGCAAACATTCGCGGGCTCCAACACAATCCCACGCATTGTTGAAGAAGGATGGGGGGAGCTCTTGTTCACGCGAAATCACTCAAAATCAATGCGCAATCTGTCGCTCGGTGCGTTCGCGTTGTTCTTGTTCGTTTCCCTGCCACCACTGCGGGTGCCATTCATGAAGCGTAGGTAAGTGAAGCCCCCACCGGCGAGAGTCGGACCACACCGGGCTTATTTGGATTGCAGCGGCTGAGCGCCACGCCGAGCCGATGTTGGTTTTTCTCGTTTTTGTTCGATTGTTGATGCAGAGCCACTTTGATTGCGTTTGCTGAAGGAAGGTAAGCGACGCCGCCGCCGCCGCCACGCACGCCAACAGTCAGTCACTGCCCAGCTGAGCGACGTGTGAAGAAAGCCTATGCAAGCAGTCAGCATTGGAGGTTGCGCTATTGCATTCGGTAGGTAAAGTGATATTTATCGCTCGTATGAATGGAGAAACCCAACGCCCGGGAGTTGAATCATGCACATACTTTTTCGAAGTGCGTTTATGTGTACTCTCGGAGGGGGGAGGCTATTTGAGGGGCGATGCAGAGAGAACCACTTCAAGTCAGCTGATGTGCGTACTGAAAGGCTGAAATTTGCACTGGTTGGTCTTTCGGTCGGTCGGTCGATGGCGGGCACTATGAACTTACTACGAGAAAAAAAGTGTCTTGCAATGTTAATTGTTTCGGTACGAGTCACATGGTATGATCATTGAGCACTGAGGCTGGAGGGAATTCCCAGTCTGCTGAGTGTAAGTAAAGCTGCGTATGAGCGTAAGATCTGCGATTTTGGGTCATGCTGGTTAACCGGTTGCGCGTGTGAAGGTTTTGTTTTACGTAATCAGACCCAGCATATGCCGGGTCAGTAATGTGTTTTATTGCTTTGAGATAATTCCCCAGACCGGTGGTCAGTGGTTTTGTAAGGTAAGGCTGCCGCTGGGTTGACATAAGGTTGAACGATTTTGTAATTGTGGAAAGAAGTAACAGAAATTGAGCAAACATTTGCTTTGATGAGCGAGTTGACTTAATAGCTTTTATGGCATATGTAGGGGATGGTGACTGGCTAATCCCCCGAAAGCCTTAAGGCTGAAAGTCATCCGATCGAATCGTTTTTAGGACGAATGGTTATCAGGCCGAACAGTCTTTTTTCCCTCCTGACAGTATGTTCTAGCAAAAATAAATGCTATTTTTTTTTCTTATTATAGAGGTTTTAAACCTTATGGTTCATTCGCCTCTTTTATTTCTGGGGTAAAAGAACTTCAAATTTTATCGACTAGTTTACATTTTTTGATGAATTTGATTAGTGTTGATTCGTTTTCCTTGGAATTTCCCAAGACTATTTCAATATTGTTACTCATGGCAAGTTCTTCCCTAATCAACTCAAACTTTCTACAATTCAAAAGAATATGCTCAACTGTTAAATCTATGTTACAGGTATCACATTTTCGGGGGCTCATTTTATCATACAAATGTTTTTTAGTTATTATGGTATGGCCTATGCGGAGTCTTGTTAACATTTTCTGTTCTAGTCGATTCTCTCTATCTATCCATTTACTAACTGTTGGTTTACAAAACTGCAGGAAAGTTGTTTTGTTGTTGGACCATTGCTCCTGAAATTTTTTGCGAAGTTGTTGTTTAACCCAGAAGATGACGTCTGAAGCGGGTATCGATCTATAAAGGAGCCTAGACAACCGACCACGTTCAGCCGCTTTGTCTGCTAGCTCGTTTCCTTGAATACCAGAATGGGCTGGTATCCAGCAAACTGTTATATTTTTATGCGCTGTTATTTTTTCAAACTCTTGTAGGAATGGGTGAGTTGATTCACCTTTTTCGATAGCAGTGATACAGCTTGCAGAGTCAGACAATATCACGGTTTCAGTTCTCGGAGCATGATGAGCTGCAGTTAGTAAAGCGGCAGCTTCTGCCGTGTAGACACTGCACTGTGATAGAAGACTTCTTTCGACAAAAAAGGTGGGCCCGATAACTCCAACACCGACTTCGGAACCACTTTTTGACCCGTCAGTGAAAATCTTCATGTAGTTGGCGTATTTAGAGATGAGATGATCTTCGGTAATAACTCTGGCAATTCTGGTATTCTGCCCTTTCTTGAAGGCATGCTTAATAGACAAATCAGTCTTAATGCGTGGTGAATTCCAAGGGCGGCGGCCGACACGTTGCAATTTAGCAATATTCGGAAGCTCAACTCCTACGACTTCGCAGAGAGTGAGATCAACAGCTCTTTGATAGTGCGTATATGTTCGTCTACTTTTTTCGGTTATCTTGCAGTATTTTCGGACGAACAACTCAATTACCCGTAATTGTAATGGAAGTTCCCCCGCTTCAGCAGCCAAGCTATGTGTGGGAGAAGAACGAAGAGCTCCAGAAGAGATTCTTAGCAGTTGATTGAAAACAGGTTGTAGAAGGGTGGTGTTTTCATTTCCGAATAATTCTACTCCGTACAACAGCTTCGATATACAAACTGCATTAGAAATTTTCCATAAAGATTCTCTGCTGGCTTTTGGCGATATAGCTTTGATGAAGTTAATACGGTTTTGAAGAGCTATTTTGGTCTTGGCAGCATGGATTGAAAATGTTCCTCTTCGATTCATCCAGACTCCGAGAAATCGAGCCGAGTTTACCTCGGGGATGACTTCACCGTTCAAACAAATGTCAGGTAGTGAACGGTATCCTCTGTGTCCCGTTCTTTGGCAAACATGCAAGATGCACGATTTAGATGGAGAGAGGCTAAATTTAACGCTTTTTGCCCATTCATTTACCGCCTTAACTGTGTTCGAGAGATGTTGTCGTACTTTGGAGAGTTGTTTCGAAGAAGCCACTAGCACTATATCGTCCGCATAAACCAAAACTTGAATATTTTTCGGATTTACTTCGAAAACTGGATTTATGGCCAATAGAAATAACGTAACTGCCAGCACCGATCCTTGCGGTACACCGTTGTCTAAAGATTTTTGTGACGAAAGTGAACCGCCGTAGCTAACTCGAAAATTGCGATCCTGAAGATAATGTTTGATGCAAGATTTGATGCGATTGCCCACGTGCAAGCGGTTTAGCTGATCCAGAATGTGCAGTCGCCACGCCTGATTGTAAGCCTTCTGAATATCAAGTAACGCAAATTCGAGATGAGTTTTCGAATGTTTGGCGTTCTCTATTATTTCTTTTAGTTTTTCTCTTCTAGGAAAGTGACTAAAAGATGATTTACCATCCTCTCGTAGATCTTCCCAATGCAACTCAGAAGAGTGATGGGTCGGTAGTTTTCCACGGTGTTTCGGGGCATGTTGGGTTTAGGAATGGGTATCACTATACCTTCTCTCCAGCTTTGTGGAAATCTTCCTTCGGCCCAGACGCGATTGAATGATCGCAGCATAGCGTATTTTCCAGCAATAGGTAGGTGTCGAATCATTGGATATCCAATATTGTCGCTACCTGTAGAGTAGCCCTTTGTTGAGTCGATGGCACGCAAGAGCTCACTGATGTGAAAGTCCTCATTCAAGGGTGAGTTCTCGTTAGTAACAGATTGCGGCAAATTGCTTTCGTGACTGACAGAAGTTGCTGAAGCTTGCTGGAAAAAATCGGCGAAGTATTCAGTGATGACGGATGGGTCCTGTTCATAAGTACCACGGATGACGAGGCCTTTAGTTCCATTCTTACTCTTTCCGTTAAGTTTGTTGAAGTTGTTCCATAGCGTTTCGGAGGGAGTTTGTGGATTGAAACTGTTGCAGAATACGTCCCAAGATTCTAGCTTAGCTGTGGACACAGTTTTTCTAGCTATGGAACGAGCCGATTGGAATGCTTTCCTTATACGTTCGTGCTCGGGGTCATTTGTTGCAGAACGTTTTAATTTTCGCAGGGCCTTTCGACGCGTCTTGATTGCTACCTTGACTTCTTCAGACCACCAGATCACTGCTCTTTTGCTTGGCTTGCCAGATGTCCTTGGAATTGATGCCTTAGCTGATTTGAGGATAATATCCCCTAGCTTGTCGATTGAAAGGTCTGCTTCGATTTCCATAGATTCGAGTATGTTGTGTTCGAAAAGAGTCCAGTTGGCGTTTTTGTACAGCCATCGCTTGCGGTTTCGTTTTTCCTATAACGCTTCATGGGAGTACACTTTGATCGGAAAATGATCACTGCCGTGTGTGTCATTAGCGATTGACCAGTGCAGTCGGCTTGCGAAACTTTTTGACACAGCCGTTATATCTATACAAGATGTACTGCCGTGGCGCGAGCTCAAAAAGGTGGGTTCTCCGTTGTTTAACACAATGAAATCATTTTCAACGAACCAACATAATAGTTGTCGTCCTCTTTTGGATGCTTTTGAACTGCCCCAAGCTTCGTGGGCGGCTTTGAAGTCCCCCCCCCCTATGATAAAGGGGGGCTCTGCATTCGATATGATGCTGTTCAAGGTATCGATAATATGTTTGTCTGGACTATTTGGTGGCACATAAATTGAAACCACTGTGATATTGTACGGGTCAAATAAACGAGTGGTACAGACAGGGATTGGGCAAGATATTCCAATGAACTTGTGGGGTACTTCAGTTCGAATTCCGAGACCGGCAGCACCTACACCTTGAGAGTAATGTCGGTCTGAGAAACACCATGTATATTGCCGTTGAAGCGCCTTATCTGCATCTTTCGCCATCATCTCTTGCAAACCGATAACTATTGGTGGGTTCCGATGCACAAGGTGGTACAATTCAGTGTGATTACTCCAAAAACCTCTTATGATCCATTGCAAAAATAATAGGTTTCTGCGTTGCTCCTGGCTAGATTGATAGCTGCTGTCATCGTTGCTCAGGGTTGATTGTTCGCAGTGAGTTCTATCGTTGGATATGGCTGGAATGTTGGAGTAACCGATGGGATTTGATTGAACAACAGGGGGTAATGTGAGATTGATACTTGCCGGGTCGTAGGGGTGGTCCACGTCGACTGCCGCCAGAGGCTCATCGGACCAATCCGGCACCTCTCTAGTCAGGGTCGACGTGGGAAGCCTCGCACTTGGCGAATCAAAGTTTCTTGTGGCGTGATCCTTGCTCATAGATGGATGTACGGTGATTTCGTCTGCGACTTACAGACTTCTTCAGTGTCGAGTGCTCGACTGAAGAAGTCTGTAAGTCGCAGACGAAATAGGCCTATCTGTCAAGATAAGCAACACATATTAGAGTTTAAAGGTATTTGCTCACCTTAGTGATTTTAGTATTTTATTTTTTTTTTGCAAAAAGTGAAGTGTTAAAGTTCATTTGTAGTTTTTAAATACTACAATACTCTAATAATCCCTCCCAAAGTTTAATATAAAAAAGTGTAGTAAATCCAATTTCTTTAGCAAGTGCAGCCACTTGTTTCTGTAGAGATGCTATGAGCTGATCTTTTTTTGCTAGTTCCTGTTGTACTTCATCTTGAACATCCTTACTGAACGAGTCGGTTCTATTTGATTCGTTGTACATGCGCCTTGCTTCTGCGTTCGAAATACCCAGATCTGTTTTCAGTCGCACTATCTTTTCTTCTTCCTTATATTTGGGACAGTCGCGTGAGTATGTGGGATGTCCGCCCTTACAGTGCAAGCACTTAGGATCGTGGTTACATTGCTCCCCTTCAACGACTGTATGTGTTGTTGAGCAGCGTAAGCAGATAGCGGTTTGGTTGCAGAATCTCCGGGAATGGCCGTAGAGACCGCAATTAAAACACATCATGGGCGAAGCATAATATTTGCGAATTGGTATGCGAAGCAAGCCGAAGTAGATAAATTCAGGCAGTATTGTCCCACTCATTGACAGTACAAGTAGTGGAGTGTTCTGCAGTTTTCCGTTGACCCGTTTTTTAATTCGACGCACTGCCAGAACTCCCTGAGATTTCAATTATTGTTCAATCAGCTTTTCGTCAACGTCGAGGGAATCCGGTTCGTAAACCATACCCTGAACAGTGTTCAAGGTTGGATGCGGAACAATTTCCACACGGGTACCATCGCACAGCTCAGTGATTTTCACAAGCTTCTCAGAAATGATCCTTGATTTGGTACGGAGCAAATATCGAGATCCGCGTCCCTCACGAGTAGTGTTGATTGATCTAGCTGCTTCAACGCCAATAATTTGTTGGATTGACGATCCAACAACGAATGGATGTGGTAGAGGGGAGTTTTGTGATAGCCCGTGGTCAAAATCATCTGTACTTTTTGTGTCGCGACGAAGTACTAACACCACAGTTTGGCCGATATCATCGGATCCTATCATCCATTGGGGCAAATTACTACGGCTCTGGTGCCCAGCTGTGCCCCCCGGAGGGGCACTTGAGCTACCGGCAATGGGCCGTAGCTTGCTAACGCTTTATACACTTCGATTTTTTTTTCCAGACGGAGGTATTTGTACAGATTCAGCACCAGTTTGGAAATATCTCTTCACTCGGGCTGTTTACCAGCTAGCACAATAGCGAGTGTGCATGTATGTAACTACACTGTTTACTGTTTTTAACAACTGAACTAACGAGTTTTGGAAAACTTCACTACTCCCACCTGTAACTTGATTTGGGTCTTCTTAATACAGCGGTCGGCGAAAAAAAAAACGAAAATTACGAGCGCTACGAACGATATTGCGGAGAGCTATTTACGCACGCGAAATGCTATTTAATTCATAACTTAGTGTTCTAATGAGTACACCCCAACCTCTTTTTACGACCATTATCGGGGGGTCATAAAAAATCGGTCAACACAAATTAAGGGTTACAATTATGTATTTGAAAAATGCAGATGCGGAAATACTGATTCGAGATATTCGCAAAGTTGAAGCATGGGTTAAGAAGTTTCCAAAATAGCCGTTCAAGTTTTTATATTTTGGTAATACAGGTATGTTTCGTTTTTATCAACACGATCGGCGATTTTCAGTTGACAAAAACGGAACCGTGACAAAAACGGAATAATTTTCTTAGACAAAACATTTTACAAATTTGAAATTGAAATTGCAGTTTTGTCAGGATAATAACAATTTCCATCATATTATTGCACAGTATTGACGTTTAAAAGCTGTAACGACCATTCAGATTGTTTATTCTTATAGGTTCGTAATGAAAGTTGATTGTAGATTCCTATCAATCAATATGTTTTTTTATGAATCATTATTAGTTTCAGTTTTCGTGGTTAGAATTTCAATAAAAGTAATATAGAATATTGAAACGATAATCACATAAATGTCCTATGCATCACGAGGTAAACCATATTTGTAAGGAAGTGAGGCAAGCTGATAATTTTTTAAAAGAAATATTAAACAAGAAACAACTTCTTTTTCTACTGTTCATCCTCATCCTTATTCTTCTTCTTCTTATACTTCTTTATGGCATTACATCCCAACTGAGAAATAGCCTTCTCTCAACTTAGTGTTCTTACACTCTTAAAAATAATGAAAATTACTCTGGACGTAATTCTGGTTAGGACTGAATGACACATGATGTAAGTGATGGAACGACACAAAAACGTGTCCTTCAAGATGTATTGAACAAAAAATGTAATTTTACATGTTAAAGGACACGAAAACGATGGAACTGTGATCGACATTTCCCGAATCAGACACTAACGTATTTTAAAATGGACACAAATTTACGTCATTCGGCTCGCTTCTTTTATGTGCATCCCAAAAGACGTAAATCACATTATTTTTTGGTACTGTGTATATACACTTCCGCAGCTATCAGCTGAGAGCTTTTTTGCCAAGGTACCGTAATTCGGGGTGTAGTTGATCAGTGGGGAGAAGTTGATCATTCCCGTACCCTCATGTATAAACTGTCAAGAGAGCTATGATCCGATTTTAATTATCACAATTTATGTGATGTCGCTTTACCTGATTGCTGCGCTTGATGTTCCTAAATTCGGTTTGACATTCAAGATAATTATACCATGGAAAAAAGATGTTTTAGGAAATGTTTGATGAAATGTTTGATGAACTGTTGTTCTTCTTCAAACAATCGATTATTGCCAGGTCTGTATAAAGACGCCATTTAAATAAACTGTTTCATACATTCCAGATATGTTCAGTGAAACCAGTTTTTAATTAGCATTGAGAATTAAAATTCATTTTCAGAGAAAAAACATATTCTTTTAGTGAGCGAGTTACTAATTTCGAAGAAAATTGCATACCTTTAAGCGTTTAATGTGATGTATTCTGCAATTATCAACATTTAATTCTAAATTTGCGGGTTTATCAAAAATTTTGATTATTCGAGATTTGATTCGGATTTTGTTAACTTAAATTTAGTGAATAACATATCTCTTTAATGTATGAAACCTATCGCAGTAATTGATCAACATCACCCCGGAATCAAGAACTCCAATTCTTAAAAAAATGTTTTTGTTATTACGATAAGATTTTGACAAAATTCCGTTTGTATAATTCGATACACATCCATTCAGTACAGGATTCAAAAATATTTGGATGATAATACATGTGTCTGATAGCAGGCTCAAACTCCCCTGTTACTTCAACCCTGGAGCTGCTTCTCAACTAGGCCAACGAACGCAGCAGCAAACAGGCATCTATAAACACTAGCGTAAACCCAGCTACAATAGATGTTTGGGATATCTACGCAGACGGCTATCGTGAGCGGGAGCAGATCGGATCGGGGATCATCTCTTTCACAGGGAGTTTGCATTCTCAGATAAATGACGTCAACCCGATACGTTCTGCAGTGGTGAATAATCGATGAGAGGAGATGAGGCTGAGTGATACTCACAAGACCGATGGACTAAGCCGAATAAAATCATAGAATGCTGCTTCCGTAGGTAGGCGAGGATCAACTGTAGAGTGGACCTTCAGTTGCATCTCGATCGGTCGGCAGACCCGGAAGAAGCCCTCGGAAACGAAGCTCAAAAGGCCCAATAACTCAAGGAGAGCGAGTTGGAACCACTAAGACCAGTGTTCTTCTGCCAGCAACATTGACCTTGGTCAATACATCTTCGAGTGTTGGAGGAATTATTGCAAAGCTATCGAAAAAGAGTTTCTCGTCCCCCAACAATATGCATCCTACTTGGAACAGAATCTCTCAAAAGTGATCAACTTCACCCCATTTTACGGTACATTTTTTGGATATTTGGTCACAACCGATTGATGATTAAATGTGGAATTGTGTTGCGAAAGTTTTGCAATTGAAATGAATACTTACACAGAAAGAAAAATCCATGTAAATTTCAGCGTAAAATCATGCACATGAAGGGAATGTCAGAAATGTCGCAAATTTACACGTCACATCGTGTAAAATTACAATAACATCATGTAAGTTTCCGCTAGACATCGTGTAATCTAGCATGAACTCTAACCGATTACGCGATAATTGGCATAAATTCACATGATGTTGGTGTAACTTTACACGATGTGTCATGTAACATTAAAATGATTGTGGTGATCTTTCTTCTAAAGTTATTACTACCAACTTCGACAAGGATGCACTAATCACCAATCTAGAATAGCACCACCATCGCCTTTTAGATTTAAGGCCTAAACGCAATGATAGCGAAACGGCAACGGAAAGCGGAAACAGTTCACCAGCATGAACTGTAGCATACTTGTCGACCCAGACTTGGTTCACTTTCGTACGTTGACAGCTCAGTTAAGATGGTGTGATTCATGCTGGTGATCCGGTTCCGCTTTCCGTTGTCGTTCCGCTACCATTGCGTTTGGAACTTCACGTAAGATCACAAATAGACTGGCAATAAACTAACTTAAGTTGTAGTTTTTTGTTGAGTGAAAATAATAATAAATAACTGAGAGAGAGGAGATAGCTGGCTTAGATTGCGAGCTCTCAAAAGTTAAGGGATCTTATCACCAACTGTCACTGGAAAGCCAACACAGTTATTACAGATAATTTTCCAAGAACATTTGACCAATGCTAGAGTGGAATAATCATGTGAGTCTATCAGCCCATTCTGGCAACAAAATCTTCTACAGATTGACAACTACTGAAAAACTACACATTACATATACTTTGCAATTGGATTAAATGGACAAGTGCAAAGCATATCTAATGATTAGTTTTTCGGTAGTTGCTAAACTTCCACTCGGTTGATTAGCCGTAAGCCACGAATCATAATTAATTAAAAACAAGTATTCTACAAATTGCTTAGTTTTGCTTATTGTTGCTAGGACGTGGCAAGAGCAATTCTCGATTGTAAAATGATAGGCCAATCTTATCCAACAGAACATGCTACATTCGATCCTATTGAATAATTGCATAAGAAGAAGTCAAACCTTATTGAATCGTATATGACTTGACATCTACCATGTATCGTAGATGTTCAATATTAACAAAATGACGAAAATTCAACTCTGAGGCTATTAAAAAGCATTTCAATTGCTTCAAAATAAGTATTTAGTTTATATTCGAAACATTTTGAAAATTTAAAAATAAATATTTTTTTTGTGTTGATAAAAACGGAATAATTTGTTGACGAAATCGGAACGTGACAAAATCGGAGCGTGACAAGATCGGAGCGTGATAAAAACGGAACATACCTGTAGATGGCAACCCCTGATAGCCGTAGCGGTAAACGCGCAGCTATTCAGCAAGACCAAGCTGAGGGTCGTGGGTTCGAATTCCACCGGTCGAGGATCTTTTCGGATTGGAAATTCTCTCGACTCCCAGGGCATAGAGTATCATCGTACCTGCCACACGATATACAAATGCAAAAATAGTTAATTGGCAAAGAAAGCTCTCAGTTAATAACTGTGGAAGTGCTCATAAGAAAATCTAGCTGAGAAGCAGGCTTTGTCCCAGTTGGGTCGTAATGCCAGAAAGAAGAAGAAGAATAATAGATGGCAACACTGCTCGATTGTTATCAAAAGAGGGGGTGTGATATGCAAATCAGCCATGGAAAACCGTTCTAGTGAGTCACCGAAATCCGTGAAAATTTGCTATTTTGTTCCTTATCCGAAATAAAGATACACGTGTTTTTGGATTTTTTGATTAGGGTGACCATTCCCGGAATAGGATGACCAAAAAAATCGCGATTTTGCTTAATTTTTATTTTTAAAAATATTATAACTTTTGAACTATTCGACCAATTTTTCAATCTTTTTGGACGAAATGAAAGCTACAGATTTTGACTTTTCAGGAAAATTATAAAATTTTACGAAAATTGTTTTTTTTTTTTTAATGAAAAAAATAAACAATAATTTCCGGTTTTTCGTGTTTTGAAGGCTTCGGGACCAGTGCCGGATTTCGGCTTCGGGGGGGCCCGGGTCAGATCTCATAAAGGAGGCCCCTCTATACAAAATTCAGCACGTTTTGGAATTCCACAAACAAATTTGAATCTGAGTTTTGAACGAGATGGTCGGTCCAAACACATGAGGGGCCCAAAATCAAAGTGGTGAAAGTGACATTGTCGGTTGTGAGCTATATCTATACATTGAAAAAATCGACTGTTTTTAAGCTTTCCAAAATATTTTAAGGTGATTTTTGCGTCCGAAGAGAAAAATATAATCACTCGTAAGAGATTGGCTCGTTTTTTGACTTCTATATTAGTTGTATAAAGTGAAGAATTGCTGAAAGTGTTCAAAACCATTTTCTCCCAAGCTCCTTTTGATTCTAATTAGTACAAGTTTCCAGTAGTTCTTAAGTTACCGCATTCTCTGAAAAATAGAGCATTTACAGTACTAGCAAAAATAAAGCTTCGTGATTGACCTGAAATTTGAGCTATATGTTGAAAATAACTTTAAATTAGATTTGTAAATATATCATCAAATTTTGTACAAAAGTGTCTAAGTTCTTAAACTCAACCCATTTTGACAAAAATGTAAAAATTTTATTACTTAGATATTTTGAAAACAGAAAACATGTCTTTTGCTAAATGCTCACATTTCAACAATATTCATCTTTGAAAATTTTGTTATTTTTCTCAAAATTGTATTTTTAAAAGCTTACAAAATCTTGAAAACATAATGATAAGTTTCCTAACAATTTTCAGATCAATCGGTTCGTTAGAAGCTGTTATACAGTTCCCTAAACTTGACCATTTTTGTATGAAAAGACCGATTTCATGTACTTCATTGTTGGCAGTACTGTATATTCTATTAATTATATTCAAATTTTACTCTAAGCCTTTACTGAATTCAAAGAAAACTTCATTAACTACGGAATATAAAATAGAAAAATATTTATAAATAATGACTACTGCGTCACAAAATAATTTCCCTTTAGTTTTTGTTAGAATTGCAAATATGTTTAACTTTTAAAGATCTGATAGGAACAGATAAACTCTCTGTATTGAGAGTAGTGATTTACAGGTTAAGCCGTATTTTTAAGATCCTGTAACAAAGTTAAGTGCATTTTAAATTCAAATATTTTTTGAATACTAATTACAGAAGAATTAAATTTTGGCTTAATATTCATGATTTTTTGTAATATATTGAAGGATAATAATTGACCATACCATACTGTGGGATTAGACAAAGAAAAAATATATAACTTTAGTATTGGAAAGTCGACTTTAGAATGAATGACTTAGAATGAAGAACGTTAGAATTATATGTCCAAATGTCTAAAGAGAAAATATTGCATGGCATTTTAAAATGTGTTTTGTTCTTAATTTTGATTCCTCGGGAAGCCCCCTTCATCGGGGGGCCCGGGGCATTTGCCCCCTTGGCACCCCCCCAAATCCGGGCCTGCTCGGGACCAAAGGAGCTATTTCCGTTCTTATTTTTTCTTGAAAGTTCAGTAAATTTTACGTTTACTGTCAATTTTTCAGCGATGTATGTTTTTAGTTTTTGAGATTTTTTTTTTGAAAATTTAAAATCAGTCATTTTTTATCGGCACACACTGTAGGTCTCTGCGCATTAGATTTTTTATTTAAAAAAAAAATCATAAGTTTTGAACAGCTCAACCAATTTCCAATCTTTTTTTATGGAATGAAAGCTTAAGATTTCAACTTTTCAGACAGGATTGAAAAATCTGAAAAAAAAAAAAATTGACATAAAATGAAAGTTTCATTTATTTTCATGTAAAAAAATATTTTCTAAGTTTTATATTTTTTTCTGAAAAGTTGAAATTGTAAGCTTTTATTCCATAAAAAAATTTGGAAATCGGTTGAGCTGTTGAAAAGTTATGATTTAAAATAAATAAAAAATCTTATGCGCTGAGACCTACAGTGTGTGCCGATGAAAAATGACTGATATTTTATTTTCAAAAAAAAAAATATCTCAAAAACTAAAACACATACATCGCTGAAAATTTTACAGTTAATGTAAAATTAACTGAACTTTCAAGAAAAAATGAGAACAGCTATAGCCCCTTTGGTCCCGAGGCCTTCGAAACACGAAAAAACGGAAATTATTGATATTTTTTAATGTAAAAAAACAATTTTTGTGAAATTTTATTTTTTTTTCTGAAAAGTCAAAATCTGTAGCTTTCATTTCGTCCAAAAAGATTGAAAATCGGTCAAACGGTTCAAAAGTTATAATTTAAAAATTAAAAAAAAGCGAAATTGGAATTTTTTTTGGTCACTCTATTTCGGAAATGGTCACCCTACTCAAAGAATCCAATAACACATGTATCTTTATTTCGTATAAGGAACAAAATATTCAATTTTCACGGAATTCGGTAACCCACTAGATCGGGTTTTTCATGGAATGGCTGAATACCAAAAATAATTAAAGATGACTATACCGAATGTTTACCAAAGTTGAAGGAAGTATTGCGTTGCATACAGTCTGCCGGAGATTTCAACTTTTCAGACAGGATTGAAAAATCTGAAAAAAAAAAATTGACATAAAATGAAAGTTTCATTTATTTTCATGTAAAAAAATATTTTTCTAAGTTTTATATTTTTTTTCTGAAAAGTTGAAATTGTAAGCTTTTATTCCATAAAAAATTTGGAAATCGGTTGAGCTGTTCAAAAGTTATGATTTAAAATAAATAAAAAATCTTATGCGCTGAGACCTACAGTGTGTGCCGATGAAAAATGACTGATATTTTATTTTCAAAAAAAAAAATATCTCAAAAACTAAAACACATACATCGCTGAAAATTTTACAGTTAATGTAAAATTAACTGAACTTTCAAGAAAAAATGAGAACAGCTATAGCCCCTTTGGTCCCGAGGCCTTCAAAACACGAAAAAACGGAAATTATTGATATTATTTAATGTAAAAAAAACAATTTTTGTGAAATTTTTTTTTTTTTCTGAAAAGTCAAAATCTGTAGCTTTCATTTCGTCCAAAAAGATTGAAAATCGGTCAAACGGTTCAAAAGTTATAATTTAAAAATAAAAAAAAAAGCGAAATTGGGATTTTTTTGGTCACTCTATTTCGGAAATGGTCACCCTACTCAAAGAATCCAAAAACACATGTATCTTTATTTCGTATAAGGAACAAAATAGCCAATTTTCACGGAATTCGGTGACCCACTAGATCGGGTTTTTCATGGAATGGCTGAATACCAAAAATAATTAAAGATGACTATACCGAATGTTTACCAAAGTTGAAGGAAGTATTGCGTTGCATACAGTCTGCCGGATCACAAATGTCCATGTGGCTGGCAACACTGTTTAAAAAGAATAAAGAAAAGATCAAAACCATAAAACTTGAGCGGAACGGAAAAATAAAATGCTTAGCAACATAGGAATACTCTTCAACTGTAATCCATTTTTTCATTAAGGGTTCAAAATCTTGTCGTAGCTGGCAACACTGCTTAAATGAAATTGCACCACCAGGCAGTACAATTGTGCATGCAACTTTTGTTTTTCGGATATCTCAGGATCCTGACCACTTCGAAAGATGGCATAATTGTTCAGTAGCTCAAGCGCTATCATTATAAAAGCTATGCGATTCAAAATTTTGCCACCAGGCAGTACTAGTAAGCATGGAACTATTGTTTTGCGGATATCTCATGATTCTGAGTTTAAAAAATGCCGGGCTCGGTGGTACTTACTTACTTATTTGGCTTTACATCAATTATCTTGATAAAGCCTCGCCAACTATAATTCGCCAATTCACTCGGTTCATGGCCGCTTCTCTCCATCCTCGACTGTGACCAACACTCTCCAGGTCCTTGTGCACCTGGTCAATCCACCTAGCTCGCTGCGCCCCACGCCTTCTTGTTCCGACCGGATTCGTAGCGAACACCATCTTTACAGGGTTGTTGTCCGGCATTCTTGCAACATGCCATGCCCAGCGTATCCTTCCAGCTTTAGCTACCTTCACGATACTGGGATCGTCGTAGGGTTGAGCGAGCTCGTGGTTCATCCTTCGCCGCCACACGCCGTTCTCCTGTACGCCGCCGAAGATCGTCCTTATCACTCGGTGTTCGAAAACCCCAAGAGCTTGCAAGTCCTCCTCGACCATAGTCCACGCCTCATGCCCGTAGAGGACTACCGGTCTTATGAGCGTTTTGTACATGGTGCATTTGGTGTGGGGGTGAATCTTTCTTGACCGCAGTTTCTTTTGGAGCCCATAGTAGGCGCGACTTCCGCTGATGATGCGCCTTCGTATTTCCCGACTAACATTGTTGTCAGCCGTCAGCCGTCATCAAGGATCCGAGGTAGACGAACTCGTCCACCACCTCGAAGGTATCTCCGTCGGTTGCATTCACACTTTTAGTTGTCAGTCCTATCACGAAAAGTACTCATGAATAGCCTTAAAGTTCCTTCACAAATTTCATAACGCTAAAAACGATAACGCTTTTTGTATGAATATATCACGAATTTTGTATGATCTGTAACATTTCGAGGACACCCACCCACCCCCTTCAGCGTTATGAAATTTGTGAACAAGCCCTTATTCAACGCAACTTGTTGACGGCGTTGACGTTGATTCGTAACAAAATCAACGTTAACGGCGTTAATCGTTTAATAACGTTAACAACCCTGGTAGGGAAAGGGTTTTTTTCCGTCTTGGGTGATAGCAAATGCTTTGAACTATGATATATTAGGAGTGGAAAACAGAAGCAAGTGAAATATGCAACTACAAAGTACGAGGAAAGGGACATTGGGATTGAACCCACGACCTTCTGCTTATGAAGCAGAAGCGGTAGTCATTGGACCACCAACCGCGTCTCCAATTATTATTTTTAAGCTGAATTGTGGATTAAATCTTATTAAACTATGGATCAATGCACGTGTTCACAAATTTGACGTTTGAGCGGTGCCGAATTCACTCGTTTCCATGGTCACGTAAATAACACGGCACCGCTCAAACGTCTCGTGCATCGGTCCATTGCAGGATATTAAAATTACACCAAAATAAAGGTTATTTTGAAATCTCCGCAGCAGAGAGCTGCGGAGGACGACACCCACTTCTTCGCATAACTTCTTGAGAACAAACGAAAAGCTTTTTTACGCTTTTAATTCTTTTTACGCTGAAAATTTGAACTTACGTTCCCTCTTTTTACGTTCCAATTCTTTTTACGCTTCCCAAGTCGTGAAAGGAGGCTTGGCTGTACTTTTGAAATTAAAAAAAAAAGAATTGAATTTGAATTGTTCGACAGACTGTAGACTTGCAAAAGGTTCACTTTATTTAACAAACTTTGAAATGATCGTCATTGGAAGTGTCGGCATAAATGTGTTTTGTGATGGTCCAGCCAATCGAGTTTTTTTCCTTTTCATATGAATAAAATATGATAACACATGCTTTTGTTATGATAGCTGTAAGAAAGTTGCATTTAGCTGTTTGTTGAACAAACTTTGCATGGTTCGTCAAATTTTTCATATAACTTGAATGTATTATAGGATCTTTTCGTAATGGAAATTTCCTTAACTTCCTTGGACATAGAGTTTCATCGTACCTGCCAGCCTGCCACACGATATACGAATGCAAAAATGGCAATTTTGTCAAAGAAAGCTCTCAGTTAATAACTGTGGAAGTGCTCATAAGAACACTAAGCTGAGAAGCAGGCTCTGTCCCAGTGAGGACGTTAATTCCAAGAAAAAGAAGGAGAATTCTGAAGAGCAATCGCCAAATATAATTGTGCCGTTGGACTTGCTTTGCGTTTTATTCCATGAGCGATGAAGTCACCAATGACCACCAAACACTATTTTGAAGCAAACTAACTTGCTATCTAGTGTCTTGAAAAAGCAAATTGTATGTAAGTGTATTTACCGAGCTCTGTTTGAACAGAAACGCCTAAAGTTTCAAAAACTTTAGTTTCCAATGATGAAAAATGCGCATGATTGCAACTTCCTCGCATGCACCATCAAGTCAATCTTTACGATAGCTTAGCTTAGCTTAGCTTAGACTGACTACACATATCAATGGTTGTTATTCCGTGATTGACCGAAGTCAGTGAAAATGCACAAAGAATCAGCTAGAAGTTCGGCTGGGATTGGCCATAATCTTCTTCAGTGTGCATAATTCAGTGCCTCTATTTATACATGGTCAATAACGGCGCCGGCCACGTCCTTGCAGTCAGGTGGGATTGAGGGAAGGAATGTTAGTGTGTAATCTTTGCTATTTGGAGACCGTGTTTGCCTCTGCATCTCCACAAAGGTTACTGGGAGGGATGTTTGTTAATGGGAAGGATCGTTGGGTCACAGGATTCACTTTGATAAGCGATTAGACCATGATAAATAATTATTTGTGAGATATAAACATGCTTATATGTAAATATAATATTTTCATTTGATATGAACAACATCTATGTAGAGAAAAAATATGCCGACACTTGATGTGACGAACGTTTCAAAGTTTGTTGAATAAAGTGAACCTTTTGGAAGTCTACACTTGAAGTGTCGAACCATTCAAAGTTTTTTTTAATTACAAAAATAAAGGTAACAAGAAGAAAGTGTTTTGAATAAAAAAAAATTAGACATAAATAATTTATGAATCAGAGTTTATGTCGACACTCACAGTGACGAACCATTCATATTTTTTTGAAAAATCATATTTACGTCTCACCGTTGTAACGATTAAAGGTGCAGTCATACATATTTTATAGATTAGAAACAGTAGCATAAAACGAGCTCACCAATTGATCCGTCATCCTTGAGCAGCAACAATCCTCTTTGAACTTCACTCGTTTAATAGGCTATATAAAAGCACTCAGAGAAAATAGGCGTGCAACCCGTGAGGGAAAACAACTGACGACTGCTCGGGCTTTCTTGACGCACTGCCCAGGAGCAAGCGTCAACGTCGGAAGATCAAAAAGAACTAATCGAAAGCGGCACTTTTTCACTTTACTCGATCGACGCGCGACATGTTTGATCCTGCCCTCATCGCTGGCCCCCGCAAGAGCAAGCTTCAAGGTCGGAAGATCAAACACAACTCCCATCAAGTCAATCTTTACGATAAACAAAAAAGTTAGGATCTCTGTTGAGTTTTGATCCAGGTTTCAAATAGGTTTCAGTAATAACTGCTGTATGTACTTTATTAGCTTTAAAAAAATTAAACAGCTCGTCCTCTTTACCATTCAAAGAACAAGCGTTCCAATTTAAAATATTTAAATTATTATTTATTGTATCCATGAGGAAAACGTAATCCAATAACAATTTATTTAGTAAATTTTACACCAACTTGGACTGCTTCACCCAAGTAACCAGTAAGCACGATAATGCGGCACGGTAACAGCATTATATGCGCATATAGGGTAATCATTTGGTGCATGTCATTTTTATTTACGCATATAATGCTATTATAATGCCAGAAATGGCGAAATAGCGTGCCATTATAGTGTCAAGATATAATCGTGCTTCTCTACACCACTGATGCTGATATAAGACCACGTGAGAAACGTCAGTTGTTTTCGCCAGGTTTTTAGGGCGAATATTTTGTGCTTTCGCGTACGCAGCCAGAGAGCTTTCGCGTATGCGGCCAAGCAACTGGTACACGAGGTAAATAAATGAATGAATGAAAACGGAAACCTCTAATAGTATGCAAAAATGTAATAAAATGATACAGATAGTACTTCTCCGTATCAGACATATTCGTTTTGGTGGTTTTCATCCTTTTGAGGACTTGCAATTGCCACATTTTGATCCTCGTTTTATGATGATGAAATTCCTCATTTTGCGTCTCGAACCTGCGACACCCGTATTGTTGAGTTGTTGAAGTCCTGCTCCTTTGCTCCTACGGCCACATAAGATGAATAGTAGTGGAAAGAAAAGTGACCAATTTAAACCATCACTTTTCCCCATCATAAAACCTGCAATTGTAGTAGTGAGAAGATTTATGTTTGACTCCCTCTTACCACAATATGCAAACACAAAGCACGTGGTATATCTGTCAAAACACTGGATGGCATTTAAACATGCCCTGTATTCGAATATAAAGCCAATATAGTGCTTATTTAATGCCTGTATGCATCAGGCATGGGGCCCAGATAGCCGTAGCGGTAAACGCGCAGCTATTCAGCAAGACCAAGCTGAGGGTCGTGGGTTCGAATCCCACCGGTCGAGGATCTTTTCGGGTTGGAAATTTTCTCGACTTCCCAGGGCATAGAGTATCATCGTACCTGCCACACGATATTACGCATGCAAAAATGGTCATTGGCATGGTAAGCTCTCAGTTAATAACTGTGGAAGTGCTCATAAGAACACTAAGCTGAGAAGCAGGCTCTGTCCCAGTAGGGACGTAACGCCAGAAAGAAGAAGAAGAAGATGCATCAGGCTTAGAAGCATTAATGATGCTGTAATAGGGTTTCTATGCAGCGGAAGTGCTGTTATAAGGTGTGTAAGCATTTGTGATGCTATTATAATGCATGTACGCATCTATGATGCTGATTAAGGGCTTATTATTAGTGCTTATGGTTACTTGGGCAGTCATATTGGTGGCTTTGAACATTGCATCAATCATTAGATTCAATTGTTCAGTTAGAAAATTAAAATCAGAGGCAGACATATCACTTGAAGTGGGCACATTATCTGATGATTTTCTGTTAGAAGTTTCCTGTGGCGGCAGGATTTTTTTCCATTTGATTTGAAACAATTAAAACGGGTACTCGTAGCATGAAAAGGGAAAGAGTTCAAATTCAAATATCGGCAAAGGATTTTCCTCGGGTAGACACATTCGATATTAAAAGATTCGAACGGCTACCCGAAGGAATAAAACGAGTTTGTGAATGAGCATGACTATAATCTTCCTATGGGTATGATTCATAATCAAACGATCGTTAATTAAAAAATGAGCATTGTTCGATACTCTACCGGGGCAATTCCGGAAACAACCGTTACTGTAACGGACATTACCGTCCATCTGCCTGATACGAGTCTGGACGAGTCGCCCACGCGAAGGGCAAGCCCAAAAGTTAGACTTATGTGAGCCCCCGCAATTTGCGCATACAAACTTTGTGGTATCATCCCAGGAAAGACGTTCTAGCGTGAGTAAAACCTCCGCAAATCATGCATTTAGCATCCATGTGGCAATGTTTAGTACAATGACCCCACTTTTGGGACCGATGGCACTGAGTGGGGTTCTGGAAATTTTGTAAACTAAATAGTATTCTTTAGAAAGCCCTTTCCGAATAATGTCAGATTTTTTGCTTGGACTGGGGAAGATCCAAGTAAATAATTTAATCCATTTTTGATCTCTTCATGTGGCTTAAAGTCACTTGAGAGTCCTTTCAAGACGTCTTTGAACAAACGTTCAGTTTTGTCTTCATAAGTTAAAAGCATGTCTTCTCAGCTTTAAGATGTTTGAGAAGAAGTTCACGTTCTTTCAGAGCTTCCTCCAAAGCGTGGCAGTCTCCTTTCTTTGCGATTTGGAAGAAAACCTTGATTCCCCTAATGGAATTCAAGATCTCTTGCCTAATACCTCCAAATTCGGGACAACTGACCACAGCTGACCACTATAGGCGGCACTCTTTGTTTCCTCCTGTGAATCAAAGAGCTTGGGCTAGAGGCGGCTTCGATTGGATGTCCCGAAAGTTTGTCTAAAGCATCGAACTGATTGCTCATTTCGATACAGTTATCAACATTAATCATTTCACATATGGAAGAAATCGCGCATTCCGATGAAACGTCTTTTCTCGGAATTTGGCCACGTGTGGCGACATTATCAAAACCCACTTATTTTTAAGGAAGCTATGAATTGAGAGATTTACTCTTCATTTTTGCGTGGTAGCAACCATGTTCAATGAATAAACGAAAAGATGAGTGACTTTCTATAAGGTTATCTCCAAGACGGCGTCCAAGAAGGGATACCACCGTTAGCTTCCTTATATTTTTAATTGCATTAGTCATTTTGAGAACTTAGAGCAATTGAATTGTACAGGTCGGACTCGATTATCCGGAATTTCAGACTCGATTATCCGGAATTCGTTTTTTGATGTTCTTGTCTTCCAATTGTTATGCATAAATCTGAGATAGATATACAATATGAATGGTTTTGCAGTTTTGAACGTATTTAAGAAAAGGGGGGTTTGAAAAAGTGTTTTTTTGTGTATGCTGGTCAATTTTTTTTTATCCTTGTAAAGATCCTACTGTTCCTAGAAATAAGGCTAGGCCAACGCATCATATTTATGAACAACGAAAAGAGATAATATTTAAATTCTTTTATCGAAGATTTCATTTTTTTTAGTGATTCGTTTATCCGGATAAAAAAAAAATCGATACTCCGGATAATCGAGTCCGACCTGTACTAGTATATCATCCATCCCTCAACATTTCGTCGCCATTTAAAATATCTAATTCAAGATGTACACTACCCACCATAAGTATGGAATCGCATATTCAGTATTGCAACACCCCAGTTGAATATTGCAGCACCCCGAAAAGTTTAGCATCATCCGTAAATTATAACACTAATAACGCAATATCTTGGAAACCTTACTTTCTAGAAAGCAGTTGTCTTCAGCAAAGTTGTTCAGAAGCCTTACGGCGTTCATCAGCTGAAATTTTAATGCGCCATTTTGCCGCTACCTGGCGCTAGTGTGCATGTAATTTGGTCATATTCTAGCAGGCTCTAGCTCATGAACCTAACCAGTTAGAATGTTCGTGTTTTCAGCAAAGTTGTTCAGAAGCTTAAAAGCAATCTGGGGCAGTACTGATTGGTTAACAATTTTGCCACTACGTGGCGCTAGTGTGTATGTCATTTGATGATGATGATGATGATGATGATGATAGTCCCGCCACATACCCCTACAAAGGTTTGAGCTAGACGATACATCTTTAAGATAATTATTATGATCAATTTAATCAGATATTGCAAAACGAAACGGTCTGATTATTTTTTACAGATATAAATAACATAGAAATTTTCATACTAAACAGCACCAAAGAAATTTTGTAAACACATTTGATCATATTCTAGCAGGATGAACCTTATTAGTTAGAAGGTTCGTGTCTTCAGCAAAGTTGTTCAGAAGCTTAAAAGCAATCTGAGGCAGCACTGATTAGTTAGCAATTTTGCCGCTATGTGGTGCTAGTGTACAGCTGAGAGAGGAGACAGCTCACTGACAGTTGGCATGTTTTCTTGCCTTCTTAGACTTCTTTTTTAGTTCTTGGGTTGTGCACAACGGTCTAATGATCTTATTTTGGTCAAAATCATTCACTTCTTGTTGTTCACTATGAAATAGGTATGAATAAAAAAATCAATAGCAGTTGGCCAACACACGACTATTTTTTTTTCTCTGTTCGGATGAGCCACTGCGACCAGTATTTAGATCTATTGTGGCATTACCCGTATCCTTAGTGTATAGTGCATGTCGCATTACTCCATTTCCATTGATAGGTAATGAAGCATCGATTTCTGTACAGTTTTTGTTTTGATTCCTCAGAAATTGATGAAAATCGACTATGATGAAAAGGTCCCGCTATTTACACCCTTCATAGAAATTTACATCTCAGCGAAGGCGCGCCCCTTAGCAAACATAATCGATTAAATTTCTGAGGAATCAAATCGGTACTCCTGATATTTGACCATGCAACGGAACTCTAGTCCCATCCTTGTTTCGCTTTAAGTTTAGTCCCAGAAAAATACTAGAAAAAAGGGGCTTTATGCTAGCAGCAAAACCGAATCAAGCTAGAAAATATGTTTAGTAATCAGCATTCACGTGAGTCCTTGAATTACCAGTACTTACAGTCCTTGTTGAGTTAATACTCATGATTGTTATCCTGGCTTCAAGTGTAGTCTCGGGATTGACCAACTCCGAGTCTTTAACCATCTGCTAAGTAAAATAGATTAATTTTCAGAAACTGTTGCCAGTAACAAGAACTTTGTACCGCGAATCCTTGAATTACCAGAACATATTACCCTAGCCCAACAAACAAGATGAGACTAGAGTTCAAATTGGTTGATCTTACCCCGTAACGCACCACGAAAAGGTGATCTACCCGCGTTACGGGTAACACACGACTATATTTAAGTATTCAACTTTTTAAAATGTGCAGTCATCGAAAAACACAGAGAAAGTTTAATAACGTTTACTTAAATTTTGACGGTATTTTACGCTTTGCTCTTGAAATGTGTGGTTTTCCAGTGTCAGTTTATGACAGGTTCCCTTGTCTTTTGGGATCTCGAAATCTAAGCCATCTGTCTCCTCTCTCTCAGATGTGCAGGTAGGGGAATTCGGGGTAAAACCGACACCCTAAGCTTATTGATAAAATTTGTGTACTTTCGCTTGTTAAACGAACCTAAAACTGTTGTAGAATCACATATTGGTTATAAATCTATCAATCCTTGCGATTGCTGGATGATATATAAAGGTTATATATTGATTTGAATCAAATTGATATATCATCAATTTTAGCTGAGACAATTGAGAGTGCGGGTAAGATCGACACCCTGTTGGGGTAAACCCGACACATCCACTTTGAATAGAATTTATACGTTGTGAACATCGCCATCACAATGCACATTGCACAAATAATGCTTTGAACAGGACTATCGACATTTATTACCGTTTCCTCCAAAGGATTTTTCACATATTACGTAAATTATTGAGGAGAGGCAAAAGATCCACTAAATATATGTGACAATTTCATGCTAAGATTTTAAAGTTGGGGTGAATACACATGGATATTTTTAATTTGTGTTCATAGAGTGCTTACGAAGATGAAGTTGTAGCGAATGATTGGTTGTGGAACTAAATACTGTTTTATTTTAACATAACAGAGAAGTATAATTATTTTTAGATAATAAAAACCGTCGAACCTCATGGTATTTAAATAAGCAATAAGATTAATTTATGTGAAAATATGTGTTTCGCTTGCATAAAATTCTATTAATTCTTCAATTTTAATTGAGAAAAATTTCACCAAGCTTCATTAAATAAGTTAAAACGTGATAACATAGAAATATATTTTATTAAACGTAATGAAAGCTTGTGGCAAGCCATATGGTGTCATATTTTACATGTTAACAAGTTCGCCATCCGTGAACTTCACTGGAATTCGAAAATAAAGACTCACATAAACTTCAGAGATATCTTTCGATTAGAAAGATTACCTGAAGTTAGATTGTGAAGCAAAGAAAGGTGTCGATTTTACCCCAAATGAAAGTGTCGATCTTACCCCGAGTGGACATTTATTTTTCGATAGCTTTTTCTGCTGTCGAAAAATCAAAAATTAATTTCTCCTTCATGTTGTATCAACGTAATAATAGTAAATGATAAGGTAGACGCAGAACAAATAATGATATTTTAAAAAGTTCACACGCAAAATAGTTAAAGAATAACAGCGAAATATTGCAACTGCTGTTGCTTCTATGTTATCCAATATGATTTTGTTTTTTATTTTGGCAGTTTATTGGTAGCGTCAGTTGTAATGTCATTAGAAACACAACATTTTACAAGTTAAGATAGAGCGTGGTGGAAACTACATGAAAATCTGCTCAAAACATGAAAAATCAAAGGGTGTCGAGCTTACCCACAGTGTCGGTTTTACCCTGATTTCCCCTAGATTTGGTTATATTTTCGCGGGCTCTAGCACATGATCTTGACCACCTAGAAAGTTCGTATATTCAGCAAATATTTAGAAGAAGGCATTTTCTACGAACCTGTTTACTGAGACAAAATTCAAAACATTGTGGAATATAATACAGTGAGGACCCGATTTTGTCAGCCCCTTGATGAATGTTATGCTGACAAAATGGGGAACCTGAAAAAATCGGGTCATTTTATTATGTTCCTGTTTTTCAAATTTCGACGTGTTAGTGATAGCTTGTGAACCGCGTCAAAAACTTGCATGGACTTTTAAGAGTTCATTAAAAAATTACGTAACGCAAAATTTGTCAATTTTAGACCCCCTTTCACCTCCACGTACCAACTTTTGTATAGAAAATTTTAAATTTTTGTATGAACCGTTACACTATGTAAGACCCCCTCCCCCCCTTGTACGTAATATTTGAATTCATCAGGGGGGGGGGGTTGAGAAGATCGGTTCTTAACATTTCATTCACGATTTTCACGACAAAACGATCATTATACATTACACTCTTTTTGCATGAAACATAAAACTATACAAGATACCCACCGTATTTTTTCATAGTTAGCTAAGTAAAGTCCTAAACGCGTCTTATTTCAGTGTTGAGTGACAAGTCTATTCAAAGTCTTGCAGATTTACCTATTGGAAGAATTCCAAAGATTCGATTCGTTGTGGTCCCTTTGATCGGCAATTTTGCTTTGTCCAGTAAGACAAATGGAAACCTGAGTTCCTAGTTATACATGATCGATGAATTATCTAAGAATTTCTCACAGAACACAGAAATTCCTAAAGAAGTTCATATTAAAATTCCTCTTGATTTAGAAACTCCTTCGAAATAGCATAAATAATTGCCTTGAAGCTCTTCTTGGAATTCATTTTAGTATAATTCAAAGAATGTTTCATACGAAGCTTTTACTTAATTTTTCCTAAACATTGTTTCAAAACTCAATGTTTGGAAATGGAATGTATGTAAAAATATTTCTTACTGTATTATAACCAAGAAATTTTCTTTAGTTTTCATGGATTTTTTTTGCTGGGTTTTTAGCGCAGAAGTATTCATAATTTACATAACATGAAGTTGTGAATAAATCTTATATATTATTCCTGTACCTAAAAGATGATTTAATGCTTCAAAATGATTTTGGTGAAATTCCTAGTCAAGTTCCTGAAAATCTCGTGAGCAAATTTTGAAGTTTATTTCGAGACATTCTGAAGATAAAAATGGAATGAATTCAACACGACTAAAAGAAGATAATTATTGAAGTAATTACTTGAAAAATAAAAATATTCTATTAGAATTTGAGTGAAGTTTGTGGTCGAGTTCAAGTTCAAGCAAAAATAAATTTTAATTTAGACGAAAAACCCTTTTGGTGTACCCAGTATTTTTCTGGAACAATTTATGAAATTATGGCTTGGAAATTTTTGAAAAAAAAAAACGTTCCAACAGGAATCCATAGATTAATTTTTGAAATAGTATTGAGAGAAATTCTCGGAAAAAATCCTTGAATGAACCTACACTAGACTGATGCAAATTTTGAAGTTTTTGCTCCCCTATGCTTAAACGATGTTAAATATGATGAAAATGATCCTCCCAAATTTGAAGTGATTCGGAAGAAATTTGGTTGTGCACACGCTTTTTGAAGTTTGTATGGAAATTACTATGGAAAAGGCAAACCTTTTGTGTTCAGTCCTCTAACTGCTCGTCATAATAATCTATGGAAAAGTGAACACCCTCATCTCATGTGAAATCTTCTCAGCTACAACTTTGCCGAAGACCACATTTTGATGGGACGTAAGGATAATTTGTTATTATTGATAACTAAGTCTTAATCATGCTAAGATGATCATTCAATTACTTTCAGAGCAACACTGCTTTTTTGCTGTAAAACATAGTAGCCTGGATTACTTTGATCTATTCTTCCCGCCAGGAGCACCACTGTTGCCTGCCGAACAGCTGGTGAAGCATGCTACATGCAAACCCACTTTATGATGATGAATAACAATTTATCCTGAGGTCCAATCAAAATATGGTCTTCGAAAAAGTTGTAGCTGGGAGTATTTCACATTAGTAGAATTTGCTCACTTTTCCAATAAATGTTATGACGAAGAGATAGGGGGTTGAATACAATAAACTGGCGTTTTCCATAGTAATCTCCATATAAACTTGAAATGGCGAGTGCACAGTCAAATTTCTTCAGAATCACTTCAAACTTTGGGAGGATGCTATTTACCATAATTAAAATCGTTTAAGCATAGGAGAGCAAACATTTCAAAATTTGCATCACTCTAACCTACACACATGTTTTTTTTTTGTCATAAACTCGGCTGTATGAATCCAGTTTTTTTTTATTAATTTTAAGCATGATTTAACTAGTGAGTTGCCAAGTTGCTATGTAACGAAACACAGTTATGATACTTGAGATCGCTGTTCATAACTCGTTTAATATATGGCATACTCAATTGAGTTTTTATGGAAGAATTTTTAGAATCAATTTTAAATTTTGTTGAGCAATCTCTGGAGAAATTCGAGGTACAGCCAGGAAGAATTTATAGAATAATTTGAGGAGTAATTGGAGAAACACGTTGGAGAAATATCTGGAGGATTATGAATGATATCTCGAGTGGAATTCCTGTGGGAAATACGAGGAGTTTTATCCGATTACTCTAATGATAATATTCTGCTGACAATAAATTTTGTAGAACCTTTTTGAGTTTCCCAACAGATTTGATAAACCCTTCGAATAATTTATGGCAAGAAGTTTTTCAAAAGGCTGATTGTTTGGTATACTCCATAAGTTTTCCAATCTATCATCATGTAACAATTATATACATATGAGTGCTGGAGACAATCTTTTAAGAATACAAACGCATGATTAATTCCTGTAATATTGTTTTTAGCATCGTCCAAAGGGGAGGAGGCATTCCCATTGCCCTCTCTGGCTACGCCAATGCGTGCATGAGATTAAACATCATCATCAATTTTGATGAAAATGTGGTAAAACATGGCGAAAACATGTTTAAAAACATGTAGAACAGGCTGACAAAATCAGGTCAAAAAGCTGACAAAGTCGGGGGTAGACAAAATCGGGGGCTGATAAAATCGGGTCAATACTGTATAATTGTTTACTATGTGTTAAAAAAATTCAAAATTTGAATTTTTTTGTTAAAATAGGCTATATAATGCCTTAAGGAATAGTACACAGATTTAATTTAAAGTTATTTCCAACATTCAGTTCAAATTTCGGATCCATCATTTCGCTAATAGCAGAGCCACCAATCGGTGCTGCCTCAGATTTCTTTTAAGCTTCTGAACAACTTTGCTGAAAACACGAACATTCTAAGTGGTCAGGTTCATGAGCTCTTCTTCTTTCTGGCGTTACGTCCCCACTGGGACAGAGCCTGCTTCTCAGCTTAGTGTTCTTATAAGCACTTCCACAGTTATCAACTGAGAGCTTACTATGCCAATGACCATTTTTGCATGCGTATTTCGTGTGGCAGGTACGAAGATACTCTATGCCCTGGGAGGTCGAGAAAATTTTCAATCCGAAAAGATCCTCGACCGGTGGGATTCGAACCCACGACCCTCAGCTTGGTCTTGCTGAATAGCTGCGCGTTTACCGCTACGGCTATCTGGTTCATGAGCTAGAGCCGTCTAAAATATGACCAAATTATATGCACACTAGCGCCACGTAGCGGCAAAATGGCGCATTAAAAATTTCAGCTGATGAACGCCGTAAGGCTTCTGAACAACTTTGCTGAAGATCGCAGCTTACTAGAAAGTAAGGTTTCCAAGATATTGCGTCATTAGTGTAATAGTTTACTAGATGATGCGATTCCATACTTATGGCGGGTAGTGTATATGCTTCATGGTTCCAGTCAATTCGATTTCCGCAGACGCAAATATTTGTTCTAATGTTATTGCATCTTAAGTGGAATTGAAGCGTCCCATATGACGAAGCAATCGGTTCATCGTCTCCGACCGAAGTGGATACCTACTTGTTGGGCTCATACTTTACCATTGGCAACGGTAGCTAGACGCGTCACACATGAATACAATCTGCATTGATATATCTATAGACGTTGTTGGAGGAACATGGATAGGCTGCTGAACTGAGCATCTTTCACATGTTATCGCGACAAAAGGCAAGTCATCCTGTCCGCTCATGAATGGACAGTGTTGCCTGTTGATCCTTAATAAAACCGATAAGCGTGTCCTTATTGGATGGCAACCCTTCTTCTATCAAGAAGTCCACTTGAACAGCTTAATCCAATAAGCAACACCATACGAAGGACCTCTTCAAACTGCAATTTTGAAGCAGTCCCTTTTCCACCGTCTTTCCTCGTTAGTTTAGGGAAGACACTCTGTCTAAAGTGACATATGCCCGTTTGTTCGAATATGTTTATAACTTTGTTTCGCAAAAGCCAACAAGATAACAATTACAAACTTGAGCCTGTTTGCGAAGGGCAAGCACAGAAGCGTCTGACCAGCTGACCGACCACCGGACCGTCGTCGTCGTCTGTCGTGCCCCCGATAGCTGAGCTTTTCCTTTGGGTAGGCAAGTCTAGCACCTTTACCCTTTCAGGACCAATGGGTCATAGTAACACAGTGTCTATATTTGTCAGCACGAAATCAAGGACGAAAAAATCTTTCGCGGCATATTTTGCTTTTTATATAACGTCCATGATACGCCAGATATGTCAAGAAAAAAGTCGCCCTGAAAGGGTCACAGGAAGGTTTGGGCCTTCTCCGAGGGAAAAGATAATATTTGCACGGTTTCATCGAAGAGGGGTAGGCGGAGTAGAGGCGACTCAAACGGAAGTTGCTGACCGTAAGTTGTTCCTTTGCAGAGGCAAACTCTTCTGCATGGCTGGCTTCTACGGCTCAGGCAAGGACTTCTTCCGCCTGATGAGTTCTTTATCTCCTCAGGAGGAGTTCCGCCCGGACGCAGGAAGCGTATCATCCCTTCGAGGCTTAAGACTAAGACAGCAGACACACATACACACATTTTCATCCATCCAAGGCGTCTTTTCCTCATAGCCAAAGGCGTTATGTGTAAGGTGTTGGCCGATGTTGTTGCAAGCAAGGCGCCTCGAACCGACCACCGACCGAAGCCTCTGGGATCAGACCCGGTGATTGGGATTGGGACTGCACTGCACACTAACAGTGAGCGAACCGTTTGTTGTTGGTACAGCTTTAATCGGTTTTCCATGAAGTCGACGTGGACGATGAAATGACAGAGAGCAAGAAGCCTCTGGGACGACATCACCGCCGCCGCCGACACGAGACGAGAGCCAAGATGGTGAATGTAATTAATCTCAAGTAGCAATTTAATTTGTAATGTACTTCGATCAATTTGTGCTGTCTTCCGAGAGGTGGACCGGAATTTCGTCTGTATCTTTGGAAGGCAGTGTGGAAAGAGCACGTCTCAGGATTTACGGAATGGCTCTTGTTCGATTCAAACCCGTCAGCCGGCAGAATGACAAAGTACCGTTTTTGTTCCTTTTGTTAGGCAGATGAGCATACTAAATGGTTTTCCATTTAATTACAGTTTGATGGACTGAGTTGATCGATTTTCGTTTGAAGATGTTTGAATCCAGTTGTAATGGGTGAGTTCTAGTGCAATCAAGCATGGCGTCACATAGTTCTATTTCATGACATTAAGTAGCAACATAGTTAACATAATGAATATATGCTGATTGTATAAAGTTTTATCTTATGAATATAACTCTGAAAAACTCATAATAACACTGTTCGACACAATAAAAAAAATTGGAAAAACCAGAGTCGCATCTATCTGTTTTGTTTTGATTCTGTGATACACAGAGTTCCTATTCAATTTACTCCATTCCATGAGCTAAATAACGTTTGAACCGTTTTCAATCTGAACAGTGTGCAGATTACCGGGGTACAAATTAAATGTGGTCAAACCAACGGGGGTGCCCAGTATTTGACTCTTGAAGCGCAAAAAAAGAGTTCAGAGACAAAATGTCAAAAAAAAAACACAATGTCGCAAAAACAAAAGCAAAACTTTTTAATGCTGCTAATTGCTGTTTTCGGAAAACTGACTACAACACAAACGGGCTCACAACCTTTTTGCGAATAAGGAAAAAATCTCAAGAAAATTTATCATTAAAAAACAGGGGGAAACATTGTTGCAACTTTTTCAAGTCGTGATTAATTATTGATTAACTCGATACACAAAATCAAAATTGTTTTATGGTTGCTTACTACGCTGCCCATAACTGCATATTTGTAACATTTGACAACAGTAGGCACTCAGTAAATGGAATAGCAATTGTGCATTTTATGGCAGTTTGGAAGGAAACTAAATTTTCTAAAAATTACCAAGAACTCAAAAGCGCTTATAGAAGGCTGAAATTTTGTACAACTCATGTCGCAAACTGGGTGAATCGTCAGAAGAATTATGGAAACGGCTAGTGGTGCTATGCCACTTAGCGAATATTGTGAACTGAATAATTGCCTTGTGAAGTGATACTAGTGAATGTGGTTAACAGATAATCCTTAAATGTTTGAAAATTGTCAGCGTGTCACGATCAGTTGTCAAAAGCAATCGAAAAAAGCAAATTAGTGTTTGATTCTTTATGTGCGTTACTTGCTCTTGCGGGGCGAGCGAAAAAAGTTAACAGTGATGTGCACATAATACGGCGATGGATTCAACTAGAATCCAACTGGTGAGATCGTTCTGAACTACAAAATTTTGAAACCACTAAATACGTGCCAGAGTCGAAAACCTAATTTTAGATTCGGGAAGTGTGAACTCGTTTCAGATGTCCATTTGATATCTTGGGTGTGTGTATGAACAGCCATTCTTGAAATGGGTCGTTGGAATTGCAGTACAGCTATCACCTTTCATCTTCAGGGCTAAAATTGTCTGCATCTATAAAGACATCATCGTGTGTCAATAAATAGCTGCAAACAAATTTGGACATAGAAGCACTGCCGGTCAGTGGGAGGTGGATTGTAAACACACATACATACATACTCATGTCGCAAACTGGGTGAACGTCAGATAATAATTCTGATAGAAAATTTATTGCTATCTACTACATTACGAGGCTCATGCTTAATCTCAATGTAACTGTTATGCGGTTTCAATTACACATGCGATAAAACAACTTGATTATTTTTCGAATATTCTAGAATAATATCACAGATTTCAGTAAGTTGAACGAAGTTTTTAAAATTTGATTAACTCGAAATTGTCAAAAATGTCTAATGTGACTGATATGCAGTTATGGGCAGCACGGTACTTTACCAACACGGAGAAAGTTCTCGAAAATTGCAATGCAGAGTCGCAAAACACGCAGTTCGCTCACTCATTGCTATATTCTGTTCAAGTTGTTATAAACTGTTGTTTCGAAATAAGGTTATTACAAAAAAAGAAGAGGACAATGCATTTTTCAAACTATTGACGATTTTAGTTTAAAATCATATAATTTTCAAAATTTTGTTAATCAGTTTAAACAAAAAAAAACGCAGTTTTTTTACAATAAACAGAAAAAAGATAATCTTCGCAATTGCGACAAAAGATTGAGAATCCAATCGCGTCTTTCAAAGATATCAGCATTTAAAAACTACCATTTTTTCGAAGAAAATTTCTGATAACTCTGTAACCATAAAAGATAGAACAGTAGGCTCTTCGGCAAAAAGTTCTAAAAGTGCTCAGAACAAAGTTTTTGCGAGAAATTATCTTATAAAAAGTTATCAAAAAAACTATTTTTTCAGTACTATCCTAACTTGTTCGTTTAAAAAATAATAACTCGCAAACCGTAAGAGGTAGAAATTTGGGTTCTTCGGCAAAGTGGCTTCAAATTGGTTGTTCTAAAACATCGTAAAACATTGTATAGGCCTAAATGCGTTAGCAAAAACATTTATATTCTGATCTCGTAAACCACGTGGGCCACCCTAATTTCACATCACTGAAACTTTTGCCTGAAAAATTTGGAGAGTTTTTGCCGAAGACACCATGTATCAAAAATTGACGGTAAAGGCGCAATTATTTTTGCCTTTCGACATTTTGTCCCTAAACCATACTATGCTCAAAAATTTCAGTGTGTAATAAAATTTCATTGAAATTTGTTTTTCTTCCGTAATAAGCAGGATGTTTATTTAACTCTTTTTTTTTTCTTTTTTATTAGTATCATTCCAAACATTACATTCATTTCTTATATCTAGGTGTTCTGTGTTATTAGACAACACTATCATCCTAATTGGTAAAACAGATTTCAGATTTAATTAACATTTTGTTAACAACGTATTACATTTCATTTGCCGTAGCAGTTCAATTTTTTTTACAGGTGAGTTGATTTCACCTGCTTACAAGAGGAAAAAAAAACCTTTTTAATATACTTAACCTAACTTAACCTAAACATATAACGCATTAATCGTGGCAATAGAAGATTGTAACGATTTTTGCCTGAAATTATTAATGATTGTATTTGACATTTTTTCCAATGTTTCAACATTGGATATTCTATGTAACTCATTTGTACTATACCAGGGAGGAAGCCTCAGAATCATTTTCAAAATTTTATTTTGAATTCTCTGCAGAGCTTTCTTCCTGGTATTACAACAGCTAGTCCATATTGGTACAGCATACAACATGGCTGGCCTGAAAATTTGTTTGAATATCAGAAGCTTGTTCTTAAGACAAAGTTTTGATTTTCTATTAATAAGGGGATAGAGACATTTTACATATTTATTACATTTGGCTTGAATGCCCTCAATGTGATTTTTGAAAGTTAAATTCTTATCAAGCATGAGCCCTAGATACTTAACTTCATCTGACCAATAATTAACCCCTCTCATCGTGACAACATGTCTAATTGAAGGTTTCAAATAAAGAGCTTTTGGTTTATGTGGGAATATTATTAGTTGAGTTTTGGAAGCATTAGGAGAAATCTTCCATTTTTGCAAGTATGAAGAAAAAATATCCAAACTTTTTTGCAATCGACTACAGATGACACGCAGGCATCGACCTTTGGCGGAGAGGCCTGTGTCATCCGCAAACAAGGATTTTTGACATCCCTGAGGTAACTCAGGTAAGTCAGATGTGAAAATATTGTATAGTATTGGTCCCAAAATGCTGCCTTGGGGAACACCAGCTCTTACAGGAAGTCTTTCAGATCTGGAGTTCTGATAATTAACCTGAAGTGTACGATTTGAAAGATAACTTTGAATTATTCTAACAATGTATGTTGGAAAATTAAAGTTTTTTTTTTAATTTTACAATAAAACCTTCATGCCAAACACTGTCGAATGCTTTTTCTATGTCTAGAAGAGCAAGACCAGTAGAATAGCCTTCAGATTTGTTGGAACGGATCAAATTTGATACACGTAAAAGTTGATGAGTGGTCGAATGTCCATGGCGGAATCCGAACTGTTCATTGGCAAAAATTGAATTTTCGTTGATGTGGACCATCATTCTGTTCAAAATAACCTTTTCAAAAAGTTTACTGATGGAGGAAAGCAAACTGATTGGACGATAGCTAGAAGCTTCTGCAGGATTTTTGTCTGGTTTCAAAATTGGAACAACCTTAGCATTTTTTCATTTGTCAGGAAAATATGCTAATTGAAAACATTTGTTAAATATATCAACTAAAAATGATAAGCTACTTTCTGGAAGTTTCTTGATGAGGATGTAGAAAATTCCATCATCGCCAGGAGCTTTCATGTTTTTGAATTTTTTAATAATAGTTCTCACTTCTTCCAAATCAGTCTCCCAGGGATTTTCGAAAACGTTCTCTTGATTGAGAATATTTTCGAACTCCTGAGTAACTTCATTTTCAATTGGACTAGTAAGTCCTAAATTAAAATTGTGCGCACTTTCAAACTGCATAGCAAGTTTTTGAGCTTTTTCGCAATTAGTTAGTAATAATTTGTTTTCCTCTTTCAATGCCGGTATTGGCTTCTGAGGTTTTTTCAAGATTTTAGATAATTTCCAAAAGGGCTTAGAGCCAGGGTCCAATTGAGAAATTTTATTTTCAAAAGTTTTGTTTCTTAATTGAGCAAAACGTTTCTTGATTTCTTTCTGCAAATCCTGCCATATAATTTTCATAGCAGGATCGCGAGTGCGTTGAAATTGCCTTCTCCTCACGTTTTTAAGACGGATCAAGAGTTTAAGATCATCGTCTATAATCACGGATTGAAATTTTACTTCACATTTTGGAATTGCAATGCTCCGGGCTTCAACAATGGAATATGTTAAAGTTTCAAGAGCATTGTCAATATCAAGTTTAGTTTCTAAAGAAATGTTAACATCAAGATTAGAGTCAATATACGTTTTATATATATATTAAAGTCGGCTCGTAAATAATTGAAAGTAGAGCTGAAAGGATTGAGAATCGCTTCTTGGGATATTTGAAATGTAAAAGAGACATGATCAGAATCAAAATCAGCATGAGTAATTAGTTGGCTACAAAGATGACTAGAGTCGGTTAAGACCAAATCAATCGTAGATGGATTTCTAGAAGACGAAAAACATGTGAGGCTATCAGGGTATTGAATTGAGAAATATCCTGAAGAGCACTCATCAAATAAAATTCTGCCGTTGGAATTACTTTGAGAATTATTCCATGACCGATGTTTGGCATTAAAGTCACCAATGACAAAACATTTTGACTTATTGCGAGTCAATTTACGCAAGTCAGTTTGGAACAAATTAACTTGCTGCCCAGAGCATTGAAAAGGCAAATAGGCAGCTATGAAAGTATATTTACCAAACTGTGTTTCAACAGAAACACCTAAAGTTTCAAAAACTTTAGTTTCAAATGATGAAAACAGTTGATGTTTTATACGCCTATGAATGATGATTGCAACTCCCCCACATGCCCCATCAAGTCGATCATTACGATAAACAAAAAAGTTAGGATCTCTTTTGAATTTAGATCCAGGTTTTAAATACGTTTCGGTAATAACTGCTATATGCACGTTATTATCCGTAAGAAAATTAAACAGCTCGTCCTCTTTACCATTCAGAGAACGAGCATTCCAATTTAAAATATTTAAATTATTATTTGGATCCATTAGAAAAACGTAATCCAATAACAATTTGATTTGTAAATTTTACACCTACTTGGACTGCTTCAGTCATAGTGGTGGCTTTGAACATTGCATCAATCATTAGATTCAATTGTTCAGTTAGAAAATTAAAATCAGAGGCAGACATGTCATGTGAATTCCCATTGGAATTTCCGGTAGACTAAGAAGCGGAGTTACCTGTGGCGGTAGGGTTTTTTCCATTTGATTTGAAACAAGTAGAATGGGTACCCATGGATCGAACAAGGGAGGAGTTCGAATTTCCTGCTACGATATCGGCAAAGGATTTACCGTGGGTAGATACATTCGAAATTGAAAGATTCGAGCGGCTACCCGACGGATTAAAATTAGTTTGTGAATGAGCATGATTATGATCTTCCTGATGGGTATGATTCATGATCAAGCGATCGTTAACTGAAAAATGAGCATTGTTCGATACTCTACCAGGCAAATTCCGGAAACGACCGTTATCGTAACGGATATTATCTTTCATCTGCCTGGCACGAGCCTCAATGACCCTTTTGCGTGAAGGACAATTCCAAAAATTGGACTTATGGTTAGCCCCGCAATTACAGCATATGAATTTGGTGGTATCTTCCTTCACTGGACAGACGTCTTTGGCGTGAGAAGAACCTCCGCAAATCATGCATTTAGCATCCATGCGACAATTTTTGTACCATGACCCCACTTTTGGCACCGACGGCACTGAGTGGGGTTCTGGTAATTTCCTCCAGGTTTCTGGAAATGTTCCCATGTCACACGGACATCGAACATAAGTTTTGCTTTTTCTAAAGCTTTAACATTATTTAGTTCTTTTTTGTTAAAGTGAACTAAATAACATTCTTGAGAAAGCCCTTTCCGAACAATGCCAGATTGGGTTCTCTTTTTCATAATGATTACTTGGACTGGGGAAAATCCAAGTAAATCATTTATTTCATTTTTGATCTCTTCAGGTGACTTATAGTCACTTGAGAGACCTTTCAAGACAACTTTGAACAAACGTTCAGTTTTGTCGTCATAAGTAAAAAATTTGTGCTTCTTCTCTTCAAGATGTCTGAGAAGAAGTTCACGATCTTTAAGAGTTTCTGGCAAAACGCGACAGTCTCCTTTCTTTGCGATTTGGAAGGAAACCTTGATTCCCCTGATGGAGTTCAAGATCTCCTGCCTAAATCCCCCAAATTCGGAACAACTGACCACGATAGGCGGCACTCTTTGCTTCCTCACTTGAATCAAAGAGCCTGGGCTAGAGGCTGCTTCGATTTGGTGTTCGGAAAATTTGTCTAGAGCATCGAACTGATTGCTCATTTCGATACAATTATTCATTTCACCCTTGGAAGAAACTTCGCATTCCGGGGAAGCGTCCTTTCTTCCATTCTTGCCACGTGTAGTGACAGTTTTAAAACCCACTTTTTTGGAAGGAAGTAGTGAATTCAGAGATTCACCCTTCCTTTTGTTAGTTGTTGATACCATGTTTAGTTAATAAACGAGAAAGACGTGACCTTCGAAAGGTTTTTTCCCAAGACGGTGTCCAAGAAGGATTACCACCGCTAGCTTTCGCCAACGGGTCCAACGAAAAACTTCCAAGAGCAGAGAGAATTCGTGTACGCACAGCACGAAGGTACGATGCGCACTCTTTATTTAACTCTCGTTTTCGTTTAACCACCCTTTATCCTTAATAGTAAATGGATTTTTATTTCTTAGCATCAATTGCTTCCATTGCATTCCACCTGTGCGAATTCTATTACCTCAAACCAGAGTTGCTTAATATCAACTCATAACAATTAATAATTATTAGTATCTGATTCGTGTATTTTTTGATTCGGATTCGGACGTATCACTTCTCTATCCCGTTATTTAAGGATATTCTTGATGAGTTACACTCTGTGTTTTGTACCCTTGATTAGAAAAACGGATTTTTCCATATTCCAGTCGAGGAAAGCAGCATAAAATACACGTCCTTTGGTACGAATTCTACCCAGATAGAGATCCTGAAAACACTATTTGGATTGAGCATATCACTGACGGTATTCCAACGCTGCGTTCACGACGTCTATCGCGATCCGATTGCCAACGAGGTGGTGATCGTCTATTTCGGTGATCTTTTCATTACTTTTTTTTTCCTTACTTAAAACGTGTTTATTTCCATTATTTTGTGATTTGTTACATGATAACAATTTTCTGTTCTACAAAACAAGCACGTGATCGTGTATTCTTCTATTTATATATTTACCTATATATTGCAATTCATAATGAATTTCAATTCTTCTACAGATACATCTTCTCTATCATTTGCAATAGCATACCTTAAAAATTCTAAAAACATTTTCGATGCGATCTTTCTTTCTAACTGATTGTATGTTCTCAAAACTGGAAATTTAAAATCATCAAAACTAATATTTCTAAATTTACGCCTGTTTAACAATTTAATTTGTGTTACAGTAAACCACCAACAGTTTCTAATTTTGGGGCATGTAGAAAACCTATGCTTCAAATCCTCAATTTCTTGAGGACAATAAACACAGTTTGGTGATACACGACTGCCAAACCGAAACTGTTTTTCAGCACAAATGATTTTCTCATTGATTAAGAGAAACCATGTTACTTGATGGTCTGAAGAAATCTGTCTACTGAATACATTCTTCCAAATAATGTCCCATCTAAATTGTGGATATTTCTCCGTTATATGTGGTTTAGGTAAGTTAGAACAGAAATGATTATAAATGCTTTGAGATGTTGGATTATTTTTTATGTTTTCGGAAATATACGCTAGTTCTAAATAAACAGTTTTGAGAAAATGTGCATTGAACGGTAAACCTTTCATGTTTGGAGGATTTTCAATTCGATCAGTATAATTATGTAAGAAAGGTGAAGATTGACGCAGTCGAAGAAATCTGTTGATTAGCAACGATTTACACTTATGTTCTGGTGAAATGAGACCTAAACCTCCTCTTTTCCTTGGCAAACACAGTTGATTGAAAGAAATTCTTAAAGAACAACGATACCACAAAAATTTCCAAAGAGCGATTTTATTTTTGTTAGAGTTTTCTTATGGACCGAAACCGTTGATGCCGTATGCCACATACGCGATGACGCATAAGTGTTCAGGAAAATGATTTTTTGAATTAAATTTAAATTTCCGAATTGACTATTCCAAAGCATATACCTCAAATTTTGTAAAATTTCGTCCCAGTTCTTTTGAATCATCGCATTGCTATTATTATTGAACCAAATTCCCAAAATCTTCAAATACTCTTCGTGCTCCAGCCAATCAGGTAAAATGAAATTATTATTTGATCCTATCCTCATTGCTTTCGTTTTATTGTAATTAACCTTCGCCCCAGCAACTAATTCAAAATTATCGAAAATTTGTTTCACTACACTCAGTTTCCTCACATCAAAAATGATCAGACTTATGTCATCTGCATAACCTACCAGTAAGTCCATTTCATCTTCACAAATATTCTGGATCTTTTGCAAAAGAGGCTCAAGATAAAAGCAAAACAGAATCATTGCCAATGGATCTCCCTGTCGTACTGATCTTTCAATTCTAATCGTTTCAGACATATTACCGTTAATAAGAATCCTTGAATACGTGTTATTCTGGCATAACCTCATAAAATCAACAAATCTGTTATTATCTGTTATGTTCCCATTTTTGATAAAGTCGCTAAAAGATACTCGTGATTTACCCTATCAAACGCCTTTTCAAGATCGGAAGAAATGAGCAACCCCTTTTTTCTTTTCAAATTTATCTCCACAATTTTATTTCTTATGCCACAAGTGGCTTCAAAGATAGTTCTGGAACCATTGGAACACTTCTGTGTATTTGATAGTAAAGCTTCATTCAGTTTAACTAATCTGTTATTGAGGATTCTTGAAACTAACTTGTAGTCAAAGTTCAACAATGTTATTGGTCTAAATCCGCTAATGTCATTGTTTGTTTTTTTTTTCTTTCTGATCAATACTATTACTCCTTCTAAAAATTTGGTTGATGTTTTTCCGTTAATCACTTCATTTACCACTAACAGAAGCTCTGTCTTGATGATTTCCCAACATTTAATATAAAAGTTTTTTGTTAATCCATCTTTTCCAGGACATTTTCTTGATTGGCTCGTTTTAATAGCTTGAAACAACTCTTCTTCTGAAATGGTATCCATTAACCTACTATTTGCTGGAAAATTATCTTGTATAGTCTTTTGCGGCTCGAACGAATTTTCGATAACTACATTACTTTTAGTATACAAATTTTTGAAAAATGTGGTGATTTCTTCAGTGACAATCTCAATATCCGCTTCATCTTGACCATTGATACGAAGAGTTTTAATATGAGTTTTTTCTCTACGTTGTTTTTGTTCTCCTAACTGAAAAATCGAAGAATTTTCCCACTGATGAAGGTTTCAGAACGACCGTAAAAGTTATTTGACATTTCTTTTCGCAGCGCCAGCATCTTCGCTTTAACTTTGTTGATTTCACTCAAAACATCTGGATTAGTCAAATAATCGTTGTATAAAATGTTCAACGCCGAATAAAAAAACTCCATGGTATCGCTATAACGTCGTTTCAATATACTATATTTCCATTTGAAAAATGACACTGTTTTAATTTTCGCATACTCATTCCACCAGGAAAACCATGAATCGTAATATCGCTTCTGCCTTACCCAATATATCCACTTTTCTCTAAACTCAGCTAAATTTTCATCCGTCAAAGCCAAATCGTTCAAACGCCACAACCCTCGGCCAAATGGTCTACCCCAATTTGGCAACTTAAGCTTCAAAATTACAATTTTATGATCGGAGAATGCACAAACATTTATCCGCACGGTGCTCACGTACCCTTTCAAATCATCGCTTACATAAATCCTATCAAGCCTCGCTCCTGACCCGCTTCTGATAAAAGTGAAATCAACTGCATTTTTGTGTACTATTTGCCAAACATCATTTAATTTTAATGATTGCACAACAAACTTCAACGACTGACTAAAATTCGAACCGTGGTTAGCATCTTTTTTATCTATTACCGAATTGAAATCACCTCCAACAATTAATCTTCCGTCTCCACTATTAACGTAGTAGTGAATAGTGTCTGCAAAAAACCGCTCTCTGAGAGATTTTTGAGCCGTTCCGGAAGGTGCATAAATATTACATATGATTGTGTGATTCTCGATCTTTAAGCTTATTACTCTGGAGTCAATACTTTTCTGTACATGTGAGGTGTTGATATGAGATTTAACTAGTATTGCTGTGCCGCGTTTATTTAAATCAATATTCGAAAAAGTGTCAAAACCGCTGATCGTAATGTGCTCGTGTACTTCCTGCAACATCAAAATATCCAAATCCATCAAATAGATAAACGATCTCAGAGCATTTATTTTGTTTTCATTTGCAATTCCGTTGATGTTTAGAGTACCAATATTATACGAGAGCATATCCATTTTATGATTATTTAGAAGAATCCACCGATAGACCAATCTTCTTTCTAGAAGGTGACTTGCAACCACTTGCATGAGTACCATCCATATCATCATCCGAGATATCGAGACCATCAAAATTGTTCGAAACCTCAATACCAGAGGCGATTGGGTTCACAGCCATTGAACCACGTGCTAGTTTCGATGTGGCAGTTTTGGCAGCCGAGCTTTCTGTGTTTTCGCGGGGCGCTTGAAACTTTGAGTTAGTGTTAGTGTTAGTAGACTTGATCGCTAGTTTTTCGTTTGATTCTACGGTGTTAGTAATTATTTTCTTTCTATCTCGACCTTGACTTGAACTCTTGTTGAATAATTGTGTTAGGTTGGTGTAGTTCGGGTCTACCCGATTCTTCTCTGCTTCACTGCTAACAGAATTACGAATTTCCTGACTAGTCCCTGTCTGATTAGAAGTTTTCAATACTCCTGCATAATCGACACCTGATGCTTAATTAAGTTTTGAACAACCAAACAGCTACAATACCAACACTACAATTATTAGAAGGAGAAAACTTTGATATATATATATAAGCAACCATAATTCCAATTGATAATTTTGCAACATAAGGAGAAAGAATAGCCAATGTTAAAATATATGTAATATTAAAAAAAATATGACAACGGAAAGGAAATATTCATGCTATCCAAATATCCCTTTCGGCTCAACAGTATCAACGTCAAGTCTTTTTTGAGCGTTACTTAAAGACTGAGAAGGTTAATAGACACTGTCAACCCAACATGAGTAAGTCCCGTGAGTTCAAATCAGCGTACATCACGTACAGACAAACCAACCGCAGGTTGCCACCGCAGTCCGCCCCATCAACTCCAACGAAATGTCACAAAGTACCAAGGCTGACAGTAAAACTGACAACACTCAAACCGAACCCGTGTGTATAGTCAATCAGCTGAGGTCATGAATCGTTCGTGCGCTCGTCTCTTGGAAATCCCCCGCCATTCACAGACAGCATAGCAGCAAAGCAACAAAACGAGTGCGCAAAAGTAAAGTGCACATTACGAAAAAATAAAAACAAATGCCAAGGTGCAATAAAAATCAGACGATCATTTAGAAGTTGCGAGAAGAGAGAGAAGACAAGACAGGCGACCGAAGCGAGCGGGTAAACCAAGCTAAACCAAGTAAAGAAGCAATCGGCACGTGAAATGAACTGAGTAAAACGATCAAAGCACTATGGTCTGAATCGACAATTTAGCAGGTGAAGGTGTTTTCTCTGCTCTTGTTAATTTGGAAACTGTAAACTTTTGAACGGCAAATATTGAAACATTTTGTGAGAAATGTTTCCCGTACAAAGTAGAGTATCCGGCGGAATTTGAAGCTGTCTAGAATTTTGATCAGAACGGTATATTGCTTGAAAGTAGCACAAACAGGATTTTTTTTATTTCCGTACGGGTTTGGGCTAAAAGGTCTCAGATTTTCATGAAACTTTTTTCACAGGCAGGGCTCATCAATATATGAATAAAAAAAATTGAGAAAAATTCAGGGTCGCCTATTTTCCCGGAAAACTCAGTTGGAAATTTTTCGTTTTCCCCTGACACTACTTACTTTGAAAAATCATAACTCAAGAACGAAGCATCATAGAAACAAAGTTTTTTTTTTATGAAAACGAAAGCAAATTTTCTCAGGAATAAAAAAAAACTGGAAAAAGTTTTCTACAAAAATTTTCACCGTTGAGAAAATTCGTAAAGAAAAGCCGGAAAAACTATCCTAACTCGTGGAAAATTTTCAAAAAAATATGTTTGAGAAGGTAATTTTATAAGCTTTAATCACTGAAATTTTTGAAATGTTATTTTTTTTCGTTTTTGAGTTATGGCCAATTTTGTAAAAAATGTGCAAATGTGCCATTTTGAGCCTTTTCTTTGAACAATCATAACTCAAGAAAGAAGCAACGTAGAAACATCATCAAAAGTGTTCATAATAATATTTCCAAAAAGCTTGCTGACCTACAACAAACAAATAAAAAACCTTAACAAAACCTATATAAGAACCACTCTATTCCATTTTTTTCTGAGAAGCTTTATAAAGTTTATTTACGACCATCTTCTATGAAGACATTATACATCTTAAATCTATGGGAAAAGAGAACTCAATTTTTTCCCGCTAAATTGTCGATTCAAACCATTGTGCACATGTTTGAGCGCCTCGGTTTCGGCTGAGCCAAGCCAAGTACCCCACCCTCGTTGTCGGCAGGCAGCACACCGGGTAGACCCAGACACAAAACCGATCACACCCTATAGCCTAGTCTCCGGCTTCAAGCCATCCAAAGTATACACGTCGTTGTCCGCGTTGATGTCATAGTCCTCGTATTTGTCATCCGTCTACGTCTACCTGACTTCACCTGCTTGCGGCCTTAACGCTTCGGAGTCCGTTGATTGCAGCAGGTACTGCAAAGTGGGGTAGCAAGTGCAGAATTTGTCCCACCACTGCCATCGCCTTCAGCAGTGACACATAGCGCCATTTGCTTGATTTTTTTTTTCGGAGCTCTTGCCGTGTCGTGATTTACAAAGTTTCGTCGAGCTCCCAGTTTGAAGTTCGGGCGTCGTTCTGCTGGATGTCAGTTTCCAATCTGTGCCCAAAGAATACGGGAAAACTTTCCGTCCAAGTGGAAATTTCATTACCACGCTTTTGGCGCGTTATCGGTCTGAGTGAGTGGAGGCTGCAAAGTGCATCTCGTCGTCTTTAGTTTTTTTTTCGTTTCTTCGTCAGTGCAGTGAAGACGTTGAAGACGACCGACGGAATCGGTTAAATTGAGTGCACAACACGGGTTGAAGAGTGGAGGAATTTCTCAAGAGGGTGTTCTGCAACGCTTCGCGTTCGTTGTCCGTCCATTATTAGATAATACCGGGGGAACAAATCTCGTTTCTTCGCCGGGCTGGATCTGGGCTGAAAGAAGAAAAGCTCCACGTTCTTCATAGATCTTACGACAGTCAGTGGAAAAGAGAAAAGGCTGTGTGCTCTTTTTTCTTCTTATCGTGAAGGCCGCCATCGTCACGTGCGTCGTTATTGTTGGAGCTGCATTTGAGGGAGGCGAAGGCTGAATTTCGACGAGAAGAACACCAGCAGCCAGAAAATGTTTTCAAAAGTAAGTAATAACCGTTACACAATGTGAAGTGACGCGTGAGTCGTAAGATTTAATGGATTTCCCCACAGCTGCGGTAATCTGGGAACGTTGATGCGATTTTCGTTTTGGATGGGTTTATGGCTTAATATTCGAAGAATGGATTTGTCGTACATTGCGCAGATGAACGGAAATTGAACGTATTAAACTGTGTTAATAATATTGAAATATTTATTCAACTGCAATAGTTATTGACATTCTTTAGCCGATCGGTTAGAGTCCGCGGCTGCAAAGCAAAGCCATGCTGAAGATGTCTGGGTTCGATTCCCGGTCGGTCCAGGATATTTTCGAGATGGAAATTTCTTTAACTTTCCTGAGCATAGAGTATCAACGTACCTGCCACACGAAATACGAATGCGGAAATAGCAATTTGGTAAGGAAAGCTCTCAGTCAATAACTGTGGAAGTGCTCATTGAATTCAACGCAGAGAAGCAGGCTCTGTTCCAGTGAGTACGTAATAAGAAGTTATTGACATGCGCAAATTATGTGATTTCCTTCGAAAATTGTATTCATAACGACCCATGCAGGAATAGTTTCCTAAAATTGGCATTTGCGATACAACTTATACGAGAAGCAAACTATCGTTACTGGTTTTGAGTGATGATAAAATACAGTTTTGCCAAACGACACCGTTGAATCAAACTCCTAATGAATTCATGCTGTCTCTACATTTGTGGGCTTCGTCCATGTCATAAGTCTCTTCCCATTTCAATGATGATTATTACTAGGGACAATAGAAATTCGCGGAAGCCGCAAAATCCGCGAAATTTGGTTTCTGACGCGAAATTCACAAAACCCCGCGAAACGCCGCGAATTTGGCTGAATTTGGAGAATTATATGGCAATTGTAGCAGAGACGCATTTTGAACGCTCATGTTATGTGAGCGTTCTCAAATGATCCTTTGATTGCTCTCGTGTTCATGTTCAGCTTTTTGAACACACACATGAAGACTAGATTGATCATGGAGTTGTAATCTCCAAAATTTTCGATGAGCGCGCAATTACGTCTACCAAGATCAAAATACGGCATGGATTTGATGTTTGAGTTACGACCAGTGAATGGTTTTGGCCACGGTACAAAGAAGCAAGGTATTATATTCCGAAAAATGACATTTGGCAGTGACGTCATTCCTATCGCAAACTCGAACGAGTGCAAAAGAAAGCAAGGCTTGCTTTCTTTTACTATCCTGTAAGCCTCATGCTTGACGATAAGAATGACGACACATGTTTTGATTGAAATCCGTTGTTTACACGTGGGAATAGCCTACCTTGTTGTGTCTACCGTGGGTTTTGGCTAGAATGATCAGGGGAAACTTCCAACTGGGATAAATGATCCGGAATCTCACATATAAAGCAACGACATTTTTAGAACACTCAAGTACCTATTTGCACTTACACTGAGCTTGCGCCATTCCACGAAACGATGTTAAAACTCGGATGGCAGCCATAGGGTCAGCACTGATGTGGACGATTCATAGTTTAATTCAATAGTGAGATCATCAATTTCTATCACAAGACAAAACAACATTAGGATAGCGTTCATTATTTGTATTAGAATAAAGGAAACTCGTAATTTCTTAACGGACAATAAAAAAAAACGCGTCTCAGCATAAGTTTTATTCATAAAACCATTCAAATTTTTCCGGATGAGTTTATAAAACGATATTGATTTTGGTTTACGCCTAGACACAATGCGGTGTCCCTCAACCAAATTCATCGAGCCAAAGGAAGCTGCGCAAGACATCCCGAAACTTTCTGGCTTAGAAATGTGTCTCAAACATCGCTACCGTTTTACCAGTAATTTTGTTGTTGTAATACGATCAATCAGGTTATCAATTTTAAAATCGTTTAATGCTAAAACATAAATTATAGTCTAAAATATTCTTTTTAATTGATTACAAACAATGAACTCCTACTTGCTAGGAATCCAACAATCACATGGGGCTCTGCACAAAAATACACCTCTCTCTTTCACTCGCCAAAATCCTATACAAAATCAAAACAGTGCAGAGGCATATAATAGGCAAACAAATAATGACGGCAACGGTTGTCACCAGTGGCGCGGGAAGTGGGTAGGACAGGTAGGACATGTACTACGCACAAAAACAGCTGGGTAGGACAGTCGAAGGATTGTCCTACCCATGATTCAACAAAAAAATAATGTTCAGAAGAAACTATTTAGCACCTTTTCAATATACATACAAACTCTATACTTGTTCTTATGGAGTATGGATGACACAATCAAGTTTTTCATTGTATTCTAATGGCTTGTGACATAATTTGTGCATGACCCCAAAAGTTCTGGATCTTTTCAAGATCGATTGAGAATATCAATAGTCAAAATCCTGGTAAGCTAACTGTAAGAAATGTTTACAAGGAACTTCTTTAACGGTTATAAAAACAAATGGAATAATCCTCTAGGGCATTTCTGAATGAATCAATGTATGGTTTATGAAAAAAATCTACGACTAACCCTTTATATGTTCTGGGACAGATTGCCGTGAAAATTCCTGGAAGTAATTCTTGAGAAGCTTCTGGAACATCCATAGAGAACTATCACTATTTTAACCTAACGTTTCGACACGGGGATTGTGCCTTCTTCAGGGGAAATTAATTTATCGTTTTTGTCTAGTGTTTTTTTCTAAATTTAACTGCCATATATTTGAAATTTCGTTGGTTAATGACTGTTCGGAACCAATTTCTCTTAACGTATTTATAGGCAAACCAGAGCACTCCAGCGCTATTACTTTCAGTAATTTTCTCATAAAACACATATGTTTTCACTAATTCTTTCACCGTTTTCTCCGGTTGAAACATTTTTTATGTTTCGACTATTTTTAAAGAAACGATTCTTGCACCGATGTTATCATTTATTCTAAGCATTTTCATAAGGATTATTTCAGATATTCATCCACGATTACTCTTAGAAATTGCTCAAAAATTCGCCACATTATTCGATAAAATTTTACAATAATTTCTCTGGGATTCGATATTAAGTTCCTTCAGAAATTTCTCTCGGCTTTTCTCCAGCATTTTATTTAAAATGTTATTACACAGCAATATTTCTTTAGAAAATGAAAATAAATAAAATTTCCAATCCCATTGGATTTTTAAAATTTTCATTAGATAAATTTTAAAAAAATCTGTCCGATTTTCTTTAAGAAGTTTCTCCAATATCGAAATTTGAATGTAGTTTTTTCAGTAAGGCCAACACACATATTTCATTGGCTTTTGGACCCATCGACATTCGGACGGTTGAGAGGGAGGGATAATGAAAAAATAACAGTGAAATTTATAAAATATCAAAACTTATTGGATTTGTTAAGAAATTTTGTGGAAACCTACAGATTTTGAAAAATATGTTATCAACTGCCCCCTCAAAATACCAAATTGGGCCCGAAAATTTTGAAGGGGGGAGACAAAAATTCAAAGTCAAATTTATATCGGCCTAATTTTAGAGAATCCTAGGAAGAATTACAACTATAATCCAGGAGTAAATCTCTTAAAATTTTATCAAAGGATGTCAGGATTTTTTTCAAAATTCAAAAAACTCTGAAAAGTTTCCCTGGATGAATTACTATAACAGTTTTTTGAAGACACCTTGAGAAATGTATCAAAAAATTTGGAAGAATTATTGAAGGATTTTTTTATTCTTGAAGTACGGAAATGTTGGAGGAAAACATAGTAAAATCAATGGACAAATATCTGGAGAACTTGGGAATTCCTTCAAAAATTTTGTGAAACGATCTTTGGGTGGATTCTGTAGTAATTTATGTGACTAGTTATGGAAAAATTCCAAGTTTAATTCTCAAAGGTATATAAAACAAAATTCTAGAAAGAATTACTTAGAAAGTTCGTGAAAAATCACTATCAAACCCCTAAAGACATATTCGGTGTAATATGTGAAAGGAAACTACAGTAAAACGAGTAATAATACTTGTAATGTCACACAGAATTTTAAAAAATGTCGTAATGTCACAAGGAACTCAAAAACCTGTTAGGTTTATATTGTCAAAAACCAGTTGGTTCCTGTTAGGTTTATATTATATTCAAGCTGGGAGAACCTGAAAATATCGGGGAATTTCAATTCTGTTAATGAGAAGACACTCTGAAAAAGCTTTCTTTATCTTGTGATAATCACTGGCATGATAATGAGGGGGTTAGAAGCAAAAGGGCGTTAGGAATAAAAACCTAATTTCGAGAAAATCTACTTTCAGCGTTTTTAGCAATTTTCTTATTCTAACAATTATGTTTTTTCCTGTTGCTCGGAAAATCACCTGAAGATATTGTTGAAAAGCTAAGAAACAGTAGATTTTTGTTAGTATTCTCAAATAAAAACCAACCAAAATGTCACTAACACTTCTTTGCGTTTGGGCCCCTGAAATATAGTGACTTTCTATTTCCAACCAAAGATTTTAAAGGGTTAAAACTTTTTTTAGCTTCATCGTGCACAAAATATATGACAATGTTTGTCCTACCCATGGTTCCGAACGTGGACGCGCCTCTGGTTGCCACGATATGAACAGCGCACTGTGATCAAGCATCGCAAATTGTTTGAACATGAACACGGCGTTCGTGAGCAATAGCTTTAAACAGAACGTGTTAAAATTTATCTCTGAATTGTAGTAAATTTAAAATGTTTGCTTATAAAAACGGTTCGATTCACTTTTGAGTCATGGTTCAATGAGCAATATTCAAATAGTCTAGCTCCAAGTTGGGCGTCCTTATAGCTTTCTTGTTATGTTTTAAATTTTGCATTCACAATCAGAGCCGTAGCGTAGTCTCATGGCGCCCTTGGCGATGCACGATTTGAGCGCCCCTTGTTTAATACTTTATAATTGCAGGTTTATGTAAAATTTAGGAAAATTTTCAAATTTTGTTTTTTTTTAATTCTAGAACAATTTCTGTAAATATTGTTCATCGAGATTCTTAAAAAAGTACATGAATACAAGAAGCATACTCAATCTCACGTATCTGTTTCAAAGGTATTATGTCTAAATCCTCCCTTATTCTATATCTATATTCAGCTATATTTACAGAATAATTCAAAGAATTTTTTAGGAATTTTAAATAAAATTGTTTATTATATGACCAGATACAAATTTAAAGAAACTACAGAATTCACTACCCAGAACATTGCATCGAGTCTTGTTTGTGCCATTTTATTTATTTATTTATTTATTTGTAATAATTATTGCGACGTAAGACATTGTCTTTTAAATTGCCACAAACTGACTTCAAATTGGAGTTCATGATTTAATTCACTTATCTTATACAACTCTATTTTCCTAGTTCCTGAAGGTTCCGTACTACCTAATTCATGTTGCTGAATCTGATAAGATCCCGCCTAAAACCAATAACAGAAGAACATAATTTAATACTGATGGGTAACGCATTCCAGTGTACGATGCTTCGCACAAAGAAAGATTGGCCGTAATAAACAGAATAATGTTGAGGGATGCTAAAATTCATTGTACGAGGCTGTCGCATACGAGTTATTTTTGAAAATAGATAATTCGGGGTTCTAGATTTAATTATTTTATGAAAATTTAAACATAATCTGTATTCATAGAAACGTAGGAAAGAGCATCCAAGTAATGATTCGTGCAAATGTGAAACTCTGGAATATCTGGGAAGGCAATGGACATATCGCACACAAGCATTAAGGGCAAGACGCATTTTGTTCATGGCAGCCATGGACGCATTACTGTATATAAAATCACAGTAGATAAAATGCGGTAGTAAGAGTGCTTTGAAAAGTTTGGTTTTTATTTGAGCGTCCAAATGAATCGTAACTAAGTTAAGTTGCTTCAAAACATAATATATTTTTCTACATTGCTGGTTTATCTGAGCATCCCAACACAGATTAGATGTGAAAATCATACCAAGATTAGAAGCTTGATCAACAAACTCTATATTTTCGCCACCCAAATATAAATCTGGTGTTCTCAGTGCATCTCTAGATTTATTGATTAAAAGAGCTTTGGTTTTGGTCGAATTAATTGGTAAGAGATTTCTGTTTGACCATTCAAAAAGTTTTTGAAGATCAGAATTTATTCTTCTTGCTACCTCGTCTAGACTCATATTTTTATGACAGCAGAGATAAATTTGCACATCATCTGCGAACAGGTGCACAGCGCAATATTCTAAAACAGACGGTAAATCATTAATAAATAATGAAAATAATAATGGTCCAAGAATTGACCCTTGTGGTACGCCAGATTTAATATCTACGAAAGATGAATATATCATGTTGTGAAAGACAGCTTGATTACGATCACAAAGATATGATTTAATGAGAGAGACAGCAGTGTTCGAGAAAAGAAACTTTGACGATAATTTGTTGAGCAGTTTATGATGGGATACACGGTCAAAGGCCTTAGCAAAATCTATTAGTAGAAGTATAGCGATTCCTTTTTTGTCAATAGCTTGGGCGATGTCATCGTGTACTTTCAAAAGTGCAGTAGTGGTACTGTGTTTTTTACGAAAACCAGACTGATGTGGATCGAGGAAGTTCATATGATCTATGTATTCACTGATCTGAATCTTCAAGATTTTTTCGAAGACTTTCGAAAGTGAACACAGTAAACTAATTGGCCTAAGATTCGTAATATCAGTACTTTTGGATTTCTTCTTAATCGGAATAACCTTGACTTGCTTCCATACAGTGGGATATTTGCCGGTCAATATAATCCTGTTGAAAAGGTGTTTAAAATGAATAATTGCTAATGGTAAAACTATTTTAATAAACTGAATGGGGATGTTATCTAGTCCTATAGCATTAGACTTGATATCGAATATAGCATTCACGATTTCAAAATCGTTAACTTCACGGAAAACGAAACCATTTGAATTAGCTGGAAATGAATGATTAGGATAACTATCAGAAGAGAAATTTGAAGAGAAGTAACGGTTAATGTCGTCTGGAGAAGCATTACAGTCAATACCGGAACTATTATCTTTGGAAACACCAAGCCTTTTAATGTTACTCCACAATTGTTTGCTTGGCATATTAATATTCAATACACGTTTCTCATAGTTTGACTTGGCATTTCTAATCATGTTGGTAACTCTATTACGAATCTGCTTATATTGTAAACTATTGACACTTGTTTTATTCCTAAGCCAATTTTTATAAGCAATATTTCTTGAAATAATCGCTCGCTCTATGTCAGATGTGAACCACTGATTTTTTTTGGGTCTGATCATTCTGAGAGGTATGTAAGAATCATGCATCATGAGTAATTTTTCATTCAGAAATTGCAGAAGAAGATCGGGATCGTCTTGTGAAAAGTATTCGTTCCAGTTTATTGCATTGAATGCATTTTGTAAAGCATTAGCATCGAAATGAGCGTAATCTCGGTAGGAAGCATTGATATTTACATTAGGTGCTTCTATTTTTAACGATACAAATATCATGTCATGATGGGAAACTCCAGGCAACGAAATCTGGTCATGCTTACATACTTTATCCAGTGAATCAGTTAAAAAGAGGTCTAGCATCGAGCATCCTGTGTTATGAAAGTATGTTGGTTCATTATTGACGCATACATAAGACATGCCTGAAATAGCATCTCTGAATCGTCTTTGTCTGCTATTATTTTTGAGAAGATCTGTATTAAAATCACCTATGAAAAAGGTTGATTTATATTTCACAGTGAACTGATCAAAGTGTTGCATTAAAGTATTTGAGCAATCTACATCTGGGGGATTATAATATACTGCTAACATAATCCGATCTTTGCCACTCATGACTTCAAAACACATAAACTCCGTAATTCGTGCATCATTACCTACTATGGAAGATGTTTCTAATACACGGCATACTAAGTTTTTACGAACATACACACAGATTCCCCCACCGTGTCGGGTACGGTCGTTCATTTAAATTTTGTAACCATCTACAGCTATCATTCTATTTTCAATGGAATCATCCAACCATGTTTCTGTCATACAGATCATATCCAAATTACAATCAAACAAATTCATTTTTAGTTCATTGAACTTTGAAAATCTACGGGCTGTTAAACTCTGAACATTGATATGACAAATGTTGAACAAATCTGAATCAAAAGCCGACTTCAAAACCGCCCTGGGTATCAAATTACTTGTGGAAGCATCATCACTGTTAACGTTATTCAGCATTTATAGGAACAAGAAGTTGGATTAAGCTAAGATCATTATCGAGACCCACACAACATGAACAGATACTAACTACCAGGAACCATAAACTAAAATTTCTAACTAACATAATTTTCACAGACTCTGTGGTGCAGTCAAGTGGCTCTAAGCAACTGAAGAAAAACAAAACGTGGCACTCAATAATCCATTAGCAGCATCGAGCATATTAATGTGGTAATCAACCGCAAATTTATAGCAGCAACAGCAACAGCGTCCAACAGCGTCAGCAACAGCAACAACGCGTGGAAACATATCCACATCCCCAACCCTCAATACTTTCAGGAAGGAAACAACAAGGATTTTGAAGGATTGGATACATGGACAAAAGTGAGATAAGCTGGGAAAGGTGATAATGTTTTGACTTTTAGGAGCGGATGGAAGCAATGGAAAAAATAATGGATGTGAAACATAGAATAAAATAGGCAGGAAAGAGAAATCGGTTAGGATAAGGTTGATTCTAGAAGCAGCCATCGATCGAAAGTATCCACTACAATGACGTCACACTCTTTGTGGGTGATAACAGCGACCAGCCCATTCTTCGTAGACACTTTATGTAAACGCCCTTCATTACGGTGTCGGATTGCAGCATTCAATATTCGCCTGGAGAGTGGTGTCAAGTTCTCATTCACGTAGATACGACCTTTTCCTTCGAAGCCTATGTGATGTAGCGCCAGCGATCTGCCATGAAGATACTTGTTGAAGAAGACGTCTCTTATTCCTCGGAAGGCAAATCTGCAGAGAATTGGTGGTGATGATCCAGATTGTACAGGGTGCTTGTATAGTCGTTTTAGATGTACTATCGAATGCTCGTCGGGGGCACCAATAACGCAGGCAATACGACGATATATTTGATTTAGATCTTCATCAGGATGATATGGGACACCCGTGAAAACTAAATCCAACGCTCTCTCCATTCGACTAAGGTGTTGAAGTTTGAGCTGATGATCAGTACGAATGGAATTGATTTCTTTCGTAAGGTTGTTCAAATTATTGTTGTATTCATCCTTGATGGACTCGATGCGACGTTCGACACAAACAATACAAGCTTCGAGATTGGACACATATGACTCGATCATTGCTTCCAGTTTCGCAGTGGCAGAAGAAATCATCCGATGGATGCCTTTCCACAAAACATCTGCATTCATTGTTTTGCTACCACCGTCGTTGTTTTGTTGATGTTTATTTACGCTCATTGTGGTAATGATGTATTATAGCAAGGTTGGGTATAATGAAACTTCTGAAGGGATGTGATTTTGGCGAGCAATCCGATAGAATTAAATATTGACGAATAACCGAAGCATTTGGTTTCAAAACAGTTATTTTTCACTATACCACAACGTAAACTGCTATTAGCGATTTAAATAGCTAATTTGATACAATTATCTGGCACACGGCAATGGGGAATAACCACTTGAAAACTGCACCAACTCAATCTATCACTCGATTGCCAACATCCCTTCAGGAACTGCCATTGTTCATTCATTTCTATATTTCAAAAGAAACATTCAAGAAAATTCGATAATGATATTTAATAGCCATATTTTGTTGATCTTAAAAACTAAGAACGATTGCTGAAATTATTCGAAAAAAATCTTGATCAATTCGTTTAACAATCAAGAATTTGTCAAACTTTTTGGTCTTGAATCATTCAAGAACCATTTTTAAGAATTTTTGTCAAAGTAGCGCAATGAATTAGTATGAAAAGTGAGTTGAGAATCCTTTCATCCATTCTGTGGAATTCTACTATTCTTACTATCAGTTTATAATGTCTGAATATTCGTTTTGTAGATGGTTTTATAGACATTTTTAAAGTAGGCACTGTACATAACTTGATTTATTATTGTGATGGAGAACTTTTTCTCGAATGATTTTTAAGTCCGCATTTCAGGATTTTTCTATTGACGCATCATTCAATAACGTCTGAGATGCTTTCAAAATATTTTTTTAAATCGTTCCATAAATAGCAATCTACTTTGTTTACGGATAGATCTAATAAATTATATAGGAAGAATGACACAATTTTGTATGTGACGACACATTTAGTCGCTATTTGTTTATGTCTACGATTGTTTTTCTGGATTCTGACTTCAGAAACGCCCTTGCTAAATATGTATCTCCAAAAAAATTCTCAGGCGCGTCACGCATTTTGGCGCCCCTTGAAGTCTGGCGCCCTTGGCAAGTGCCAACCTGGCCAACCGCACGCTACGGCACTGTTCACAATCGGATATAAAACTTCAAATCTTAATTTGCAAAATAAACGAAAATATTCAATGAAATTACGTGAAATTTAAACAAATAAAGCATAGTTTCTCTGTAAATATGCAGTTTTTTTAAAAAGACACAACACGTTAATGCTTCCAGTGGGCTATTTGCCTTTTGAAGGAAGCACCACACTAGACAACGGACTAGCATGCAACGCCCAGTGGCACAGTTGGAAAACATTCCTCACGAAAAGTTTTTCAGCCTGAGGCGGGAATCGAACCCACACTCCTTGGCACGATGTGGCTAAATGCCTCGGTGACACTAACCACACGGCTACGAAGCTTTTTTTGTTGAATTTGGTCAAAACTATGGCACCGCGACAAAGCCGTGAAATTTTGATTTTATCGCCTAGGTCACCCGCGAAATTTCAATAATTTTGCCGCGAATTTCCATTGTCCCTAATTGATTACATAACGTGTTGATCTTCAAACGTCATGAGGCCCAGAGACACTATTTTTTGTAATTGGTGCTTATTTGCTCATTCTTGGTCCCAGCTAGGAGATTAACCAGCCTACGGCTTAAAATCTCGATAATAAAGGTAATAATAATCATCATAATTCTTGTTCTCTGTATTTTCTTCGTCTTCTTGTACTATTCTTCATCTTGTTAATAATTTTCCTTCTTCTTCCTCCTTTTATTCTTGTTCTATGTTTACCGTGCTAACCCCGCTCTACTGAAACTTGATTACCCAGAAACTTGTATGCAAGCCATTTTTATGCTAGCATTACAGATAGTGGAATATGTAAAGGGACCAGTGTTGTAAGCAATCGCGGTAGTCGACACGCTTTTATTGATATTCGACAGCGCTCCCACTTATATTCACAACACAAGTAATCAAACGAACCTACGGAAGAAAAATTTCAATTGAATGCCTCTGACTATGAAAGCTTCGCTAGGAAACTGTACCGTTTTGTTAATTTCTTTTTTAGTTTTTGTTAAAAGAGCTGCAACAAACGGTGAAATTGTATGTCACATTCGACAAAAATAGCAACATTAATCTTTACTTGTTATTTTTTTATGATCGGATATATTACATATTGTATTCTATGCAAAACATATTACAGTCAAGTCTCCTATTAGACACATGGTTGGGGGCGTAATAGGAATTTGCGTTATAGGAGACCCAGGGCTTATGGGATTTCATCACTTTGGGGGTGTCGATGAATATCTCGTATGCCAAAAGAGATAGCACAGTACTGTCTTCGGCGAAGTTTCAGTGCTAAGTACGATCTACCTTTAGGAGTTGAGGATCATCCTTGTAGTTGAGAACTTGGCCGGTAGGGGCGCTTTTTCTGATTTGCACTATATGAACCATGAGGGATAAGAATGCAAAATTTTGTAACATAAAATATCTCTGAATCCTGATGTTTTGGAAGGTTGGTGTCTTCGGAAGAGTTGTTCAGTGGCTCAAGGGCTGACATGTGGTGGTCATTCTGATACGGAATTACGCCACCAGGCGGCGCTAGTGGGCATGGAATTTTTGTTTTGCGCATAGCTCAGTTGCCTGACCACTTAGAAAGATGGCGTCTTCAGCAAAGTTGCTCTGTATCACAAGGGCTAACATTATTTGAGCCGTAGAAATCGGGAGAAAAAGGTTTTTATAGGATTGAATTATCGTTATGAAAAAGAAGGTTTATATGTTAAAAATATTCAAACAAGAGTGTCGTGTAACTAAAGAGATAAGGTCAGTCGTAGTTATCTCATTAAGATTGTTAGCAAATGGATTTCCCAATTTATTAGTAATGACTGACATTCCAACCTAACTTCATTTCTATCCAAGCGAAACGAATGTACATATTATTATTGTAACGGGAAGTAACGACCATACACTTAATGAAAAAAATGATTTCATCACAGTAGCCATCAGCATGTCAGTGAACAATAATACCACCACTTTTGGTACACTGTTCCTTTAGTTGAGGTAAATTTTTAATTTGTGTTCCTGTAGTTGCGGTATCCGTTGTTTTCTTATGGGATCCTCCATTATAGGAACACTTTACCGCAACTATTGGTACAGGTGAGAAAAGTTCAAGCAGTTTTGGTGCTATATAATCGATTTTGAAGTAATTTGAAATATGTTTTCAGCTATTTCGTGTGTCAATAAGCCAATACGTTGATTGGCGGTGTCAGATCTGCAGCTAATTTGATTAAAACAGTGTAAATGGCACTATCACAACTATAGAAACACCCACAACTAATGAATCTCTCATCATAGCTGATTCAAATTCTGGACACTCTTATTTATCTAAAAACTTGAGATTTTGTAAGTATTTCGTTCGAATAGATTTTTTCACACTTTATTTGAGGTAGTTCCAGTTAAATTAAATAATGAACAGTTAAAAATGATGTGAAAAAAAATGACAAATTACAAAACTCTGTTCTACCGCCGCATGTGACTCTATGACAAACGATATCTAGAATTTAACGGGTCACATTCTTTTAAAATTATTTTACCATACGGAAGGCAACGCTTTAGTTTTTTGAACGAAAGTTTTCGAAAACACTTTCAAAACCAATAAATTGTCGATTTTGAATCATATCAAGGCACATTTTAATTTCCATTCACGAGTGTCCAACTTTTGAAGCAGCTGGAAACCTTGTTTCGCAATCCGGACACTTGAATTTAACAATTAATAACAAAACTTTAATATAAATGCCGGTAAATTTACTAATTGACAACAACAACACACTTTTCTCGTTCTGTTCATCACGTTTAATAAAACAGAAACGTATGTTCACTATGAATACTCCGGGCACATATCCGAGCACCAACCCTAAGAAATTGTTTACCAGGCAAAAAATTAACAGCCGATTTCACACGCAGTTTATTTTAATTTTTACAATTTCAAAGCCTACTGCGATGCGTTGACGTTCACAATTAACATATAATATATAATATATAATCAAAGAATTGATCTGAGTATTAACATTCCATTAACAAAAAAAGAAAATATTCTGTGGCAAAGAAAGGGTTAACATGATTTAAAGTTGCAGACTTAGTTTTGAGTAATTAAATAAATTTTTTGTTTTGCACTTTTTTTACTTTTTAATTAAGGAATGTTAAGGCAAACTCAGACGAGAAGATTGTAATATAACCGATTTCCTAATCTTAAAACAGTATTGGAGCCAGATTTCACTTCGAGGAGAAACGGGAGCGGTTTGTACGATATAAAGTAGCAGATCTTCTATTAGTTGGCTTACATAGAATGATACAGTCGACTCTCCACTATATAACATGATTGAAGTGTACCGAAAAATTGAAAAATTTGAAAGAGCGAAAAACCCCTTTCTACAGAAATCTCTTTCAAAGAGGCACAAAACCTCTTCATCTTTTCCAAAACGTTATAACGTGAATACCGTGCACCCCCGCTAATTTGAACGGTACCTCATACAAACCATCGGAGTTCATTTTTTATTTTAAAATATAGTTACCCTAGAAACGTGTTTCTGGTTACCTCTTTCACTGTTTGTTTTGGTTCTGCGTTCCGTTCCACAGCGTTCAATTTCATTTTACTCCGTTCCATGAGCGAAATAACGTTTGCACAAATTTTAATCTGAACGACGTGCAAATCAGCAAGGTACAAATTAAAAAGTGTTCAGATTAGATGTGGTCAAACCAACGGGGGTACCCGGTATATAATATAAAGGCTCCAACGGACATAAACCATCAGTAGTTACCATTTGTATGGTAACAACATCATAAGGATAAAGGAGGGTCACAGAAAAACCACACGAGAATCGAAAAATTCAAATAATAATTTCAAAAATAGAAGGACATTTTGGATGCAAATTGATCAGTCCTCGGAATATGTTAACACATTTGGAGAAGAAAACTCATAATTCCTTGAATTTCTAGCTACGGGCCATAATTTTGCTAATGAAGTATATCTATTGAGACTTTCTACTAATGTTTTCCTTAAGTTTAGTTATTCAAGTGAATAATGCTTCAGCTTTCCGATATGAAAATTAATGTTACCTAAAACTAAATTTACGAAATAGTTTAAATCAGCCCTGTCGTCGTAAAATTTGAGCTTCTTCGTCGTTCATTCTTGAGGGGGGCGTTGCTATTGCTCAGAGGGCGCTTCTACTCCCAGGCGCTAATGATGTCGTCTCATAAGAAATTCACAAACACTTATATATACATTCCAAACAAACAGAAGAGAATAACTTTAATTGAGACCTCTATAAATCATATGCATTTAGTTTGCGCTCCATTTCAAATGAAATATGAAACAATACATAGGGTCAAACCTCATTCAGTTGGAAAATTTGGTCTATAAAATTCCCACTACTTGTACTAATAGATGTACGACTTTTTACAAATGTAAATGTTGTATAAAAGGTGCTCAAATTCAGAAAAAAATAGAATTTATTATAAATTATCGAATTATTTTCCAGGTAAGAGGTTCAATAAATAACATGGAGCTGCAACGTTTTGTTACTGAACTGAGGGCAGGACAAACAGCGTCTTGGGAGCTCACTGTCTACAGTGTTAACCTGCTTCATTAGAACATTATTCGTACAAAAAATATATTTTATAAAATATAAAACTGTTAAGACTCATCCCACAGACAAAAAAACCTGCCCCATCTTTTTTTCTTTTGGCGTAACGTTTCTTCAAAGCCACAACCGTGTTTTTATCTTATAATTCCATAGGAACAATTATGCGTCATAACTTTTTAAATTTTCAAAAGGCTGATACGTGACCGGTGTTATCTGATATAACTGTGGCTGCTTTAATTTGTTGAACATAATTTGAACTGATTAGAACATCATTCTGTACTTTTAAACTTTCTCTGATATTCAGGAATCTATTTGTATGAAAAATTCTCCCAATAGGGGGAGATCCCCCAGTACCGGACAGCACCCAATACCGGACAAAGTCGAAAAATTGAGAAATCATGGTCTAATCCAGATAGTGTATAAGAAGAAAAGAAAGCTATTATGAAGAATAATGTTTGCGTAGAATAACATATCCTTGAAATTTGCATGCCTTTTTAAAAAATGTAGAGATGTTTGAAAATTGTTGAAAAGTTGACGTATCGCCTTAAATTTGAGCCTAACGACAAACGACAATTTTGGTCATGCACCTTCAGTCCCCCAGTATCGGACAGCTTGATTTGTTATAAGATATCTTTGAAATGTTTGCACCAGTGTCTCAAAATACATTCATTTTTCATGGACTCCGCCGATCATGGTATCAAACATGCAATAAAAATAAGAAAAATGAACTTTCAGAACAACATCGTTATATGTGTTATTTTTTGAAATATATGAACTAGGTTTTTGATGAACATCTTGCAAACTAAGAAAAACTCAAATTGTTCTTTTAAATGTTGTAAATGCATTAAACTGGCTATGAAATACTATTCCTGATATTTAACACTGGTTTGCATTCGTTTGCAAGTTTGGGCAATTATGTTTTAAAATTCACTGGATTTGTCTTGAATACTTCCAAATAATTCTTCAACAATGGCCCTAAGATTGACAATTTTGCAAGAATTTCTTCTGAAAATTTTCTTTTAACAATTCGTTTATTGACTTTCAAGTGCATCATGAAGGATGCCTGATTTTCAACAAAACAATTAGGGGCTATGCATATACCATGTTATTAAATTATTGAGTTTTACGAACTCTTTCCCATTCCCATAGTCGTGGATTTTTATCCATATATTTATGTGAACTGTGATCCTGTGCCTCTTAATGATCACGTGATTTTATCAAGGGATCTCTCGCGCAGAACTTTCTTCAATAATACCGAATATTAAGTGATCAGGTGCATACTGTTAACGTCCTATAGACAAATTCTTTTATATCGTAATATCAATTTACTTAAGGGATTGTGCTACTCTTCCCCAAATGTCGGTTCTTCAAATGTTTCCTCGAACGCCAGCCCCAAGTCCCAAGTCCGTTTCCCCGACAACTTCATACAAATCAGAGTATGAAGTGTAATGAACGAGTTTTCTGATATGCACTTTGATTTATTTGATTGGCAATTCTTGCGAGTTTCGCCATCCTAAGCACATTTGGCAAACGTTATTTTGATTGCTAATCGTTCCTTCTAGTTCAATACCCTATCACTGAGAAGTATTATTAGTATGACATTCACCGAAAAGTACCACAATTATTTGGTATGTAATATGGTAAATTAATATAAAACAAAATGTAGATATAATAAAACAATATTTGAAACACACTTCAACCGGAACAAACTCATCATTATAATAAATAAATAAATCGGCATACCAAACACTACTCTTCCCTTAATTTACATTTGTTAATAAAGAAAAATAAATGTTTTCTATAGGGCGTGAAGATGCACCTGATCTACGGGAAACAAGGGTAAATTACTCCAGGCGTTGATACAGATTGAAAATTTTGATTGATTTACGTTAAAATCCACTTCATCTTTTTTGACGAGGTTTTAATTACTGCAGGGTGTTGATAAAGCTTGGAATTTTCGATTAATATTCTACAGGGCGTTGATATGTACCTGATTAACATAGGATAAAGTCAATATACTTCAGGGCGTTGATGTTGCTCAGCATGAGCAATTAAAGTCCTATGAGGCTTTTAGATGATCTACATGAGATACGGACAATTACTTCAGGGCGTTGATGCATCTTGACAATTTTAATAGATGTCACACAGGGCGTGAATATGCAGCTGATCTACATAGAATACCCAAGTAACCAGATATTTAGCACTTTAATTCGCCTTGCGTACCAATACAGTGCTATAATGCAGCTGACATGCCCTGAATCTATGACAAAAGGTCGAAAGACAAAAGGTCGAAAAGACATAAGGTCGAAAGACAAAAGGTCGAAGAACAAAAACGAAGGGACAAAAGGTCGAATGTCTTTTTTCAAAGAAGGAAAAATTTCCCACCAAGCAAATCACTTTCGACCTTTTGTCCATAAACCGGTTAAATTACTCCACTGCGTAGATACAGCTTGGAATATTTCATTGATGTCCAATAGGACTTTAAGATGTAGCTGATCGAGGTTTGACGATCTCCAATTACTCCAGGAAATTCATACATCAGGACAATTTCTTATGTTGTCATACGGGGCGTTAAGATGCACCTGATCTAGGATGAAGTCAAATTACTCCAGGGCGTCAATACTGCTTGAAAATTTCAATTGATTTTCAACAGGGCGTTAATATGCTTCAGATCTCAAAATGATCAATGTGGAAAAAAATCAAATAACTCCAGGGCGTGGATAAAGCTTGTTCGATTGATGTAAAAAAAAGCATTAAGATGTTTCTGAACTACGTTAAATAAGGCCAAGTTACTCATGGAAGTTGCTAAAGCTTGTAATTTTTAATTGATGTCCTACAGTTCGTTGATATGTACCTGAACTACATAGAAGAAGGTTAACTTCAGGGTGTTGATACAGTAATATTCAGTATTAAATTGATGTCATACAGGGCGCTAAGATGCACCTGATGTTCTAAGGATAAAGTCAAATTAACCCAGGGCGTTTATACTGCTTTAATTTTTTAAATTATTTTAAATATGGCGTTAAGATGCAGCTGATCTATATGAGACAAACTTAAAAAACTCCGTGGCGTTGATACAGTTTGAAATTTTTAAACTAGGTCCTATAGGGTGTAAAGATGCACTTGGTCACCATATGATGAGGTCAAATTACTCCGGGCGATACTAATGCTAGAATTAATTTTCAATTAGAGTACTACAGGACGTTTAGATGCAATGGATCTATATGGGAAAAGGTAAAATTACTCCATGGTATTGATACAGCTTGAAATTTACAATTGATGTCCTACAGGACGTTAAGATGCACCTGATCGACATAAGACTATGTCAAAAATCTCCATTGCGTTGATAGAGCTTGTAACTTCTATTGATATGATAGCAGGCGCTAGATGCACCTCATTTACATGGAATATGGTGAAATCACTCCAGGGCGTTGATTAGGTTTGGAATTTTCAACGATGTCCTACATGGCATTAATTTGGAGCTGATCTACATGAAACAATGTCAACTTACTCCAAGGCGTTGATAAAGCTCAACAATTCCGATTTATATCATACAGGGCGTTGATATGCACTGATCTACGTGGTATAAGGTCAAATTACTCCTGGGCGTGTACTCCTGGAATTTTCAATTGATGTTCTAGAGGGCGTCAAGATACACCTGAATTAGATAAAGTCAAATTACTCTTGGGTGTTGATACGTAAATTTTGATTAATGTATTACAAGCAGCCCAGTCGTCGTAAAATTTGAGCTTCTTAGTCATCCCCTTTTGAGGAGGGCGTTGCTATAGCTCAGAAGGTGGTTGTACTCCCAGGCATTAATGATGGAGTCTCACAAGAAAATTGAATCAAATTAATATATATTCCAAACTCATGAGAACTAATATGCATTTGTACGTGTTAAGTTTGTGTTCAATGCTCATTCAAATTTAAATGTGAAACGGAGAAACACCTATATATTTAAAAAAAATGGATAATGTCGAGCCCTCTATATACAACGGAATATCTTCAAAACCAGAGACAAACGATCAAAATTCACACAGATTCTCAAAATGGAAAGTATTTGCTTAAACTCAATGTTTATGTTATTTATTTCAACATGATAAGTATCATTTTACTAAATAACTCATACTTTTGCTTAAAATCAAGATGGCGTCATAATACAATATGGCCACCAGATTTTTTACCCAAAATTTAATCCCATTGTACAGTTTAATCGAGCAAAGAACCTGCCATTGAATACTTATTACTTTGTTGTACGAAATATGCTGTTTTCATAAATTTAGAAAATCGTTCATTTCAAACGGCTAATACCATTGCTCACCTAGTTTTTGCAGCTGTTCTAACTCAGTTTTTTCTTAGGGAAGTTTCAAATATGACGTCCATCATATTTGGGGACTTCTAGACCTCCCACCCCCCTCTGTCATGCTTTTTCCAATACCTAATACATGCACTGTACACTTTCGTAGACCACTCCCCTCCCTAAAATGATGGGTGTCATTTTTGGGTGACCCCTTAGTTAGCTTTTTGAAGGTGACCACAAAATTAAAATCGAATGGTACACTAATGGTGAAATTCAAGGTTTTTCTGATAAAATTCAAGATGACCAAATTTCGAATAACCAAATTTATTGCATATAAATGCTGCATACTTTCTCAGTTTGATTTGTGTTTTAGGATATATAAAAACGAAGATACGTGAAGAAATACCTGAAATGTATCAAAAAATGAGTTTCTCTTCAAACTGCTAGTTAGCGTAAGAGGGATCATCTAATATGCCTGCTTCCCCCTGACGAGATTTCTGAACAAACAGTTTCGCCAGAGATGTAATTGATTGAAATAAATATGCCTTAAAATGCGGCTTATGTGGAATTGTCGAACAGATTCACGAACAAATGCTCAAGGTTTCTTAAAGCAGAACATCTAGAAAGTTTGAACCTTATTTTTGGATTAAACAAGAGGTTTGAACTTCAGCCAAATATATCTCTTAATTTTAAAATAAAATATCGCTTTCAAGTGATATCAAAGTGCAAAAATAATGACAATTGCCCTGGATTTCAAAATATTACGCTATTGTTTATTATAATAGTTTGGCGTTGAATCTATAAGTGGGTTTTAGAATTCTTGATTATTCATTACAGCAAGTTTTCCAAATCATTTCAGCAAATACCGTTTTTGATGCGTACTTGATAATGAATTTTCGTCACTATCACATGAAAACTATTGGCCCAAAATGAACAAGAATACGAATTGATTGTCTTTAGAACATATGAAATGATTTTTTCTGCTTCAAAATTTCATGTATCTCATCAAACTTCAAGAGTAACTTGAGATGATTCGATCGATATTGTTTCATGCTGAGGTTATGTCGAAATTTCAACATATTTTTTCTTTTTACATGAATAAGTGATTTATATACCACAGGAATACCAGAATTTCAGAATTCAGTGGTGTCAAAGGGTTGCACAGCTCGGAAATTTCAATTGATTTTCTACAGGACGTTAATTTGCTCCTGATTACTCCAGGGTGTTTTAACAGCTTGACAATTTCAATCGGTGTCCTACAGAGCGTAGAGATGTAACTGATTTATGTGGATTAAGGTTAAATTTCTGCAGGGCGTTGATAAAGCTTTGAATTTTAAATTATTTTTCTACAGAGAATTAAGATGAACTATCTGAGACAATAACAAATTAATCAAATTACAGCTTAACAATTTTCATTAATACTATACAGGGCGTTGAAATGCATATGATCTACGTGGAGTTAGGTCAATATACTTCAGAGCGTTGATAAAGTTTGAAATTTTTAATTGATGCCCTACAGGACGATGAGATGCAGCCGATCTACATATAATAAAGTCAAAATAATCCAGAATGTTGGTATTGCTTGGAATTTTCAGCTTATGTCCTACATGTCTGACCTAAATGAGACATGGTCAAACTCCATGACGTTAATTAAGCTTAACCATTTTGATTGATGCCATAAAGGGCGTTAATATACAGCTGATCTATGTACGATAAGGTCACATTACTCCAAGGCCTTGATACAGCTTGAAATTTGCAAATGATACAGAGTGTTAAGGTGCAAATGATCTACATAAGACAATGTCAGATCACTCAAAAATGCATGAGCGTTTTAGAAGCTTGTATTTTACAATTAATATGCTTCAGGGCGTTAAGATGCACCTTATCTTCTTGAAATAAGGTCAAATTACTCTAGGGCATACATACAGCTTGGAATTTTTTATTCATTTAGGATGTTAAGGTGCACATTATCTACATAGGATAAGCTCAATTTTTTCGTAGGTACCGCTTAGAATTTACAATTTATCTTAATCAAGGCATTAAGATGTAGCTGATCCACATAACACAAGGTCAAATAATTTCAGTGTGTTGAAGCAGCATGGAAACTTCGATTGATTTCCCAAAGGGGTTTTAAGATCCTCCAGATCTTGCAAATATATAGGTGAAATATAGTCAAATTACTCCAGGGCGTTGATATAGCTTACCAATTTTAATTGATGTAGGACCAATTTTAATTTGACACAGGACGTTCAAATACACCTGATCTATTTGGAATACTGTCAAATTTCTCCTGGGTGTTGATACATCCTGTAATTTACAATTGACGTTCTACAGGTCGTTAAGATACACTTAATCGACAAAGGATAAGAACAAATTACTCCAGGGCGTTGATACAGATTGACAATCTAGATTGATGTTGTACAGGGCTATGAGGTGCGCATGATTTACATAAGATAAATTCAAATGACCGTAGGGGTTTGATACAGCAAAAAAAAAAATTGATTTGCTATAGGGCGTAAAGATACTTCAGATCTCGCCAAGATCTTTGTAGAATTTTACTCCAGGGCGTTGATACAGCTTGGAATTATCAAATTAATGGCGGTCGCATGCACCTGAAAAATCTACATGGAAAAAGGTCAAATTATTCCAGGGCGTTGATCCAGCTTAGAGTTTACAATAAATGTCCTACAGAGCGTTAAGTTGTGTCTGATATACATGGAATAAGCTCAAATTACTTCTAGGTGTATCAACGCCCTGGAACACGTAGGTTTCGATTGATTTTCTACAAAGCGTTCAGATGCTCTAGATCTCGTAAAGATCTGTGTGGAATAAAGCCAAATTTTTCTAGGGCGTTGATAAAGCTAGGAATTTTTAATTGATGTCCTACAGAGCGTCAAGATGCACCTGATCTACATGGAATAAGTACGTCCTGAAGTAAACGTTAATACAGCATGAAAATTTCGATTGATTTTCTTCGGGGCGTTGGGATGTTCCAGATCTCGCAAAGATCTATGTGGAATAAAGTCAAGCTACTCCAGGACGTGGACACAGATGGATCGATTTATGTCATACAAGCAGTATAGATGCATCTGATCTACGTGAAGCAATATTAAATTACTGCACAGCGTTGATATAACTTGGAATTTTCAATTGATGTCCTACAGAGCGTTGAGATGGACCTGATCTACATTGGGCAAAGTCTAAGCACTCCAGGGCGTTTATAAAGCTAGGAAATTTTGATGTGTTTTCTACAAGGCGTAAAGATGCTCCAGATCTCGCAAAGATATGTGTGGAATGTAGTCAAATTTGTCAAGGGCGTTGAAACAATTTGAAAATTTCAATTGATGTCCTACAGAGCGTCAAGATGCGCCTGATACGCATAAAAAGGTCTAATAACTACAGGGCGTTGATACAGATAAGAAATTTTGATTGATTTTCTACAGGGCATAAGGATGCACCCGAACTCGCTAAGATCTGTGTGGAATAACGTCAAATTATTCCAGGGCGTTGATAAAGCTTGATCGATTGAAGTCATACAGGGCGTTGAGTTGCACCTGATCTACATAGAGTAAAGTCAAAATACTTCAGGGCGTAAACACAACTAGGAACACAACTAGGGCGTTAATATAGCTTGTAATTATTAAATGATATCCTACAGGACGTTAAATGCATCTGATCCAATTAAGACAAGGTCAAATTACTCCAGAGCGTTGATACTGCTTGACAATTTCGATTTGTGTTACACAGGGCGTTTAGTTGCACCTGATCTACATGCAACAAAGTTTAATTAATTCAGGTCGATGAGAAAACTTGAATTTTCAACTGATTTCCCAAAGGGCGTTAAGAAAAACTATCTGAGAGAAGCTTCTTAGTCGTCGACTAAGCGCGACTAAGCAGGACGACAGGGCTGGTTTAAATGCAGCAGATTTTTTATGCCCTATACTCTTTTACTCATTATCCCACCAAAAAAGGACGGTTTTTATTAAGCACCAGGAAGAACCTTCATTTTCTGTGCTTTATGTAAACAATCAGTTAAAATATTTGAAAAATTATTGTATGAAAATAAATTTTCATCATTTTACAAAGAAACTGATACATAATCAGCAAATTTAATTCAATCAACATTATTACATAGATCAGGAATATGTACTTCTTGTGGCGTTTTGTTATGCATAGGATTTTGAAATTTTATTAAAATAGGTAAATGATCGCTATTATTCGGATCATAAATAGTTTACCAAGACTACATCATTTTTCAAAATATTATCAACAAAAATAATACTGGTAACATCACAGTAGTGATCCTGAAAGTATAAAACATACATTTTTTTTACTTTCAGTTTGTTTTCTTTTGTCTGTCGAAATATTTTAGAACTAGATAATTTTGCAGATTGATGGTCCTTTTATTATCGATCTACAATAAGTTAATTGTAATTGTTTATTTTATACAGTTGAAGATCTGGATCTGGATCGGAAATGCTGGATCTAGGTAACAATAAGATATCGACCATTAAAATGAGCTGAAAATTCAATTTGCACGGATTTAAATTAAGTTCAAAAAGGGAACGGGCCTGGTGTAGTGGTTAGAACACATGCATCCCGCCAAGAACCTGGAATCAAATCCCATCCCCGAGAGTCACATGTGGTGTAAGAGCAATAGTGACGACTCCCTTCGGAAGGGGAGTAAAGCCGTAGGTCTCGAGATAATTCCCGGGCTAAAAATGTCGTTTATAAAGACAGAAATAAATTAAGGTTTATAAGAGTTTTGAGGCAAACTTCAAGGTTTTTGGACATGTGTTATTTAACGTCTGAACAAGAATCTGAACAATTAATATCTTTTAAAATTTTCGCGTGTGATTAAATAAAAATCAAATACCTATAATACTAACTAGAAATTGTTTCCTCTGGTGGATACGCGTATTTTCAACTCAAATAAAGTAAAGCCAGTGTGTCGTGTACTAGTATGCGACACTGAACACTGCCTTATAGTTGAGGCTTAAGTACGCGTATATGTCAAAGAATACAAGGTCTAGTTGGTATAATTATAAAAAAACCTCTTTGTAAGTCAACCCTAGGCAACAAAATTGCAACATTTAAGCTGAACAAAGAAAGAAGCCAATCGTTATTTCAACCCCTCGTAACCCTTTAATTGGCCATGCAGCTCTGTAGCGCTCGTTTTGGATGTGCCAATCGCAATCCAGCTTGTATCTAATAATCTCTTTTTATTTCATTTACACTTTTGAGCTTGCATTTGACATCGTGCTTGCTGTGCCATGCCAAGCTTACATGGCTTTCCAGCCAGCGCTTGGGAACAACATCGCGTCCGACTGCCATATAGCTCATTCATACAAAAGTAGAGATTAAAGTACTCCGCCTTCGGCTCCATTCGCCCCGACCTTGCCCCGGAGTCGTAAAAGCTCCAATTTAGCTTCATGGTGCCCCAAACGCAATCGAAGGGGTTTAAATTTCATTACATTACACATACTTTGTCGCCATTGCTTGAACTGAACCCCCCCCTGCAGCAGTGCACATTGATCCGATTCGAGGATTCAGTACGAAAAAAGGTTGATTTTAAGCGTTTTATGTCTTCTAAAAAGTTGTTCGTAACTGATGCGAATTTTATCTCATCGAAGCTTAAGAATACGAGTTTGAACAATCTATAGATCGACTTTGATGAAAACTTGATTAATAAATTTTGTGTTGACAAAAGATGAATTAAATGTTTGTTCCGCCCTTATCTCAGAAGTTTGAGTCAAAATTTAAACGTTAATAAAAACCATGCTTCCCAACTTGTTCCAAAAAGATACAAATGTTAATAACAATTAAACAAGTCAACAAGAGCAGAGAAACAACTTTTTTTCTGCAAAATGATCGATTCGGACCATAGTGCAATGTGCACTTCGCCTGCTAAGAAATTTTGAAACAGCGTACCGTATTTTTTGTTCGCGTCTCACTTCTTACAAAGACCCATCTCAAAAGTGCACTAAAAGTTTCATGTTTCTTCAATTTCTCTCCTTCTCTCCCCCCGTCGCAGGTCAAGTCATTGTCAACGCGAGGAGCAGCCAGCACATGCACAGTACGGCTAGTGCTGGTGGTGGTTTTTATGCTGGCGATCTCACAGGTAGCGGCCCAAAGCAGCTCGACGACCACGCCGGAGGCCACCAGCAGCAGCGGGAACAACGGCAGTAGCCCCAGCACACCGAACAAATCGCAGGTCTCCGATGAGGCGCTGGACAAAGCACTCAACGACAAGCGGTATCTCATGAGGCAGCTCAAATGCGCTCTCGGTGAGGTGCCCTGCGATCCGGTTGGGAAGCGACTGAAAAGTAAGTTCGGACAATATGGGGCTGTGTAGGAGCTTTTTATAATTGAATTTTATGGGGCGACTCCCCCCAGTTGGGTTGGGTGGACTATAGACCTGAATTACACGAGTGGTGGTGATAAGTTATTGGTCAGGATCTGTGTTAAAATTGCTCACCATTATGACTAGATTGCAACTTAAATAGTAATAGTAATCAATGAAATTTTCAGCTTTTCCGAAGGTGATTTGAAAGGGTTGGGGTTTGAATATGAGTTTTCACTTTTAGATGATAGATTTGGACTAACATTACAGTATTTGCAATATTTTTTTTCAAAATTCCTTCATAGCAATTTCCATCGTCTTTAGGCCACCTTTAAATCACTACTGAAAGTGCTATCGTAAGGATGGTAAGGAAGATATGGTAGAATAGATTTCCTAACTTTTTTGAATTTTGAACCGCCCTTAAGGAAAAGTTGATGGAAGTGCTTTAATATCGAATTATATTATAGAATCTTTCGATTTTTACATGATTTTCAACAATTCTTAGAATAATACACTTGATCCGCATGATTTGTGTTATTTATAAAGTTCACGAAAAAGTCGGTGATTTTTCAAAATTTGTTATGAGTACCTTATTCTTGATTGTAAAATTATCAGATATAAGCTTAAAATTCAATAATAACATAAAATTTATTAGTATTTATAAGCATTCCGTGCAAAGAGATTAAATTTTAAAGAATCTTACGACGGATTTCACGCCAACTCGACAAAGGGATTGGCAGCACCCCTTCAGAATTCAATGAAACTTTCTGGGTGTGAAGACTATGTGAAACTAAGATACTTTACATACTTTGTTTTTTCAAAATCGATCTAGACTAACATTTGGAAAAGGTCAAAGTTTATTTTTACTTTTTTTATAAACCCGTATAACTCGAAAACGGTAAGACCTACAAAAAAGTGTTGTATGGAGGACTGTCGTGCAATTTCCTGACGTTTTAGAAAAAAAATTGAAAAAATAAAAAAACATTTTCTACACTGAAAAAAAAATTATTCAAAACTTTAAAGTCGATTTAAAAAAAAAACGGGCATTTCAGATTTTGATCATCCTTAAGCAAAAAGTTTCGTAATTAAATTTACTAAAAGTCGTCCATACATTGCAAATTGGGCATATTTTAGGGAAAAAAGTTTTTCTAACTTCGAATTTTTTAAGTCCAAAATGAATTTTTTATTTTATTTTTATTTCGCTTTAAATAGTCTAGTATGATCATATTTTCAAGTGATAAATGAGTTTTAATCACAAAATATATTATATTTATTTTATTGGGAGTAATTAAAAGAAATAAAACGGAATTATACAGTTTTTTTTTAATTAAATTCAATTGATCTTAATTCGACTTTAAAAAGTTGTCTCGTTGTCTGATGACAGTGAGGAAGTATCTATGTAAAAGTCGCTCGACACCCTTTATTGACATTTGCGCTTTCCAGAACTGCTCATCATCCTTCATTAGACTGCACTGTAAATGTTACGAAAATCGATTGAACCTTGTGTAATAATCCGACAAGACAGGGCCGCATTTATGGAAGAGCCGAGACAGCCATGATCCCCTGGGCCACCACATTTTAGGGGTCCCACAAATTTTACTTCAGTACTAAAATTATAAGTAAAAAAAAAATGAAAGATTACTTTAAACCAATAAGTAACACCAATCAGATCAAGCGATGTGAGAAATTCAAGAATCCCCCTGGAAATGTAATGTAATTATTACTGTGTGCGTTTCAAACGCAAATATCAAATGCGGTTTGATTTTCACAAGAAAGGTGAAGTCAAAGATTGATTTCCTTCACTAGGTTGGCGGTGATATGGATCATATTTGCTAAGTGTCCTTTGATTACTTTGTGTTACAGCTTTAAAGCCCAGTTAGAAAGGATTTGCACGTCAAACACAAACATCAATATATGTTAACAGAAGTGCACAAGAATGTATTTAATAAAAATAGCAGTACTTAGGTACTTTCGATAAAAGGGTCCAGAATGAACCATATAAATTCTATTACAATTAAAATAAAATGCACAACTTAAAGTTTTTTTTTTCAAAATTCAACCACAAGTTTATCTCTAGTTTAAAAGTTTTACAGTACTAACAAGGACAAGGTACACAAAGGCTGATTTTCATACAAAATGATCAAGTTTGGAGACCAGCATCTCATCTTCCAGTAAACCGATTGATGAGAATTTCGATGCTGTTCGAATAGCTTCAAATAAAATCTGTGGAAAAATCATCAAATTCTTTGCAATAAAGTCTATGCTATGTATCCAACGAATTTGTCAAAAATACCCAAATTTTAATTCTCGGATCTTTTCAAACGGTTGTCAGATTATCCAGACTTGTGCACTTGAAAATTCAAAGCTTGGCTTTGTTTTATAATAACCTCAATGCGTTTTTGAATTGGTAGTTAGAACGATCATGCTACTCCAGTTCTCCGAATGCCATTTTCTAGAATGACCCTTTTCCTTGAAGTGATGCAGTTTAGCAATGAACCTGAATATTTTTCAAGGACAGCTTGATGAGCTGGAAAGAACGATAAGCAATCTGAAAATAGGTGATATTTGGGCATATTCTACTGAACAGATGTTGTCAATAATTCCAAGCAAGATTAAACTCAAAAAAATCGCCAACAAAATAAGTAAGGGTGCATATCAGATGAACGATTCATGCACCACCTCTAAATGTATATATTTATTACAATTATGAGTGCCAAAAACTTGTCGTTTATTCGAGGAAACAACATTCGGGGAAACGATACTCGATGGACCTACAATCGGGGAAATGTAGCACTACTAATTAGAACACCTTTTTCAAAAAAGTTGCTAGGGAAACTATCTTTAAGTTCATTCTACAATACAGAAAAAAAATCTTGAAGAAGGCCCTCACACATTTTACTACAGATACACCTGTATGAAACTTAAAATAAGAGTTGAATATGTGCTTAATAGTCTCTTTCCATCATAAAAGCTATAATTGTAAACATACAAATTAGTAAATGTTGAGTCTCAACTTATGTACCAGAAGTAGGAAGCAAACTTAATTCCGATAGACCCAGTATCGCACAGTGGCCGCACTCCATGCAAATGCTGGCCAAAAGTGAATGCTCACTCATAACGTTCAAAAATGATAATTATTTAACATACCATGATTTTTTAGGCCAATTTGATAGAAATAGTCGCTGAAACAGAAAATCGATCCCAGATTTTTTTCCTCCCTCACTAATAAACACCTGAGAGGGACTCGCGAAGAGAAAAAATTTCAACGTCATATGCAGCCCAGATTCCGCTGTCACGAAACGTCAAATGCAGCCCATCGTTTCTATGGCTGAAAAGGTGAAAAGTATTGTATTCAAATAAACTATTATTAAAAACCTCATTCAGCGGAGCAGTTTTTTCTTAGATTCAGATAAATCTTAACACAAGACTTGTTATTTATAATGTCTGCTACGTTTTCTGGCATGAAATTTCACTCAAAATGCCGTTTATGCTCCGGTGTGATGCAAACGCAATAGTTTTTTGGTGAGACGGTCATGTGAGAGCTTGAACGGCTTGCGCAAGATTGATGTAAACACTGAGTGTAATAAGAAAAAACTCAGCAATCGCAGAAAAAGAAAACCATCTCCGCGCGAGTCTCGTCTCAGATAAACACCATTCCATCCCCATACCAACTGACTGTAAGGACTTGGCCGGCCCCGTTATTGATCAGTATTATGAGAGCTGCTAAAATGTGCACTTCGAGAGTAAGTGGAAAGTCCAATCTCTTATTCATTTTGATTTTTTTTTGTAAAACCTTATTTGTATTTGCTTAATTACTTGTTAATATTAAGATAAAATATAAAGTTTCCTAGTCCTATTAAGTTTTCTGGTGTTTCAATATGATAACTGAAAAAAATTCCTAACAGTTTGATTATATAATCTTTAGAAGCTTGGTTTATGTTTCTTAAGCAAGGATACATAAATTCTTCTGGTTCTAATCTCATAAGGCTAGATTCCTGCAATAATATTTGTCTTCGTAGGTACCTCCAAATTCCTCTTGTGCTTTGGCACCGAAACAGCTTGTGCACCGTGGTTTCCACTTCTCCTGGACAAATTTCACAATAGGGATTATCTGAGACGCCTCGTTGAAACAGTAACTCTCTATGCTTGATCTTTTTGTGCATTATGGAAAACCAGTTTGCTCGTTGCGTTGATGTTAAATTTTTAGAGTGTAGATGTTTGAAAACGATTTTCCAGTTGCGTTGACTGCTCGATGTAAAACCTGGATCAGGTTTCATTTCCAAAAAGTGTAGATATATCCCCTTAGATGTTGGCGTACTGACTAGGCTATCCGGTAGTTGCGCTAGCTCTGTTTTCAAAACACTAATATGGTTAAACATAGGTGGTACTGTATTGTTTGAATTTTGTAACAGACTTGCAGCGAACGGAAGCAGGTGAGACAAATTTAACATTCGATTTAGAAGAAGTGCCTTGGCTTTCGTTTCTGGACAGTGTAAGTTCAGACCACCTCTAGCTTTTGGAAGAATCAAATTTGCAAAAGCTATGCGCTGTAAAGTTTGGCCATGCCAGATAAATTTCCCTATTTCAGCTTTCAACTTCGTTGCGTATCCCTTTGTAAGGGGTATATTAGAAGCCATGTACCATATTTTGGAGTTGATATATGTATTTATAAGTATGATTTTTTGAATCAGATTCAGCTTCCTTGGGTGGTGAAACCAAAGTCGTGTTCGCAATCCATTTAGAACAGATTGCCAGTTTAACTTTTGCGCTTGTTTGATATTGTCTCCGTATCGTACGCCAAGGATGTTGACAAAAGTCTCGATGTTTAACCATTCCGTATCTTCTGTGAGATTAACACTACCGATCATTACTGCTACAGTTTTTTGCTTGTTTAGTTTAGCACCAGAAGCTAGTCCGTAATCATTGAATATAGTAACAACTTGCATTACTGCTTGCTCATCGTCGAGAAACATCGATATATCATCCGCGTAGGCGTTCATCATAGCATTGGGAAATTTTCGTGAGATGGTATCTAGTAGAGGTTGCAAATACAGAACAAAAAGGTGCATAGACAGAGGGTCACCCTGTCTTACCGATCGAGTGATTTTTATCTCCTGAGTCAAGTGTCCATTAACCAAAATTTTTGAATAGGATTGATTCCAAATCGTACTGAGTAGGTTAATGAAACTCGGGTTGAAATTCATCTGATCCATAGTTTGTTTCAAAAACGTGTGGTTCACTCGATCAAATGCGTGGTCTAGATCGAACGATACTAACAGCGAACTTCTACGAAAATGCTTCAGTTGACATATTTTATCGTAAATACGGCTTGTTGCTTCAAAAATAGTCCTTTTACCGTTCGAGCATTTCTGGTTTTCTGACAAAACTAGTGGAAGGAGACAATTCATTCTCTGTTTTAGGATTCGCGCTAAGACTTTATAATCAAAGTTCAGGAGTGAAATTGGTCGGTATCCTCTCGCACTCTTGTCGCTCCCTTTCTTTTTAACGAGAACCAAGATGCCATTGAAGAAATCTTTCATCGCCTTGCCTTGTAGAACGTCATTGATGACATTGGTAAATTCGACACAAATTATTCGCCAGGTTTTCAGAAAAAACTCTTTCGGAAGCCCATCAGCGCCTGGTGACTTCCGAGATGAGCTTCCTTTGATGCCCGAGAGAATTTCATCCTGTGTTATTTCTCGCATCAGGTTTTCATTTGCTGTATTGTTTTGGGGGATTGACTTTGATGGCCTGAAGTCTATGGATGGCTCATCATCCACCGAGGAGTATAGGTTTTCAAAATACGCTCTGATCGACTCCTTGATTTGAGACTGATCGTGAATTTCAATTCCATTTTCTGTCAGTAACGTTGGGATAGACGTTTTTGATCTTTTCCCGTGAACCTGAGCTACATGGAACAAAGTCGTGGATTCGCCGGAGATGTACGTTTCGTTACATTTTTTTAAATTCATCGAGAAATTTCTTTGGAGACGAAGCATTTGTGCTTTGATGTGATGAATTTCTCCAACTTGCTGCGGATTTCCGTGGTAGTTATCATAAGCCTCTTTCAAAAACCTACGATACAATTCTATTGCGTCTCTGAATTCTCGGTATACGGTTGAGGTTTTCCATTTCAGAAAGGAAATTATTTTAGGTTTTGTATGCAACATCCACCATTCTACCCATGAGCTATAGTTGCTTCTCGCTCGAACCCAGTAAACCCATTTTCTGGAGAGCTCGTTTAAAATTTCGGAGTCATCGAGAATATGCGGTTGAAGGCGCCACATGCCACGCCCTGATGGCGTTCCTAAGTGGGGCATCACAATGCGTACGATATATGCTTTGTGATCCGAGAACGATGTGGCTGCAAAATGTGCTGTCCGTAGCTGGAATTTCATTGTATTTGAAATTAGCAATCGATCGATACGTGATGCTGTATTCGATCTGATAAATGAGAACTCGATCCGCTGTCCATTTAATGCTTCCCAAGTATCCACTAAGTTTGCTGAATTCATTAGTCGCTTGCACATTGGGCTTATATTACTGCAGCCAGTTGCATCTTTTGGATTGACCACTGCATTGAAATCACCACCAAGCACCACACTCTCCGTGGAGTGATGGAGATAGTGTGCAACGGAAGAATTGAAAAAGTCCTCCCTTGCTGTTCTCTGTGCCGCACCAGAGGGAGCATAGATATTTAAAAATGTTATAGGCCCAATCCTTAGTGAAATTATTCGGTTGTCTAGGCTTTTTTCAATATTATGTACATTGAACTGATCCCTGACTACTATAGCTGTACCTCGCTGGTCGGCATCAACATTGAATATAACCGTATATCCTGGCATGCTGAACTGTTCACTTTGCACTTCTTGTAAAAAAATAATATCTAGCTCAGATGAAAATATGAACGATCTTAATGCGTCTAGTTTCGTCTGATTCGAAATGTTGCAAACATTGATTGTTGCAATTTTATAACTGAACATTTGCATCACCCTAATATTTTGAGGAGTCCCACCTTATAGAGCGCTCTTGTGTACGTTCCCTGTCTCTGATAGTCACTAACACTGACACGATACATATCAGCTGCTCAGGAATCGGATTCATCGTCATCGCAATGTTTTTGTTTTGGACATTGTTTTCGCTCACCTGATTCGCATGAATGGCACTATTAGTTTCGATACAGACCCTCAGTGATGAAGACGTCGTTTGGATTTCGAATGTAAACTCGCAGTAGTATATCTCCGTGTGTGTCGTCGGTTGTGTTTCTACAAGAAGTGAGTTTTCTTCTAGTGCGGCAGTATCTACATTAGCTTCGGTAGGACATATACTAGGGCTTACCTTACTAGGAATGTAGCCCTCGCTGACAGTATATGATCCATTTCCATTCCCTCCGTCGTTGAAAAAGTTGTGTGACTTTCTTTTTTGTGTGATTGTGAGGCATTCATTAACGAGTTCATTGAGTGATTTATGTTGGTGGTAGGTGATTTCCGATGATGTACTTCCAAGGTTGCAGAACAGCAGTGGTGAGCAGTATAGTAGCCTGACAATCAAATCCAGTGATAAAGTGAAGTGCGATAGCCATTCCATGTTGTGGCTTCTCCAAGTGATCCGTCGTGTACAGCATAAAAAGGGTGTTGCTACGGGGAGTGTTAAATTTTCTAGAGCGGCAGCATCTACATTTGCTTCGGTAGGACATATACTAGGGCTTACCTCACAGAGAGAATAGCCCTCGCTGACAGTAGTTTGTCCGTTATTAATGTTGACTTTTGATTGTGGTGTTTTCGATGCAGAAAAGTGAGATGATGTTGGCCAGTGCTGTGATTCCTGGGTATTATGCGGAGCGGCTCCACGGTGACGATATGTTGATGTGAAGAAGTGTGGAATTTGCTTGAGATTTGTGGCAGTATCTACTTCGGCAGGACATATACTAAGGCTTACCTCACAGTAGGAAAAGCCCTCGTCGTTCGTGATGTCCGCCAAAGATGGTAGGTTGTGTCTCCAAACGAGTGAATATCGTAATATTGTGAATGATAAAGTTGAAAGTTTCTTGAGATTGGTGGCAGTATCGGATTGTGCTTCGGCAAGACATATACCCATTATAAAGCTTACCGGGAAGAAGAATTGTGTGTCCTACTCCTGCTCTTGCGCTTTATTTCGAGAAAAGGTGTTTCGGGATTTTCGGTGGGTTGTTGAGATCGATGTCGTTTTGGTGCATTTAGTGCTTCCTCGCTGTCATCAGAGATAACGAAGTCAGCTGTGGGGTCTTGGTTTTCTGATGTTGCTTTGTTACTTGGTGGTGATGATGTTCTGCTCGGTTTAGCTGCTTGAGTGCATGCAGGTGGAAAACGGGAAAGGGATGACGGTCTGCTTTGGGCTTTCGTGGACGATCTCATTACGCGATCTGTTGGTGGAGTAACGAGATTTGTGTTCGTTACGTCATTCATCTCTTCATCTGACGTTTGCACATCAATCTCCTTTTCGGTGCTAGGTGTATTTGAAGATGGCTGTGGGACATTTGTTTGTACGTTCGATGACGATGGTGGGATTATTCCTTGCACCACTTGGGCTGCCGTAAGACGACTGTTAATGTCTTGGCCTTGTTCTTTGCGTGCCTCGTTACAGGTACGACCGATGTGAAGCGGTCTTACGCAATACCTACAGGTGCGAATCTGATTGCGGTAAGTAATATACGCTGTGTGGGTGGTCATCGGTATGTAGGATGGAATTGGCTTTCGAATCCTCATTCGCACCAGCCGGACGCCGGTTGACAAACCAGGCCAAAAGTTTTTCCACACCTCTTCTTGTGTTGATACAACCTCGCCGTATGGAGCTAGGTGTTTGGCGATCATTTCCGTAGAGAAGTAGGACGGCAAATCAGCTATCCTAACCTCAATTGCGTTGTCGTAGGGAACTATTGGTATTGCATACTCCTTGTTGTTCTGCTCAACAGTATGCTTCGAACTATGCTCGGATACTAGCTCTTCCACGTATGCTTGGGACTTAAGTTCGATTATGACTCGGGCTTTAGTCATGCTGGGTTGAATGCAATTGACTTTCGACATGTCTAGCTGGATTTTCTTACTGATGAGCTCGTGAACTTTCTCTAGCTTGGGGCGGATTGGCATTCCGCTGAAATCCAGGTAAACGGAGTCCTTGCGGTAGTCGTCCATAGTGGAATGACCAGACCCCCACAGGGCCTAACACTTTTTGCGTAAAGCCTTTAGGACTTCGTCCGCCGGCACTATCACCTCGATTGTTTTCACTTAGCGATAATCTCGAAAACGTCTGACCGACACGAAAGCTAAATGTCAACTATTTTGATCGAAGTGCAAATCTTACCAACAACAATCACGGAATATAACCATTGACATGTGCAGTAGGCTGCGGCTTTTTTTTCTCAAAACCAAAATATCGTGTGCTCTCCTGAATTCAAATCACATAAAAAGGGAAATCTCAACATTTGAGATTTGACGGAGAATTTTTAAGTTATGAAATATGATCTTCAGTGAAGTCTTTATAAACAAATTTTTAAGCTCTGAGCATAATTCTCTTCAAAATTAAATTTTTGAATAGCTTGTTGAACATCAAATTTGCTAAACTTGAAACTAGTCTTAGTTAAAAGTAGTTTTCTCCTATTTTTTTCTCTTTTTACTAAAACAATATCTTTGTTTGACCATAACTTCATGAAAACTTAACCGTTTTCAAAAATTTTACATGCTTTTGAAGCAAATTTATTTGAATAATTTAAAAAAATATTTTTATTCAAACAATTTAAAAAATATTTTGAAAAAGTTTCTTAACCTTCCTGTTGCATTCGGGTCAATATGACCCGAAACCGACTTTAGAGCACTTGTAACTTTTAAACGGAACCACCTAGCGCTTTGAAACTTTGTGACTTTTTCTATTTTCTGGAAAACTGTGTTTTGGCAAAAAATCAAATTTCTAGCATGTTTCTGAAGGGCTCCACAAAAAAAGTGACACTTAAGGCATTCGGGTCATATTGACCCGGATTTGACATTGCAATTTTGTAGGTATTTTCCAACCAAATTTCAAACTTTTTGTACTCAAAAGAATCGTCAGTTCATGAATTTTATGAATTTGAGCGGTAAACTAAGATTGGCCGGGTTTAACGGCTTAGAATCGGTGACAAACGGATCAAGGTTTAGCCATTCTTGGAAGACCCCGGAAATGTGGCCAATTTCCTATTCTCGTAGAAACCAGCCATGCGACATATCAAAATTTGCAGAATTTCATACAAAAAACTTTTTTTGAATGCAACAGGAAGGTTAACAATAACATGAATTTTCACTGGAAACAACCATATTTTTTTAATTTTTGTAAGTTAAGCGTTAATACTTTAGCTGAAACTGAGTTATCTCATTTGTTAAAGCTTCTTGTAAGGTCTAGCTTAGCTTAGCTTAGCTTAGACTGACTACACATATCAATGGTTGCTATTCCGTGTTTGGCCGGAGTCAGTGAAAATGCACAAAGAATCAACTAGAAGTTCGGCTGGGATTGGCCATAATCTTCTTCAGTGTGCATAATTCAGTGCCTCTATTTATACAGGGTCAATAACGGCGCCGGCCACGTCCTTGCAGTCAGGTGGGATTGGAAGAAGGAACGTTAGTGTGTAACCTTTGCTATTTGGAGACCGTGTTTTCTTCTGCATCTCCACAAAGGTTACTGGGAGGGATGTTTGTTAATGGGGAGGATCGTTGGGTCACAGGATTCATTTTGATAAGCGATTAGACCATGATAAATGATTTGACGCGAGCAAAGGATCAAACACTACTCCATAATTAGGACAAGCTGCTTTATACACACTAAGGAAAAATTAGCGACTTCGGTGGTTCGTTTACCGAAATTACCGACGCACCTGTAAGCTAGAGCAGGAGCAGCAACTGTCAAATTTACCGACTGATCGGTAATATTTACCGAAAAAATGTGTGGGGTTTGTAATTTATTTTATAGAATAGGGTGCGGTGCTATTAGTGGACTACCTAAGCAATAAAAATCATAACACAATAACGAAATGTCTTAACAAAGATCTTTTGGCGTCAACAGAAAGATTTTAACCTCTACTATATGAGAAAAATATAAAACGAGTGATAAAACTAATTTTTTAACATAAAATCCCTTGAGCCACTATTGGTACACGTGTTACAGTAGTTGCGCAAGTGCTCCAGTAGTAGACGTTCGGAAATGATACGCAGATTCTAAAACAAGATGAGTTTTTTGAGAACTTGTGGAAAAATGGTTCAAAAATACCGAGAAACAAAAAAGGTATTTTTTCTTGCGGTAAAAAATGAAGCTGCCGGTAGAGGGTTTAACCGAGATCTAACCCTCCAAAGTTTACCATTTTGTATGGAAAATCGAAAAAGTTGCAAATGTTTTGTCCAATACTGTAAGAGCTGAATCCGATTTTATATTTTATTTTTTTACATTTATGGAGGACTAAGCAACAATTGTTAATCAATTTAAAATGCAAATATGTGCATTTTTCAACTCGTAGTTATGACAAGATTCCTCAAAAACATTAGTGAAATAGAAGAAATGTAATTTCCGGTGAAGGTTATTGAAAAATCCTAAGAAAATCGATATTTTCGTGGAAAATCATGCTCTTGGGTAGCTTTTGTTGAATAACTTATAAAACTATTAACTTAATAGACTTAATGATAATTAACTTAATAAACTATTTTTTAATTGAATTTGTTGTGCACACATTTTGAAAACAACTAAATTGGCTACGAAATCATATAAACATATTCGAGAATGGTTGAGTTTCCATGAAGTTATAGCCAAACAAAGATGAATTTTTGAGTAAATTTTTTAGCTGAAAATTTGAAGCTTCTCTTTTTATGTGATTTGAATTCGCAAGAGCAACATAATCAGAGTTTGGTGACATACTTTAGAGCAGAGTGCTTCCTTCGCCTATTTGCAAGGGAATGAAAACAATGCTAAGCAGAGAGGCAAAGAAAATTGAGCGAGGAAGATACAGCACAAAACACACCAGAGTAAAATTCAACCAGAAAAGAGTGCTCTCACAACTCTCCGAGGACTGCCTTGTTCGGGAAGGATGCTCAAGAGTTCTTTTGAAGCATGAGTAAAGGTGAGCATCGCAACAAGAGAGAGAGAAAGTACCAAAAAAATTCTCTATTTCTTTGCAATCTCACTCGATTTGCTTGAGGACCTGTGTTGAAAATTTTGAGTTCAAATTTTTCTCCACAGAAAAACGGCAAAATCGCCTCCTCTTTGCATCGCAGAGGATTTTCTGTCAAGCCTGATGTTTGGTTATGAAAGATTTCGAAAAATAAGTCGCACCCTAATATGACGAATCCATCCAGAATGAGTCGAAAAAAATAAAAATCGTACTCGATAGTCTTCGATTTGGATTAAATTTTCCACATAATTTTGGTATGGTAGAATAAGTGTTTTCCATAGAAAAATTAATCATTTTGACTGAAGTGTAACTTTTGAAAATGGCCTATGAATGTTTGCATGCAACTTATTTGAAAAAATCTTACTCGAAAACTATTGATTTTAGAGAAAAATGTTCTATGAAGAAGTTGTAGTGAACCGTTTGGACTATAAGAGAAACATATACACTGAAAAAATATTTTATTTATTTTCATAAAAAAATCAACAATAACAATTTTCATAAAAAAATCAACAATAACAAACCTAAATTTCAAATTACACAAAAACCCCATTATTATTATTTTTTAAATTTTCACCATAGAATATTGATAGTAAAAAGATGTTTGGGACAAAGTTTCATGATGGAGAAATTTTCAATAAAAAAGTTTTTCTAAGAACAACTTTTGGTCGATTTTCAAAATTTTGATTTTTTGCCAAAATAAATACGTTCTGATGATATAGTAAGCATCTTTTAATGATTCTAAGCCATGATGATTATGAGAAAAATTTCTCTAGAAGATGCCATTTTCGAGTTAATGCAAACAATATTATTTAAATATTAAAATACACCATTTTCATTAGTTATTCGCGATTCTCCATTAATGAAAATAAGTAAGTTGAATAAAATATGGTCTTTACTCTCGAAAACGTATTATTATTAATGGAGAAACGCGAATAACTTATGAAAATGGTCTATTAAAATAATATTTTTTGCATTAAACTTGATAAAGTTCGAAAATGGCTACTTCTAGAGAAATTATTCTCATAATAATTATGTCTGAGAATCATTTCAAGATGCTTACTGTATTATCAGAACGTATTTATTTTGACAAAATATCAAAATTTTGAAAATCGACCAAAAGTTGTTCTTAGAAAAACTTTTTTAATAAAAATTTCTCCATCATGAAACTTTGTCCTAAACATCTTTTCACTATAGTGATACCTCCATGAGTCGATGTTCCATGACTCGATATCGACTCATGGAACCATACTAAAAACAAAATGTCCTGGTTACTATGATGGTCCCTAGAAGCAGCTTTCCAAAGGATTGCTGTTCCATTGCTCGATATTTCCAGGAGTCGATGGTCCCTTCAATATCGACTCATGGAGGTTTCACTGTATCAAGATTCTATGGTGGAAATTTAAAAATATTCAAAATGGGGTTTTCGTGTGATTTAAAATTTAAGTTCGATTTTTGATTTTTTTATGAAAATAAATAAAATATTTTTTCAGTGTATATTTTTCTCTTTTAGTCCAAATGGTTCACAACAACTTCTTCATAGAACGTTTTTCTCTAAAATCAACAGTTTCGGAGTTAGAATTTTTTGAATAAGTTACATGCAAAAATTTATAGGCCATTTTCAAAAGTAAGACTTGAGTCAAAATGTTCAATTTTACTAAGGGAAAACACTTATTCTACCAAAATTATGGAAAACACTTATAATACCAAAATTATGTGCAAAATTTAATCCAAATCGATGGTGGTCGAGTTCTGTGACTGACCGATTTGACATGGAATCCGTCATATGTATTTATTTTAATTTCAAATATTCATGAAATCCGATTAAAATGGAATAGAGCCAGAAATGGAAAAAAGTGAACAAAGTCTGTTCTTATGTTGCAGAAAAACTCTGTTTCTTTTTGTACAATTGTGTTCTTGCTTTAGAGGCTCTTGCTTAACTTTGGTTCATTCTACGTGAACGGCAGATGCTTTCCACTACTTAATAGAGCCGAAGAAATTCTGCATCTAATGACGGAATAATCTATATGGCTTATGTTTTGCAGGTACTGGTCACTGACCATATATATTTTCTTAAGAAGCCAAATGAAAGAGTCCCTTTTAATTCCAACGATATATTCGAGATATTGATTTCCCTATATTCCTTTTCCGAAGACACCAGATGTGCTTTTGTGCTTAGCAGTAGGGACTGTTCACAAACTACGTGGTTGCGATTTTGGAACATGGACTTTTGTCTGCGTAATTGAGTTAATACTAACTTCACTTTTTTATTAAATTTAGGGGAGGGTTTATTAGAGTATGTTTAAAATTGCTAATTGAACTTTAACATTTCAGTTTTTGCAAAAAAAAAAAATACTAAAATCACTAGTACGGCGAGCAAATACCTTTAAACTCTAATATGTGTTGCTTATCTTGACAGATAGGCCTATTTCGTCTGCGACTTATATACTTCTTCAGTGTCGAGTGCTCGACTTGTCGCTAAAGACAATGAAGAAGTCTGTAAATCGCAGACGAAGTAGGCCTATCTGTCAAGATAAGCAACACATATTAGAGTTTAAAGGTATTTGCTCGCCTCACTAGTGATTTTAGTATTATTATTTTTTTTTGCAAAAGCTGAAGTGTTAAAGTTCAATTAGTAGTTTTGAGTTAAAATTGTAAATTTTAGTAAAGCTTTTGAGTTTGTCCAGAAGCATTCATGAATCTCTGAGAACATTAAAAAACTTCTTGGATAACTTTCGTAAACCTTTCAGAAGTTCTTGACAACTTTTTTGAACATCTGTGGAACCTTATTGAGTCCTCTTTCGGAAATTTACCTTTGAATATTCTGAAACTTTTGGCAGTTTTAACTTTTTTTTTCCTATTTTGATGCGATTTTTAGCTACCCCTGGAGATTCCTTTTGGAACCCATTGAAATTCCATAGGAATGCTTTGGGAAACATTTTTTTGCAATCTCTTTGGGAATCCCTGCTTTTTTCTTTGGAAATACTTGAAACCCATTCTTTGATTGTTCAAACCATTTGTTTAACGAACTTATTTATTCTCGTTTTACAAATTGTTTCAATTTACGAACTAATTCACTTTGCGTTCTCCCTATATGGTTCGTGGATGGAGATCCTGGACAAAAAATGTTAATATTAACAGTGCTATAGACATCATCCAGAACGCTAACCCGTTCTTCCAAAGTTCAATGTAGTTAATAACCATCCTAAAAGACAAGACAATATTTATAGTATTAGAGTTTGTTTCCGATTCAGATCATTCAATACTGTAAAGGTGGTTTTGTTGGTAAGTGCATGCTTAATAGAGAAGAAATTATACATTTATTTTTATTTTTCAAATATATTGCCCGCATTTTAAGATTTTGTTTCGAGATTCACAGAATATTTCCATATTGCTTTTCGTTTTATCAATGCTAGAAAATTCCTGTTTCATTCAATTTTGTATTGAATTGCAAAAAAATCAAATCGCCTACCCTTAAAAACTATTCATAATTTAGATCAAACTGTTATTGGAATGGGCATTGTTCAACAGATAAAGTAAGAAGACCTATTTTACAGAAATGTAGTAAGTATGCACAATAATAGAAAAATGCAGCTACAGTTTCAATGTTCATTGTGGAATTTCCATTTATATCGATGGCATATCATGTAAATTATATCAACGGGCCAAACGCCCATATCCACCAATAAAAGGTCATCAATAAATTCTTCCCAAAGCGATACCACCCGAATCGATACACGCACGAGGTCACCATCGTACATTTAATTACGTGTTAAAATGACAAACTTATTTCGATTCAATTTATTCGACAGTGCCGCTAAACGCAGCACATTACCTCGGAATAATCGCATTCGATATATAATTGTACTCTGCCTGGCAGGGCCACCATCATGCTGCCATTTTCATACGAATAATGGCTCCGATGACAGCTCGATTCGACATCGAGCTCACCGGTGTGTGGTGTTAAACACGCTGCGAAAATAGATTTCAAATTAATGTGTCCATAAATTGAGCAGTCGAGCAGGAGTGCCCCCTATCGGGCTGTTTGCCCCTTCGCTGCTCATCAATGGAGGACAACGGACTTATATAGTTCATGGCATGCTGCCCCCGCTGCTTTGGATGTCGTTTAGCTTTTCAACATGGGTGACAAATTCGTTACCTACCTGTGCGTGAACACAGCATGGTCGTAGTCAGCGTTGAACCACAAATTTCATATTTTCATAATGCCAAAATTACGTCCTCACTGGAACACAGTTTAGTGTTCTTATGAACACATCAACAGTTATTAACTGAGAGCTTTCTTTGTCAAAGTTGCCATTTTCGCATTCGTATATCGTGTGGCGATGATACTCTATGCCCAGGGAAGTCAAGGAAATTTCCATTACGAAAAGATCCTGGACTGACCGGGAATCGAACCCAGACACCTTCAGCATAGCTTTGCTTTATAGCCACGGACTCTAACCACTCGGCTAAGGAAGGCCCCGTTCAAGACGCGTTACAGACTCCGTTCTGCTCACTTTAAATAAAAAAGTGGGTGGATGTTCTTCGTTATTTTAAACGTTCAATGCAAAAAGTATGTATAATGGTCATTTTGCGTGAAATTTCTTAAATGAATTGATGAGTTTGCTGACCCCCTCCCTGATATAAAAACTCACTACACCCATGGCGCACGGTCGCTCTGCTTGATTCGGTATTCAATAGAATCAACTGGGATTAGCAGTAGGATTTCCGAGAAATTTATTGCTCTAAGTTGCGGGGAGTACAGAAATCATTTGGCAACAGATCACTAACATTTCTTCTCCGCACTCTTTCCAGGTTTGGCCCCATTCGTGTTGCGAGGAGCATGCCCTCAGTGCACCCCAGCGGAGCTGGTTCAGATCAAAAAGACTTTGGCCCATCTGCAGCGAAATTTCCCGGCCGAGTGGAACAAGCTGGTACAAACCTATGCGGGCTAGAGAGGGGGCTGCCCGCTCGACATCCAATGGAAAAAAGCCACCAACTGTACAAAACAAAAGGAAAAACTGCTTCGCGAGTGAAAATTATCTCCCCGAAGGGGTATTTGGCCAGACAGAGGACGAACAAAACGGGAATTAACATAGCAAAACATCAAAAGAAACAAAAAAAAAAATCCGGGCGAAACAGTCGGAATCGGATGAGAACTTATTACGACACAGACCAGCAGAACCAGCAGAGTAACGCGCGGCGGCTGATAAAACATTTCAAAAACGGAAAATTTCAAGCGTGGAAATTTGCTAGCGATAAGGAGTAAAGCAAAGTGATAATAAATTATTGCGCTCAGCTGAGCGAAAACTGCTTGGATGAATCTCTGCGCGAATATGTCCGCTGCGACGCAATCATGTCCTGTGTAATATCACATTTCCTTTGACTTTTTCCGGCCAAGGGTTAAAGGGGCGGTGTAATGCAGGCTATGTCGAGTGTGTTAGAATTATGGTGAACATAGTGCAGTAACTAGCCCCAAGTAAGCATTATATCGCCTGATGTTTAGGAGGGGCTTTAACTGCTGGGTGCAATTAGATTAAATCAAGTGTTATCCAGCGAACAGATAAAAAAGCATCTATGACATTTCATAAGCATGAGCATAAGCATGATTGACTAGGGTAGATGTACCAATAGTGGAGGTACTAAGCACTACTGAACTTCATGTAACCGCCTAAATTGAAGAAGCTCAATTAATGTACATGTTAATGTTGTAACGGGAAGTAACGACCATTGACTTAATGAGAAAAAAATATTTCATCGCAGTCATCCACGCCATGTCAGTGAAAAATATTACCTCCACTTTTGGTACACTGTTCCTTTAGTTGCGGTAAATTTTCAATTTGTGTTCCTATAGTTGCGGTATCCGTGGTTTTCTTATGGGATCCTCCACTATAGGAACACTTTACCGCAACTATTGGTACAAGCAAGAACAGTTATAGTAATTTTAGTGATATTTCATCAGGTTTGAAGCAATTTTAACGCTCTTTTCAACTACTCCGTGCGTCAACAAGCCAATACGTCCATTGGCAGTGTCGGTTCTGTGGCTAATGTAATAAAATCAGTGAAAACGGCACTACCGCAACTATAGGAACACCCACAACTAAGGGAACACTTACCCTACCCCGATATTGCAAGAATATCTGTAATTACATAAAAAGCCAAATTACACTTCTCAGAATCAGTGGCATCTTCAATGTGTAAGTACTGGTGCTCTCATGATTAGGGGAAAAGCACTAATTTTCGACACACAAGAATTCTGTTCCAATTTTCGGATTTCCATACAAAGTACAGTGAAACCTCCATGAGTCGATATTGAAGGGGCCATCGACTCATGGAAATATCGAGTCATGGTACAGCAATCCTTTGGAAAGCTGCTTCTAGGGACCATCATAGTAACCATGAAATTTTGTTTTTAGTATGGTTCCATGAGTCGATATCGAGTCATGGAACATCGACTCATGGAGGTATCACTGTAGGCCAAAATCGTATGGATGGGTCAAAAATTTGTGCTTTTCCCCTATCACCCTCATTCTTGTTTACGGTGGCTCCAACTATGGATCGATGCACGAGTTCACTACGTTTGAGCGGTGCCGAATTCATTGGTTTTCATGGTCACATAAATAACACGACATCGCTAAAACGTCAAATAGTGAACTCGTGCACAGATCCATTCGTTCGAATCCATGGCTCACTTGAATTTGCTGGCGTGAACGGGAATGCAAAACGTATTTCGATCGAAAGAACATTCGAACGTAAACAAAAATAGGGTGTATGGATTGAGAGGGGTACTTGAGAAGATAAAAACTAAGCAGAAGGACATATAGTTTGAGTAACAAGGAAAACCTAAGCAAACGGGAAGAGACGAATGGCACGTCAGTCTTGTAAAGTGTTTCGAGCGATGAAGTTGCGCTAGAATTGCTCCTGTTGCAATTCGGCTGACTGAGCCACTAACTTTGTATATGCCGGTTCCTCCCTCCGGACACTACAATGGCACAATTGGTAAGTGTATTGTGCGCTCCCAAACATTTGAAGCCTCGGCCTGGAACGGAAGACAGAAAGACTTGAGTCGATGCTGATTGCTGTTTTTTCGTTCAGGATGAGTCGTCATATTTTCGGCACTAAACGGAGGACATGTTGTGTTAATTGTTGATTTTATGGTAGATTGCTGTGATGGAATTACGATGAAAGTATTTTAAAATTTGTTTTGTTGCTTGAGTGAATTTAAATGTTTGATAAGATTTTACTTTATTTTATGTTTATGAACGACACAGCGTAATGTAAATAACTAACTTGATACACAATCAGAAAACAGTATTGTGACAGTGAAGTACTTCAAGGCAATGCATGAATTCTCCTGAGAGAGTAAATCAATTCCCCCGAGAGGGTCAAGAAATTCCCCCGAGAGGGTAAATCTATGAGGAGTGACGAATATGGAATGAGGTGCAAGAATTGAGAAATGAGAGATGAGAAATGAGGAGTGAGGAATGAGAAGAGAGGAATAAGATGTGAGAAGTGAGGAAAGACTAATGAGGAATAAGATGTGATGAATCAGAAGTAAGAAATGAGGTGAGGTGTGAAGGATGAGGAATGAGGAATGAGGAGCGAGAATGAGCAGTGAAAAACGAGGAATGAAGAGTGAGAAGTTAGAAATAAGAAATGAGGAGTTAGGAATGGAGAATGAGGAGTGAAGAAGGAAGAATGAGGAATGAGGAGTGAGAAATGAGGAATGAGGATTGATAAACGAGAAGTTAGGAATGAGGAAAGAGAAGTGAAGAATGAGAAATTAGGTGTAAGAAATGAGCAATGAGAGATGAGGAGTGAAGAGTGAGTAATGAGGAATGAGGAGTGAGGAATGAGGAATGAGGAGTGAGAAATGAGGTGTAAGTAATTATAAATGAAGAGTGAAGAATGAGGAATGAGGAGTGAGAATTGAAGAGTGAGAAGGGAGGAATGAGGAATGAAAAGTGAGGTATGAGGATTGATGAGTAAGGAATGAGAAGTGAGAAGTAGGGAGTAAGAAATGAGAAGTAAGGAGTTAGGAAAGAGGAGTGAGAAGTGAGAAATAAAGAGTGAAGAATGAGGAATGAGGAGTAATAAATGAAGAATGATAGATGATGAATGAGGAGTGAGGAATGAGGAATGAGAAGTGAGAAGTAAGAAATGAGGAATGAAGTGTGAAGAATGAGGAATAAGAAATAAAATAATTAGGAGTGAGAAGCGAGTAATGTGAAATGAGGAATGATGATGTGGAAGATGATAATGATGATGTTGAAACAAAATGTTTTAACATTTTTTGGAAAATATGTACCGTAATCCGGGGTATCATTGATCAGCGGGGTAATATTGATCGGAATGATCCATCCCGTAAAAAGTTCGTATCGCCATTTATTCGAAGGAACATTTTCAAATAATGAATGGTGCTTCTCTTTCTTATATTCATAAGCTAATGAAAGTGAAGATCTTTGCGCAAATTTCGTTTACCTTATGCGTAAATTTGTCAACTTTTCGAAACAATTATTTCGATGGGTAAGGATGACGCTACTGAACATTCACGTCTCACATAAGTTCTGCAAACGATATGAGCCAGAAAAATGTGATTCTTACTAAATATGGCATCGCCGAAAACGATTCCGTTGTCAAAACTTTCATAAGTATGCTCAATTAGGCAACATTAACGAACTACTGCTAAGAATATAGAATTCCCTTAGGAAATTGCCTACTTTTAGGCGTATTCAGTGGTTCGAGGTGTTTTTAATTTTAAAATAACTCAAAAAGTAAATGACTTGTAAGCACTTGGCCTTCATATTGGGCTTCGGGGGCCATGATTTAAGTAAGCAACGACATTTTTAATATAACCGAACATTGTTTACATAGGTGATCAATGTTACCCCATATCAGCTAAATCAAAAGTTCACTTAAAACATTTTTTTAAACATGCTTAAATTTTTCAAAAAATAAAATGCAGTATATAGTCACAAGCTATGGGTGGCAGTACTAGTTTAAAAAATATAAAATTTGCAACATTTGCATTTTCAAACGAAATACTTAAGAAATATTCAAAAAAATGATCAATGTTACCTCGGATTACGGTATGCTATCTTTAGTATGAAAGAACAAAGGAAACCAAGAGATGAGTGAAAGATAATATGAATTTATTTTTTCATTGAAAAATAATTTAAGAAACGATCTTATTATTATAAGAGTAGATCAGGAGGAGATTGTAGGGATTGAGAGGGGTACTTGAGAAGATAAAAACTAAGCAGAAGGGCATATAGTTTGAGTAACAAGGAAAACCTAAGCAAACGGGAAGAGACGAATGACACGTCAGTCTTGTAAAGTGTTTCGAGCGATGAAGTTGCGCTAGAATTGCTCCTGTTGCAATTCGGCTGATGCAGCCTCTAACTTTGTATTTGCTGGTTACTCCCTCCGGACACGCCATAGACCAATCCAGTTGCCTGCGTAGTAGTGCAATGTTGACAAAATTTTCTTTGTTTGCTGTGAGAACTGTCACAACATTGCTTTTGTTTGCTGTGAGAATCCAAATATAAACATAATTGCTGCAAAACAACCACTTCCTTATTGGCCTGCCGTTGATCGAAAGCTCAATGACGTCAAATAAACATTGATACGTTTTCATTCTGAGGAAATCGACTTGTGTAAGATTGATTGTGCGTTGGTGTTCGTGGCAGTTTGCTTGGGGACCTCTATAGGGGTGTATCTAGATTTTTACGCTAGACATGTCATACATTTTGTATTACCCCTATATGACATTTCTTGCCCACACTATAATTGTTTGATCGTAGCAATCTTGATAGTGAAGCAATTTTAAAAATAAATGGAAATCATGCGGTATAAAATTTGACCGCCAGCTCAAAGCATTGAAAAGTGTATAATTTACATTTACATTTTTAAATTTTTAGAATGTTAAAATGATGGACCTTTTAATAACACCGATTATCGCTCATTCGTTGGCGAAGAACATTGACCGAAGAACAGTGATAGGTAGAATAATTTCAGTATTTAGCCTGTTCACATCAATCTCGTCATCCAAATAATCTAAAACTCATTCACACCAGAAGAATTGTGTTGAATCTTAATAATTGATTCCCTAAAATGATACAAAATAATTAACAATTATAAGAAAATGGGTCATTATATCAAATTGAATACGAAGATGTTGTAGATTCACACATCATCAAGAGAAAATTATTGATCAATTGGAAATGGGAAGGATCTGAGAGAGACTCGCGAAGACGAAAAATATCAACGTCATATGCAGCCCAGATTCCGCTGTCACGAAACGTCAAATGCAGCCCGCCGGTTTTTATGGCTGAAAAAGTGAAAAGTATTGTATTCAAAATAAACTGTTATTAAAAACATCAGTCGGCGGAGCACTTTTGTCCAAAGTTGCTGATAAATCTTAACACGAGATTAGTTATTTCTAATGTCTGCTACGTTTGCTGGCATTAAATTTCACTCAAAAGGCTATTGGGGTGTGATCCAAACGCAATCATTCTTTGCTGAGAGGGTCATGTGAAAGTTTGAACGGCTTGCGCTTGATTTGTATAAACACAAAGTGGAATAAGAAAAAACTCGGCCATCACAGAAAAAAGAAGACCGTCTTCGCGAGTCTCGTCTCAGGGAAGGATATGTTGACGTGTTACTTACTTTAAAGACGCCACTAAGGCCTCTGCACTTCCAACAAGAAAGTACTGGGAATTTCGATATGGGGAAGAGTTGTTTAAACGATTAATTTTGGTAAACGATAAAAATAAATAATGCCTAGAACATAGGGTAGGTGTACCAGTTCTGGACATAATGGTTCCCTATTTCGCCATACGTGATTTTTTTTTTTCATCTGTTGAGCCTTTTAACCACTGCTTCCATTATTTAGGAATATTGTGGTATGACCCATATTTTATTTGGTGTTCCAAATATCCTTTCAAAATTGAGATGTGATAGACATTGGTTGATGTGTCACACTGTCCCAACTGGGCACAACTCGTTTTATAAAGTCTACTACCCTATTAGGACTACCTTGCCAATTTTCGAAGGGCTCTAATAACCCTTTTCCAAATGCTAACATTCTTTGATCAAGCAATACTCCACAGTTACAGAGTAAATGCTCAGCAGTTTTGTTTTCAGCTTTGCACAAACGACAATCAGAGGATTGTGTTTTTCCTATTTTTTTAAGATGATACCTACTTGGGCAGTGACCGGTCATCAGGCCAGTTATTACCCTAAGATTTCCTTTATTAAGATTTAGTATAGCCCGGGCTTTAGCTAGACTGGGTTTTATGAATCTTTTCGCTTGCTTGGATGTATCTGTGGCGTTCCAATTGGATTCGACCATGGACATTTCCCAATTTTTCAGTTTCATCCTGAAAGTGCACACCACAGAACGGTTCAGGACCGACAAAACTCCACAATACACCTAGTACAATGTTACTTCGTTCCTACTGGCCAATTGCTTCAGAGAAGAATGCATTCCCACACTAACTTTGATCTACTGTGAATGCCTTAAGCGCATTCAAAGCTGCTTGACTGTCCGAGAAAATACAGATCTTTGCAAACCTATAGTTTCTTTTGAGACAAACAATGTACAATGTACAGTCAATGATGGCTTGAATTTCAGCTTGGAACACAGTGGGACTACGCCCCATAGCGATTACTTGGCTGATACCAGGGCCGAAAACTCCAGCTCTAGTATTGTCGCCCATCTTTGACCCGTCAGAATAAAATACAATAGAACCTGGACGTAAACTTGGTCCTCCAGAATCCCATTATTAAAACGAATAAATTGCAAGGCATTTTTGCAGCTTGCAGTTTAATGAATTGATGCAAAGGCAGTATATTACGAAGGGCATCCAAGGCAATCGTAGGTGTACTTTTCATTGCCCCTGTCATTGATATACAAGCAAGTCTTTGCAACTTAGCCAGCTTCTTCTGAGCGGTTACCTCATTTGTCTTGGGCCACCATATCAGTGAAGCATAACTAATTTTTGATCGGACTATTGCTAAATAAATCCAGTTTACCATATTAAGTCACAGTTCCCAAGTTTTTTCATAGGGCTTTATTGCAGACCCTTAGAGCATTAGTACCCTTACTTATGACCTTGCTCAGATGAGAGTTTCTGTTCAATTTCTTATCCAAAGTAACCCCAAGGTGTATAACTTCTCTCGAAAATTTAATTTGAACTCCATTCAAAGAAGGCTGTATAAGCTTTACCTTTTTCCTTCTGGTAAAAGACACGATAATAGTTTTTGAAGGGTTAACGTCATCGTAACGTTTAACCCCTCTTTCCTACACCATTTAAGAGTAATGTTTAACGCAGTTTGCAACCGATCGGAAATCGTGTTATCAAACTTTCCACGAACCAAGATGGCCACATCGTCGGCATATCCAATTACCCGGCATAAACATAAACCATTCCTTGACTGTTTCCGATACTATCCTCAACCATTTGCAACAATACCTGAACAGCTTCGTATAGCACCGAAAAATAACAATAAGTCTACCGATCCATGAACGGTTTTGACAATCCGACAAATTGTAATTGGCAAAAGTACAATGTGGGGAATAGGCGGTTAAGTTATGTAACCATAAAAAAATGGCGATTTTCGCGAACAATTGTTTTCATTGACAACTTGCCAAACAGTAGATAAACTAATCCATTTTTTGTTCAATCCACTATTAAACAAACTGTTCAATAATAGTTGAACTATAAATTTTAAATAAAACGAAACATTATCTATAATTGTTGGTTTACGATGCGTTATGGTATTTTAACTATAAACTGTATTATTGTGTTATGTTTATACAATTAATGGAGAATCTATATAAATAAAAATGGAGTGGTGTTTGTATGTCACGAAATGGCTTACAAACGGGTCAACGTATTTGAAAGATAATTTCTCCGTTTTGTTCCTCAAGGGTTCCGACGTGTTTGTAGGTATAAATATCCTAGGATATCCACCGGAAACGTAGGAAAAAACGAGAGTGAACGTAACTGTTATTTTATATGGGACGATCCATAGCGTTCATCTACAGCCTACTTGATGGCAAGACGAAGTTTGCCGGGACCACTAGTATATGAATAAATTGAGAACTTTATTTCAATTTGGATTAAATTAACGATAACTAAGCATACATTTTATTTGCATTGTGGGTCGTTTTAATTAATATACACTGAACTTTTGATAGGGGGTGAGTTGCGGCCTAGATTTGTGTCTGCTTCACGTTGCCAAGCAGAATGCAGGACCTGTCGTATAGGAGAAAACAAAATAGTTTAGACAATTTAAAGTTTAATAAGAATTTTCTGTACTTACATATCTTACCATCAATGACTAAAAGAGTGTCCTAACATCATCAAACTTACACAAAAAATACTTTTATTTAAATTCGTTTGCTTGTCCTGCGAGATGAAAAATCGCGTTTGGTGCTCCCGAATTTGATATTTGCATTTCAAACGCACACAGCAATATTTGCAAGAATGTAATGTTACGTTATCACCATTTCTCACCAAATGACACCTTCATATTGTTCAACAATATGTGAATACTACGAGACAATGTTACATTTCAGTGTGAATTACTCAAACCGTTATTTAATCCCCAAAGTTTTAGTTTTTGAATTGTTCAACATTAAAGCAACTGTTCGTGATACATTTACCTTTATGTTTTATGGCTTTAGCGGTCATGTGACTCAAAGCTAAAGGGAGTCAATAGAAGCAAATGATGGAAATGAATGTTGGTAGCAAAGCTCAAAGCTTTGAGCCAACCCTTTTCCAGTAGAGAAGCTAGGCAAAATACAGGACGCTTCGATGCTTACTGACTTTAAAATGGCTTGCTCAACTTTCACCACCTAATAAAATTTCAATCTTGTCGCTCCCTTGCGACGCCTATCCACCTATTCATTTCCATCATTTGCTTCTATTGACTCCCTTTAGCTTTGAGTCACATGACCGCTAAAGCCATAAAACAATTAAAATAAAAACAATCACGGTCGATACCTTCTCCTATTTACCTTTATGGTTAAAGTATATTTACTGTACGGAACAAATGACAAATTGTATTTAGAGTAAGGTGGAGCAAAAGTTCGACCTTAGTGGTATAATCAAAGTTTCCAGAAAAACAATAGCAGTTAAACCAAAACAAATACCATACAATGAACCTTCAACATATTGGCTATAAAAATAAAAATATTTACCCATTTTTAGATATAACAGTTTCAAAATTGATTGTCTTATTCGAACTTTTGCCCCACCGGTGGGGCAAGAGTTCGAATCTAGTGTGGGGCAAAAGTTCGCTGGCTAAAACACAAAATATCGATCCTTTCATGACAGGCATACTTTACACCAGCCGTAAACTTAAGTTTGACGAAAAATACACACTAAATTTTCATCAAAAAATTGCCCAAAACCGGGTTAATTGTAATATACTCAAAAATAGCAGTTTTTCGCAAAACTAAGTGGAAATGTAAAATTTTGGTGAAATTTTCAACACGACCAGACAAATTTAACTAAATTTGAAGATAATATGTGGATTTTGGGCAATTTGCAAAAATTTCCGTGATTTTATACATGGGTTATACTGATTCGAACTTTTGCCCCACTATGAGCCAAAAATTGTTTTCAAGCATTTATGCAAAAACTAATACACCTCAAAGCAACCTCATGATAGGCCTAGAAACGCCCTTACATAAAATATTGAAAAAGATTTTATTTTCAATCGGTTCCATGCAACGAAAGTTTGACCAAAAATTACAATATTCACGTCGAAAAACAACAAATAGCCATAACTTATCCAAATCTCAATCGATTTTTAAGATATTTGGATTGAATGTCTCTTACTTGAATAGCATTCAAACCACTATGACATTTATAAGATTTGCTTTGAATTGGGCTAGAAATCTTAAAAAGAAACTCTTACCCCACTCGAACTTTTGCCCCACTTTACTCTATCTATGCGGGACCTCAAAACCTTGATCTATTAAATTTCTAAGGAGTTCGTCTACTACAAGAGACCACAGTAAGGGCGATAACACTCCTCCTTGAGGACATCCCTTCGTAGATCTTATAGATATTTGCGCACCTCCTAGATCAGCAGAAATTGTGCGATCCTTGAGCATAGTCATAACCCATTCGATAACACTTTTATCCAAGCCCCTTGCTTCCATGGCTGAACTCATAGAGCTATAGGATGCATTATCGAATGCTCCTTCAAATCGAGAAAACCAACCACGGCTATTTCTTTGGCTTCAAGAGATTACTCGATTTTATTTACCAGCGACTGCAGCGCCGTAATGGTAGATTTACCTGATTGATACGCAAATTGGTATTTAAAAAGAGGCATTTCTATTAAACTTGTTGACTTGATGAAGTCATCAATTATTTTTTCTATTGTCTTTAAAAGAACCGAGGAAAAGCTTATAGGTCTAAAGGCTTTGGGAGTTGTTCTTTCCTTTCTTCCAGCTTTTGGAATGAAAATAACTCGAACCTTTTGCCACGCTTTTGGAATATATGAAAGCGCAACACTTGCTTTGAATATTTCGGTTAAGAGCGGACAAAGCGTCTCTTTTCCTTGTTGCAGTAAGCCTGGGAAAATATCATCTTTCCCGGCAGATTTGAAAGGCTGAAAAGTACTCAATGCCCATTTGACCCTCGAAGGCGTGAAGATTTCACAAGCTTTCTGATAGGCATTTATCGACCTTACTTGTCTTGCCTCATCTGAGACCTGTTCTCCATCCGAATATGGGATCGATTCAGGGAAATGAGTTTTCATCATTACGTCCAGTGTTTCAGAAGAGTCAACAGTATAACTCCCGTTTTCTTTTTTAAGGCTACCTAGACCATTTGAATGGTCTTTTGAAAGGACTTTGTGCAGCCTTGCAGCTGCAGGAGCGTTGTTGATGCTTTCACATACCCATCTCCAGTCCTTACGTTTGGCGTGCCTTAGTTCTCTGTTGTATTCTGTTAGGGCTAAGTAGCCTGTCATTCGTTTTGGCAACAATGATGACAAAACCAACTGATTTTCTTTGATTCGAAAACGTGAGATAAATTACCAACAATCATCAACGACGCGTACAAATTTCAATGACGGCCTACTTCGCCTTAGGGCTTTTTTGTATTCAACCCAATCTAAAGTGGTCTTTACTCTATTGACCAATCGCCTGGATTTCTTCCTCAATCCTGCCAGCTTGTCATTCCACCAAGGCACATTCCTGTTAGATGAGACCATTTGGTCAATGATCCCATTAGAGGCGTTTTCCAGTTGTGAAACAGTCGTGAACTGTTCACCGTTATATGAATTCTTATTCGTTAAATGAAAACGATAGAGATCCTAATTGGTTTCTTTGGGTTTCTATAGCTTTCTGTTATTTCTGATCCAGCTTTAAAATCGAACCGGATTTGTTTATGATCTGACAATGATTCTTCATCAAAAACATGCCAGTTCACAATCTTCTCCGATAGCAAGTCGCTACAGATCGTGAGATCAAGAACCTCTTGTCGGATTGAATTTACAAAAGTAGGAGAATCACCTCATATGTAATGTCTATGTTATTAGACGACATGTAGTTTAAAAGATCTTCTCCTCTTTTATTTATATCGGTGCTGCTCCAAATTGTATGATGGGCATTTGCATCGCACCCTATTATAAATTGGGCATTAATTTTCTTACAGTAATTGACAAAATGAACGACAGAGCATGGAGGCACATCTTCAACATCTCCAGGAAAGTAAGCAGAAGCAATACATACCTCCGTTTTCCCACGGATAGTTGGCATCTCTACTTTGATCGCAACAATGTCTCTACGGATAAATTCTGTAATTGGGACAAATTTTGGGTCCCTATTTACAAGAATAGCTGTTCGTGGTTTGGACTCAGTTTCGTCGTACAAAACTCTACAATTGCTCGAAGGGCAACCAAGTACCCTACCATTATTTACCCAGGGCTCTTGAATTAGTCCCACATTGATATTTTCCTTGGTGAACCTTCTGCTGAGCACTGCTAATGCGCCCTTTGCATGATGAAGGTTCACCTGGATAATTTTGATTCGATTCATATTACATTAACATGCTCCCACTCGTATCAAGCCTCTGATTTGAGGCTAGATATGAGTAGGTAGCCGATTATTTCGGAGAAGTACAAGGTCAACTGCGCCATTGCTCCGGGTAGCGCAGTAAGGGCATAATACTGTGGAGGGTGCCCCTAACCATTCATTCCTAGGCACGGTATGCTTTTAGCCGCATGACACCTTGAATTAGGGGCCACCTGTATGATGGACTTATACCATCGGAACAGGCAATCCGTAGTGTTATTTCTAGCCTTGTTGCAATCGGCTACCGACACTACACGGCTATCTAGGCTATTCGAGTATAGAAGCTGATATTGAGGATCAACTTCCATTGAGGCCGAATAGCCATACGTGATTACTTTCATGTCTTCAAATTTTGAAAATTTGCATGTGTTGTATAGTAGTTAGATTTAAGATAGATCTAAAATATAGATTTAAAATGTGAAAGATATCAAAATTTCACATATGGCCATATAGGGAACCACTATGGCCATAACTGGTACACTTTCCTTAGATGACTAATACTTTTTCAACTACCGCACCACGTGAACCGGACACGGATTTTGTCGCTCGTCTCGAAGGAGTACGTAACAGAATCAACAAATCAAACACTACATAAAAACTGAACTCGGAAAATATGAGACACATAAAAATATCACAAAAAATTCATGTTAAATTGAATACTTCTCAAATTTTCTGCTCATGAGATCTTGGGCGAGGCTTTGCCCATCTTTCTTGCACATTTTTTCCCAGTTTTTCTTCAAAGCTTCATCGCAAATCCGATGAAACAGACACTCCTGAGAATGATGAAGTGTCTTTTTATCAGTCATCTGATCTGAAATTATTGAACTCCGTTCTTAGCCTACTTGGTGTTCCAAACATAAAAGTCCAAGCTCAATTTAAAATCATATAATATAGAGTAATCATGACAAATTTCAACTAAATCCGAGCATTTTTACTGTAGTTATTAGCAGTTTAGTTTATTTTGCATATTTTGCGACATAAAATCTATGGGGATTTTTTTGCCCCACTTTCCCCTGATATAAAATTCTGAAATTTTGCGAAATATCTTCTTTTATGTAGAAGAACAAACCGTGAAAATTTCCGATCGGAGAACATCAATACAACATCCTTTGGAAAGGGGGTTGCGGTTCTCGCGAACTGGCTCTTCAGTGTTTATGAAAACCATCAATACTGAAAAGTGGGGGAATGTTCGAGAGGCAAAAAAAGACCACCAACAGCCCTTATCTGTTAAGATGTGAGCTAAATGAATAAATGAACTATTCATAAAAAATAAAACAAAATATATGGAACGTCACAATCTATTTCAAAAATTTCCCATCAATCCTTCCCCAAGAGTGCAATAAATTATGATCCGCAATTGAATAATAGTTCATCCCATCCATGTGGTTGAGGTCTCACGCTATTCAGCAGACGGGGATTCTTTTCGAAAACTCGCTACATAAATTATAGCCCCCCTGCTCATGGATGGATAATGCTGATGCTGTTGCTTTTGCTGCTTGCACCCCGTTCGTTTTTGTTGTTGATGATGATGATGATGATAACGGTGGGAGACAACAGCTTTTTGAACAGTACAAAAACACAAAAAACCCACCGCACAAAACCCCAAACGAAACAAAGAACAATCCGCCGACGAGATGCCAACAATGCAAATACACAGCGGATCCTTGTTCTCACATGTGTGTAGTGTCGGGTATGCAGCACAACGCATCGTTTGCACCTCACCGAGGACCAAGGCGGTGGTGTAGCTAGGGAAATGAGGTCCGCATCGGTCCAAGAGTTCGAAGGGGCCTCCAAATTGTGGTAAGAATTCCACTTTAGTATAGATTCGATTTACCGAGATGAGCCAGCCTCGGGCTGCAAATCTCGTTAATAAAGATAATAATAATAATAGATTCGATTTCTAGCAAAAGAAAAAGTAAATAAGCAGTGCAAAATACAAATTAACCTTCCTTAGACCCTAACAAAAAGTTACAATTTGGACCCGAAAATTCAAACAGCTTGTAAAAATCAGTTTGTTGACCGATTTCACCATTGAAAAATAATGAACACTTTCACAGTTATTAACTGAGAGTTTTCTTTGCCAAAGTTGCCATTTTCGCATTCGTATATCGTATGGTTGGTACAATGATACTCTATGCCCAGGGAAGTCGAGGAAATTTCCTTTACGAAAAGATGCTGGCCGACTAGAAATCGAAACCAGACACCTTCAGCATGGCTTTGCTTTGTAGCCGCGGACTCTAACCACTCGGCTAAGGAAGGCCTAGTTCTGGGCAAGTGGGCATCGTATATCCTCATTTTAATGGCCCAAAAATTTAACTCCGCACCAGGTCTCAAAACCCCTAAAAACACCACTGCACCTAGATACATGCAATATGCATATCTACATGCAGGACTCCAGTGCTCCGCAGCTGTAACAGCTAGAGCTAGACTCGAACAAAAGAACCGGCGTGTGTCATTCGGCGCTTTCTGGCACTATGTGCGAGCGAGCTGTAACTAACCTTCCTTGTATCAAAATCAACACCAACCGTACTACCTTTAGGAGGGTTTGTTACATTTTCCAACAACAACCGCGCACTGCTGAATGCTCTCGGTTTTGCTGGTAAAAGTGTTTGGTGAACAACATAGAAATGCTTCTTTTTTGCATCGCTGGGTATTTTCCGATGCATGGTGGGATACAGTTTGCTTTTCGGGTAATGTGGGGAGAAGCTAGATGGGCGCATCTGGCTGAAAAATGTGAATTAAAAAAATAATTCTCGTCTAATTCTACACTCTCATCTTGAAAACGAACTGATTTTTTGAATTACAATGCACTGAATCGGGTGAACTATTTCATTTATTTAGTTAACATCTAAACAGATAACACTAAATCAACAATTTCACGCCACAATACTCGGTTCGTGGCCGCATCTTTCCATCCTCGGTTCTGTCCCACGCTCGCCAAATCGATGAGCACTTGATCCGCCCTTCTAGCTCGCTGCGCTCCACGCCTTCTTGTACCAAAGCCCGGCTCTCCGAATGTCCATCACCTTGTCGTAGTCCCCGGCGGGATTAGACAACACTATCATCCTAATTTGGTGAAACAAATTTAAGATTTTATTACCATTTTGTTAACAACATATTACATTTCATTTGCCGTAGCAGTTCAGATTTTTTACAGGTGGGTTGAAATTATTAAGTATTTTATTTGACATTTGTTCCAATGTTTCAACATTGGATATTCTATGTAACTCATTGGTACTATACCAGGGATGAAGCTTCAGAATCATTTTCAAAATTTTATTTTGAATTCTCTGCAGAGCTTTCTTCCTGGTATTACAACAGCTAGTCCATATTGGTACAGCATACAAAATGGCTGGCCTGAAAATTTGTTTGAATATCAAAAGCTTGTTCTTAACACAAAGTTTTGATTTTCTATTAAAAAGTGGATAGAGACATTTTACATATTTATTAAATTTGGCTTGAATGCCCTCAATGTGATTTTTGAAAGTTAAATTCTTATCAAGCATGAGCCCTAGATACTTAACTTCATCTGACCAATTTATTGGAATCCCTCTCATCGTGACAACATGTCTACTTGAAGGTTTCAAATGAAGAGCTCTTGGTTTATGTGGGAATATTATTAGTTGAGTTTTGGAAGCATTAGGAGAAATCTTCCATTTTTGCAAGTATGAAGAAAAAACATCCAAACTTTTTTGCAATCGACTACAGATGACACGCAGGCTTCGTCCTTTGGCGGAGAGGCCTGTGTCATCCGCAAACAAAGATTTTTGACATCCCTGAGGTAACTCATGTAAGTCAGATGTGAAAATATTGTATAATATTGGTCCCAAAATGCTGCCTTGAGGAACACCAGCTCTTACAGGAAGTCTTTCAGATCTGGAGTTCTGATAATTAACCTGAAGTGTACGATTTGACAGATAACTTTGAATTATTCTAACAATGTATGTTGGAAAATTAAAAATTTTCAATTTTACAATCAAACCTTCATGCCAAACACTGTCGAATGCTTTTTCTATGTCTAGAAGAGCAAGACCAGTAGAGTAGCCTTCAGATTTGTTGGAACGGATCAAATTTGTTACACGTAAAAGTTGATGAGTGGTCGAATGTCCATGGCGGAATCCGAATTGTTCATTGGCAAAAATTGAATTTTCGTTGATGTGGGCCATCATTCTGTTCAAAATAACCATTTCAAAAAGTTTACTGATGGAGGAAAGCAAACTGATTAGACGATAGCTAGAAGCTTCTGCAGGATTTTTGTCTGGTTTTAAAATTGGAACAACCTTAGCATTTCTCCATTTGTCAGGAAAATATGCTAATTGAAAACATTTGTTAAATATATCAACTAAGATTGATAAGCTACTTTCTGGAAGTTTCTTGATGAGGATGTAGAAAATTCCATCATCGCCAGGAACTTTCATGTTTTTGAATTTTTTAATAATAGTTCTCACTTCTTCCAAATCAGTCTCCCCCCCCCTCATCAAATAAAATTCTGCCGTTGGAATTACTTTGAGAATTATTCCATGACCGATGCTTGGCATTAAAGTCACCAATGACAAAAAATTTTGACTTATTGCGAGTCAATTTTCGCAAGTCAGTTTGGAGCAAATTAACTTGCTGACCAGAGCATTGAAAAGGCAAATAGGCAGCTATGAAAGTATATTTACCAAACTGTGTTTCAACAGAAACACCTAAAGTTTCAAAAACTTTAGTTTCAAATGATGAAAACAGTTGATGTTTTATACGCCTATGAATGATGATTGCAACTCCCCCACATGCCCCATCAAGTCGATCGTTACGATAAACAAAAAAGTAAGGATCTCTTTTGAGTTTAGATCCAGGTTTTAAATACGTTTCGGTAATAACTGCTATATGCACGTTATTAACCGTAAGAAAAATGAACAGCTCGTCCTCTTTACCATTCAGAGAACGAGCATTCCAATTTAAAATATTTAAATTATTATTTGGATCCATTAGAAAATCGTAATCCAATAACAATTTGATTTGTAAATTTTACACCTACTTGGACTGCTTCAGTCATAGTGGTGGCTTTGAACATTGCATCAATCATTGGATTCAATTGTTCAGTTAGAAAATTAAAATCAGAGGCAGACATGTCATGTGATTTCCCATTAGAATTTCCGGTAGACGAAGATGCGGAGTTACTTGTGGCGGTAGGGTTTTTTCCATTTGATTTGAAACAAGTAGAATGGGTACCCATGGATCGAACAGGGGAGGAGTTCGAATTTCCTGCTACGATATCGGCAAAGGATTTACCGTGGGTAGATACATTCGAAATTGAAAGCTTCGAACGGCTACCCGACGGATTAAAATTAGTTTGTGAATGAGCATGGTTATGATCTTCCTGATGGGTATGATTCATGATCAAGCGATCGTTAACTGAAAAATGAGCATTGTTCGAAAATCTACCAGGCAAATTCCGGAAACGACCGTTATCGTAACGGATATTATCCTTCATCTGCCTGGCACGAGCCTCAATGACTCTCTTGCGTGAAGGGCATTCCCAAAAGTTAGCTTTTTGAGGGCCCTATCAATTGGCGCATTCAAACTTTCTGGTATCTTCTTTCACAGGACAGACGTCCTTAGCGTGAGAAGAACCTCCGCAAATCATGCATTTAGCATCCATGCGACAATTTTTTGTACCATGACCCCACTTTTGGCACCGACGGCACTGAGTGGGGTTCTGTTAATTTCCTCCAGGTTTCTGGAAATGTTCCCATATCACACGGACTTCAAACAAAAGTTTTGCTTTTTCTAAAGCTTTAATATTATTTAGTTCTTTTTTGTTAAAGTGAACTAAATAAAATTCTTGAGAAAGCCCTTTCCGAACAATGCACAGTGATTTTTTTTGCCGATTTTGTGATCGAAATAGAATAGCGTCTAAACCGTTGGTTTTAGCGAAAAAGTTTGTTCAGGGAAGATTCTGGATCTGTAAAAGCGCTTCTTTTGATACTAGCGGCCAGGTGATTAAATCACCTAAAAGTGAGATAAAAAAATAATTTTTTTATCTGTTGAAGATAGACGGTCGATGTCTTCAGCAAAGTTGTAGCACATGTTAATTCAAGACACTTTGTTGAAGACACCAAATTTCTATCTCTTATACATTACAAGATATGCCATTTTTTCTCAAAATGACCCTTAAAAATCAAAATTTTAGTATAACTTTTTTCTAACATTTTTCACATTTTTTGTGCCTTCTACAAAGTTGTTCAACTACCAAAACTACATTTTTTTGCTGAACATTGCAACTTGCTATCTCTTATGGTTGACCCATAACGCGGGTAGATCACCTTCTCGTGGTGCGTTATGGGGTAAAGATCTACCAGTGAACCCTAGTCCTGACTGCTTCAAACGAAGAGAACAGGATATTATAGTAATCAAAGGAACATTTTTAGTCCTTGTTACATTTTTAAACCTTGTTGACAGTGACAAGTCTCGGTTTTCCTAGTGGCCGAGAATAATCTTGAGACAAGGAAAAAAAATGAGTCGAATACAACAATTTGTTTTCTAATCTTTTATTTATTTAGTTCTCTAGTTTGAAGCAGTAAGGACTAGGATTCTGATGCATGGACAATATCGGTGTAATTTCTTGGCTTTATCAAGGGATCCGATTTTGACTGATGAAGGGGCGCGCCTGTGGAGAGTGTACCCACCACATTCTTCAAAGGGTCTAAATAGCGGAACCTTTCAATTAGAATCTTTTCCTACGATCAAGTTAGGAATTACAACTGTAAGAAAACCGAATACTTTATCACTTCTCAATAGTGATAAGGTAACACGACATGCACTAAACAAAGGACACGGGATATACTACAAAAGATCAAGTATTGGTCGCAGTGGTTTATGTTCCGAACAGGAAAAAAAAAAAAAAAAATCTCTTATGGTAAAATAGTTATTTCTAGATAATCGATTTTTATGGGGCTTTTTTGGACTAATAGCATTAGTTTGGACGCAGATTGACGCACTTGGCGATTTGTGATTTTGAAAGGGCTATTTCATGACTTTAAAATGACACCAAGAACTTTTAGCCAGAAGCGGTCTATTGATAGTTGTGTTTTAACTAGTTAAACCATAAAAATGCATTTAATTGCGGTTTTACGACTTTTTTCTCGTTTTCATTGCGTTATTTAATATGACACATGCTGCATTTGATACGTTATGGTCATATTCATTGTTTTTAATTTATTCCCTCACCTACAGACTTCATTTAGCATGGATTTTTTTTTTTGTTTTGGTCATAACGTTTGACCCAACTTTTTACTCTCCATAGAGCGTTACGTAATTTGTGAACGATGCCATTTGTTTGTCACGCAACTTTTATTTTTGTTGCTACTATGTAATGTCCTTGTTCCTTTCAAAATCTCGCGACACGCGACATAGCTAATAAAAATCGTTTTCGTATTATAAAAATTCTTCTATGATGTATGAACAAAATTTAAACAAAACTGATCGTGAATAATATGTGTGCCGACATTTCTATAGTGAAAGTAAATTTCACTCATACTAATGCAGACAAAGTATTTGCTGATTTAAAATAAAACTGTACCAGTGAGCGCCGACTGCACATGAATCAGAACTTTAACTTCAGTGCATGTTTTTGAATTCTGTTATAACTGTTAAAAACTCTGTGAATTTAGTGAGATCTGTTCAAAATGTCTATTTTAACGAATACAACTATAAATTTTATTTTAAATTAGTTGTACCATTCCTTATTACAATGATTAATCATTTTTATTTGTTTGTTTAATTTGTTTACCGGCAAAACAGACCGATGCTTGAAGTAGGAGGGAACATGGAAAAGAAAGCAGTAAGGATTGTTTATTGACCATGTTGCGTATCGCGAGATTTTGAAATGAGCAAATATGTTACGCTCAGCCACTTACAAATAAAAGTTGCGTGACAAACAAATGGCATCGTTCACAAATTACGTAACGCTCTATGAAAAGTCAAAAGTTGGGTGAAACGTTATGACTCAAACAAAAATAAAAAAGAAAAACATGTCCATGCTAAATGAAGTCTGTAGGAGAGGGAATAAATTAAAAACAATGAATATGACCATAACGTATCAAATGTAGCATGTGTCATATTAAATAACGCAATGAAAATGAGAAAAAAAAGTCGTAAAACCGCAATTAAATGCATTTTTATGGTTTAACTAGTTAAAACATAACAATCAATAGACCGCTTCTGGCCAAAAGTTCTTGGTGTCATTTGAAAGTCATGAAATAGCCCTTTCAAAATCACAAATCGCCAAGTGCGTCAATCTGCGTCCAAACTAATGCTATTAGTCCAAAAAAGCCCCATAAAAATCGATTATCTAGAAATAACTATTTTACCATAAGAGATAGCAAGTTGCAATGTTCAGCAAAAACATGTAGTTTTGGTAGTTGAACAACTTTGTAGAAGGCACAAAAAATGTCAAAAATGTTAGAAAAAAGTTGTACTTAAATTTTGATTTTAAAGGGTTATTTTAAGAAAAAATGAGATATCTTGTAATGTATAAGAGATAGAAATTTGGTGTCTTCGACAAAGTGTCTTGAATTAACATGTGCTACAACTTTGCTGAAGACACCGACCGTCTATCTTCAACAGATAAAAAAAATATTTTTTTATCTCACTTTTAGGTGATTTAATCACCTGGCCGCTAGTATCAAAAGATGCGCTTTTACAAATCAAGAAACTTCCCTGAACAAACTTTTTCGCTAAAACCAACGGTTTAGACGCTATTCTATTTCGATCACAAAATCGGCAAAAAAAATCACTGTGCAATGCCAGATTGGGTTCGCTTTTACATAATGATTACTTGGACTGGGGAAAATCCAAGTAACCCGACTAGAGGCTTGTAACAAAAATATAATAAAATTTTATCAGAATATGATATCCATATCATATTATGACATAATTTTGTTAGGCTCCGTTATCCATAGAACATAATAAAACAGAAATATAACATAATATGTTTTATTTCCCTTTAAGATATTTTTTTATTCATTTTTGACAACTTTATAACAAAATAAATAGATAGTTATGCATTTCAATAATATCAGGTATCAGGTATCAGAAGGCCGGCTCCAAAGGCACGTTCCCCACCAGTTGGGAGATTTGTGCCATCGCCATATTTGAGCCTATTTCATCATCTACCCGATGGGAGAGGAAAGGGAAGGGAAAGATGGGAGGAAATAGGAGTGGGGTCCCTTGAAGAGGGAAAATCGCATAAGCGAAATGAGAGCATGTAGCTCCATACCACAATGGGTTCGAACAGCGCCCTAAAAAGGGCACTGCAAAACGCATGAGCGTAAAGAGAGCCTATAGCTCATTACCACAGCGGGTTAAGAATAACAGGATGTCCTGAAGATTCAGGCTTCTGTATTCAGTTTCACTTAATAAGTGTTTACCAAGTAATTGGAATCGCATTTGCGCAAAAACTGGACAGTTACATATCAGGTGATACGAAGTTCCATAATCGGAGTCACAACTATCACACACAAGTGAGTCAGCACGCTGAATATTTGCCATGTGATAGTTGAGTCGGCAGTGGCCTGTCAACGCTCTGACCAAGAGACTGCAATTCTGCTTTGACAGATTTGTTAAATACTTCGCCACCTTTGGAGATGGCTCAGTAATATACAATTTTGTTTGACGACACGACTCCAAACTATTCCAATATTGCTTGTGCTGAGTTGCCGCCCAAGAGTTTATCTGAAGCTTCACCCAGCACTTCGAAATTGGAATAGCCGGCTCAGGGCCAATGAAGTCATGCGATGCTCCATCGCGAGCTAGCTCATCAGCCAATTCATTTCCAGCGATGGAAGAATGGCCAGGTACCCATACAAGGTTTACAGAGTTGACTGAATTCAGTTCCTCAATTTGAGTTCGACATGCGATAACAAGCTTCGACCTTGAGTTGGCCGAAGCGAGAGCTTTTATAGCAGCCTGACTATCTGAACAGAAGTGTATGACTTTACCCATTACGCGCTGTTGAAGTGCTGATTGCACTCCACACATAAGAGCAAATATTTCCGCCTGAAAAACGGTGCAGTTTCTACCAAGTGAATAAAACTGATTCAGCCTTAGCTCACGAGAATATACTCCTGCACCAGCTCTACCTTCAAGAAGGGAGCCATCAGTGTAACATACTATATTGTTTGATATACTTCTTTCCAAATAGCCAGACGTCCACTCTTCCCGTGAAGGGAATTGTGTGATAAATGTCCTGTAAGGAAAGTTACAAGCAATTGTGAGATCACTTGGAGCAAGGACAATTTTGTCCCAATTCACCAAAAGTGGAAACAACGAAGTGTGTGTAGATCTACGATTCACTGGATTTTTCTCCAGTAGATCCAGTACCCATAAACGGTAAGAGCAAGAAAGTGCTTCTTGTTTAAGATATATGTGTAGTGGCGCAACGTCGAAAAGGGCCTCGAGCGCTGCTGTGGGAGTTGTAGAGAACGCACCAGACATCGCCATCAAGCACATCCTTTGGAGATGACCCAATTTTGACTGGATTATTCTCACTTCACCCTTTTGCCACCACACAAGACATCCATATGCCAATATTGGTCGAACAACTGTTGTGTAAATCCATTTGATATATTTGGGTTTGAGGCCCCAAGTTTTACCAAAGGTTCGCCGGCATTGACCGAAGGCCATGCAAGCTTTTTTGACTCTGAAATCAATGTGAGGTGTCCATGAAAGTTTGGAATCTAGAATGACTCCGACATACTTTACTTGATCAGTCACATTAATCTCAGTGCCAAAAAGACGTAAAGGTCGAATTCCATCGCGGTTTCGTCTTTCCGTAAAAAGAACAATAGATGTTTTATTCGGGTTAACCGAAAGGCCATATTGGCGACACCAACTCTCGACTACCTGAAGAGCACTTTGCATCAGGTTGAATAGGGTGCTTATGCACATACCAACTATCAGAGCTAGATAGTCGTCGGCAAATCCATAAGTTGGAAAACCGCAATTATTGAGTTGCCTCAATAGCGTATCTGCTACGAGATTCCACAAAAGTGGTGACAAGACTCCCCCTTGGGGGCATCCGCAAACACTCAATTTTCGAATCGCTGCTTGACGCAATGTCGAGAAGAGATGTCGGTTTTTGAGCATTTGATGAATCCAATTGGTAATCATTGTAGGTAGCCCATGGTTTCGTGCGGCTTCCAATATGGCATCGAAAGACACGTTATCAAAGGCACCCTCAATATCCAAGAAAACACCCAAGCACGATTGCTTCTGAGCGAATGCTTTCTCGATATCGTATACAACTTTGTGTAAAAGAGTCACAGTGGACTTTCCAGATTGGTAAGCATGTTGATTCACATGAAGAGGCATGTTTGCCAAATAAACATCACGGATGTGATGATCGATAATCCGTTCCAGACATTTCAGAAGAAAAGAGGTCAGACTGATTGGTCTAAAACTCTTCGCTTCCTCATACGACGCACGTCCTCCTTTTGGGATAAACTTTACAGTAATATCACGCCAGGATTTGGGAATGTACCCGGTAGCAAAACTGCTTACAAGTAGCTTTTTCAAAACATGTTTGATAAACTCAAATCCCTTTTGGAGCAGAACAGGATAAATCCCATCCGCTCCTGGAGATTTGAAAGGAGCAAAACTATTAAGTGCCCATTGAATCGATTCAGTAGTTACGATACTGCGAGCCGAGGCCAGAGACTCGTAACTACATGAAAAGACATTTGGTTCATCCGTAGATGCTATGTCCACACATCCGGGGAAGTGTGTATTGAATAAACATTCTAAAACTTCTTCATCGGAAGAAGTAAAGTCACCATTAGGTAAGCGAATTTCGTTCACTTGGAAATCCTTAGATTTTGCAAGAATTTTGTTCAACCGACTGACTTCACTCAAACTGGAAACATTTGTACAAAGGTTTTTCCAGCCGGATCGTTCAGCAGAACGAAGAGCCTTCTTGTAAGCCTTGCGAGCTGACTTGAACGACTCTGATCCAGCTGAACGGCGTCTGTTCCAACTCCTTCTACATTGTTTCCTGAGTCTAGTCAGATCGGAATTCCACCATGGGGTCCCTCTTGTAGTCTTTACAGACCGCAGAGGACATGCTTCTTCAAAAGCTTCCATAATGTAGGATGTTGTAGTATCAACGGCATCATCCAAATCACTTGGATTTTCAATGGACGGAGAATATCCATGAAATTTGGTCGCAACCAATTCAATGTAGAGTTCCCAGTTTGTTGACCGGGGATTCCTAAAACGCAAAGTCTGCGCAGTTACATTTGAATGTTCAAAGAAGATGTAGCGATGATCAGATAATGATTCCTCATCTGATACATGCCAATTCGTCAACTCGTGACTGATTCTATTCGAGCAGAGCGTTATGTCTAACACTTCTTCTCTATTAGAAACCATGAAGGTTGGGCGATTGCCTATGTTAAGTAATCCAAGGTCTGTACTACTTAAGTATTCCATCAGACTGGAGCCTCTCAAATTGATATCCGAGCTGCCCCAGATGATGTGATGAGCATTGGCATCACTGCCCACAATCAGCGGAAGGCCTTTTGTTACGCAGTGTACGACAACTCGTTTGAAGTCATCCGTTGGGGATGGTTCATCATGTGGTAAATATACCGAACAATAGACGTATTTCCTGTTGAGGTCACCAACAGAAACATCGATTGTGACAGCACATACATCTCTGGTAGTTAACTCAGAAATGAGTGTAGCAACGATTGCTTTATTAACGAGCACGCATGCGCGGGGCATGGAGCGCGAGTTTGCCATTTCAAGCTTGCTAAAAGTAGCAAAAACTGGGTCCACAAGGTTACCTAGATAGAAGTTCCCTCTACGAAAGTAGGGTTCATGTAGTTTTGGTAGTTGAACAACTTTGTAGAAGGCACAAAAAATGTCAAAAATGTTAGAAAAAAGTTGTACTTAAATTTTGATTTTAAAGGGTTATTTTAAGAAAAAATGAGATATCTTGTAATGTATAAGAGATAGAAATTTGGTGTCTTCGACAAAGTGTCTTGAATTAACATGTGCTACAACTTTGCTGAAGACACCGACCGTCTATCTTCAACAGATAAAAAAAATATTTTTTTATCTCACTTTTAGGTGATTTAATCACCTGGCCGCTAGTATCAAAAGATGCGCTTTTACAAATCAAGAAACTTCCCTGAACAAACTTTTTCGCTAAAACCAACGGTTTAGACGCTATTCTATTTCGATCACAAAATCGGCAAAAAAAATCACTGTGCAATGCCAGATTGGGTTCGCTTTTACATAATGATTACTTGGACTGGGGAAAATCCAAGTAACCCGACTAGAGGCTTGTAACAAAAATATAATAAAATTTTATCAGAATATGATATCCATATCATATTATGACATAATTTTGTTAGGCTCCGTTATCCATAGAACATAATAAAACAGAAATATAACATAATATGTTTTATTTCCCTTTAAGATATTTTTTTATTCATTTTTGACAACTTTATAACAAAATAAATAGATAGTTATGCATTTCAATAATATACAATATTATCGTATATCGAACAGTATTATAATTTTGATACTTTGTATCAAACATTATAACTTGGTTTGATACGTTTTTGTTAGAATTAAAACACATTTTGTTATGTTTATGTTACTATTCATACACTTTTTGTTATAATTTTAGTTATTTTAACAACATCCTGCATCAAGTTTGTAACAACCTATGTTCGAAAAAAACTTATAACATAATAACATATGCTGATATAATTTTGTTATGTACCCTTAGTCGGGAAATCATTTATTCCATTTTTGATCTCTTCAGGTAACTTATAGTCACTTGAGAGACCTTCAAGACAACTTTGAACAAACGTTCAGTTTTGTGTAAAAAAATTGTGCTTCTTCTCTTCAAGATGTCTGAGAAGAAGTTCACGATCTTTGAGAGTTTCCGGCAAAACGCGACAGTCTCCTTTCTTTGCGATTTGGAAGGAAACCTTGATTCCCCTAATGGAGTTCAAGATCTCCTGCCTAAATCCCGCAAATTCGGAACAACTGACCACGATAGGCGGCACTTTTTGCTTCCTCACTTGAATCAAAGAGCCTGGGCTAGAGGCTGCTTGGATTTGGTGTTCGGAAAATTTGTCTAGTGCATCGAACTGATTGCTTATTTCAATACAATTATTCATTTCACCCTTGGAAGAGACTTCGCATTCCGGAGAAACGTCCTTTCTTCCATTCTTGCCACGTTTAGTGACAGTTTTAAATCCTACTTTTTTGGAAGGAAGTTGTGAATTCAGAGATTCACCCTTCCTATTATTTGTTGTTGCAACCATGTTTAGTGAATAAGAAGACGTGACCTTCGAGAGGTTTTTTCCCAAGACGGTGTCCAAGAAGGATTACCACCGTTAGCTTTCGCCAACGGATCCAACGAAAAATCGAAGGCACGGGTCCAAACAAGGATCGTAAAGGGATCAATAGTAGATAGTACTGAAAAGTACTGTTTTAGTAGCACTGAGAAGTACTGTTTTATTGCTTTAGGTAGTTTTTAAGAAAACTTCCAAGAGCAGAGAGAATTCGTGTACGCACAGCACGAAGGTACGATGCGCACTGATGTTTAAGTTCCTGGTTTTTGTCTTTTCTCCATGTCATGTTTGTGAATGAGAATTAAATACGCGCTTTGTTAGACTATAGTAATCTGTCGATCATTACGATAAACAAAAAAAGTTAGGATCTCTTTTGAGTTTAGATCCAGGTTTCAAATACGTTTCAGTAATGACTGCTATATGCACGTTATTAGATGTAAGAAAATTAAACAGCTCGTCCTCTTTACCATTCAGAGAACGAGCATTACAATTTAAAACATTTAAATTATTATTTGGATCCATTAGAAAAACGTAATCCAATAACAATTTGATTAGTAAATTTTACACCTAACTGTTCTCGTCCATGCTTTTGCATAGCTCTACGCGATCGATATTATCGTATGCCGCCTTAAAATCGGTGAAGAAAGGTTATACATTGGGACCTGATATTCACGACATATTTGGAAGATTTTCCGTACAGTATAGATCTGGTCCGTTGTCCATCGGCCGTCAACGAAGCCGATGGGGCATATTACCCCTTCCTTCCACTCCTCCGGTAGCTGTTCTGTTTCCCAGATTGTGCCATCCTTACCAGCAGCTTTATTGTTCTTGAGCTGGTGAATGGCATCCTTAACCTCCCTCAAAGTGGGGGATGGTTGGTTCCCATCCTTCGCTGTACTGACGAAGGCGTTTCCTCCGCTGTCCCGTCCGTCATTGCCTGTACTCTCAGCGCCATTCAGGTGTTCGTCAAAGTGCTACTTCCACCTTTCGATCACCTCACGCTCGTCCGTCAAAATGTTCCCATCTTATCCCTGCATATTTCGGCTCACAGCACGAAGCCGTTGCGGGATGCGTTGAGCTTCTGATAGAACTTGCGTGTTTCTTGAGACCGGCACAGCTGTTCCATCTCCTCGCACTCCGTCTCCTCCAGGCGGAGTTTTTTCTCCCGAAAGAGGCGGGTCTGCTGTTGCCGTTTTCGTCTATAACGTTCAACGTTCTGCCGGGTCCCTTGCTGCAACATGACCGCCCGCGCTGCATTCTTCTCCTCCAAAACCTCCTGGCACTCCTCGTCGAACCAATCGTTCCATCGACTCCGTCTCACGTACCCGACGTTGCTCTCAGCTGCATCGTTGATGGCTGCTTTTACTGTTCTCCAGCAGTACTCAAGAGGCACTATGCAAAGCAGAATAATGAATTGTGCTGCTAATCCCTAATAAATGCATACGCCCATTTACCCCATTTTCCCCAGAAAAGTAAACCTTTTCATCGAGCATCCCATCTGATGTTGCCTCTACGATTGGTGCTTCTTAGGATGTGTGACACACGCCTACTTTGTTTCATTGTTCTCGCCGCGTTCAATGGTTTTGGGGCCCTTTCTCTTCTCGAATGAATGATTGCCTGCGGCTGCCGTGCGTCTTCGTGTCATATCTCTCTCTATCTAATGACAAGAACATATGTTGACAGTTTTCCACCCTTTGCTGCTCGCTAACTCGACAATGAAAACAAAATAGGTACTCAAGATGCAAAAGTTAAATTACTTCACAGCCCTGGGCTGCAGCTCTGTTGTTTGTTGCCTTCGATGGATGCTGGGAGGATGCCAACCAAAGTCACGGCTCGTCGAGTTTTTCTTTGTCGAATGGCAGAGAAGCGAACTCCAGTCGGGAATGTATGGTTGGTTGTTGGGTTCGCTTTCAATGCTCCTCAAGGGAGTGCTCTTTAGCTTCTTCAGGTTGAATGTAGAAAAGAAAACAATATTCCTTTTTCGAACGATGTTATGTCATAGGTGTTGTCGCTACTAGTTGCAGAGCTTTTTGCAGCGTACCGTCGGAAAACAATTACCAGAGTCATTTTTAAGTTTACAATCACGTCACGGTGTGTCTAGAATCGCGATTGAAGAAACATAAAATACCTGCAGCTCTGCACCGACCATTGAATGGATATGGTATCCTTGAATCCTCTCCTTAAGTTTGGAAAGGTTTCATAAAAAAAAACATAATCTAGAGTATATGCAAGAGATATTTTCATTATTGATAAAATCCCGTGCATGTGTATCAATTTACCAGTTACAAACATATCATATTACCAAGACAAGATACTTGATCTGGTATTAAAATATTAATATATATTAATAATATTACAATTGATATTAAAGATATTATCTAGTGTGCTGGGAGTTTCCTCTCGATTAAGACCATCAGGCTTACATTCATCAATCGAAAGTTGTGATATTAAAGGCTTTTTGTTCGGGTAATCACTAATCACAGAGAAGGTCCACTTTCAATTATTTAACAGCTGACTGGAATACAAATAAAACATACATCAATAATTGACAATACTCTCTAAACCTTAACAAATTTTATTATTGAAGCACGGGATATTACTATATCAGAATGCAAAGTAATATTCGAGTCCGTGGTTATAGACGACAGATTTAAACTTTTGATCCGTCTGAAAAACGTTAGGAGAAGGCAATTTCAATGCATTCTTCCTACGAAAATAATATGGGCTGCCAGATTCCGATCTGCAAAAATATGTTTACCTCTTTTTCTCTTTGTTTCTTTCTTGAGCGTTTCTCTTAGGGGTGGGAGATTTTTGTGAGTCCTATTGATTAAGACTCAGCCACAAGATGCACTTTTGAACAATGAATCGTGATGAATTTTTTTGGCTTCAAGTCATTTGGTCCATGGCAAAAAACACCACTCTAAATGAACTCCCGTAATCCAACTCTGATCCTCAAGATCAGTAGTCGTGAAGCATGACCTCGGGGCTATATCACATAGGTAATTGCTTGGCATCAAATGCGAATGTTGTTTGAAACACGACTGCTTTGATGACATATGCTAGATGTTTTCTTCAATGATCATCTATCATTGAAAAAGCAAAGCTACTATGTTCAATTTTGTAAAATGTCAGCAGTGGCGCCATATGGCAGCAGCTCTAAATGCAGGGGAATGAGGAATATCGTGTTTCCGATGATGTTTTACAATTTATCTGTAATTCGGATACAATAATTATGTACTACAATAATGTTCAGAAATGACAAAGGAATGATACTACGGTTGAACTTTTATAATTAGGCATGAGGTTAAGAATCTCGTAGAACAAAAACTGTAGAGAAATGTATGTTTTACAAAGTACCTGTAACAGAAATCAATTTCATGAAGTCAAAACCATCTCTAATCAGCATACAGTGTTCTCAAAAGTTGTAAAGTACTAATAATACGTTCAACTTGTGGTATTTATTTTGATTTTCATTTTTCCAAATTCTCGTTAAAATTTTTTGAATGTTAAAAATAGCCAAAAAACACAAATTCGACTTGCGGCACCTCCTAATCTTCTCCAAATTGGATGAAAATTTGTCTGGTAGTTTGTTTTAGTATTGCAACTAGGACTATGGGGTGACTGGTTGAATCCCAGACATTTTGATTTTTGTGAAACTGTCTAATGTCGCAGATGTCGCACAACATCTAAAATAGGGATATTATTTCAGACTAAAATAGCTATTTTTTCACATATCTTTGTCACTAGCAAAACACTATTCAAATGTTCATTTTACCTGCACTATGTGGGTAAAATGAACAGCTGTTGGTGGTAAAATGAACATCATGCAAAACACGTGAGCAAAACAAATATTTTTGAAAATTTTCATTGCATTTCGCAAAATATATTCATTTAATGATTATAACCCATTCAAAAAGAAGTCTAAAGGTATCAAATTTGGCATCAAATCATAACGATATTCACCTCACTGAAAAACCTTACTTCCGAGCTAAAAGTTACGTCAGTTCTAATTTTCAAACGTGTTTTTTTTTTAAATCTTAGTTTTCGTTCATATTTATACCTCAATTGACCTTCGTATCAGCCCCTACACTCCGTTTTGTGCTATAAATCGTCCGTGCGTGATAAAAGTTCATTCAAATTAGTTTTTCTCTCGGTAAAAGGCACAGTGTTCATTTTATCACCCCTGTTCATTCTGCCACACTTCCCTTATGCTCCAGGGATTCCTTCAGAGATGTCTTCAGGGATTCTTCAAACGTTTTAGCCTTATATTCCTATAGAGCTTCCTCCAGAACATATTTTCGAAGACTCCTTCAAGGATTCCACCAGGAAATCTCTACAAACATTTTTGGCTTTATCCAGGAATTCCTCTAGGGATCTTAAAGTATAACTCCTATTATTTATGTGATTTCTGCAGAAATTTATCCAAGTGTTCTTGCAGAAATTTTCCCAGGTAGACCCCTCGTGATTTCTCCAGAAAATATTCTGAAATTTCCTCCGAGGATTCTACCAGCAGTTTCTTCAAAGTTTCCGCTATTTATTTTCTTCTTCCTGAATTCTTCCTTCTACAAGAAATTACCTCAAGATTTTCCTTTAAGTATATCTCCACAAAAATTGCCATATAAATCACTACAAAGATTTTTCCAAGTAGTCCTCCAGGAATTCTTCGAGAATTTTTAAGAGGTTCGTTATTGGCTTCCAAAAATTCCTGTACAAATTCTAAGGATTTAATCAGTTACTACCCTAAGAGTCCCTCCAGGAATTTCTCCAAGATTTTTTTCCAGGAATGGCTCGAGGAACTCCTTTACTGAAGACATTTTTGTAAAGCTCCTGGATGAATCACTGGCGAAATCCTTTGAGTTATTCCTGTAGGAACCTCTAGAAAAAATAATGAAGTAATACTATGACCCTTAGAAAGAAATATGGAGAAATCTCTGTCGTAATTATTACATGAAGGAATTCTTATAGTAATCTCAAGAGGATTCTAAGAGATGAGCCAGCCTTAGGCTTCAAATCTCTTAAATAAAGATATCTACCTATCTATCTTTCAAGAGGATTCTCGAGGAGAATCCCTTGAGGAATTCTTGGCTTATAACTGTATGATTCATTGGAAATTCCTTAGAAAAAAATCTTGCAGAGGTGTCTGGATGAATACCCGAGGTAATCTCTGAAGGAATTCCTGAAGAAATCTCGGAAACAATTTTAAGAGGAAAACATGAAGAGATTTTTCTAGAATAATTCGTGTTGCTATAGATAACATCCCTGTTTTTGATGTTGTGGGATATAACTGTACAAATTCCTCGTTTTTCTATCACAAACAAGATGATTTCCTTAAGGTGTTCATTTTACCACCCTTCCCCCTAGATAATTTTTCTAGTAAAATCTCTGGAGGAGTCATGTGGGTTCATGTGGGAATCTCTGAAAGATTACCTGGGTAAATTGCTAAATGAATCAATGAAAGGTTACCTGGGTTAATTAAAGCCTGTCCACGATAAATTTCGGACACTGATGGCGGGTGTACCACAGAAAGTTCGAGAATTTTACAGAAAGAAGGATTAACATCCTTGTCAACTGTTTATTTTGTAGATATAACTCTTTTATTCTGAAATAAACAATTGTTTTTGTTGAATTATGAGTAACTTTTTTTTGCTGCCATTATTTGGGTGTCCGAAATTTAACGTGGACAGGCTTTAATGAAGGAATCTGTAGAAATTGGTGAAGGAATCCCTGAAGGCATCTTAGGAGGAATGCTGGAGAAATTCCTGGAGTAATCCTTGGATAAATCCCTGGAGGAAGATTATGCGAGAGGATTCCCTGGAGAAATCCTAGAATAATCTTTGGAGAAATATCTGGAGAAATCTTCTTTTTCTTCTTCTTGGCATTTACGTCCTTACTGGGATAGAGCCTGCTTCTCAGCATAGTGTTCAATGAGCTCTTCCACGGTTGTAAACTGAGAGCTTTCTTTGTCAAAGTTGCCATTTTCGCATTCGTATATCGTGTGGCAGGTACGATTATACTCTATGCCCAGGGAAGCCAAGGAAATTTCCATTACGAAAAGATCATGGACCGACAGCGAATGGAACCCTGACACCTTCAGCATAACTTTGCTTCATAGCCGCAGACGCTAACCACTCGACTAAGGAAGGTCCCTGGAGAAATCTATGAAGGGATTTTCCTAGAGGAATCTAGGTAGAGATTTTCCTAATGTAATTGTTTGAGAAATTATTATAGTAATTTCTGATAAAATTCCTGGGAGATTATTCCACGGTTAATCTTTGGAGGAATTTCTTAAGAAGAATTCATAAACAATTCATGAAGTAATCCCTGGAGGAATTTTAAGAAGGCTCGAACGAATCTCTGAAGAAATTTCTGAGGGAATCCCTAGAAAACTCCTTGAAGTAATTCACCTACCGATTGTTTAGGAGATATTCCTTAAAGAATTGCTGGAGGAATCGCTCAAAAATTCGTAAAGTAATTTCTTGTAGAATCCCTGGAGGGATCACTAGAGGAACTCCTGGTGGTATCTCTAGAGAATTTCTTTATGGAATCTCTGGAGGAATCAATGGAGTCCTGAAGAGGACTAACTGGGGATATTCCTGCATGTATTTTTGGAGGAACCCATGGACGAGTTTTAAATGAATTATCTGGAGTAATCCTTAACGAATTTGTTCTTGTGTAACTCCTGGAGGAAGACTTGGGAAAAAATGTCTGCAAGTATCCCTTTAGGGACTTTCCTGGATTAATTCTTGAAGGAGTGTCAGAATATCAGGATAAATTCCTGGAAGAATCCTTGGAGAAATTGCTGGACGAACCCTTGGAGAAATTCCTGGAGGAATCTTAGTATAAATTTCACTTGAGAAAATTATGAAGAATTCACTGGAAGCATTCGTACAGAAACAGAAAATTTTCTTGCTGGAATCCCTGCGATAATTCTTTGTGGAATCCCTTCAGGAACTCCTGGCAGTATTCCTATAGGAATTGCTGAAGGATTTCCTGAAGCCCTGTCAGAGCTAAAAAATCAAAGTGATAAAAAGTTCTTCCCAGAAGAATCCCTGGAGGAATCACTGGTAATATCCCTAGTGGAGTCCCCGGAGACATCGCTGTAGATATTACGATAGAACATATTGGAGGATTTTGTAGTAAAATCCCTTGAAAAATCTTCAAAGGATTTACTGGAGAAATCTCAGGAAGGGTCTCTAGATAGATTTCTAAAGATTTATCGGGAGGAATACTCGAAGGAATAATTGGAGGTTTTACTGAAGAAACTCTGGGGAGATTGAACTGATTCATTGACGATAAAGCATATTTTACGTATAGGTACAAAACATGATTGATGGCTTGTCGAATGATGGCGATTCGCTACCGTTTTGATTCATATTACGGACACTTAAAACCTCATTGAAGTACAACTCCTTAAAAAGCATGTAATATAAACCAGTCCGTATGATTCATCTGCATTATCGAACCTTCAATACACTTAACTTTCGAATGGTGAGTAAAGTTTTTGATTCCGCTACACGAATAATTTTAAATAAATAGAAATGTGAGGACTACTCATGATTCTTATTCCGGACGCTCCCTCACTTTTGCCTTATATTCCGGACACTTTGATTCGAATTCCGGACAGACCAAACAAATTATAAATAGAAAAGTCATATCATCAATTGAAATCGTCAAACCGCTAAAGGGACACCTGAGGTAGTGAGGCACTATAAATTTCCATAGATATCTATGGAAAAAGCTTATTAAAGCAAGTCTCTAAAGTGCAAACTTTTGAACGGCAAAAATTGAAACATTTCATGTAAAATGTTTCCCATACAAAGTACCGTTTTGATTCATATTACGGACACTTAAGGCCTCAGGGAAGTATAATTCAGCATATGGCATACAAAATAAATCATTATATATGATTCCTCAGTGTTATCGAGCGTCGGAGACCCCAAACTTTCGAATGGTGAGTAAAGAATACGCTTCCGCAACTTGAACTGTTTTAAGTAAATCGAAATGCGTAGCCTTTTTATGATTCTTATTCCGGACACTTCCTCACTTTTGCCTCATATTCCGGACACTTTGATTCGAATTCCGGACAGCTCTTGAAAACCATTGATAGAAAAGTCAAATCATCAATCGAAATCGTCAAACCACCAAAGAGACGTTTAAGGCAGTTGGGCATTATAAATTTGCATAGATATTTATGGAAAAAGCTTATTGAAACGAGCCTTGAAAGTATGAACTTTTGAACGGCAAAAATTGAAACATTTCGTGTGAAATGTTTCCCATACAAAGTAGAGTGTCCGGAATTTGAAGCTGTCCGTGATATGAATCAAAACAATGACTTCCGACATTCGCACTAAGTGACCAGCCCGTTGAAGACTGCCATATTTTAAACGGTTTATGAATATTCGCATCTTTGTGCACTTGATACAACTCGTGATTCATGCGTCTGCGCCACACACCATTTTCGAGTTTCCCACCGAGTATTGTCCGCAGCTCTTTACGCTCGAAAACACCGAGAGCTCTCCGGTCTGACTCTTTCAACGTCCACGCTTCGTGCCCGTAGAGTGCCACCGGAAGAATCAATGTTTTATACAGGGTGAATTTTGTTTCCGTTTGCAAGCTGCGGGACCTAAGCTGGTTACGTAGTCCGTGAAAGGCCCTATTCGCAGCCGCAACACGTCTTTTCACTTCGCGGGAAATGTCGTTGTCACATGTCACAAGTGTTCCAAGGTAAACAAATTCTTCAACAACTTCAAACACATCCCCATCAAACACTACCTCAGCATCTACACCACTATACCTGACTCTGTCTCTACCTGCAACCATGTACTTCGTTTTGGTATAATTAATGGTCAGTCCTATCCTCGCTGTCTCCCTCTTCAGAGGTACGAAGGCCTCTTCCACTGACCTGCGATCGATTCCAATTAGATCTATATCGTCCGCAAAGCCAAGGAGCATGTGTGACCTTGTGATAATAGTGCCATTTCTCTGCACGCCAGATCTCCTAATAGCACCCTCGAGTGCAATGTTAAACAGTAAATTCGAAAATGCGTCTCCCTGCATCAATCCGTCTAACGTCACGAACGAGGTTGACACCTCGTCTGCGATCCGAACACTTGATTTCGAACCATCCAGCGTAGCAAGTATCAGCCTAATTTGTTTCGCCGGAAAACCATTTTCAGACATTATCTGCCAAAGTTCATTTCTTTTCACTGAGTCGTACACCGCCTTGAAATCAATAAACAGAGATGAGTCTGTAAGTTATACTCCCGGAATTTGTCTAGGATCATTCGCAACCTAAACATCTGGTCCATTGTCGAACGGCCCTCACGAAAACCAGCTTGGTATTCGCCGACGAAGGACTGCTCGAGCGGTCTCAGTCTGTTAAACAGGATGCGTGACAGAATTTTGTACGCCGAATTCAGCAGGGTAATTCCTCAGTAATTGGCACACTCCAGTCTGTGCCCTTTCTTGTAGATAGGGCGGATGAGGCCATCCAACCAGCTGGTGGGCAATTCTTCGTTCTCCCATACCTTCAGAAGTACTCGGTGGATCGACTGGTAAAGCTGCTCGCTTCCGTGCTTGAGAAGCTCTACCGGGATCTCGTCCTTCCCCGCAGCCTTACAGTTCTTCAGCTCGCTGATAGCCTTTTTAAGGTCTCCTATGGTCGGTGGGTCCACAGCTTGATCGTCATCTATGTTCATCCTGTTCCTCACTACATTTCCATTCTCACCGTTCAACAGTGAAAGTGCTCCTTCCACCTGGCAGCCACCGCCGTTTAAACGGTCAGCAAATTCCCTTCTCAATCATTGCACATGGCGGACACTGGTACAGTATTGTGCCGCGCACCATTGATCGTTGCATAAAATCTCCACATATCATTCCGGTTCATGCTTTCTTGAGCGTCAGCTACCACACTTTCTTCGTGCTCGTCGGGTACCGGCCACAAGCATACGGCTTCTGGCGACATTCTTCATGTAAAATCAATCCATTTGCTCTACTTTTGCCTTTCTTGCTTGGTGAAGAGTCTTCGATAGGCCACCTAACCAGGGTTGCGCTACCTACATCGTGCTAGAGGGGCTGCTTCCTCGGTGCTGACACGATACAGCATTGTCCGTTTGTTCTTTACATGATGACCACGGTCATAGCCATCACAACCATCCACCTTTATCAGGGCTTTGGACCTGTAGCTCTGGTTCTCATTAGTTTCAAGTTCTTTCAGACATGCTACTATGGTGAGCCGTCATGCGCTAGCGGTGTAGCCCCTTCGGTACCACATCAAATAACAACAAAGGGTCGTAGTGTAGGGAACTTTTTCATTATCCCAGAGCATAAAGTATCTTCGTACCTGCCACACGATATACACATGCACAAATGTGCAATCGGCAAAGATCGCTCTCAGTAAACAACTGTCAGTAACACTAAGCTGAGAAACAGGCTATGTTCCGGTTGGAAAGTAACGCCAGAACGATTAAGATCTAAATGAGAAATCTTGAAATTTGAACTCGTCGTGATTATTTTTTAAAATAAAAAATGTTGAACATAAAAACACACGAATTTTACTCTAATATAATCCATTGAGATATACTTGTTGATAACTTTTATTTCAAACAATCATACAGTTTTTTTTTCTTCAAAGTTATTCAATGAGCGGTGAATGACGTCCTTATGATGTTCACTACTTAACAGAAAATCTGAACTTTGTACAAGCTTTTGATCATCAACAAAATATTCATACCGTTCATACTGTATGCTGTACTAATATGAACTAACTGTTGTTATACAGTGGGATTCCGTTTTTCGCAACAAAGTAGAAATTTTCAGTTCAGTAACCGTGTCAAAACCGAAACTATTTTTTTTTCATTTTTATTTTTCAATTGTTGGTTTTAAAAACATTATTAGAATGTTATCACAGTACCGTTATGGAACAATATGCCATTGAGGTTTCGATACGGTCTACTTCGAAGCAGATTTCCGAAGAATTGGACAATGCTAAGAATATATAGTCCCGTAATGATATTTGTGGCAGACGTTCTACACACTTTTAATTGCTTAAATGTCTTCAATGATTTTTTATAAGCTGAATGTATTTACATTTCTGGCTCATGTAAAATCAATAATCAAATAAGCGACCTTTATTTAGTAACTGGGTATATTCATAGAACTCTGTAAGGATACAAAAAAAAACAATGAAATCTTCCTAGATCTGTATTCTTTATGTCTTTGAAAAAAAAAAATGCTCCGCATATTACAACACTGTATGAGTTTTTTGGTTTATTAAAGGTTAAAAATAAGTTTAAGTCTTAAGGCGTGAAATTTGAAAAAAAAAAATAAATCAAGCAATATATAAACAACTCCTATAATTTATCTTTCTGATAAAGTAAAGCATTTTATAACGAACAATAGACTGCAGTCAGACCCGAGTAGATTTGGGGTTGCTGAATCTGATGCCATATTCAGAAACGTTCCAGCACGTCACAATTTTGTGCTACAGGTCGCCAATGTTGTATTTAACACTGGTTTCATTGATGTTTACATAAAATTTAAGGTATAATTTATAAAAACTTTATCAAGTTTTGTGATCTTATTCACTAAGCATGCTATTTTCCACTTCAATTTTCATTTTGCATTAAATTTGGTTGAAATTGCACGATTAAATTTAGACTGTACCGATTTTTTCAACACGCTTGCTGTCTCCATACAAAATTCTTCGTTTTTCTTATATGGTAAAATACAATACTCCATTCAACCATCAAAAAATAACTTTTCCGCATGAAAAGTATTATCAACTTTGCCGATAAATATTGTTATATACATAAAGTTTGAATTCTGTGGCAAATTAAGGAAATAAATTGCCTAACAAGCTGGCGAACTTGCATGCAAGTTAGCTAAAATAGTCCATTTTTGCATTTTCAACAGCCAATACCTATCTCAAAAACTGAGGGTACTATGATGATTTTGAAAACGGCGATGGAGTCAGCAATCCTTAATTGAGTGAATAGCGGTATTTTGGTGCTTGAGACAAAAACGTTTTCCGCAGTGCTATCACCAATACTCTCCAAATTTCACTGGAAACCTTTTCAAAATCTCCAAGATTTTGCCAGATATACTCAATATACTACTATGAATCTATGGTATCCCGCTATAAATTCACAGGATGCTCTAAAAGTTTTAAAAGTATAAAAAATCGCCAGATTTCGCACAACATCCTCAATAAACAATTACACATTCTCAGGATCCCATGAAAAACCCCCAGTGTCCGCTAGGAGTCTCCACACAACCTCAAGAATCCATTGAAATTTCTGGAATGCCCTCTAAAAACCATGAATCCCCAGACCCAGCTAGTAAGGAACATTTTGATAATTTTATGGGACACATATTTTTTATTACCAAAATAGCAAAAAAACAAACGTCTTACAGAATCTCCAACAAAGAGAGAACGTAGCTCTGAATGAGCCTATGCATGCTATAAAACGTTTGACTTTTACTGTGCGCTCTGTTTTCAAGTTTATCGTGAAAGAGAGCGAGACAGCACCAACACACGGCGCTCAGTAAAAGTCATGAGAATAAAAGAATTTATGGCACGTACATACGCAGATAGATCAGTAGAGATACAAATTTCACAGTAAAAAGATTGAATTGCTCTCAATCGCACGCTATGTCTGAACCAGACGATTATAAAAATCGAATGTACATCGGATTTTTTCTCGCTAAAGATCAGTATTTGATCCATATTTTCATAATCGGAAGGTTTTAAAATATTCTATCGGTGAAATTATGATGTTTTACACTTCTTAGCTATTTTTATACTAAAGCTCGATTTTCGGCGCATTTCAGCCCATACAAAATGTATGGAAAAAATTTCACCGATAGAATATTTTAAAACTTTCCGATTATGAAAATATCCCAACTAACAATTCAGAGCCACAAAAAAGCATGCATGTTTAATTATTGTTCATGCGCAATTCATTGTTATGCGCAGAGCTGATTTCCTACATTTAGACTTTAGACGCACTGAATACGGTAAGAATGATCCAATTCATGTTATGTGTAAATTGTTTAACAATGTTTATTGTCTGTTTGATTTTTCGATTTCAAGTGCAATGTTCAAAAATCGTATTTTAAGATCTAACTTGATGTAAAATTGAAATTAGTGCAAGTAGGTTAGCCGTTCATGTAGACAATAATGTCAGATGGATGAATAATAATAATAATAATAATAATAATAATAATAATGGTAATGGCAGCTGAATAAAAAATTTGCTCTATAAAGAGCTGAGAAGGTGCTTATTTAACACAAACTTAGATCAATGTTCAACGTTATGCATTAGAATGAACAAAAGTTGAATCGCCACTTATTAAACGTTTCCAAAGATTCTCATTCGACTAGTCAAGATTGTTTTACAAATACGCTGAACAAGACATGTTTCCCCCAATTAAAAAGCCAATATTCCACTAAACAAATGTATATGTATAAAAGGATATTCAGAAGACGAACTAACGTTTTACTTGCGTCACACTTCAGCTATTCCCACATGTTTAAAATAAGCATGAATAAGAGCTGAATAAGTATATTATAAAATCCTAATTCAGCTTCAGTATATTATAAGAACAGTTGATCCAATAGAGGCCAAAATGACGATTAACAAACACATTGTTCAGCAATAAATAAGCCTTGTAAAAGCAATCACACTATAGCTAAATTTCATAAAATGGACAAAATATCCGAAATTCGTGGTGAGTTCCGAATGCATTTCAAAGCTCATAAATTATGCTTTCTTAAAACTTTTGAAATAGCTGTTCAGAAAATAAACATGGTCAGTCTAAATATCTGAAGACAATATCAAAATTTTGTTCCTGAAACTTCTGAACCTATGAAAAATTTGATGTACGCAGATCTAATGAATAGCTCGCAGCTATTGATAGAATCTAAATATGACATGCCAATTTTGTTCTAGTAGTTTATTTTAGATATCATTTCCAGATATTTTATATCATGTATCTATCAAGTTAATATGAATTTTAGCTATTGACAGAATTGATTAAATAAATTTCTATAGCCAGCTACATTTGAAATGACATTTCTTCACAACTGAATAAATACTGCGCTCTAAGAAAAATGATTTACTTGGCCATTTCCGAAAATAAAAATCGCATCAAGATATTCGAATATTTTTCTATTCAGGTGGGTTCTGAGGACTAACCCTTCAAATGATTCAAATATATTCATACAGAGAACTTTTACTTCAATGCATATGTAATAGGTTTATGAAAAATACAAATAAAAAAATAATCAAACTTTAATTTATAAAATTATTTAAGTTAATTAATCAGTTTTGAACAAACTAAAACTTATTACGAAATTAGATTAATCATTTCAGACTGTTTTTACTTTGTGTAAATAAACATTATTTTGACCAACATCGACATAAATTTTCTCACTGTGCGCTAAAAATAGCCGACTGAACTCAGCTTGGATCAGCACTAAACAGCAGCTGAATAATATGCTTGTTCAGTTGTAGATTAGTGTACCATGTGTTGATTAGACGTTGTCGAATAGAAGCTCGAACATGGTCAATATTCAGCTATGAGAAGTTTATACTTTGCACTGGACGGTATAATCATCAATTCTAGGATGGCGCAGATGGCAAGGCATACCGCTGACGATTGGAAGGTCTCGAGTTTGAATCCAGTATACAAGCGACTTTTAAATAAAATTGTTACACTATCATCATAATAATGCACACTACATTTGTAAAGTGCCTAGAAAAATATTTTTTTGTTTTTATTAGTCTTTTATTATTTTTAGACCAGCCATATAAAAGCTGAACTAAATGCTTGTAAAACGTTTTTAAAGCTGAAAAATAAAGTTGGTATTCAACGATATGCTTTAAAGTTTCTCCAAATTTGTGTGAACAATGCTTTAACAAAGGTTGGCCATGGAAATTATTAAAATGTTATACAACATGATGCTGGACAAAACTGCCATAATGGTGTTTGTTGAATGAGTGAATGTTAGTTGGGATGGATCATATTCTGATCTCTAGCGAGAAAAAATCCGATGTACATTCGATTTTTATAATCGTTTGGTTCAGACATAGCGTGAATCGTTTTTATTGCACGATTCAATTATTCAACTTCAACTACCGCAATTTATTCTATGAAATTGTTCAAAAGTTAAGATACACGTTTTTTTTTTTGCTTTATATCTTTCTATTACTGCGGTGCGGTTTTTATGCGGTCACATACGCAATGTATGTAATTGCATAAAAATAAGAACAGCGATATGATTAAAACTCTGTGTGAGTCAAACATTTTTTGTTGCTGTTGTTTCAATGCTTGTGCTTTGTTCAAAAGAGCTGTTTAATCTGAAGAAAAGTGTTTTTTTTTATTAAGTGCCTACTGGCAGACTCATGTGGGCTGACTACACAGTATGAATGCCTGAAAAAATAGGTTGGTCTCTAGTTGAGATACTGGTGGAGAATAATGAATTCATGAAACGTTGCGCATGCATGACCAATGGCCATCCCGAAGTAAATAAGCGCTTACGTGAGCCAGCAGTACTAGGTGGCATGTTTCCAAAGACGGATCCATTTTGTGGCCAAAATCGGGGGTGCCAAAAACGAAGCATGCCAAAAACGGAATCCCTCTGTACCAGTAAGAAAACTCTGCAAAGGATTCAACATTTTTTAAAATGAAACTCCTTTCCTAATCTACACTCCCGAGCAAAAGTTTCGGTTCCCCCTTTCAGAAGCATATAATAGTGTTTTGTCCATATTTCTGTGATTACACCTCTAATTGAACCTCTATGTGGCGCATGTTGCCAAAAAACATTTCACACATTTTGTTTACTATTTTTTTATAAAAATTGTGAAAACATACTGAAAAATTATGGCTCGATTTCTCAGCATTGGATCGACCAATATTTGAAATTAATGCGTCATTAGAAGCGCAATCTTATATTATTTGAAGAGTACAATATAAGCATGTTTATGTTACTTAACACATTACATCAAATATGAATGTAATATTTGAAATTGTACTGCAAAAATCTTCAAATCACTATTACTTCCATTTCCTTTGATGAAACATTTTTAATTCACAGAGAGAATGTTTCTGCTTTCAAAAGGTGGGTGCAGAATTGAAGATATTTTTTTCTGCAATAACTGTATCAGACATACCGTGCAGCCGCCGATTATAAGGGATGGTCAGAATGAAATTTAACGATTTTCAAGTACTTATAGTTTCAAAACTGACTGCAGCACGAGAAAATTAATAGTTCGGAACAATTCCATACTCGGATTTGAATATTTTAACTGAAGAATGCCCACCCTGCTACCAACCAGCGCTGGAATCATAACTCGTAGGGCTCGAACCTATCGTAAAACGGAACGTCTTCTCCGAAACACTATTCTTTTAGTTATTTTTTTCATTCTACCTACCAAGCGTGGAAAAATCTGAAAACTGTAGATTCCGCGATGGGATGGTGGTAACCTGGCAAATGGAACCTCCTTTTACAGGTGTTCTTCGCTTGACTGACGGTTGGCTCATCTGCTATTCAGTGTTATAGGAGTAGCAGGCAGGTAGCACATCACCGTGTCTTCGCCTCGATCCCACCTCGGTCTGCTCTGCTAAGAAGAAACCTTGTAGTTTCGAAGTTTCGAATGCTGTGAAATGAATTTTTAATGAAAATTTCTACTTCTGTTCTACTGCAAGCTGCCGGTAGATATCTTTCGCTGGATGGTAAAAACTGAAGCCGGAAACTAATCGTTCTCACACGGGGCCCACAGGATGGCCTTGGAAAAATTGAGTTCTTTGCGAAAACCTTGAAAAGCGGCGCGCAATTGGAGAATGGGTAATGGCGATAAATGTGTGCTTTTCCACTGGACGATGGTCCGGCAGCTTTTCCGGGGCGTTCGTTTAAATTGGAAAGCGATCACAGGTCATAACCATTTGCAGCGGGGAATAATGAGCGCCATTCACGATTGTAGGTTAGTGGCTGTCTGAGGGCCCGTTAATTTTAAGTTGGCGGTACAGAATGGTTATTTGAAACAATGGAGGAAAAATGAAGCTATGAATTTTTAAATTGATGAGTGCTTGAAGGTAATGCAACCGTAGCCCCAAGTGTAGCAAGTGCTTGTAAAGATGATACTGCAATACTGCTAACCATCAAAGTGGGTTGAGAAGGGCTTTGGCAGTCTGGCGGCTAGAAAATTAAAGCAAAATTTATTACCAACTGGGACAGAGCCTGTCTCTCAGCTTAGCGTCCTTATGGAAAATTTCAATGTTATTTTTGCATGTGTATATCGTGTGGCTGGTACGAAGATACTCCATGCCCTTGAAAGTCGAGAAAATTTCCATTACAAAAAGGTAAGGTTCAAAGCTTGAATTTCAAACCAACGAACCTCAGCTTGGTCTTGCAGTTTTGCTGCGTGTTTACCTTTACGGCTATCTGGGCCCCTTTATCAACATGTTACTTCCAGATCTCATTTGATTTCGACATCTCCATACCAAAGTAGGAAAATATGTCTTCTCAAAAACCTCTTCTTATTAATGAAAGTGAAGAGCACTACTTGATCAGTTGAGTAACTACTCCAGACAACGGGACTTGCAGTTCTTAGTAACCAATCTAACTCAGCAAACCACAAGCAGTAGCAGCAAAGTAAGCCAGCCGTCTGTTACCCATGACAACGCTAAGTATGTAACGAATCGCGTCCCATCCATAAACATTACCACAGCGCATTATTTAACCCTTTTAACTGGGCTCTTCCCGGAGTTGGCATTCCACCCATCAAAGTGGCCATTTTGCTCTGCTTGCTAGAGCTCCAGCAGAGGCCACAAAGCATGCGAAGATTGCAGTACCCAGCCTCTGCCAGCTGAAATTGACACCTTCCACCAACTGCAGAATCAGCGCATTCTGACCATGGCAACGACACACAAAGGGATGTTTGGACAATTTAGCTGGCTAAAAGTATTATGAGATATATATCGGTGGTGCCAAATGAATATGGCATGCATAAAAAAAGCATAACGATTTCTAAGAGGAATCTGATTTTACTATCAAATACTTTAACAATTTGCTATTTCAACATTGCTGTATTATATCATTATTTAGCCTAACGGTAACGTCCGCAGCTACCAAGCAAAGCCGTGCTGAACGTGTCTGGGTTCATTTCCTGGTCGGCCCAAGATATTTTCGTAACGAAAATTACCTTGATTTTCTCGTGCCTGCTACGAACATACAAATTCAAAAATTGTAGCTTGAGCGAATAAAGCTCTTAGTTAATGAATGTGAAAGAGATACAGCTGGAGAAGCAATGTCTGTCTCAATGTCAAGAAAATGAAAAATGTTAACATGGAATATTTATAAATTACAAATGGTTAGAATCGGGTAAAAATTGGCGTAGAGTAAAGTGGGGCAAAAGTTCGAGTGGGGCAAGAGTTTCTTTGCAAGATTTCTAACTCAATTCAAAACAAAACTTATAAATGTTATGGTGGTTCGAATGCCGTTCAAGTATGAGACATTCACTCCAAATTTTATTAAAATCGATTGAGATTTGGAAAAGTTATGACTTGTTGTTTTTCGACGTAAATATTGTAATTTTTGGTCAAACTTTCGTTGCATGGAACCAAATAAAAATATTTTTTTTTTTTTAATATTTTATGTAAGGGCCTTTCTAGGCTTACAATAAAGATGCTTTGAGGTGTATTAGTTTTTGCATAAATGCTTGGAAACAATTTTTGGCTCATAGTGAGGCAAAAGTTCGACTTATGTATAAACTCACGGAAAAGAATTCAAATTGCTGAAAATTCAAATTTAGCGTAATTTGTCTGATCATGCGAAAAATGTTACTAAAATTTTACAGCTCAGCCGAGTGGTTAGAGTCCACGACTACAAAGCAAAGCCATGCTGAAGGTGTCTGGGTTCGATTCCCGGTCGGTTCAGGATCTTTTCGTAATAGAAATTTCTTTGATTTCCTTGGGCATAAAGTATAATTGTACCTGCCACACGATATACGAATGCGAAAATGGCAGCTTTGGCAAAGAAAGCTGTGGAAGTGCTCATTGAACACTAAACTGAGATGCAGGCCCTGTTCCAGTGAGGATGTTAATGCCAAGAAGAACCGTTTAACCAAAAACTTCCTCAGGGATATCACTAGGACTTTTGTCAGGGCTTCCTCCTAGGATTCCTCTCTGAATTCTACCAGGAGCACCACTAGAAATCCACCAGGAGTTTCTTCAGTGATTCTTTCGGAGATTTATTCAAAAACTCCCCAAGGGATTTCTTCAGTGATTCTTCCAATGTTTTAAAAATTCTTCCAAAGATTTATTTAGGCGAACGAAATTTCATGAATTCACCAACAGATTCCTTCAGGATTCTTTTCTTGCGATTCCACTAGGAATTCCTCTAGAAATTGTTAAATAGATTGCTCGAGCAATCCCTCCCAAGGAATTACTTCCCTAGGAATTCTTCCACACTTTCCTACAGAAAATCCTTCAGAGATTAATCTAAACATTTTATCAAGAATTGCTTCAGGGATTCCTACACGATTATCTCTAAATATTTCTTCAAAAATACCAACAGAAATTCCGACATTTACTCCAGGAATTCTTACAGTGATTCTCCAAAGTTCATCAAGGAATTCCTCCAGGGATTACATCTAGAATTTCCACCAGGAAGCCTCCAGGGATTCTACAAGAAATACCCCAAAACTTTCTCCACGTGATTCCACTAGAAATTTCTTGAGAGATTCCACTTGCGATTTTTGAAACGTTCCAAAGATTAATATCGGGTGATTTTTCTAGGAAATCTTCAATAATTTTTTTTATTAAATCATTCAGTGTTTCCTTCACAAATTCTCAATGGTATTTCTGAACGGAAATACGAGGCTCTGTTCTGGCTCAAGAACGGTTTCGGGTCATTTGGCCGAATTCCGTTTGGCCGAACACCATTTGGCAGAATGTCATTTGGCCCAAATTGAAAATGAAGTGAACTACAGTTAGCATGGATTTAAATTGAATTTCAAAGAAACTATTCAGCTTATTCACAAACGGCATTTGGCCACACGTCATTCGGCAAAATGACCGAACACACTGAAGAACCTACCAGGAATGCTTAGTTAAATCCTCTCCTTGGATGCATAATATTTCGGAATTTTGTAGAAACTTCCTGATGGAATATCTAGAATAGAAAAAGGAAGAATTTCTAGTTCAATCCTTCACGGAATTTTGGTAGATTGCCGGTTTTTCAGAAGAAAAAAAAACCTTGTGGACTTTTTGTAAATTTTTGGATAATTCCCTGGAGGAATTTCTGATAACCCTGAATAAATTCTAAGAAGAGAATTCCTAGCAAAGCCTTCGAAGTATTTTCTGGTAGAACGTCTAATAAAACTCTGGTGAATTTTTCTGGCGAAACTCTGGTGATATACCATGTTTACACAGGAAACTCATGGGGAAATTCCTTTCAAAACTCCTCTCACGATAAATAACTGGTGAAATGATTAGAGAAACTGTTGAAATAGCTGAAATAATTGAAGCCAAATCCCTTGAGAAATTCGTTATGGGATCATTGGAGAACATCTTGGCGGAACCCTTGGGGGATTTTTTTTTCCAGAATATTTTGATGTAGAACCCCTATAAAAATTTCGGCTTAGATCCTGTAAAGTCCTGTAGAATAACTTCGGTGAATTCTATATAAAATCCACGGGAGAATCTCTAGTGGATCCTTAGAGAAATCCTTGGAGGATTTATGTATGAGATTTCTAGTTGGAATCCTTAGAGAAAACCCAAGCGTAATTTTTTGAAGGAACCCATGGTGGAAGTACTGAAGGAACTCTTGAAGGAATCTCTGAACAAATTTCGTGTTGAAACCCAGGCGGAACTCCTGATAGAAAAAAAACCTGAAATTCGATGTCAATTTGGATAAATCGAGGTGTAAAACTGTAAAAAATAATGGAAACGTTCTGGTGGGTTGGATCCCACGATTCTTAATACGCTAGACTGGGCGCGTTAATCAACTACGCCCATTAGCGTAGCTAGGATTTATTTTTCTGGAGGGGGCCTAGGAGAGCCTAGCAAATTTTTATTAAACAGAAGTAATATCGGTCGCAATAATCACTTTTTTACAAAATTTTGTAGTTTGTATAAATTTGTGAAATTCAACGTTCACTACGAAAAATATTCATTCTTTGTCTAATCCAGTAAAAAAAAATCCCCCAACAATTGTTCTATAGCACTCATGAAGGAACCTCTATAAGATTTCCTGATAGAATCCCTGCCAGATCTTCTGGTGGAATCCCAGATGGTGTTCATGGTGGATCATCAGGATGATTTCAAAAGGAGATCTTAGAAGTATTCCTTATGGAATCCAAGGAATTATATCTGATGCATAAACTCCTAATGAAATCTATAGAAGAACTCCTGATAAATTTAATAGAAGGACTCCTCTTGAGGCCCTGAATCCTTGGAGAAACTCCCAAACTAATCCATGGTAGAACTCCTGACGGAATCCCTGAAGGAATTCCTAATTGAATCCCTATAGGAACTGCTGCTGGAATCCCTTGAGAAATTCCTGATTAAATCATTAGAAGAGCTTCTTTAGGAAGACTTAGGGGAACTCCTGATGGAATCCCTGGAGAAACTTGTGATGCAATTGCTAGATGAACTTCTGAAGGAAACCCCTGGAGGAATTGTGGATTTATAAAATCCCTGAAGGAACTCCTGATGGAATCCCTAAAAGAACTTCTGATGAAATTCCCAGAAGAACTCTTGATAGAATCTCTAGATAAATCTCCGATGGAATCTCTAGAAAAACTTCCGATGGAATCCGTAGGGGAAATCCTGAAGGAATTCTTCGTGGAAGTCATGATATAATCTTTAGAAGTACTAGTGAAGAAATTCCTGGTGGAATCTTTAAAATAGCCTTTGACAAGTTCTCCTGAATGAATCCCTGGAAGAATTTTTAAAGGAACCCCTAGAGAAACTCTTGATGGTATCCCTTGAAGAACTCCTGATGGAATCTCATGAGGAATTTCAGGTGAACTTAAGGAATCCTTACAGAAAATTCTAGTTGAATCACTGGACAATGGACCGATACACGAGTTCAATATTTGACGTTTGAGCGATGCCGTTTTATTTATGTGACCATGGCAACTAGTGAATTCGGCACCGCTCAAACGTCAAATATGTGAACTCGTGCATTGGTTCTTAGCTTAATTGAATTTCTGTGGAAACACCTGGTGGAATCACATAGGAATTACCAATGAAATCAATGAAGGAATTTCGGTAGAATTCCCGTAGGAATTCCACGTGAAATTCCTGATGGAATCCTTGTATGAATGCCTGGTACAATTTCTGGAAGAATTCCTTGTTGAACTTTTGATGAAATCACAGTTAGAATCAATAGTTTAATAAATATAGATTATTGGCGCTTTGGTATCCGGTACTAAGGTATCTCCCTCTAAGGCATTATTCCGTAACTGTGTGTGTGTGTCTTATGAATGAAGGACAAAATTAAAAATTGAGCAAATTTTGAAAATGACTTTTGGCCACCTCATTTCGCCAAATACCCTTTACTGTGACACTTAGAGCATCTCCGGGACAAAAGCGGTTCGTCGTCCCATGCACTCGCAAAACCCCACCACATCTCCTCCGAGCTGATTGTGCGCAGATCATTACGTGTATAAACAATAATAATGCTAAACAATTTATTCATGGAAAGATCCTGAAATATGCTCTCGGAATAATTTATGGCGTCCTTTCGTGGATGTGTGTGCGTTCTGGCTTGCGCTTCCACCGCGTGCGGTGAGACGACACACTCCAAGTGAGCATTCGGTGATGGGAAAAAAAAGTTGGAAAAACAATTCCATCAATCTTCCGAGAAGGATGCTACACGGAATCACACGAAAATAGTGCGCCACTTGATGGTGGACCGAAAAACCCAAGTAGGCTCCTTCGTTATGCAGCGTCGACAAACCGACCTCTGTGTGGTTGCCGTAGCAAATTGTTGACGCACACTGATTATCGGATAAATTCTATAACAACAACAACGACTGATTTAATGCCGGTTCGAAGAAAGTCGTCAAGCAGTGGTTCTCAAGGTACTGGAAGTCGTGCACTGTGTACTTCACGATCTCCGGATTTAAGTTACAATTTCTATCATTAGGTTTTAATCCTACTACGGAGATCCTTTTAAAATAGTCCTTAGATTTCTTATCTTGGATTTGTTTAACAAATGCTTCCTGAAACATAATAAATTCTGAAATGAATTCAGTTAACATTTTTTAAGGATTCCAAGGATTTCAGACGATCTATTTATAACGTTTGTCAACCACTGCAACTTTTGCGCTAGAAAGCACAACGCAACTTAGCGCCATTTTTCATCATTAGATATTCCGTCCGTTTCGCGGTAGCTTATTAATAGATCCCGGGTCCTTAGCGCAGTTTGTTATTGCGATGATGAGATGACGACAACGTCTAGGGCAACGCATCGCATCGCAGTAAACCGGTGCTGAAGGGAAACGTGATGGTCGATTCATTTGCATAATATTCTTCGCATCGCCTGCTGAGATGCTGTTGCTAAAGGTGAGATTCGCATGCCAAGTGGCGACTCCAAGGATGGGTGCAGAGCTCAGCTCTAGGCGAACTTCGGCGCGAAGACACAGATAAGTAGACGTAACACTCAAAATCTGTCGCTAAGGTCACACTGTATTGTGCGACAAGCCCTGCAGATGGCGGTAGAGTGAAACGTCAATCATGAAGAAAAGCGATTCGGGTGCCTCTGGTTGTGACATTTGAAACATAGAATATTTGATATGATCATTGTATGAGTGATCTGTGATTCGTCTGTTTGTCTATAACGAAGATTTTCTGCACGACAAAGGCGACAAGGACGATGACGGTGATGACGAACGTGGAATTTGTCAGCAAACACGGCCAAATGAAGTTCTCCGCCAGGAACGCATGCTTTGAGCTGGAAATTGTTTTGACAAATTTGCTTCTCCAGGTCCCGAGGAGTGAGGAAAGTATCAATCATTAGGAGATATAAAACAAAATGGCACGTGAGTCCAGGTAAAGTTTTCGGGGAAGGTAAAAAGACCTTTGCATAACTATGTAGATTAATGATCATTTTAACATTATTGAATAATTTAATGAATATGAAACAAAAAATACATAAAAGATAATCTGAAACAATAATTTCCAAATCATTCCCAGTCCCAATCCCAATCCCAATCCCAATCCCAATCCCAATCCCAATCACAATCCCAATCGATTTTCGCTTCACGATTCGCGACTTTTGATTTGCGCTCTTTCGATATCCGATTTCTGATTCACGATTTTCGATTTTCTATTTTCAATGTTCGCGTTTTTCGATTCGCCTTTTTTCGATTTTCGATTTTCGATTTTCGATTTTCGATTTTCGATTTTCGATTTTCGATTTTCGATTTTCGATTTTCGATTTTCGATTTTCGATTCTTGTCTTCTTGTCTTCTTTCTTCTTGTCTTCTTGTCTTCTTGTCTTCTTGTCTTCTTGTCTTCTTGTCTTCTTGTCTTCTTGTCTTCTTGTCTTCTTGTCTTCTTCTTGTCTTCTTGTCTTCTTGTCTTCTTGTCTTCTTGTCTTCTTGTCTTCTTGTCTTCTTGTCTTCTTGTCTTCTTGTCTTCTTGTCTTCTTGTCTTCTTGTCTTCTTGTCTTCTTGTCTTCTTGTCTTCTTGTCTTCTTGTCTTCTTGTCTTCTTGTCTTCTTGTCTTCTTGTCTTCTTGTCTTCTTGTCTTCTTGTCTTCTTGTCTTCTTGTCTTCTTGTCTTCTTGTCTTCTTGTCTTCTTGTCTTCTTGTCTTCTTGTCTTCTTGTCTTCTTGTCTTCTTGTCTTCTTGTCTTCTTGTCTTCTTGTCTTCTTGTCTTCTTGTCTTCTTGTCTTCTTGTCTTCTTGTCTTCTTGTCTTCTTGTCTTCTTGTCTTCTTGTCTTCTTGTCTTCTTGTCTTCTTGTCTTCTTGTCTTCTTGTCTTCTTGTCTTCTTGTCTTCTTGTCTTCTTGTCTTCTTGTCTTCTTGTCTTCTTGTCTTCTTCTAGTCTTCAAATCCAATCCAAATTCAATCCAAATTCAATCCAAATCCAATCCAAATCCAATCCAAATCCAATCCAATTCCAATCCAAATCCAATCCAAATCCAATCCAAATCCAATCCAAATCCAATCCAAATCCAATCCAAATCCAATCCAAATCCAATCCAAATCCAATCCAAATCCAATCCAAATCCAATCCAAATCCAATCCAAATCCAATCCAAATCCAATCCAAATCCAATCCAAATCCAATCCAAATCCAATCCAAATCCAATCCAAATCCAATCCAAATCCAATCCAAATCCAATCCAAATCCAATCCAAATCCAATCCAAATCCAATCCAAATCCAATCCAAATCCAATCCAAATCCAATCCAAATCCAATCCAAATCCAATCCAAATCCAATCCAAATCCAATCCAAATCCAATCCAAATCCAATCCAAATCCAATCCAAATCCAATCCAAATCCAATCCAAATCCAATCCAAATCCAATCCAAATCCAATCCAAATCCAATCCAAATCCAATCCAAATCCAATCCAAATCCAATCCAAATCCAATCCAAATCCAATCCAAATCCAATCCAAATCCAATCCAAATCCAATCCAAATCCAATCCAAATCCAATCCAAATCCAATCCAAATCCAATCCAAATCCAATCCAAATCCAATCCAAATCCAATCCAATCCAAATCCAATCCAAATCCAATCCAAATCCAATCCAAATCCAATCCAAATCCAATCCAAATCCAAATCCAATCCAAATCCAATCCAAATCCAATCCAAATCCAATCCAAATCCAATCCAAATCCAATCCAAATCCAATCCAAATCCAATCCAAATCCAATCCAAATCCAATCCAAAATCCAATCCAAATCCAATCCAAATCCAATCCAAATCCAATCCAAATCCAATCCAAATCCAATCCAAATCCAATCCAAATCCAATCCAAATCCAATCCAAATCCAATCCAAATCCAATCCAAATCCAATCCAAATCCAATCCAAATCCAATCCAAATCCAATCCAAATCCAATCCAAATCCAATCCAAATCCAATCCAAATCCAATCCAAATCCAATCCAAATCCAATCCAAATCCAATCCAAATCCAATCCAAATCCAATCCAAATCCAATCCAAATCCAATCCAAATCCAATCCAAATCCAATCCAAATCCAATCCAAATCCAATCCAAATCCAATCCAAATCCAATCCAAATCCAATCCAAATCCAATCCAAATCCAATCCAAATCCAATCCAAATCCAATCCAAATCCAATCCAAATCCAATCCAAATCCAATCCAAATCCAATCCAAATCCAATCCAAATCCAATCCAAATCCAATCCAAATCCAATCCAAATCCAATCCAAATCCAATCCAAATCCAATCCAAATCCAATCCAAATCCAATCCAAATCCAATCCAAATCCAATCCAAATCCAATCCAAAATCCAATCCAAATCCAATCCAAATCCAATCCAAATCCAATCCAAATCCAATCCAAATCCAATCCAAATCCAATCCAAATCCAATCCAAATCCAATCCAAATCCAATCCAAATCCAATCCAAATCCAATCCAAATCCAATCCAAATCCAATCCAAATCCAATCCAAATCCAATCCAAATCCAATCCAAATCCAATCCAAATCCAATCCAAATCCAATCCAAATCCAATCCAAATCCAATCCAAATCCAATCCAAATCCAATCCAAATCCAATCCAAATCCAATCCAAATCCAATCCAAATCCAATCCAAATCCAATCCAAATCCAATCCAAATCCAATCCAAATCCAATCCAAATCCAATCCAAATCCAATCCAAATCCAATCCAAATCCAATCCAAATCCAATCCAAATCCAATCCAAATCCAATCCAAATCCAATCCAAATCCAATCCAAATCCAATCCAAATCCAATCCAAATCCAATCCAAATCCAATCCAAATCCAATCCAAATCCAATCCAAATCCAATCCAAATCCAATCCAATCCAATCCAATCCAAATCCAATCCAAATCCAATCCAAATCCAATCCAAATCCAATCCAAATCCAATCCAAATCCAATCCAAATCCAATCCAAATCCAATCCAAATCCAATCCAAATCCAATCCAAATCCAATCCAAATCCAATCCAAATCCAATCCAAATCCAATCCAAATCCAATCCAAATCCAATCCAAATCCAATCCAAATCCAATCCAAATCCAATCCAAATCCAATCCAAATCCAATCCAAATCCAATCCAAATCCAATCCAAATCCAATCCAAATCCAATCCAAATCCAATCCAAATCCAATCCAAATCCAATCCAAATCCAATCCAAATCCAATCCAAATCCAATCCAAATCCAATCCAAATCCAATCCAAATCCAATCCAAATCCAATCCAAATCCAAATCCAATCCAAATCCAATCCAAATCCAATCCAAATCCAATCCAAATCCAATCCAAATCCAATCCAAATCCAATCCAAATCCAATCCAAATCCAATCCAAATCCAATCCAAATCCAATCCAAATCCAATCCAAATCCAATCCAAATCCAATCCAAATCCAATCCAAATCCAATCCAAATCCAATCCAAATCCAATCCAAATCCAATCCAAATCCAATCCAATCCAATCCAAATCCAAATCCAATCCAAATCCAATCCAAATCCAATCCAAATCCAATCCAAATCCAATCCAAATCCAATCCAAATCCAATCCAAATCCAATCCAAATCCAATCCAAATCCAATCCAAATCCAATCCAATCCAATCCAAATCCAATCCAAATCCAATCCAAATCCAATCCAAATCCAATCCAAATCCAATCCAAATCCAATCCAAATCCAATCCAAATCCAATCCAAATCCAATCCAATCCAAATCCAATCCAAATCCAATCCAAATCCAATCCAAATCCAATCCAAATCCAATCCAAATCCAATCCAAATCCAATCCAAATCCAATCCAAATCCAATCCAAATCCAATCCAAATCCAATCCAAATCCAATCCAAATCCAATCCAAATCCAATCCAAATCCAATCCAAATCCAATCCAAATCCAATCCAAATCCAATCCAAATCCAATCCAAATCCAATCCAAATCCAATCCAAATCCAATCCAAATCCAATCCAAATCCAATCCAAATCCAATCCAAATCCAATCCAAATCCAATCCAAATCCAATCCAAATCCAATCCAAATCCAATCCAAATCCAATCCAAATCCAATCCAAATCCAATCCAAATCCAATCCAAATCCAATCCAAATCCAATCCAAATCCAATCCAAATCCAATCCAAATCCAATCCAAATCCAATCCAAATCCAATCCAAATCCAATCCAAATCCAATCCAAATCCAATCCAAATCCAATCCAAATCCAATCCAAATCCAATCCAAATCCAATCCAAATCCAATCCAAATCCAATCCAAATCCAAATCCAATCCAAATCCAATCCAAATCCAATCCAAATCCAATCCAAATCCAATCCAAATCCAATCCAAATCCAATCCAAATCCAATCCAAATCCAATCCAAATCCAATCCAAATCCAATCCAAATCCAATCCAAATCCAATCCAAATCCAATCCAAATCCAATCCAAATCCAATCCAAATCCAATCCAAATCCAATCCAAATCCAATCCAAATCCAATCCAAATCCAATCCAAATCCAATCCATCCAATCCAAATCCAATCCAATCCAATCCAAATCCAATCCAAATCCAATCCAAATCCAATCCAAATCCATCCAAATCCAATCCAATCCAATCCAAATCCAATCCACATTCAATCCAATCCAAAACCTGTTTCGTTCTCCATCTCCATGAAAGAATGCATCCCTTTTATTGTATAGGCGGTTTTAAAATAAAATAAGTGCCGACCAACAGGGTCACCGTTCCATCGGTGGATGTGGTCGGTGCAATTTTAATACCATTTTCCGAAATAAATTTTTAATCACTACTCAGCGGAGCGTGAAGATGATTGGCTGATGTGATTTTTTCCAATCCTTGTTTTAAATTATTATATTTTTTCGCATCTAGAAGGCGGGGAGGGTCGCACGTTGGGTGCGGTCGAAGTAGGCGTGCGGCGAAAAAATTAATGCCATTGAACATAATTCGATAAACGCATTTAAGTGTGGCTTAATCAGTCGAATTAATCGATTGGGCACTGGGCAAGCGGTTTGTCACTGCAATAATAATGACGATTTCGCTTTTTGTTGTTGCTGTTGTTGTCTTTCCATTCGTATTGGCATTTTTATATTCAATGTTGCTTAATTCAAGCGATGAATAATTTTAAAATTTAATCGCAAAAAATAACGGAGATTTTCGTGGGAACATAATAAATCACTGAGGGGTTTGGCAAGAATTTGTCGGGCAGGGCTCGGTTTGATCACTATACCGACGCCTGTATGAAAAATTCAAACTGGTGTTAATGTCACTCGCAGCACAATGGGGGGGGATGTTGATTTAATTGATGTGGTATTAATATTGAACACTAGAATGCATTTTTCCATTAATTGCTTTTAACAACATTGGTAGGCTATGCGGTTGTTGGTATGTTCGACAAAAACACTTCAAAATTCAGGAGAGCAAATACCATCCAATGTTTTTCCCAGCCTCCTATCATAGCCATAGTAACGTGTCAAATGTATCCAAGTGAATAACTTTGAGCTGCTTAGCTACTATGTTCAAAATGCTTGTTGATTTGGGTACAAAAACAACACTGTACTGTGCTGGCAGGTGGAAACCTGCAAACCGAAATCGAATGTGCGCCGAGTTGATCCGAAGCCAAAGTCATATTTTACCTCGCATATTAATTATCTAATGGGCCATTAAATTTCAATTCGCCGATTTATGATGCCGACCGAATATGCACGCGCCGTGGGTGACACTGGCGGTAAGGGGAGCTGTTCCTGGGGGGAGCCCATTAATTGCGATTATTGTAAACGGTTAGGGAAGCTCGGCTCGGCGGGGGTGCGAAGAATTATTACTGAACGTTGCGGATTATTATCGAGCAGGGCTTTAAACAGTGACATATTGCATCAGGAAGGGGAAATTTTGTTTCAATATGCTTAGCGATTTGAATGTGCCTGACTCGATTGGAACTTTATACAACTTTAATGGTCTAATACGTGCTGTAGTTTCGAGACTGATCTTAACTTTGAGCAGGCTCTTAACAGCTAATATAAGCCTCTTGAAGCCTTCATTAATTCATGATAATATCGTGGGAAAATTTATAGTGTTTTCAACAATTCATGTTGTAGTTCTTGATAGATTTCCCGAGAAAAGACATTTGGCTTATCTGACTTACTAGGAAACAGAACAGCTAACGAAATAGTGGAGGGAAATATTAATATTCCCAATTTGCAAGAGTGTTGAAGTGTGAAAACTTTCGAGTAACCACCATTCTGAATGCGGCCTGTAAAGTGCAATCCCATATCATCTTTCGTCTTCTGTCGCCTGTAGTAAACGATTTCGTGGAAAGTTATCGAGTGGGCTTCGTATACAGCCGATTTGCAACGATCCACATTTTTACTGTACGGTAAATCCTCTAAAAAAAAAACACTGAACATCAGGTATGGACCCACTTTTGACGTAGGACTACGTCTTTGTTTTCTATATTAGGGTGCACTTTAAAAGTACGGAAAATTAGACATATAACGATATTAGGAGAGATTTTGAACGTTAATAACTCAGTTGTTTATGAACCAATTATTATGATTTTAGTATCATTCAATCAGAAATGTATCTACGCATCGATAGTAATAGGGTAAGGGGTCTAATTTTCGACCCTGTGCTAATTTTCAAACCATTGATAGAACAAACGTGATTTAAAGTACTATTTAAAATTTTGAAACCTTCAAAAATCACTGGAATGTGTCATTGTTGTTATACTTGTAATGATCTAATGAAATTTATATTTATATAACGTAGTTTGATCATAAATTCATTTATCTAATTTTCAGGTGCCTGAATCAGTCCTGTTTTCTTCCAGTGATGAAAAATGGTCACATACGCAAAAGACACAAATCAGTATAAAAACTGATCAAAGAAATACCTATTCAATGAAGGTTGATAAAAATAGATCAAATTCAATCATATTGTGTTGAATAAAATTAATTTATAAGCAAAACTACATTTAATTATACGTTTAAAATTGTTCGAAAATTGAAACACCATGTTTCAATTTTCGACCGATCGAAAAAGCATGCCATGATTTCAGCAAACGATGTGTTTCAGTTTTCGACCCACCATTAGAAGTAAATATTCGTTCATCACGGTGGTGCTTATTCTGTGAAGTTAAATCGCTTGATTCAACGATTTTCATCAAAAATGGTGAGAAATATACTGCTGTTGCATTAATTTAATCAAAACTATATGTATTAACATATTACAGCGTCCAGAGAAGTACAGACAGGTCTACGCAGAAGCCGACATCCATGAAGCGGTTTCAAAGGTAGTCGATAGAGAACTCACGCTGTATGTTGCTGTGAAGCAGTATGGAATTCCGAAATCGACGATATATTCGTGATTGGTGAAGAAACAGCCCTGTCGACGACTAAGAAGCTTTTCTCAGATTTTGTTACAATTTTCGCCCTGATTCATGAAAAATATAGGAATCATTGCGAGATCAGGTGCATCCTAACGCTCAGTAAGAAATCAATAGACATTTTCAAGCTATATCAACGCTCTGGAGTATTTTGACTTTGTCTCACGTAGATCAGGTGCATCTCAATCCCTGAGGACAAAAATTGAAAATTGCAAGCTGTATCAACGTCCAGGAGTAGTTAATCCTAAGTAGATCAGGTGCATCTTAACGCCCTGTAAGACATTGTGTGGTACTGAATGAACATTGTCATATATCTTGTCTTCCAACCCTGTTATGATGGTTGACAATCAAAAGCCTGTTGAAAGAACTCCGAGAATGTAACATCGGATCGGACATCAAACGATCTAGTAGGCATGGCACAACTTCGACGCCTCACTCCTATAGTAATGTCAGAATGGAATACAAGGTTCTTCGTGGTGCTCCCGCTTGCCAACAACGATTCTGAGCTTCACATTTGGCGAACCTGCCAGAATTTTAAATAAATTTTCGTTTTTCCTGGAGAGCCTGGATTCGATAGCAAGCGGGAGTGTCCACTAGGAAATGTGTTTGTGTCGAGTGCTTCGTAAACCGCGTGTGAAAATATGTATTCAGAGTGATTGTGGAGTGAAGTTTGAATCTGATAAAAAGGCATCTGTAAGTAAACAGCAATGTGGTATTTTCTATGAATAATAGAAAACTGATTGAAGAGGAAATATGACATTAATATGCATTAGCCGCTTCACTACTCACTGAAGCAGCAATGTTTCTTGTTGTTGCTCTTATTGAACACCAGCATCACCTCAACTATTTGAGTTGCGCGATGCAGGCTTTGAAGTAAATATTTTGTTTTGCATTTGAATTCAAACAGATTGCTTCGATGGAAATATTTGAATGTAATAGAAAGTGTTTCATCTATTTTATCCGATTCAAAGATTATGATCATTTAGAGCTGATTCATCTAAGTTATGAAGTGCGCATTCTGCTTTTATCAGGGACCTATTTTCTGCATAGGTTGAACGGAAAAAAGAATAACGTTAGGTACTGAACTATTTTTTTTGCAGAAATCAATTAAACGTATCCGTACAAAACGTGTATAAAAAAAATATCGTATAATTAAGTATAATTTGTAAAATAATGTGATTTTGCAAAAGAGAAGTGAAGTGTTAAAGTTATTAGTGGTTTTCATGAACATTAATCAATTTGTATAGCTTATCAATTAGTAATTTCAATCGAAAAAAAACTCCCGTAACATTTATTAACTGTGCAAATTTCTATATAAATAATAATAAAACTTCGCTTTGGTTGTATGTGATCATTTCATCGTTGCTTCTGTGATGATACACACATTTCTATATCTTATCTCTCCTGCTTTCAAATAACAACAAAATAATTTCAATAAAATAAAATAGAGTGAAAAATGAATGTAAGTAAGTGCAAATATTCCTAACCATGGGCGATTTTGAATTGGTGTTCCAAAAGAAGATTTTTCGTTCCAATAAATCGATTTTTTGATGTTGAAACAACATGAAATCCTAATACAAGGGATTTGATCTTATTTTGAGTCGTTGTTCTTATAAATTTGCTTACGAGTGAAGAAATCGAATCAATTTAAATAAAATCGATACAAAGGACGAATCGAGTTTAATCGATTCAGTATTATCGATGTTTTGGTCAAATTTGACCAATAATGCACATGATTATTTTCTTTCCTATTTGCTTCAGTACATTGTGTATCCTGTAATGTTTAACGAACAAGTTAAGTGTGAAGCATACTGAATCGGTGAAATTTGTGAATTTTGTGTCGATAACCGGTGAGATCCAAACTATTCAAATCTACTTAATACAGTACCACACAGACATCAATAGAAAATTCCAATTTGTATCAACGATCAAGAGTAATTTGACATTATCGCACCAAGATCAGGTGCATATTGTCGCCCTGTAAGGCATAAGTTGCAACTTACAAGCTGTATCAACGCCCTGGAGTAATTTAACCTTATCTTAAGTAGATTAGGTACATATTGACGCCCAGAGGACAACTTTTGAAAATTCTAAGTTGTATAACACCCTGTAGTTATTCGACCTTATCCTTCGTCCGTGTCCTGTTCGACATAAGTTCGAAATCATAAGTTGCATGAAGGCCCTAGAGTTTTTCAACCTTATCCCACGTAGACCAGGTGTACTTAACCCCCTGTATGACATAAATTGAATTTTCCAAGTTGTATCCACGCCCTGGAGTAATTTGACCTTGTATCACGTAGAAATGCATCTCAACCCCCTGAAGACAATCATGACATATTCCAAGATGTATCGACCCATTGAAGCAATTTGTTCTAAGTAGATTAGGTGCATTTTAATGTCCTGTTAGCCATCAATTTTATTTGCCAAGCTGTATTAACGCTCTAAAGTAATTTAATCTTATGCTTCATGGATCAGGTGCATCTTGACGCCTTGTAGGACGTCAAATGGAAATTATATGATATCTCAACACCCTGGAATAATTTAAATTTAATATACGTAGACCAGATGCATCATAACGCCCTGTAAGTTTTGGAATAATTTGACCAGATAGCACGTAGATCAGATGCACCTGACGCCTTGAGGACGTTACTTGAAAATTCCTACCTGTATCATGGCCCCTGAGCCATCTGATTCTATCCTTTGTAGATTACAAGTAACTTGACGCCCTGTAGAACATAAGTTGAAAATTATGAGTTGTATTAATGTCCTGGAGTAATTCGTACTTATCCCACGAAGACCAAGTGTACTTAACGCCTTGTATGACATCAATCAAAATTTCAAAGCTGTATCAACGCCCTGGAGTAATTTTACTTCGGCTAATGTAGATCATATGCACCTCAACCCCCTGAGGACATTAATTGGTAAATTGGAAGCTGTATCAACGGATTTGAGTAATTTATCCTAGAATGGAGTGATACAGTTATGGAGTAATTTGACCTTATTTCACAAAGATCTTGCGCATCTTGACTCTCTGTAGGACATCAGATAAAAAATATAAGCTATATTTACATCCTAGAGTGATTTGAGCTTAACTGCATCTCAACCCCCTGTTGACATTGATTAAAAGGCCAAGTTTTATCAACACCCTGGAGTAGTCTGACCTTATCCTAAGTACATCAGATATATCATGATGCCCTAAGGACAACTATTGAAAATTCAACACCCTAGAGAGATTCGACCTTATCCCATGTAAACCAAGTCTACTTGACGCCATGTATGACATCATTTGGATTTCCCTAGTAAACATGCCCTGAAATTCCAACAATATGTTCGCTATTCTTGGAATGTTTGGGCAGCTCTTGTATTTCAAATAAAATTAAACCCGTTTCTCTTCATATAGATACTATCGTGTACTATCAATTGGCATGCTTTGAAAATGCTATAAATTTTACAAGCTGGGCGAAATTAACATGGCGACCAGCTATGGCAGATTATGCAAAAATACGGTTTTCTGGACACACTGATAAAATTGATCATTGCGACGATAGATCGAATGATGTGCGTTTCCCGAGTATCAGGGACACCCTCGAGTCATTTCAAATCTCACTGGTCAACATTGCTTTAGTAGAGGGTGTGATAAGAAGAGCGAGGATAGGCATTTTCACGTGACAGGTACGTCTCGCATTTTTTTTTCTGTTCGGAACATAAACCACTGCGACCAATATTTGATCTATTGTAGTATATCCCGTGTCCTTTGTTTAGTGCATGTCGTGTTACATTATCACTATTGAGAAGTGATAAAGTATTCGGCTTTCTTACAGTTGTAATTCCTAACTTGATCGCAGGAAAGATTCTAATTGAAAGGTTCCGTTATTTACACCCTTTGAAGAATGTGGAGGGTACACTCTCCACAGGCGCGCCCCTTTATCAGTCAAAATCGGACTCCTTGACAAAGCCAAGAAATTACACCGATATTGTCCATGCATCAGAATCCTAGTCCTTACTTCTTAAAACTAGAGAACTTAATGAATAAAATATTAGAAAACTAATTGTTGTATTCGACTATTTTTTTTTTCATGTCTCAAGATCATTCTCGGCAACCGAGAAAACCGAGACTTGTCACTATCAACAAGGTTTAAAAATGAAACAAGGACTAAATAGGTTCCTTCGATTGCCATAATATCCTGTTCTCTTCGTTTGAAGCAGTCAGGACTAGGGTTCCGTCTTGCATTAGAATACATCGGTGGAGCTCCAGTGCAAACACGGGCCTGTCATCTCCATAGGTGAACCACAGACAAACAGACGTAACACTTAGAATAATTTTCTTCAAAATTCATCGCCATCATCTATTGAGCATGTTACACTTCTATTAACAAGACCTACAGAAGGCGCTAGCGAGAAACGTCAAACACGTAGAAAAACGATACGCGCGCCTCTGGTTGGTCGATGGAAAGTTCATCAGTGTTACGTCTGTTTGTCTATGAAAGAACTGTCAAGTTGCTTCAAAGTGAGCTGATTTAAAACGACTCGTAAAAATGCCTAGTGCCTAGTGGTACGATCTTCAAAAAGTCCGTTCAGCTACCTATTTTCGCCGATTATATTATATTCCAGCACGGAACCTCGAGAATATGGCAGATACGTACAACTGACTGAGGTCTGAAGCTAGACGAATTTGACATCAATGTGTCGAATAATCCATTTGTATGATAACGAGGGACTCAATAGATGACACAGCATGTACCCACCTCGAGTTCATATTGAGTTCATCGAGGCGGTCGGAGAATTCATGTACTTGGGCGCACTGGTGACCGCCGGTAACGACACCAGCAGATAAATTAAGAGCCGCATTGTTGGTGGAAATCGTGCCTATTTTTTTTTTTTATATACAAGGTGCTGATTAGAAAAATCTACCCTACGTGTAGAGGATCAACACGCCCTTGGAGTTTTCGAATGGAAGGTTTTGCAGACCATCTAGTGCATAAAGAAGACGTTTTATAGGCGAATAAACCATGAAATGCACCAGCTGCTGGAAGAGCATTACAAAAATTGGGAGGTTATGGTGAGCAAGCATGTCAACAGCGTATAACAACTAGGTGAAAAAAAAATCCGACCGGCTCAAGACTATGTGGTGCGCAGCGAGCACGATGGGTCGATCAAGTTGAGGATCATTTGCGAACCCTTCGTAGAATGCGGGGCTAATGACCGGCAGTCATGGACCAAGTCAGATGGAGTCGTCTCAAACCGCCCGGTAAGGTAAATTAGTAAGTTACAACGCATCGATTTGATTGAATTTTTGATTAAACAAATATTGTAATACAATCCATATAAAATTAAAAGATAAAAATGGACATTATGACCTTATAAACGCCTGGGAGTAGTAGGGTAGAAGCACCGGTTTTGGCCATACGCCAGTTGTAGCCATGGCGGATTATACACCGTTTAACATAGCCAATCAGCATGAAACCTTTTGTGTTCAGTAGATCACATTCACTAAGGGTATGCGATATGGATTTTTTCCATGTCGATACGAAACGAAACGATACGCGGAATATCTTGCGCTGATAATGACGAAACGGAACGAAATTTAAAAATGTTTCGTGTAACTCGATACGAAATCAAATATCTCACGGAATTTTTCGAAACGAAACGAAATTTTTGAATTTGTTTCGCGGAATACACGTTTAAGTTTTTTTTTTCTTGTCAAAAGCTGTAAATTTGACAATAGGCATAAAAAAAACGTCCTTTTAAATCCTCTACCATATGGAAACCTTAGTGTTGCTCAGCGGAGTCCTTACATGTTTTGGTAAGACTCTTTTCTGTTTGTTTGAAATCTTCTCAATAAAACTTTATAAGGTTTCATTTCAACATATCTGACATTCACACAAGGCAATATATACCATAAAATATGGAATAATGATATTCATTTGTTTTTGCTGTACTTTATGCTTTGTGGATGGAATGAATGTGATTGGGGACACAAGTCGATAAGTGATCAGGAAAACACTAAACTGAGAAGCAGACTCTGTCCCAGTTGGAACATAACGTCAAAAAGATGAAGAAAAATAAGAAGAACAGAGGAATCACTGGAATATTTGCTTAAGTATATGCTGGAGTATTGAATTAAATTAAATTTTAAAGAATCCATCATCACATACCTAAGAAATCAATCAAGATTAATTTAAAAGAACTGCAAAAGTAATAAACTCCAAGTGATATTGCGGCAGCAACTTAACCAGAATTGCCTGTTGGGGTTAGTTTGGAAGTTCCTAATAAATTTTCTGGAAAAGCCCTGCATAAACTGTGAATTAATACTTGGAGGGATCAAATCTGGACGAATGCAAAGTTTTAGAGTAAACCTTGTAGAAAATACTGAAGGTATTTCTATTATTGTGTAGAGCAAATACTGGAGAAATGATCCTATTCCAAAATCTGTGAAGGAATTTCTGGACGATTTCTGAAAGAATTAAGGATTGTTGATATTATCTAATTTTCAGATTCTTTGTTTAAAACTCTCTACAAAATCACATTTTCACTTAATTTTGAGCCTCGAGAGTATTTTAAAAAATATTTGAAATTTTCGAAAAAAAAAGTTTTGAACCTGGACTACATAGCATAGAGGAACCGCATATAAGACTGACAAGTTCACCCATGTTCGTTCAGACAATCCGTCTTTCAATGAGCTAAATTTAATGTTTGGCTTATTTTTTGTTCTCGAGATTTATATGTGCGAAAATCGAAAAAAAAATGTTGCGCTTTTCCATTGTGAAATACCTTAGGTACCGCACCAAACCTGAATCTACACTACCCTCCATAAGTATGGAATCGTTGCAATACAGAGTATTGCAGCACTTTTAAGTTTAGCATCACCCAAAATCCAGTGATAATAGTATCTTCAACTGAAATTAAAAAATCGCAGGGGCTGAAATTATTATTATTGTTAAAGATGACCTCAAAAATATGTTGATCTAGCACCTCAGAATCACGAGAATATTCATTTTAGGTGATGCTAAACTTTTCAAGGTGCTGCAATATTCAGTATGAGTGTTGCAATACGCGATTCTATACTTATGGCGAGTAGTGTATATCGGGAATCAATTTTGATGGTGCATGCAATGCATGAATCAAATTTATAACTGATTTGTGATTTTTCCTAAAATAAATCATCAAAATCGATCGAAAGATGGCGAAACTAAAGAATTTTTGAACTTGATGTCGGTATTGAAAAGGTTAAGACCTTTGCCTTGCGGCATTTGGCTTCCACTACTTGTAATGATATATTATCAATATTCGTTTTTTTTTTAAATTGGGGGTCATGAGGAAATAATGTCACGTTATGAAAGGAGAGAGGAATTGGTGGTGTGGTACAGCGTGAATTAACCTAGATTCATTTTTCGATATAAAATAATGTATGCATCTTCCTTGTTTAAGGTGAATATAAATCGAAGGCATACCTCAGAATTTCAAGAGCACAAATCTATCGAACCCGACAGCGGTTCAAGGTGAACACTTGATCGATTGGCCATCGAGTAACCGATCGATAGAGTTTTCAGCTTGAATGGACGTCTGGTTCTTCAGATTTGTGCTCTTGAAAATTTGAGGTGTGGCTTTGGATCACTCAAATCAACGCTATTTTTCGTCGCCATCGCGGAAAAAATCGCGTTCATCAATAATCTGCACCACCTGAGCAAATCCAGAACATCAGGGACTCACGCTCCGCAGCTTTTTTTGACATTTGTGTACAAACAATTTTCGCGATATATTAACGGATTTGCTCAAAAAGGCACGCGATGTTCCCCGGAGGAAACCGTGGTTTTGCTCTCTTCATTCTTATGGAAGATAACATTGCGGTAGTTCATCAAACGCAGTTGTTCCTTTCCTGTGCTATTCGCCGCGAGGAATTTAGGGAAAATGGGCGTTTTTGGAAACTTCACAACGGCAGTGCAGTTTATCATATCCTGCGGACCAGTCAATACTACAGTTATCCCACAGTTATGGATAGCTCACAGATATGGATTAAAGTTGGATTAAATGGTGTAGCAATTACGCAGAACCCATTTTACCTACGCGAACCATAAATCTATACAGCATCGCAATCAACAATAACATGCTTAAACACATTTGTTCCATTCGTAGGAATAAAATGTCATACATATGCCTAGAAGCGTTGATTCATATATGTGAGGCATTGAAACCCATAGGGTAGATATATAAAACTTCGCCATGCTTTAGTTTTCGCCCCCCTCATACACATTTAGACTTTTTTGTATGAAGGGGCGAAAATTAGTGCAAATTTCTTGGGTGGCGCCCTACCACAGTTATGAATCTAAGATAAGACGATTCCTAAAGAAACGCCTAAACGTATGCTTTCACTAGCATACCATTCATTTGCCTCGCAGATAATTTGCTGTTATAGTGTTCTGATCCATGATATGAGTCGATTTGATTCATAATACGGACCCATTTTTGACTGTAGCTAGGAGTAGAAGCGAACGCTTTGCCGTTTTTTGTTCGAAATTAAACTCGAATTTCGCGAAATTCCGTTTTATTCCGTTTGTTTTCAATTTTCCGTGGAAATATTTTAACAATTTGGCGAAACGAAACGAAATAGCAAAATACAAATTTCGCCCGTGCAAGTTCCGTGGAATTCCGCGGAATTTCGTTTCGAAGCGTATTTGACGGAATCATTCGGTATTTCGCATACCCTTAACATTCACGTGATAGAGCTACATTCATTTACTCGTTCAAATTGATTCAAAACATGAGAAAAACAAATCATTTTCCTTATAATTTTAACTCCCATACACCTAATTTGGCCAGGGCACTCCTAATTTAGCCACTCTCATGAGAAATCAATGCAATTGGCCAATTTAGGAACCGAACATAAATGTCTGGCTGAAACTGGTTCCGTTGGCCTATATTGACCAACGGGATTTTCAAAGTGAAAAAAATGTTATAGCTCAGTTTTGATATTTTACACACATAATATGGATTGAAAGCTTGCATTTGACATATTTGTAGTATAAATACAGCTTCCCATTTAATTTTTATTGACATTTTCTCTTAGGCTGGCCAAAACCGGTGTTTTTACCCTAGCGCCCTCTGGGCTATAGTAACGCCCCCCCAAAAAAAGAACGACTAAGTAGCTCAAAATTTACGACGACAGGGCTGTGAAGAAATCGCAGTCCGTCTTTCGTCCTGGACCGGCCACAATACTAACAATGGAAGAGGAAACAGAGCTCGAAGAGTGGATATTCGACAGTCAGCAACGGGGATGACCAATGACACGTGACTCAGTTTCGGAGTCTATTAAAAGGTTTCTTGACGCTGCTGAGGCCCACAATTTTAAAAACAATCGGCCAGGTAAAACCATTGCAAATTGTCTTAGATTCATAATGATTTTCATATGGTTTGACAAAATTTAAGATTATTTGAATGCGGAGGGACACTCAGACATACTGAATGACTTAGAAAGAATCTTTAACGGCGACGAAACGTCTTTCTACCTCAATCCGAAAAACAAAGTCAGTTTTCGCACTACGTGGAAGCCGTAACGTATACGAGATCGAAAGACGACCTAGCAAAACTAACATCACGACTATGTTCACCTTTTCCGCTGCAGGTAAGGTAGTGCCTCCGACTATTATTTATCCATAAAAAACTATACCGAAAGCTGTAGCTGACTCCGTACCGCCAAAGTGGGGAATTGCTAAGTCCGACAGTGGTTGGATGACCACAGATGTATTTCGAGATTATATTCGTAATGTTTTGAATCCATACATCGAAGCGAACGGTATCAAAAAGCCCGTCATTTACATCATTGATGGCCATAGCAGTAGACTGATGCAAATTTTGAGCTTTTTGCTCCCCTATGCTTAAACGATGTCAATTACGATGAAAATGATCTTCCCAAAATTTGAAGTGATTCGGAAGAAATTTGGTTGTGCACACGCTATTTGAAGTTTATACGGAAATTACTATGGAAAATGCAAACTTATGTATGGACCAATGCACGAATTCATTATTTGACGTTTGAGCGGTGCCGTGTGATTTGTGTGGCCATGGTAACGAGTGAATTTGGCACCGCTCAAACGTCAATTTAGTGAACTCGTGCATCGGTCCATTCAGCCCTCTAACTGCTTGTCATAATAATATATGGCAAAGTGAACACACTCATCTCATGTGAAATTCTCCCAGCTACAACTTTGCCGAAGACCACAATGCGATGGGACGTAAGGATGATTTGTTATTATTGATACACGGAGAAAAACGGCCTTAGTTTGAAACAACCATTTCGTTGGTTGAAATTCAATCTAGAATTTTGGTTGTTTCCAACTGCATTTTTGTTGATGCAAATCCCTAATTTTTATTGAAACAAAATAGATTTTTAGTTGATTGCAACCTAAGAAATTATGTTGTGTCCAATAAAATGTTGTTTGTTTCAAACTAATACTTTACATGATTTTAACCAATGTTTACTTCATTTTTAACAAAGTGTAGGTTGTTGTTTTTCACTGTTACCAAAATTGAATATTGCTTTGTGCGTGCTCAGTATCAGAGGAATTCGGTGCATTGTGTTGTTGATGATTGATTATTTTCAATATGCAGATGAAACCAGGTAATGCTACACTATAATAGATTGTTTTTTATTTTAATTGCTCAAATAAATAACATTTTGAATTTGGATTCTAAAATCTAACTACGAATTATTTAACAGGATTTAAGTTTAACATGCTGTCAACGAAGCAACACGATCTGAACGACCATTTTAAAGATTTCTACATTTCACTCAAGATGAAGAAAGGTATTTATGCATTAAATATTTGAAATTTGATACAGCGACATTCAAACTTATGTTTCATTCGCAGAAACACATTGATATGGCTTCAACATCCAATATTTAGGCGGAAATAAGCAGGATCGTTGTACGAAAACCAAGAAATCTGTCGGCCGCGGGATGTAAACGCGGGATCAACATCATTACATGTTTGTACAAATTTGCAATCTAATTAAATATATACACAATTTTAAAATGCAGCGTTTATTAATTTATTATCATTAAATCTAATATAAATTAATACGAAACGAAAAAGAGTAAACCTACCTTCAAGCATCGATTTGTTTATTTCAAACCAGAGATTTGTTTGAAACAAACTCAAAATTGGTAATTTCAAAATAATTGTCTTGGTTAAAACAACCTAAAGCGTTGGTTGTTTTTACAAATGTCAAAATAAACAACCAATTTGTTGTTTGTTTAGAACAAATTTTGGTTGATTTTAAATGTAAAACCATGTAACAAACAACTAAAATATTGGTTTGTTCTAACCAGCGTAAAAGGCTGAATCAAACTAAAATTTTGTTTGTGCAAAATTCAACCTAAACTTTAGTTTGAAAATAGCTAAAATTTGGTTGTGTTTACCATATTTTTTTCTCCGTGTAACAAATTCCATATCATGCTGTGATGATCATTAAATTACATTCAGAGCAGCACTGCTTTTCTGCTGTAGAACATAGTAGCCTGGATTACTTTGATCTATGGACCAATGCACGTGTTCACTAATTTGAGGTTTGAGCGGTGCCGAATTCACTCGTTGCCGTGGTCACATAAATAACACGGCACCGCTCAAACGTCAGATAGCGATCTCGTGCATCGGTCCATTCTTCCCGCCAGGAGCACCACTGTTGCCTGTCGAACAGTTGGTGAAGCCATGCTACATGCAAACGAACTTTATGAGCTTGAGCTTGAGCTTGATTGGCCGCCCGTGAATGCACTCCAGTATCGCCAGATCAGCTGCACTTACACAAGGAACCAACCGAATGACTGCTTGGGACTAACAGGCATCCTCAGTATATAAGTGCTGGTGATCTTCTATTTTTAGGCAATAATGGCACCTGCCACGTCAGAATGCAGACCAATGATGGGAAAGGGGAGGAATTGATGATGCATTGAACTGACTCCCCCGTAGACCGTATATTCCACTGCATCCACGTCAGTCCATGCGGGAGTATATGGATTGGAGGAAAGGCATGGCAGAGAGGTTTGCTTTTGTGGTTAGCAGACTACCTATGTATCAGGCGTAAGAAAGGCGTGCGCGTGGAAGTAGGAAGCGTTAGAGAACGGTTTCTTGTCCATCTCGTCTCTGGTTCTAGCGTTTGCTATGAACGAATAGTTTGAGTGTGATATATTTAGAATGGAAGATAGAAGCAAGTGAGAGATATACAACTACTAAGTACGAGGAAAGAGACGGGCCTGGGATTGAACCCATGACCTTCTGCATATGAAGCAGAAGCGGTAGCCATCAGACCACCAACCCCGTCATACATGCAAACGAACTTTATGATGATGAATAACAATTTATCCTGACGTCAAATCAAAAGTGATCTTTGGCAAAGTTGTAGCTGGGAGGATTTCACATTAGAAGAGTTTGTTCACTTTTCCATAAAATATTATGACGAAGAGATAGAGTGCTGAACACAAAAGATTGGCGTTTTCCATAGTAATCTCCATATAAACTTCAAATGGCGTGTGCACAGTCAAATTTCTTCGGAATCACTTCAAACTTTGGGAGGATGCTTAAAATCGTTTAAGCATAGGGGAGCAAACATTTCAAAATTTGCATCACTCTAATGGTAATCCTATCTGCAAGTCGTACTCCCGGAATTTATCTAGGATTTGACGCATGGTAAACATTTGATCCATCGTTCGGCGCTCTCGAAAACCAGCATGGTATTCGCCGACAAAGGACTCCTCATACGGTCTCAATATGTTGAACAGAATTCCAGACATAATTTTGTCCGCCGAATAAGGGAGTGGTATCCCTTGGTAATTAACGCAATCCAGTCGATGCCCTTTCTTGTACAAAGGGCAAATAAGGCTATCCAACCAACTAGTAGGCATTCGTTCTTCCTCCCATATCCTCGAAATGATACGGTGAAGGAGTTCCGTGTTTGAGAAGTTCGGCCGGGAGATCTTCCTTCCCAGCAGCCTTGTTGTTTTTCAGCCCATTGATAGCTTTCTTTACCTCATCTAGTCATCGATTTGGATTCTGCTACCAGATTCACTTCCGTAATCTCCGTTCAACAATGACTCGAAGTACTTTTTTAACCTGGCGGCGACCATTGATTTATCCGTCATTCTTTTTGCACTTTATCAAGACAAAATGCATGCTAGTTGATCATTTATAAACAGTGTTGTTAAAAATATTTTCAGTTAGAAAGGTTCATCTCTTTTACTACCGAGGATGAGAAAATTTACGCTCACTACAAAGTGTTCAGAAAAAGTTAAAAAACCAAATTATACAATTTTTGTATTTGTGAAATAAAAACTTTGTCATTGTCCAAAAAAATGATACTTTGAACACCGCTTGAATAAAATTCATTGTAAATTATGCAGATCTCAATACTTTTCCAAGACTTCAAGTGATTCTATACCATTACCCGGAATACCATTACCCGGAACGCAATTTACCGGAATACCATTACCCGGAAAAACCATTTACCGGAATGCACCATTTACCGGAATGCACCATTACCCGGAAAGCCAAATCTTCCGTTCGTATACAATTTTTATTCTCTTTCATTGATGCTCAGTGCAAATTATGTCACACTAGCCATGGACATTCTCGACTCCCTCGGTTTACCTAAATACTTGTTCAAAAGACATCTCCAAACAGCTAAGAGCTAAATGTTTTTCTTCTTGCTGGCGTTACGACTCAATTGAGACAAAGCTTGTTTCTCTGCTGTTCTAGGAGCATTTCTACAGTTAATAGCTGAGAGCCTTTGTCAACCGACCATTTTTGAATTCGTTCATAGTTTGACAAGTATATATGTACTCTAGCTCTGGAACGTCGTCAAATTTGTCAACCAAAAATAATTTTGAATCGGCGTTAATCAATTCCACCAACCTCAGCTTGACTTTCTGAATAGCTTCACTCTGCCGCAACGTAGGCCTTATGATGAAAGAATATTACGATACCAAAATTTGGTTTAACATGTTATTTATTTGCGATTCAATTAGGAAAGAATCGACTTATATAGATCGGAAAATTATGTCTTCAAAATTAAGGCTATAAAACTAAACATTACAATCAAGGATAGGAAGAATGGAAAGTTTTTTTTTGTTATACATATATGATGCTAAATATTAACGTGGTCAATTTAAATCGAAAAAATCGCCTAACAAATAAGGTAGAGTGCATTTGAGTATATGGAACATCTCAGCATTTAAAAACGTTTGGAGTTATGATGGTTTTCTTATTCCCTTAAGGCCGCACGGGACGTCATCATAATCACCCTATCCCTTTGAAGAAGCAAATCTCAAGAACCACTCCATATATCGATGCGAAAATGTATCACTATGATTCCATATATGTAGTGCACAACCCAATTAATTTTCAGCTTCATCGGTTCACTAAAACTCGAGATTTGCTTCCACAAAGTTTTGATGATAATTGTTAGAACGAGACGAAAGATAAGGAAAATAACACGGTCTCCCGTGTCACCTTAAGTTAAAACAGCATAGAATCCAAATTTTACGAGGGAAGCGACATACAACAGTACAATTCTCATTTGAGCTTTAAGGCTCTACCAAATCAACGCGATTTTTCAGCGATATCGACAAAAAATCGACGCGATTTTGTTGTTGAGTCGCTGCAAGCACTCTTATATGGAACCATCTAGACCGACGCGACGAAAATCGCTGTGGCTTAGACACGCTCATCAAACTGTGCCTGCAGTAAAACATCACCGAAATCGCGACAATTGTTTGTCGCTTTGATTTGGGGAGCCTTTATGGTTTGAGGGAAGCTAAAACAAAATCAAGACGAAACTAAAAGTGGTGATCGAGAGTAGGGACACTATTCGCCATTGTGACGTCCATCTCTGAATGATTCTATACCATTACCCGGAATACCATTACCCGGAATGTAATTTACCGGAAGTCCATTTACCGGAATGTACCATTACCCGGAAAAACCATTTACCGGAATGTACCATTACCCGGAAAGCCTAATCTTACATTTTTTGACGACCTTTATCAGTACACTTGTATATAATTTTTATTCTCTTTCATTGATGCTCAGCACAAATTATGTCACGCTAACCATGGACATTCTCGACTCCCTCGGTTTCCATAAACACTATTTCAAAAAACATCTCCAAACAGCAAAGATTTTAATATCTAACTGAAGTGAAAAGTGTCGCGATCAATTAGTTCTGTTTGATCTATCGACCTTGACACTTGCTCCTGCGGGGGCGAGTGACGGATGCAGGATCAGACATGTCGCGCGTCGGTCTAGTAAGTGAAAAAGTGGCGTGATCGGTTAGTTCTTTTTGATCCTTTGACCTTGACGCTTGCTGCTGGGCAGTGCGTCAAGAAAGCCATTTTTTTTTCTGAGTGCTTTTATATAGCCGAGCAAACGAGTGAGGCTGAGAGTGGATTGTGGCTGCACAGTGAAGGATAAAGGATCAATTGGTGAGCTCGTTTCATGCTACTATTTCTGATCTATAAAATATGTATGACTGCACATTTAATCGTTACAATTGTGGGACGTAAATATTAATTTTCAACAAACTATGAATTGTTTGTCACTGTGAGTGTCGACACAAACTCTGGTTCTTGAATTATTTATGTTTCACATTTTTTTTTTTATTTTCGGAACACCCCTTTTTGCCTTTATTTTTGTAATTAAAAAAAAACTTTGAATGGTTCGACAAAACAAGTGTAGACTTGCGAAAATTTCACTTTATTCAACAAACTTTGGATGGTTCGCCACTGTAATTGTCGGCATAAGAATAAGAGTGTTCTATGATGTTCCAACCAATCAAGTTTTTTGTTTATTTTCAAATAAGTAAAATATAATAACACATGCTTTCGTCCTGACAGCTGTAGGAATGTTACATTTAGGTATTTGTTCAACAAACTTTGAATGGTTCGTCACCTCAAGTGTCGGCAAAATTTTCCACTACATAGAAATTGTTTATATCAAATGAAAATATTATATTTACAAATAAGTATGTATATATCTCACAAATCATTATTTATCATGGTCTAATCGCTTATCAAAGTGAATCCTGTGACCCAACGATCCTTCCCATTAACAAACATCCCTCCCAGTAACCTTTGTGGAGATGCAGAGGTAAACACGGTCTCCAAATAGCAAAGGTTACACACTAACATTCCTTCCCCCAATCCCACCTGACTGCAAGGACGTGGCCGGCGCCGTTATTGACCCTGTATAAATAGAGGCACTGAATTATGCACATTGAAGAAGATTATGGCCAATCCCAGCCAAACTTCTAGTTGATTCTTTGTGCATTTTCACTGACTTCGGTCAATCACGGAATAGCAACCATTGATATGTGTAGTCAGTCTAAGCTAAGCTAAGCTAAGCTAAGCTAAAAGATTTTAATATCTAACTGATTTCCAAAAAAATAATGATGCATCTTTGTTTCTCTCCTCCAATATTTTGAACTGTTTAAAGGGGGTGCTGGCTTGACATAGAAGAAAATTAATATTTGTTTCAGCCTTATACATATTTGATGCCAAATATAAATCGAAAAAAATCGCCTTACACATAATTTAGGGTGCACTTGAGTAAATGGAACATCTCAGCATTTAAAAATGTTGGAGTTATGATGGGTTTCGTATTCCCCTCGATTAAAATAGTTTTAGTATACAATTTCAATATTATATCAAAACATTAAAAAACACTTATCTTGCAAGGGAAGCGACATACAGCAGTGCAATTCTCATATCATTTATGGTTTGAGGAAAGCTAAAAAAATCAAGACGAAAACTAAAAGAACCTGTCTGTACCCCGAATTCAAGGCCAGGGTAATACACTAGAAGGAACAATAAGCAATCAAAAGAAGAAGATATTTGGTCTTTTTCGACTATACACATTTGCCAAAAAATGCCAAGATCGGTGGAACTCGAAAGAACCGCCAAACCAAATAAAGAAGGGTGAATATCAGGCAACCCAAAAATGGGCCATTCTAGAAAAAAGATATCTACGGGGGATTGCATTAGGTTGATTGACGTTTGCGAAAACGGCATCCGACGAAAAGTAGTATAACAAATCGTATAAAAATTCTAATTATTGCTTGTTTATTAACATCTGGACACTTGGCGAACCGACGGTCGAATGTTAAAATAAAGTTACTTAGTTGTAGCCAAATTTAGTCAGTTCAGCCAAGACAAGCTGAAAAGATAAGTTGAAAGAACAACTTATTTATATAGAAGGGTGAATCATCTATGAAATGCAATATATGAAGATGGTGCATATAGACTCGATCAAGTATGAATACATCTTAGGACTCTCTTCAATGCTTATGTATTTGAAGGATGAACTTCCCCTGTCCATTATCGTTGGTGATTATTTTAAATATTTTCAAGTCAACATACTGACTTGAATGACCGCAAAATGGTTAAAAGGACGTTCATGAAAAAAGTCGAGAAATAGAGATATAATTTTCCGGTAAATGTCCCTTTCGGATAACGGTTTTCCGGTAAATGGGTTCATTCCCGGTAAATGGTTTTCCGGTAAATGGTCTTCCGGTAAACTGCATTCCGGGTAATGGTTTTCCGGGTAATGTCGGAGAACCTCTCTGAATTCCGAAGTATTGAACCACAATAAATCGATTTTTCCTTTGAATTTGCTTGATTGTGCCATTTTTCTCTGAAAAAATATCGAGAGAACCGCCAACCAAATAAAGAAGGGTGAATATCAGATGACCCGAAATGGGTCACTCTAGAAAAAAAGGATATACGGGGGATTTGCATTCGGTTGACATTCGGTGAATTGACACTCGGCGAAAAGTAGCACAACCAATCGTATTAAAAATTCTAATCATTGCCTATTTATTAAAAGTAAAGTTACATAGTTATAGCCAAATTTAGCTAGTTCAGCAAAGACAAGCTGCAAAAATAAGTTGAAAGAATATGAATCATCTATGAAATGCCAATATATGAAAGTTTGTGCATATTGACATGATCAAGTATGAAGATGTATTTGACTACTTTGAGATAATTAAGTATTTTGAAGTAAGAATCTCCCCTGTCCATCGTCGGTGGTCAATTTTAAAAAAATGTTATGTCAACATACTGACCAGGATGGCCATAAAACGTTTAAAAGGACGTTAATGAAATAAGTCGAGAAATGGAGAAATAATTTTCCGGTAAATGGTCCTTCCGGATAATAGTTTTCCGGTTAATTGTTCATTCCGGTAAATGGTCTTCGGGTAATGTCGGAGAACCCTTCAAGTCGATAATAATTTACGATTTGCACCTTCGTAAGATATTTATCCTTAATAGTATATAAGTCATCGACGGGATCGACCCCACCCTCAAGACATTACCGTCGACACCAAGTCCAACACCAAGAACCGCCAACACGGCACCCACATTTGGCATCAGAACAATTTCGGCAGCCCAAGCGTCAAGAACGGCCACACACGGCAACAACCTAGGCCTCTGGTAAACAGCGTGATCGATGTCCAAAGTCCAGCTCTTCCCTCCCGTCCAGAAGAGAACTGCAACATAATCAGTTATAGTTAATTTCAAATAGAAGCAAAGAATAAAAGCTCACATTAGTTTCGATCGTTTTGGAAGTAAGTCGTTTTTTTAAAACTTGATTTGAAGAATAATTTTAAAGGTTATATACAGTGGGATTCCGTTTTTGGCAACAAAGTTGGAAATTTTCAGTTGCCAAAAACGGAACCATGCCAAAATCGAACCCATATTTCAAATTTTATTTTTCAAGTATTGGTTTTGAAAACATCATTACAATGTTACAATGTTAATGGAATTATAAGGCATTGAGACTTCGAAGCATTTTCCCGAAGGGTTATACAGTAAGGACCCGATTTTGTCAGCCCCTCGATGAATTTTAGGCTGACAAAATGGGGAACCTGACAAAATCGGGTCATTTTATTTTGTTCCGTTTTTCAAATTTGACGTATTACATAATTACATGGACTTTTAAGAGGGCAATGTGCATGGGCGTAGCCAGGTTTTTTATCAGGGGCTCTCCCCTCCCTTATATTGGTAATATCGATTTTTAACACTCAATAAAAGACATTGCCATTGCCCCCTCTGGCTACGCCCATGCGTGCATGACATCAAACATCATCATCAATTTTAATGTAAACGTGGTTAAACATGACGATAAAATTGTTTTGACAAATTTAAAATAGGCTGACAAAATCGGGTCAAAAACCTGACAAAATCGGGGGTAGACAAAATCGGGGGCAGACAAAATCGGGGGCTGACAAAATCGGGTCAGTACTGTACTATGCTATGAATCTATAGCCCCGTATATTAAATCTGGCAAACATTTTCTGGTGGCGTTATTACGCCTTAACGTCTTCAATTATTTTTCAGTAGCTTTATGTATATTTTTTGTTTTAGAGGGCCTTGTAAAACCAATAATCACATAAGTGACTTTTATTGAAGTCTGGACATTTTCTTAAAACTATAAAAGAACACGATTTTTTTTTTTTTTTTGTTCTCTTTTAAAGACGTATTTGGTGAATCAAAAGCCCTGGGTATTGCAAAACGGCATGAACTGTTTTTTCTAATTAAATGACCATTTAAAATCAGTTTAACTTTTGGAGCGTAAAATTTGAAAAATGCGATAAGTTTAGAATTGCTCCTTCAATTTATGTTTCTGATAAAATAAAGCAATTTATAATGCATGGTTGACTGCATCAAAAGGGCAAACGTAAACATGAGATGATGCATAAATGTGACTTGTAATTTTGTAGAATTTAATTTTTACTTGAAATAATTTTTAATTGAGCTTGATATATGTTTTACACCTACCTTATGAAATGAACTGAAATTTACAGGATCCTGTTATGAATCCTCAAGAACCTTATATGAATTTTCAGGTTCTATCTACAGAAAAAACGCTTGAGCTCTGATGCATCTTGCCAAGCATCCATAGAGTTCAATAGGATCTTGTTAAGGAATTTGCTAGGAGTTAACATCTTGGAATTCCGCTGCGATGTTGCTGAACAAGTCTCTCTCACTAGCACACCGCAAATTCCTCTAGGAACCTTTTACAAAATCTTTTACTAATAGAAATTCTCACTATCCCGATTAAAATTTACAGGACGCCCTAGAGTTTTTTAGGAATCACCAGATTTTGGATATAATCCTCAATAACCAATTATACACTCTAAGGATAACTCACCAAGCCCTTAAGTCCCACAAGAACCAAGAATCCCTTAAGGATTCTCCTGGTTACAGTTAGGAAACTCATAGACTCAGCTCGTAAGGAAAATTTAGATGATAATGAGACCCGTATCCTTGATTAACAATCTTGTACAGAATTCTCTCTACAAATCTAACGCCTTACATAGTCTAAGAAAAGAAGGAACGTAGCTTTAAATTGTTGACGCAGAAAAATCAATATACACACCAATACCACAGACAAAAAAATAAAACACTCTCAGTCATATTTTTTCGCATGCTTCAATGATATTATTGAGAATAAATTGTAGTTTGAACTGTATTCGCATTTGTCATGTTATTTAATGAAATTTATTAAAAGTTATGATACACGACGGTGTGTTTTTCCCAGCGCAATGTATGTAAAACCATAATAATAAAGACAGTAAGCCAAACAGATGAGACAAAATTTATGATTGTAACTCTGTGTGAGTCTTAGATTTTTTGTTTCTCTTGTGTCGGTGCTGGTGCTTTGTTCAAACAAGCTGTTCCAAATCTGAAGAACAGAGTTTTTTAATTTTAGCACCTACTGGCAGACTCAAGTGGGCTGGTCACTCAATATGAATGCCTAAGAAAAGATATTGGTCTTTAGATGAGTTACTGATAGAGATTGTTGGCCTCATGAAACGTTGCCAATGTATGACCAATGAACATTCTGAAATAAAGAAGCGCGTACGCGAGTCCTTAGTAGTTGGTGAGATTTGAGGAAAGATCGAAGAAAATAGAGCTCTGGAATGTAATCGGTGTGGAGTTGACATGCTTTTAAATGACTAAAGCACGACAACAGACACGATAATATTTACAAAAATTTACAAATTTTAATGGTATTGAAAAATGTTGCCAAAAACGGATCCATTTTGTTGCCAAAATCGGGGGGGTGCCAAAATCGGAGCATGCCAAAAACGGAGCATTGCCAAAAACGGAATCTCACTGTACTTGACCATGAATCGGAAACATAGCCTCGCCCTCGCCCAGCTCTTGAGCTTGATTTCTAACAAAAAGAGCATTTCAAATAATGAGGTTCGTTCGGTAATAAGGACCCTCACTTCTTCTTCTTTCTGGCGTTACGTCCCAACAGGGACAAATCCTGCTTCTCAGATTAGTGTTCTTATGAGCACTTACACAGTTATTAACTGAAAGCTTTCTTTGATTAACCGTTTTTGTATGTGTATATCGTGTGGCAGGGACGATGATTACTCTATGCCCTGGGAATCGAGAAAATTTCCTTTACGAAAAGATCCTCGACCAGTGGGATTCGAATCCACGACCCTCAGCATGGTCATGCCTGAATAGCTGCGCGTTTACCGCTACAGCTATCTGGGCCTCTCACATGTCCCTTGAATACCGGTTTTTAAAGACAATTAAAGACAACTAACACCGTCTTCAGCACATTGGCTGCACAGACTGAACACGATTACTAACATTATGCAACGGACAACACGAAACACCCAGTAGCCCAACGATGAATTTTTCGTTTGACGAAAAGTTTCCACCGACTGGAGCGGGAATCGAACCCACACCTCGTGGCACAATACACCTAGACGACTGACGCCGCTAGCTGCAAAGGCCACGAAGCCCACAAACAGTGTTTGAAGGATTGGTATTAGAATTCAGGTAACCCTAACTCATTTTTATTGCTTGTATTAAGTTTAGCTTCGGCTTGCCTCCAAAACATTTACTGTCAACAAGATTACGTTCAGCAATACAGGTTCAATTCAGAGAATGTTACGATAATTAGGACTTAATGCTGCAAACCCTTAAATTACCACAAATCCCCAAAAAATCATGTGATTTACGTCTTTTTAGATATACCTAGAAGAAGCGAGCTGAATGACGTGAGTTTTTGTCGAATTCAAAGTACGTTACTGTCTCATTCGGAAAATGTCGATCACATTTCCATCATTTTTGTGTTCTTTAACATGCAAATTTAACATTTAGCATTTTTAAATTAACATTTTTTGTTCAATACATTCTCATGGACACGTTTTTTGTGTCGTTCAATCATTTACATCATGTGTCATTCTATGAAATACGTCCACAGCAATTTTCATTTAACCTTTAGTAATTTTTCATTCAACCTTTAGTTCTACGACAATGAACTTACACCATACTAATTATAACTTAGATATATTATTATAAATTACGTGGAACACTATGAAAGATTAACTTTTTCCACAAGAGCACCTTGAACCAGTATTTTGATACTGACAAATTAGCCTAAATTGAAAAGGTCGATTCATAATTTTCACCCATAATTTTAGCACAAAATGTTTTAAAAAAATTGACTTTTTGACGAAAAAAGTAACTTAAGTTGAAATAGCTTAAAAAAAAAGACTTTAAACTGAAGTGGTATAGAAAACTGATCAAGTCACTAAAAAGTGACTCGCTACCAGCCCTGCAAACGACTTTGTGCCAAAACGGCTTTATGCCAAATAAGCAACTACCGGTCTGGTGTAGTAGTTAGAATACACGTCTTTCACGCCTGGGATCGAATCCCATCCCCGAGATAGCCACTTATGACGTAAAGGTTCTAGCGATGACTTCCTTCGGAAGGGAAGTAAAGTCGTTGGTCCCGAGATGAACTAGCCCGGGGTTATAAATCTCGTTAATAAAGATAAAAATATATACATATATGGTTTTGTTTTTAGGTTATTTGCGCAAATTGCTGTCCTGGATAATGGGCGTTTGGTGCATCTGTCCTAGGACGCTGAGCATTCACAGGTCAAGATATCGTGCTTCCTGCAAATACATATTTTCCACTAACCTTTTTACTCACCTACTTGCTGGCTATTATGCTGCTTCTTTTTTTAGGAACAAAAACAATGATTTTTCAGAATGTTTAAGAATTAAAAATATCTAGAATTTGTATTTGTTTTTAATATACATCATTTATTAAACGTACTTATCTCATTTGTGTTTGTAACTGATTTCTATTCGTTTGATTCACGTCATATTTTCTCTTACATAAGAGAAAATTCTCTTACACTTGCTTTTGATTCCGCTTATTTACACTTTCACTAGAAATATTTGATTTTTATTTATTCAACGTTTTGTCTTCTGCTTTCCCACATGCAGAAGACGATATCATCATTTGCAATCTGCTGTCACTACATTATAGCCTAGCTTTTATCTTCTTTCAATCCTTAATCGATGGTGATCCTACGAACTTACTAACTTAGAAAGGAGAACCCAAAAATGGAACCGAAGTGAACAAATCAACACCCGGACTGAATTCCCCCCTCGTGTTCACGCCGCCCCGTGCCGCTCCATCAGCGGGAAACTTTTCTCCTTGGGCTTCCGGCCGATCAGCAGAAGCAGCAGAAAAAACGTTATCCAGGGCAGATAGACTTGAAAGAAGCGAAAAAACGACAAACAGGACAGAGCCGTCATAACCAGAATGGTCATGAGGCGTTCCTCGCCGGAGGGTACCAGCAGGGAGCTGCAGGAGGACGACCCGTCGCCGGAGGAACCTCCCCCAGGCCCACCATGGCCGTGGCCTCCGTGGTTCGTGGGCGAGGACTTGGAGTACGCCGTCAGCTGAGGTAGTGGTTGTAGTATGGCTCCCCGTTGGGACCGTACTCGACGTAGACCGGCGGATTGGTGATGTACTCGACGATGAAGTCCGTGGGGGGATGCGGCACCACCTCCGGTGCTCCTGTGAAAGCGAACATAAAATCGGATAGAATCGGTGACAAATTGAAGGGCATCGGTTTATAACACAGAAGCAGCACTATCTACAGTGGTGGGCAAAACTTTAGGACCACATTACTCATTTTTTTTTCAAAATCGCTGAATTGCTGTAATTTTAGCATATTGCCATTGTTATTTTGCATCAATAGTTTCTTTCAACTGAAGATATTCACGAATAACGCATTTGCTAAACATGGCAATAGTAAAAAAAATTATGAGAAACATAAAACATTGATTTGAATGTTGGAACATGCTGCAAAGGTATTTTTCTATTAGTTTAAATGTGTCAAATTCCCTGTATGTTTTATAAAATTATACACATAGTTGAAAGGTTTGTGCTAGTCCTGGACTGTTTGCAAATGGCGCAAAGTATCTTTTTAACAACCCCATATATGACTCTGTAACCGTTGCTAGCAAAGATGCCATATCGTAAAATTTTATTTTCACATACGCTGCCCATAACTGCATATTTGTAACATTCGGAAAAAGTAGGCATTGAGTAAATGGAATACCAAGTGTGCATTTTATGGCAGTATGGGAGGAAACTAAAATTTCTAACAATTACCAGGAACTTAAAAGTGCTTATTTGAGGCTGATATTTCGTACAACTCATATCGCATACTAAGTGAATTGTCAGAAAATAATTCTGATAGAAATTTCATTGCTATCACATTACGAGGCTCATTTATAAACTCAATGTGACTGTTATGCGGTTATAATTACCAATGTGACAAAACAACTTGGTATTTTTTTTTTTTGAATTTTCTAGAACAATCTCACAGATTTCAGTAAGTTGATCGAAAGTATTTATCATTTGATGACTCTCCATGGGTATTAACTCCATTTTGTCAAAAATGTCGAATGTGACTGTTTGCAGTTATGGGCAGTACGGCCCGTGGCTCTATGTTACACAAAATCACAAATCAACCTAAGTTCGACACTGAATTCGGTTCTTCTGAATGTAGATTAACTGGCTTACAGCTCTTCAGTAGATAGCTTCCGTTTGACAATAGTAAAAAGAGCTACTTGTCACGAGAAAGATGTAAAAAAAACAATCAGGTGGTGGTGGTGACAGGCCTGTTAAAATTTAGTTTTACAGCTTACCAGACATGACGTCATCTTCGACAGCTTTCGATGTCGCGAAAAGACCGTATACGTACAAAAGTGGAGGCGATATAAGTGCATATTTTTTATGATGAAACATAACATGCAATGCGAGTGTAACTCAATTTACGTCACTTTTTCACGAAATAAATTTAATTGTGATTTTATGGCTTTCTCAGTCTAGGGAAATCAAAACGGAAAGTTTTGTTTTGCCCAACGTTTCGGCACTCTGTATTTGGCCTTTATCAAGGGTAAAACTGTCTACCGTTTTTCCTTCCAGTCGAGTATCCTAGATCAGTAAATTTAATTTACGTTCCTTTTTTACGAAGTGCGTAAGTTGAGTTTAGACAATTATGTTGGAAATTATGTTATGGTTGTGGAAAATCGTTGGACATCTTTACAATATGAGTATTTTCGGAACGGATACGAAGAGGGCATGACAAACATCGATGTCCGACGCCATTTTGGAATCCAAGATGGCGAACTCCGGTTGGGTAAAATCGTTGAAAACCCATGCAATATGGGTATTTTTGTAATGGGCACGAAGAGACGCCATATTAGAACCCAATCCACTAAAACCTCAATCAACAAATTATGTTTTTTAAGTAAATTCAATTGATGTCACTTTTTACAAAGTAAATTCAAGAACATCAGTACAGATCAGTATATAGGGCGCTTGCAGCAAACAAAAGTGTGCCCAACGGCTCCCTTCGTTTTGCTGGGTAACGGTTTTGAAACGGGAACACGCTACGAAACGTTTCCCAGCATAATCAAAGGGGTCCGTTGGGCACACTAAACAAAGGCTGCAAGTGCCCTATTGATACATTTGCTTATATGAAGAGTTAAGATTTTATACCATAACTAGGTATGATCAATAAACTGCCCATAAACGCATGTCAGTCCCATGTTTGCTGGATTTCCTATTCACATGGGACAGTTATGCGTTTATGGGCAACTACTTACGTTTGTAGATACTCAGGCCTATATTCCGTGGAGTCCTTGGAAATCCAAGAACATCAACACAACTCAACCCAGACAACCAGAAGTCGCATCAAAGCTAACGTAATAACTCGTTTATTCATACAAACTACATAAAACCCGCAAAATACGGTGGATAAAATCGTCAGATTGATGAGTTTCCTCGCATAAAAAGCTTTTTTCTGAGTCCATTTGCACATTCTGTTTCGTCCGTACACTCGTACAAAGTAAATCGAATCAATCCGTAGCAGCTGTCAAATCAACATTTGGTATCATAAGTTAAGTCGCATAAGATCACATGTTAGTTCGGTAGAAAATTTATACACTCGCATTGCATGCTATTATTCATCACATAATATATGCACGTATATCGCCTCCACTTTTGTACGTTTTGATTTCATTATACGTACATTTTGGTTGTCTGGGAATACAATACTTCGTTTATAAATACGGACAGTTAGGGGCCTTTACGGTATTGAAAGATAATCTATTGATATTAGGTTTCGCTAGTAGATCCTAAGGCTTATATTTGATAGAGATCTTGGAGGACTAAAAACATCTACACAAATTAATAGAATACGCAGTTTACTCACATGAACGACTAGATGCCTTTGGATTTTCCGAAAACTAATCAAAAATCACTTATTAAGATTGTAGATCCCATGGCCTATATTCAATAGGGTCCTTGGAGGACCAAAAACATCCGTACAAGCCAACAAAATATTCCGATTACTTAAATGAATAGTTAAGAGACCATACCATACATAAAAACTATCAATCATTAAATCACTTATAAGGGTTGTAGATCCCAAGGCTTATAGACAATAGAGTGCTTTAAGTACTAAAAACATCCATACAGTTGAGAGTTGTAGAAAAACACGTCTGTATTGGCTGTAGTCTGAAGAGGTAATGAACATTTATTTTCTAATTACATCAACTAAACAATCGTTGCTAGGTCTTACCGTTGCTAGTATTGAAGTGTCGTAGGTTACTACAATTGATCTACTCGCAACACTCCTCCTTTACCTACGATACGATACCAAGCATCTTCTTGAACTGTTCGTGATTCTGCTTAGTTAAAGGTTTTGTTAGTCCATCTGCCGGTTGCTGCTTCGTGGGAACGTAATCCAATGTAACTTCTCCTCGATTGAGCGTGTCTCGGACAAAATGGTAACGAATCGCAATATGTTTCGTCTTCGGGTTGAAGCCTTGGTTTTTCGTTACACAGATCGCCGACTGGTTGTCGCACATGATCGGCACCACCTGTTGATCGTCCAGCTGCTTGAGTAGCTGCTGCCACCGAGTGCTTCCTGCGCCGTCCTCGATAGCGCAATATATTCGGCCTCGCACGTAAACAAAGCCACAACGTCTTGCCGCTTGGAGTTCCAGGATATGACTCCTCCCATCTTGGTAAAAACGTAACCAGTAGTTGATTTTCGCTCTTCCGCATCTCCTCCCCAATCCGCATCCGAGTAACCTGTCAAATTCGGATTGCTCTGCTTCGAAAACTGCAAACGATGGTCCATTGTCTCCTTCAGGTACCGTATTATGCGTTTCACCGCCTCCCAGTGTCGACGTCCAGTGTTGTTGCTGAACTTGCTCACCGTATTCACAGCAAACGCTATATCCGGCCTTGTAGCGTACGCCGCGTACATCAGGGAACCTACCGCTTCTTTGCAAGGAACCGTCTGCATCTCTCGTACTTCTTCTGGGTCAGATGGGCACATCGTCTTGTCCAATTTTGCTGAAGGATCGGCCGGGGTTGATACAGAATTACAGTTTGCCATGCTAAATCGTTCCAAAACATCTTTCAGGTACTGCTTCTGATCCAGCCAGAGCTTTCCGATCTTCCAATCGCGTGTTATCCGGAGTCCTAGGCACAGCTTCGCTTCTCCCAAATCCTTCATCTTGAAGCGACTATTCAGAAATGCCTTTGTAATTTCTTCTTCAAAGCTTGATCATTTGTGCACAGAAGAAAATCGTCCACATATATCGTCACAAACATCATTCGTCCGCCTTCTTTCTTGAAGTACAAACAGGGATCAATTTCCGACCGCTGCAAACCAAATTCTCGCAATGCTTCGTCTAGTTCAAGATTCCATATGCGGCTTGATTGCTTCAAACCGTATAGTGCCTTTTTCAACTTGCACACCTTCGATGGATTCTTGATGAAGCCTTCAGGTTGATCCATGTAGATTTCCTCGTCTTTCAACTTCCCTTGAAGGAAAGCGGTTACGGCGTCCATTTGTTCTATTTCCAAATCGTGTTCTACTGCTAGGGCCATGAGGTATCTTATTGTTGATTAACGAACCACTGGCGCGTACACCTCCTCGTAATCGATACCATAACGTTGGAACAGCCCTTCACCACCAATCGAGCCTTGAATCGATCCACATTTCCGTCGGACCCGTACTTTGTTTTGAAGATCCACTTGTTTCGTATCGCCTTCTTGCCCTTTGGTAAGATCATCGGAACCAGAAGTCGAACTAAGACAAACAAAATCTGTATACTTGCCTGTGGGTTGGTGCTCCCGACCGCTGCGCTTCAATCCTTGCTGCTATACAGCTGATCTTTCTGATTGCGGTGGGAGCGCGACGGCAGGCACGGGCGATTCTTCGGTGCTGGGACCAGGTAGCACTACATCATCGGATTCACCAGCGTCGTTGGCTTGATTCTCCTCCATGTCCAACCAAGAATGTAGCTCCATGAATTCTACCGGTTGGCTCCGGTCCTCAGTTGCTGTCGAGATTATCGGACGCCCTTCGTTGATGAACACCACGTCACGACTAACGATCACATCATTTCTTGCTGGATTGAATACTCGGAATCCTTTTGAACGTTCACCGTATCCCACAAAGATGCCTTCAACGGATTTCGGGTCAAACTTTTGTCGTTTCTGCTTCGGACAGTGCACCATTACTCGGGAACCAAACACACGTAGATGCTTCAAGTTCGGCTTCTTTTGGCTCCAAGCTTCCTCTGGTGTCTTTCCATCTACGGCTTGGGTAGAACTTCTGTTCACCAGATACGCCGCGGTTGATACGGCTTCCGCCCAGAACTTCTTCGAAAGTCCTGCGTCGTTCAGCATCGATCTCGCTTTCTCGACCAGCGTACGGTTCATACGCTCGGCTGTCCCATTTTGTTCTGGAGAATATGGACACGTTGTTTGGTGAACCACACCATCCCGTTGCATGATCTTCTCCAATGACGAATTCACATACTCGGTTCCGTTGTCCGTGCGCAAAACTTTGAGTTTTCGTCCGGACTGTCGCTAGACCATTACTTTGAACTGCTCGTAAACCTCCTTCACTTGGCTCTTGGACTCGATGAAATACAGGAACACCTTGTGGCTCGCGTCGTCAACGAACGTAACGAAATAACGACTTCCGCCGATCGATGGCACCTCAATCGGACCGCACACGTCGGAGTGCACCAAGTCCAGTAGATCGGTCGCACGTGAAGCACTAGAATAAAAAGAATCTCGGCAGTGCTTACCTTGCGCACACGCGATGCAATCGTCCATGTCCGTTATTCGTATCTCCAATCCATCGACCAACGTTGTTAGCTTGCCCATGAACTGCTTATTCAGATGTCCAAGTCTACGATGCCACAGTTCCATATCGGTCATCAAGAACGCTCTCGGGGATTTCTTCGTAATCAGCTTGTACATGCCATCTTGCTGAATTCCGGTTACAACGATGTCGCCGTTCTCGTCGCGTACCTCGCATCCACCGGCCTTGAATAATACCGTCATATCCTTCTCACAGATTTTGCTTATAGACAGAAGATTCGCCGACAACTCCGGAACCATCAAGACTTCTTTAACTTCAATCAGGCCTTCATCCAACTCCAGTTGGACCGTACCTTTTGCAACAGACTTGATGCTATGGCTGCTAGCGGTGTCAATTGGATGTACCCAATCCACTTGCTTCACAAATCCATCTTTGATCTCGTCATATGTGCCGTCGCTCTAGAGTCAAAATACCAGCAGTCTTCGCTACCAGTTCCAACGGCCAATGTTGCACACAACGCCTTACCTTTGGATTTTGATGACTTCTGAGGGCAATTTGAAGCGAAATGTCCAGGCTTGTTGCAGGTGAAACACAATCCACTTTTCTTGTCCACCTTTGAATGCTTCGATTTCGGTTTCGTGTACAGAGCGCCACCCACACCGGAACTTTTCAACGGCCACTTCACGTCTTGAATGATCTTCGTCTTGACTACGTCAGCTGTGAGGTTGATCCCGGATGCCTGCAGTCCCATGATCATTGGATTATAGTACTCAGGAAGTCCTTTGAGCAGCAAGGACGCAAGCCACTGGTCGTTGACTTCAAATCCAATCTCGCTCAAATCGTTCAATGTTGTCACCAGCTGGTCCACGTAATCTTCAACAGTTTCACACTCTTCTAGCTTGACGGATGTTAGCTTGTCGAGAAGTCCAAACCCTCGGATCAGTCCGTTGTCTTGGAAAGCTTACTGCAGCTTCTCCCAGGCTTCTCGGGCTGTCTTCGCTGTCTTGACCAAACTGTAGTTCTGCTTTTCCAGGGCTAAACATATGGTCGCAAACGCCCGTTCGCACATCTCTGGATCCTCGTTCTGGTCTTCAGCAGGCTTCACTGCGCGCCACGTACCTTCACGTATCAGGATCATCTTCATTGCAAAGGACCATGAAGCGTAATTCTGACGTCCTTTTAATTTCTCCATGGCCGGAAGATTTACTGCGTTCCCAAACGATCGAACCGGAGCTGCTGGCCGCACACTGCCTCCACTGGTAGTTGCTCCATCACCTTGACCGGTACCTGCCGTTCCTCCGCCAGTACTTCTACCGCCGCCTTGAAAATTTGGATCATCCCTCGGAAGAACCATTTTCGGACACTTCAGAACTCTTCTCGCTTGTTAACTTTTCTTCAGGCTATGACCAAAATCCTGGGCCCATAACCAGTTGAGAGTTGTAGAAAAACACGTCTGTATTGGCTGTAGTCTGAAGAGGTAATGAACATTTATTTTCTAATTACATCAACTAAACAATCGTTGCTAGGTCTAACCGTTGCTAGTATTGAAGTGTCGTAGGTTACTACAATTGATCTACTCGCAACACATACAAACCAACAAAATATTCCGACGATTTAAATTAATGGTTAAAAGACTGCGCCATATTAAAAAAAAACTATTGATATACCATTGACCACGCTTGTAGATCCTAAGGCCTATACTCGATGAAGTCAACAATGCTCATTTTACTGCTATGAATATATAAGGGCCTGTGTCATATAAAAAAAACATCAAAGGATTCTTGTTTTTAATTATGAATCGTGGTTTACGGCCAACCAGCCGAGTGGAAGTTTGACAACTACCGAAAAGCTAAACATTACATATAATTTGATAATTCTGCGTTTATGAGTCCTCTCATGGCGTAGTGGTAACGCGCCCCAACTAGAGATCGGGGAGTCGTGAGTTCGATTCTCACTGAGAAGACGTGTAACTTTTTCGCAAATCTTCACATCAATTTGTCCATCTAATCCAATTGCAAATCAAAGGATTGCTATTACTGCTGCGCCAGTACATTGCAGGTATACATTCTTGGAAGTTTTTGGATGAACTAGAACACCTGTTGTACTCATTTAGTTGCAAAAACTCGGATCTGACAATATAAACGATCCTTCAAAATATAACAATCTTCTAGGATACAGTATTGTGAGATATTTTTCTACATAGAAATGATAGATTGAGCTCCATTAACTCAAGTAGAATCATATGCCCAAACTCCAAAAAGTTCTTGTGACATCTTAACTTGCACACATTCTAGTCTGATTAAGAAAAGAGCATAATTTCTCTAAGTAATAAAACAAAGTATGATTTGTTTGTAGACTCAAAAAAGCAAAACCTACGAACAAATCTCTCTCGTTTTACGCACTGATTTAATTTACACACCAACTCAATTTACGCATTTACAGTTCGTATATTGAGGTTACAGTGTAATTTGCAAAGAAGTGATCTTCAGCAAAGTTGTTCAGCGGATCGAAGACATCCGAAAGGCAAACAGCTTGGTTCGCAATTTTGCCACAAGGTGGCGCCAGTGAACATGTCAAATGGAGCATCATCAAGTTACTTGTAGTTCGTCATCCGAATTGCAGTATATTCGAATTACCAGAAGCTGAGATACAGATCCCCAAACTTATGCATATGGTTTTCATTTGTTTACTAACATTTGTCACTGAATGTATATTGCCAGAAATAATTGGCAATTAAATAAAGAAAGTTGCTAATGTGATGACCCTGAAAAGTATAAAGCAATGACAATCATGAGTTTTTATTGCGATACGTTTGAAAATTTCTCATTCTACATTTCAAATTCTATCACAGCTGTAAAAGTTCTACCGTAAGCTTTAATGATTCTAAAGCCTGCGGTTGTACTTTGACAGTATTATTGAACCATACCATGTAATCATAGTATGCTTGTAGAGTCAAAAGCTTTGAAAAACAACCGAAAGTCATCAGCGTGGTTTCCATGGTGCAGCCGATCGCTGATGCTTTGTGAAAATCAGTAGTGTGGCAGATGCGGTAGCTTTCTATTCAACCGTAAAAAGCATTTTTTTTTTCAGACAAATGGGCTATACGGAGAAACGGAGTATTCCATGAACTAGCTCCTCACAAATGGCATTCGGACTGTTCGAACAAACATTTAAGGAACGAACATTCGAGTAAAAGAAGCACAACCTTGCTATTAGTTAAATACTATTTTTCCAGTAGTGAGAGGTCTTATGTTTTCATCGCACAATCATCGGCAACATATGGACATAGAGAGCTTGAAATTACAAGCGCTTTATGTTCATATGTTGTTGGTTTTTTTTCGTCATTTGCACTGTAAATGCAAATGCAAATAGTAAAACAAAATTATCAACCTGAAATCACAATGGCAATAAGCTAAACATACATAAATTTAGTGAATATCAAATTTTCGAGTGATGTGGTCTCAATCTCAAAGCTTCGTCCGTCACTGTATATTACTACATGTAGGCAAACAGAAATAGACCCGCCATACAGCAAAAAGACTTACGGTGTCCTATTAGTGTGGTCCTTCGTTCGGGCGGCATCGTAGTAGGCGGCTCCGGAGTAGTGGTCGTCGTCGTCGTAGTTGTAGTCGTTGTCGTCGTGGTGGTGGTCGTAGTTGGCCGTTTGATTTCTGTTGGAAGGAAGAGAACGGGAAACACAAATAGTAAAACAAAGATCCAATTTTACTACCCTGCCCGAAATTGTACGCTGGATTTGCAAACAAGTGCTACAAATGGTCCAATAAAATAAGACCCTGGCCCCAGAGCAGAACTATCGATTGGGTAAGAGATATTGATAAATCCTGCTTACGAAACACATTCATCGGTTTCAATTTAGTGCGAAGCGAGCTTACGTCTGATGGAAACTATCAAGGTTTTATGACAAATTTAGCCCTAGCGTATATAACCATGGCGAATCGAGATGGGTAAAAATAAAACTAGGATGCATGCGACACATTGCAATGAGTATTGCGATATAAAGCGATCTCGTTGCAGAGTGGAATGTGTTCCATAAAATTGCTTCTACTTCTTTTTATGGAGTGTTCGTACAGTTTATGCTCAGTGAAATTCCGTTTCATTTTTATTGTACTGCACTTTAAACTTCTGAAAAATTGAAACTTTTGCCACTCTATGCTTAAATGATCATCCAAATGTTTTAAATGAACCAAAAATACATTACAAAGAGGACTCCTCTAGGAGTATAGATGAACAGCGGAAAACAGTTTCGCTAGAATGTCAAAAAGTATTTCTGATGCAAATTGTTATATTCTAATCACAATGCAAAAAAAACTATCGAAGGCTCGAAGCAATCAAGAGACCCAAGCTTGCGTCTGAGCCTTGCAGGTCCTGTACGAAGACCTGTAAAATCTCTTTTTTACGACGTCGTAACCGACTGGCTGCCGTGTGCTGCCTTCATATGCACAAGTCTGACTATCGTAACTGTATGTGCATGTGTGCTCACGTTTGTATCGGAAGAAAGACCAACCAAGCAAAAATTGGGACCGAAATTCCTAAGGCTTCGTTTTTATCAATCTTTAATACCCCCAACGTCACCAGGCAGAGCTGTCCTTGCCGAAGTCCGGTCAGAACTCAGTCAGGCAGAAACGAAACTCTGTTAGTTGATTTTATGGCGCCTTTTTATTAGACGCAATTCTGACGGTCTGCTCCGGCTCCCCGTAATTTGGCACCAAATTTTCAATTTAGTTTTATGGACTTTTCACTGCCATAAAACTATGAAATAAACAAAGCCCAAAAATGAACTCCGAGGAAATGGGAAAAGAATCGAATCCCGACCCGACTCACCATAAACTCTAATGGTTTTGTTGGCCTTTCCGAAGGCGTTCGATGATATGCACATGTAGCTGCCGGCATCCACCGCGCTGAAGCGTTGAATCCGAAGCGTGGTTCGACTCGAGTAGGAGTTCGTGTACTGCTCGCGGATTTCCATGCGTTCGTTGTTCAGCATGATTTCCTGCCGGTCGGAAGAGGCTGCAGAACTGCTGCTGCTTCCGGCTCCGTTGGAAACCTTGGTCCAATAGTTGACCGATCGGGGAAACGATTCGACGGCGCACACCAGCTCGATGTCCGAATCCTCGTAGAAGCCCATCAGGGTTTTGCTCGTGGTGACATTTGGGGCGACTGGAATGGAGAGAAGCAGAAAATGATTTGATAATTAGTTAGAGTAAAATTAAAACATTTAAGAAAAAAATGTAGCATGGTAGTAAACGTATATTTATATTAGAATATCGCTGAACCGATTGTATTGAGTGAAAATTGTTCAAAACTAAAAATTAAAGCTAGTAATTCGACCAGGAAGAAATGTTTAGGGATTCTCTCTGAACTTTTTCATGGATTTTTTTCTTTTTCCGGAACTTACTGCAAATATCACTACACCATCACAAGGATTTAACATTTGTTTAGCCACTTTGTGTTTTTTTTTTTTTCTAGTGGATAACTTGAAATCTTTTTTAAGCTTCTCCATTAACTCACTCCAAGTGGAATACTTAGAAGAATTTAAAAAAAAAAAATAAAAATTTCTCTAGAATAATTTTCATGGATCACTCCATGAATTTCTCCTGAATCAGTTGGCAGATTTTTTCCAGGATGTTTTTTGTGATTCTTTTATGTATTTGAACCCACGGGGCACAACTCTAATAAAGCGAATCAATGGTAATGTTATACCTTTAAACTCTATCCTATAGGCCTCTGCACTGTTTTGATTTTGTATGGGATTTTGACGTTTACTGGCCTTGTTGTTTACTAATTTCATGGGAGAGTGAAAGAGAGAGAATGAATTTTGTGCAGAGCCCCATTTGATAATTTTGACAGATACGTGAATTTCGACTCCACTTGCAGTCTTCTTCCGTGTCAGTTACTCACATCAACACATCCAGCAGAAACTGACACAAAGGAAGACTGGTAGTCGAAATACGCATATCTGTCAAAATACAGGTCGGACTCGATTATCCGGAGTATCGATTTTTTTTCCGGATAATCGAATCATTAAGAAAAAATTGAAATCTTCGATAAAAGAACATAAATATTATCTTTTTTGTTGTTTTAATTATATGATGCGGTGGCGTAGCCAGAAATTATTTCTATAAACAGTAAGGGCCTTTACAAGAAAACAATTTTTTTTGACCAGCATACACAAAAATCACTTTTTCAAACCCCCTGTTCTTAAATACGTTCAAAACTGCAAAACCATTCATGTTGAATATTGCAATACCAAATTATCTCAGATGTATGCATAAAAATTGAAAAACAAGAACATAAAAAATAAAATTCCGGATAATCGAGTCTAAAATTCCGGATAATCGAATCCCGGATAATCGAGTCCCCGGATAATCGAGTCTCCGGATAATCGAGTCCAACCTGTATAAGCAATTTGTATATATAAACAGCCATTCCATGAAAAACCGATCTAGTGGGTCTCCGAATTCCGTGCAAATTTGCTATTTTGTTCCTTATCCGAAATAAAAATATACGTATTTTTGGATTTTTTGATTAGGGTGACCATTTCCGAAATAGAGTGACCAGAAAAACCGCGATGTTGCAAAATTTTTATTTAAAAAAAATATAACTTTTGAACCGTTTGACCGATTTTCAATCTTTTTGGATGAAATGAAGGCTAAAGATATTGACTTTTTGGGAAAAATATAAAATTTCACAAAAATTGTGTTTTTTACATGAAAAAAGTCAATATATTCCGTTTTTTCGTGTTTTGAAGACCTCGGGACCAAAGGGGCTATTGATGCTTTCATTTTTTTCTTAAAAGTTCAGAAAATTTTACGTAAACTGTCAAATTTTCAGCGATGTATGTTTTTTAGTTTTTGAGATATATTTTTTTGAAAATAAAAAATCAGTCATTTTTCATCGGCACACACTGTAAATCTCAGCGCATTAGATTTGTTATGTTTAAAAAAAATCATAACTTTTGAACAGATCAACCGATTTCCAATCTTTTTTTTATGGAATGAAAGCTTAAGGTCTCAACTTTTCAGGAAAAATAGAAAAAAAGATTGAAAATCGGTCAAACGGTTCAAAAGTTATAATTTTTTTAAAAATAAAAATTTTGCAAGATCGCGATTTTTCTGGTCACCCTGTTTCGGAAATGGTCACCCTAATAAAAAAATCCAAAAATACGTGTATTCTTATTTCGGATAAGGAACAAAATAGAAAATTTGCACGGAATTCGGAGACCCACTAGATCGGTTTTTCATCATGGAATGGCTGTATATATATATATATATATATATATATATATATATATATATATATATATATATATATATATATATATATATATATATATATATATATATATATATATATATATATATATATACATTTTTTTTTTTTTTTTATCAAAATACATATGTTTTGATGAAACAATAAGAATCTTTAAATTATTCCAAACCATTCATTGCCAGTTCTCTAGGAACAGCCATTTCCGAGTTATTTCAAGTTTAGTGCAAAAATGTATTAATTAAACAATAAAATAGGCTATTTTAATAAGCTATTTACGATTCTCCATCAAGAAAAATAGGGTTTTAGGAGTATAGGCCTTGTCGAGAGCACAGCGAGCAGCAACGGAAATTTATTTAAACCGACGGAACTTTAGGAACAATACTATGGAAAAATATTCAAAACCGAAACCCGTTCTCCAGCCACTTCGTGACACACAAACACCATTCAATTTTTATTTCAATAAATGGATAGATTGTACAGTCGTAAATATGTCTCATCTGCAATTTCGTCAAAATTTTTTCGAAATAAATATTGAAAAGATTTTTCAAAGATTAAGCTACACTTAAAAGATAACATGATCTATTAATAAAATTGAGAAAAAAAAAACACCATGTCGAATTTGTTTCATACTGAAAAGTACCCACATATCAGTCCCTAATCTGTATCATTTAACACGAACATGCCCTATGTTTCTCTCAAAAGAATGGAAAGCAAATTGTGGAAGTTTCATAAAGATTCAAATGTTGTATTTTTTAAATAACTATATGAAAATCGAGTTTGGAAATTTGTACGCCCGTTCTCTCAATTTCTACTTTTACAAAATTAAATAGGAATGACTTGAAATTCACGGCAGTGTACCCCTTTCGTCGCTCTAAGATTCTGTAACCACAAGCAGGGTTGGGAAAAAATCTGAAATTCACTCTACAGTAGCCAAGCAAAGCCAATCACAGTCAGCGAAGCCAGTGAAACTCACGCCCATCGCTGCTGTAGGCAAAATGCCTTGAAAATAGCAAAACACCCGTTGCTAAGGGCAACCCAAAACTACTGTAGAAAAATGTTCTATTTCCCGCGGCTTTTCCCGCATTTAGAACCTTCAATAACACTCATGATTTAGAAAATTCGTGCACCCAACATAGGCTACTTGATGAGATTAACGTTTTTGAACTACTGTACTGGGAGAGCCACGTGATTTTCGCGAAAATTCAAGCCTACTACTATTACCATTTCCAGCACTGACCACAAGTCAATAAAAGTAAATAACAAAAAATAGTAGGCTTGTTAAATAACAGCTCAGGAAATGTTAAAATAAAGTCGGTTGGACTTTATATGTGACCATAGCTACAAAGTTGTACGGAAATTTCAGGGTTTTTATTTGAAATTGAAAAGATACGATTTTGGTATTCCTTACCGTCTGAGGCAAATCAAAGTCTGAAGGTGTCTAGGTTATAATAAAAAAGTGAATGTGAAAATGGCAAATTAGATAGAGAAAAGTCTCAGTTTATGACTGTGAAAGTGAACATACACACTCAATCTGTTCGGTAAGAATAACTGGGTTTTTGAACTACCGAAAAAGTCAGTAAACTAAAATAAAATGTCAGAATTCGAAAAACAGATATTTTTCACTGAAATTTTGCAGAGAGCTTTCTTTTTATAGCACACATCGATAAAAAATAAAACATGGTGAAATTTGCTTTTCAATTACGCGTGGCGACAGTTTTCATTTTACTGACTTTTTCGGTAGTTCCAAAACCCAATAAAATTTTACCGACCCCAGTAATTTAATCTAAGTGTGTAGAACAAGCTGAGAAGCAGGGTATGTCCCAGTGGGGATGTAATGCCAAGAAGAAGAAGAAGAAGAAGATGATGATGATGAATAGAAGAATAACTGAATTGATCAGTTTTGCCTTTTTAATTTTAACCACTCAAGCCATTACAGGTTAAACTCGATTATCCGGAGACTCGATTATCCGGGATTCGATTATCCGGAATTTTAGACTCGATTATCCGGAGTGCATAAATTTGAGAAAATTTGGCATGGCAATATACAATATGAATGGCTTTGCAGTTTTTGACGTAGGTAAGAAAAAGGGGACTTAAAAGGTTTTTTTGTGTATGCCGGTCAAAACAAGTGTTTTCTTCTCATGCCTCCTAACGCTCCTAGAAATAATTTCTGGCTACGCCACTGCATCATATATAAAACAACTATGAAAGATAATATTTGAATTCTTTTATCGTTGATTTTAGTTTTTCTTTTAGTGATTCAATTAAAAGGAGGGTTCGATTATCCGTAGTGAAAAAAAAATCGATACTCCGGATAATCGAGTCCGACCTGTATTGGTTTTCTCAGAAAAAGAGAGATTAAAAAAGCAAAATTTATCAAAACTGATATTCTTCTTTTCTTCTTCTTCTTCTTCTTCTTCTTCTTCTTCTTCTTCTTCTTCTTCTTCTTCTTCTTCTTTTTCTTCTTGTTCTTTTTCTTCTTATTCACCCTATCTGTCTATATGTGAAGTCTCAAAAACTTCCATAATTAAAATGTTGTATTGTTTTTTCATCAAAATAAACAGTAATATTTGGCTATAATGTTTTAATATTTCACAGAATGTAGTACATCTTACACGTATTATTAATTTATTTAGTTGGTGTAACAGAGGCTACCACACTCCCTCTTTCTCCCACAACAGACCCACCGATCCGAAGATTATCAACCTCGTCATCCACCACACGAACAGCTACGGATAGTCGCTCCGGCGGCTGCTTCGCCCTCCAGTGGAATATCCGTGGTCTTAGGGCCAACATAAGCGAGCTAAAGCTGTTAATCTCCGACCTCGAACTGTGCGTCGTAGCTTTGCAGGAGACCAAGGTGAACCAGACTGTTGTTCCGCCAGACTTCGTTGGCAGAAACTACACGTTGCTGCTACAGTCTACGAACGCTAACTACTAGCAACATGGTGTAGGCCTTGCCATCCGGGAAGGCATACCTTTCGAAGGCATCCAAGTCGATACCTCTCTGCATCTCGTTGTTGCTCGCCTTCACGCGCCGATCCAGGCAACCGTTGTGTCGATATATGTCCCTCCGAGTTCAGCTCAGTGCCAGACCGCACTGGATGAATTGTTCGACCAGCTGGAAGGTCCGATTTCACTCCTCGGAGACTTCAACGCTCACCACATCGCATGGGGATCGCACCAATCAAGCGCGCTTGGGCGATTCATAGCCGAAACAATCCTGACGAAGCAAATGGTGATCTTGAATGACGGCTCAGCTACCCGCATCGACCCGGCTTCGGGCAACACTTCGGCGATCGATGTGACCATCTGCACAGAGAGTCTAGCTCGGAGATTCACCAGGTGGACCTTAACAGACACGCACGGTAGCGATCACTTCCCGATTGTAGTATCCATACCTGGGTGGTCGAATCAGCAAACAACACGACGAAAATGGCTGTACGATCGGGCTGATTGGGAGCTATACGAACGGATTACAGCAGAAACCGTCGTTTAATCACGGAGCTGGAGTCCAACGGACGACTTGACAAACGTCAGCACGCTTTATGTGTGGGACGTGGTACCGACACATACTTCGCCGAGCTGGAGAGGTCGATACCGAACGCCGACGAGCACTGTTTGATAGCGTCTCTGGGTCTGTCGAAGGCATACCACGGTGTGTTTCGTAGAACAAGTTTATTACAAAAAAATAGGTAAGTCTGAAACTTCTCCACAATAAAGTCTAGGTTTCTCGCGTTAATTTGCTGCTAAAACCAAAATAATCGGTCGGGGGGTCCAGAGTAATTTTTTTTTGTTTGATTTCGAGAGACTTGCACATACAGTAATACCTCCATGAGTCGATGTTCCATGACTCGATATCGACTCATGGAACCATACTAAAAACAAATTTTCATGGTTACTATGATGGTCCCTAGAAGCAGCTTTCCAAAGGATTGCTGCTCCATGACTCGATATTTCCATGAGTCGATAGTCCCTTCAATATCGACTCATGGAGGTTTCACTGTATGTTTGAATTTGCCTATCTATGTGTTTATGTACATTAGGGCGGTTCAAAATTAAAAAAATGTTTGAGAATTCAATCTCACATATGTTCCTTACTATCCTTACTATAAAAATAGTGTTCTGTGAAATTCGCAGCTTTCTAGGTGGTGATTTAAGGTGGCCCAAAGACAATGTAGGTTTATATGGAAATTACTATGAAGAAGTTTTGAGGCATGTTCCAAACACGCTTGTACTGTAATGTAAGTACAAACTCATTATCCCATTGTAACAGCTCTTTCTTAAAACCATAATAAAGAAATTTGCTGAAGAGAGAAATTCAATTCGACAGATAGCAGAAGAGGTATTCATGAGTTTGTTTGCTATTATTTAGCTTAACCGCTCTACCGGCAGCTTCATTTTTTCAGCACAAAAATATATTTGAATCGCGATAACTTTTTTGTTTCTCTATATTTTTCCACCATTTCTTCACAACTTCTCAAAAAACTCTTCTACCTTTGGAATCTATGCCGGTATTGACCATTGGTCAACTGGTTTTAAAAATATTTCGGTGTTCCTTGGGGGACCGACACTTCCCATATAAAATTCCAATATGATGTTTTATGAAATTTTCAAGATCTCGTTACGGCTAGAGTGGTACCAAAAGTATAAAAGCTCATTGCTCAAAAACAGTTACACCGATTTGTTTAATTTCTTCACAGTAGACTTTCATCAAAGTTCAGTTTTGAAAAGCGAATAACCGAATATTTGAAAAAAACTGTAGCCAAAGATAATTTTGTTTCTATCTTTATTAACGAGATTTTTAGCCCTGGGCTAGTTCATCTCGGGACCAACGGCTTTACTTCCCTTCCGAAGGACTATCTCGGGGATGGGATTCGATCCCAGGTCCTAGGCGTGAGAGGCGTGTGTTCTAACCACTACACCAGGCCCGTCCCCCAAAAAAGATAATTACGAGAGTTATGGCTATGCGTCGGTCCCCCAAGGAATATCTCCGACTATAGATGCCCAATGCTCAAAACCGATACAGATTCTGAAAATAAGAGAGTTTTTTGAGAAGTTGTGGAAATTTTTTTCAAAAATATTGAGAAACAAAAAAGTTATCGCGATTTGAATATTTTGAAAATATGAAGCTGCCGGTAGATGGGATAATATGGAGTTATAGTACTGCAAACAAGTACAAAAATCCCAAACTCATTTTAGCCTCATAATCTTTTTTTCTGATCATCAGTTCGGCAACACTGCTCCGGATCGTTTCAATTTAGATTTGTGTCCTTCAGTTTTATTAATATATACTGTGTTTTTAATCAATACAATACAATATTTTCATATCGTTGTGTTTTTAAAACTGTTTTTCATTAGATTTTATATAAAATGTGCCAAAAATTTGGATGTGATGGTGTGAAAAATAGTTTAAAAGTTGGTGATTTATCGTGGCTCACATGGTGGGGACGCCATATTTTTTCATCGCCGTCTGAAACATCATCATCATTGAAACGCATTTAATGATAGATAGCCGAGGAACAGCAGCGTTTACAAAGCTAAGTATACCCTCTTGAAAAAAAATGCTATTGTAGTCCTGTGAAACGTAGCTTTCCATTCCATCAGTTGGCGAGTTGAATATTATTGCGACGGCCGAGTTGTGTTACAGAGGTTTGAGTGAATGTGGTATATGATTGCAAAATGTGTGAGTGTTCCGTCGATGATGATAAATTGAATTGGGCGATCGTGAAAAAATATTCTACATTTAACACAATTAAATGTTTTTAATACAGTTGAAAAAAAAAAAAAAAAAAAACATCAGAATTGTTAAATTTTGCAGCATGGTGCAAAAATGGATGGTGTGACGCCAGGAATTATTAAACATATTTTTTATTTTCATACCGCTGATATAAGTGCATGAGGTGTTTACAGATTGCCCAATTCTAGTCTAGAAGTAGATGTCATGTGTTGTCAATGATTGATAGATTGTGGAGCGGCAGTTAGCGGGGAAGGGACTATCAATTCTGTTTTGTTCTTTTTATCTCGTGTTGAAGCAGGAGAGCGATAGTTTTCTTCAGCCGTGCCTCTGGAATCTGGAGCATCGAATGAAACAGCTGGTTTGTTTTGATTCTGTCTCTGTTACATAGGTGCAGAATGTGCTTTTTTCACGCTTGAATGTAATTAGCCAGCGGTGTTGATGCATAAATGTACAACACTATACATGTTCATCTGTTGTCAATTGCAGAACTTCAAAACGGTGCTCGATAGTGGAGTTTTGGGTGAAACTGGTAGGTGTGGGTATTTGCGTTTCATATTGATTCAGTTTTTTGTAGGTTGAAAGGAGAAAACAAAAACTGTCGTGTTGACGATTCAACAGTAGCTTTCACATGTAATTGTTAAATTCTCTCATATGTAGGTTTATATAAATATGTGGATTTATGGCCGTCGAATAGAAAATGAAGTGTTGCCGAATTGATATTGACTACCGACTATTTATATAAAATTAGGGGATAAAAAAGACATGAGAAGTTCCCAGTTTTCTCATGATTGGCCATAAGATGGAGAAAACAGAGTGACTATTTTCTTTTTACATTGTATTACTTTATTAATATAGATTATCTAATATTTGATTCAACTATTGCATTCTAGGAACGCAAATTAATAACAAATTCTTAGTTTATCATACTGTATGATTGATATAATTTTCAGAAGGATAATGGAGTCTAGCTACCGGTGATACTGACTTTATCATTGATATTCATCTTTCAGCCTATGGTTCTTATGGTATACGTATTTTGTCCTTCTATTAGACAACACATACTGCGGTTACATCTCTATCCACAAAGGCCTTTACTTCACTGGTCCAGTCTGACTCACCATCGAATGCATATCAAATCTTACTTTCAATGTTTTATTTTTTTAGTCATAAGCTTGTTATTCTCCACATTTTACAGCAATCCAAACAAAAAATCAGACAAAGTATCAATTCTTAGTTACTAGATATCATTTGACAAACAGTCTTATTTATTTAAAATTACTAATGAATTATCGACTGCTAGTGTTACTAGAAGTAAATCACATTTTTTCAGCAGTACCAGTAGTACATTGTTGGATATTCCATATAAATTAAATTTCAATGGAATTTTGTTCTAACTCATACAATATGATTTTGCATTTCATGCATTTACATGATCTTTTATTTATATGAATTTCAATACATTTATATGTCTCATTATATTTATAACATTTTTTCACGCAGGTCAGTTGAATGTCGTATAATCTAATTCATATTATAATATATATATATATATATATATATATATATATATATATATATATATATATATATATATATATATATATATATATATATATATATATATATATATATATATATATATATATATATATATATATATATATATATATATATATATATATATATATATATATATATATATATCTCTTTTTTCCGCGGTTTTCGCGTAAGTGTTTCTACTTAAGGGTCCGCCACACCCTCTTTGACCCTGCATACAACGGTATTATGAATTCAAATTATCTACATACATAAATTGTCTATCTACAAACATAATTTGTCATTGTATTTTTTTCAGGCTTGTTGGAACAATCTGTTATTATGTATTTAATATTATTCATGAAAATTCATCAATTCTAGGTCAAATCATCGAGTTTTTGCATGATATCCTATATTTTTACATTTCAATTATTGTATATAATTTTATTACATAACAATCATTTAATTGAATCATAAAACGTGGGTGATATTGGGAGGGTGCATCAGGGCATTATTAAAGTTACAGCTGGACAATGGAGTGGAGTGCCAGCCGGAGTCAAGGGTTGAAGTAACCGTAACATCCTTGTAGGTGGGTTCTTCTATCCCAACAGTTGTAATGGATTTGACGCGCCCTTATTATAACAAACCATCCCGTGAATAACTTGGCTGATATACCAAATTTCATTATACTTTCTGATGGATCAAAGAAACAAGTTTCCAATCTTATTCCTTATAGCTACTAGTCCAGTGGAGGTGCACGAATTACTTATTTATAATTGGTTTGTTATACTAATTCATTGGCATAATTTCCAGAAGCATCATGGAGTCATCAGAGATACTACCATAATCACTGCTATTAATATTTCAGCATGTCGTTTTATTCCGGAAATTGTAATTCGTCCTTATTTTGGAGACTAACTAACTAACTAATAATTCATCACAATTAAAGAATGGAAATTCTGAAACATCTATATTCATATCATATACAACTATAAATTCCATTTTATATATATTTTATTATAATTATTTCATTTATTATATGCGGGGTATTGAGAGGGCGCATTAGGGCATCAGAGAAGTCACAGATGGACGATGTAGTAGGGTGTCAGCCGGAATCTAGGAGAATGTGCCGTAACATCCTTGCACTACATGCTGCTACTCATAAATGACTTTAATGTAATTGTCCTTGTTTACTACAGTAGGCTAAACATATGGAAGCTGGAATTTTGTTTTTGATGTACCCGGAAACTTTATTAACAAACCGCTGATTTTTTATTTTTTTATTTAAATATTTTGTTTATTGTTATCATTTTTCCCTACAGCCTAATACCATCAGTAGCACAAATATTCAAAAGAAAAATATATGTCGGCCGATATAATACTGCATGCTGTTTCACTGCGTCATATTTTATTGTTACTACTATTTTATTTTCATATTTTATTATCATATTATTATATATATTATAATCTTATCTACTATATAACATATCACTATAATTGAATTGCACATAATTTGGGGAGGGAGGGAGCATCAGGGCATCATTGAATTTACAACTGGACAATGAAGTGGAGTGCCAATCGGAGTCAGGAGGAAAAGTGTTAGTCGTTCGCGTCTAGTACTTTTCTCTCCACCAGTTGTAAAAGATTTGACGCGCCCTTCTTCTAACAAACCTTTCCGTGGAAAGCTCGACAAGTATTGCAAATTCTAATACTCAATCTGTTGGATCATATGGCTGGAAGGAGATTCTCTATTTCCCGCGGGTTTCGCGTAAGTGTTTCTACTTACGGGTCCGCCACCCCCCTTTTGGCCCTTCATACAGCGATATGTTGAATGCAGATTGGTAATAAAATTTGACCTTACTGTTGAGTGGAGCCGCATGCAGAGCAAGACTCAAGCAAGGATTGGTGGCTACCTACATACATACATACATACATAATCTTTTTTTCTGATCTTTTCATAAGCACTGTGCCATTAAGAAAATAACATAAAAAATATAAGATTTGAAACATCTCAAATACCATCCAAATTAGCGTATTTTTCAGCACCATGGGGCAAGTATATTACATGCCTTATAACAAGGTTTATCACATGCAAAGCCCTCTACTAGTTAATTCGAATTACTGAAATTGTGTTGTTTGAAAGGCGGATGAGTCACTTTTGTATCTAGGGGTCATGCACAAATTACGTCACGCTCCAAGGGGGGAGGGGGTTAAGCCATGCGTGACAAGCCTTACAAAATTATCGGAGGACTCGAGAAGCAGACAACCGGTAACTCGCTGGTCACTCGCTGGTGGCGACTAATCAATAAAATGTTCAACGCAAAAGGTTGTCAGGTTCTCAAGATACAAATCTACAAACAAGCTCTTGAAAGTTCGAGGTTTGATATCGATGCATCTTCACCTATTAAAATTTTTTCCTAATAACTTCTTACATCATTATGACCAATTTAAGTACGATTTTCAAGGTTTTTCGTGGACAATAACTAAAATGACGTTTGAGACAGTTTTGCAATTATGCGTATATCATATGTTAATATGCTTATTACAGCTCTTTTGAGCAAGAACAATTTTACCTTCCAAGCCAAGGTGTTCAAATTGTTTGATCTTGCAGTTTGTCCCTTATCTATGTTCAACGCAATGTGTGTCGGTACAAAAACACATATCCATGAATACTTCACACAAAATAAAAAAAATGTTCTGGACCCCCCGACCGATTATTTTGATTTTGGTCGCAAATGAAAGAGCAAAGTCTAATTGTTTTTAGTTCGAAATTTCAGACTTACCTATTTTTTTGTAATAAAGTTCATCCATAAAGACACCGTGATACGACACCACCACCGGTATTCTTCGCACTTTGAAATCATGGCGGATACGTGGTCGGATGATGAAGCTTCTGCAAAGCTTCCTCTCGGAGCGAACGTTTCAGGTGTCGTTGGGTGGTTACACGTCCAGTGAACACAAGCTGGAAAATGGTGTGCCACAGGGATCCGTAACGCTGTTCCTGGTGGCGATGCAACCCATCTTCCGGATACTGCCGGATGGAGTCGACATACTCCTGTACGCCGACGACATCCTCCTCGTCGTAAAAAGGGATAAAAGTGAAGGATTACACCAAAAACTGCAGACCGCCGTGAAGGCTGTATGTAAATGAGCGAAGAGTGTTGTGTTTGCAATGTCTGCGGCAAAGTCGCATATTTTCTACTGTTGCCCAAATGCGCGTCGGGAACCGGCGGGACGAATGACCTTCGGGTTAAAGTCACTCACAAACAACAACAACAAGAACAGGCGCGGAGTGTAGTAGTTGATCAAGTCTCCATTCCGAAAACCAACCGGCTGAGGGTTCTGGGTATCTGGGGTCCGTCGACATTCAAGCCCCATTGCAAAATTGCGAAGATAGCATGTGAGTCACGTCTACGAATACTCCAGATGATCGGAGCCAAATTACCCCGAGGCAATCGGACAAATCTGCTGCAAGTCGGATCGGTTTTAGTCACTGCAAAGCTGACGTACGGAGTCGGATTGGTGAGCCGAGGAGGACCAGCAGCTTTGCAGATCCTCGCTCTGGCATACAATAAAATGGTTCGGTTTGCTTCCGGAGCGTTTGTCACTAGCCCGATCAACTCGATCATGGCGGAAGCGGGCACCCTTCCTTTTGAACTGCTGACGGTTCAATGCGTAGCGAGGACAGCCATCCGTATTATTTCTAAGAGCAGCCGTAACAACACACTCCCTTTGATTCGGCGCGCATCCGATCGTTTGGAGGAAATCACCAACACAGCACTCCCTGCAATCGGTCAACATGTGAGACAAGGCGATCGAGCTTGGAACGAACGGAAACCCTCAATTGTATGGGACGTGAAGAGGAGTATCAAAGCCGGTGACCCACCGGAGAAAGTCCGCCCAGTCGTCCAGCATTTACTATCGACTCGCTTCCACAACTCGACCGTCGACTACACGGACGCTTCCAAGCGCGATGATACGGTAGGAGCCGCCTTCTACAATTTAGGTCTGGCCGAGACTTTTAGTCTACCAAAAGAATGCAGCGTTTTCTCTGCCGAGGCGTTTGCGATAAAGAAGGCGGTTTAAATCCCCAACATAAGAAACGAGGTGGTGATCTTTAAGGATTCGGCCAGTTGCCTGCAGGCCCTGGAGGCAGAATATTCCAAACACCCGTGGATTTAGGAGATTGAACACGTGGTACGAAACAAAAAATGTGCGTTTTTGTTGGATCCCGGGGCATGCCGGCGTTACCGGTAACAACGAAGCTGATCGCTTGGCAAAAGAGGCTCGACAGCTACCGACCATCGATACTCCTATCCCCGCCGAAGATGCTCTGCGAGCGACTAAAATACCTGTACGGCGCCAGTGGGACACTCAATGGTACGCAATGAGAGACACGAAGTTGAGAGAGATTAAACACGATACGCAGAAGTGGCTAGACTGCGGCAGTGCGGCCGACCAACGCGTGCTAACAAGGTTGAGAATCGGTCACATGCGACTAACTCATACTTTTTTACTGAAGAAGGAGTCCCTGCCCATCTGCGAATGTTGCGGAACCGTAACTGATGTGCGACACCTTATTCTACACTGTAGGAAGTACGAACTGGTAAGACAAAGAAACGCCATCGAATCGTTAAGCCTTACAGAAGTATTGGATAACAGTAATGAAAATAATGAAAAATTGTTGAAATATCTACACGATACAAGATTGTATGCGAAACTGTGATCGCAATAAATTGTTAAAAGTGAAATAGTAAAGTTAAATTTTTCTTCCTGACACGAATGCACCTTTCTGGTGTAAAGTGTCACTAATAAACAAAAAAAAATAATTTGATAAAATCTCGTTAACGATGTTACCATTTTTAAACTAGTAACTACGTTGTACATTACTATTCAAGTAAAATGAAATCAATTTTGTTAAAAATTCAATCCAAATTTGCACATTTTTCCAAAATATGGGTGCCTTAAGGTGATAATAAGTTTATATCTATGTTTTTTTGAATTATTAAACCCTAAAAATGATTCAGTATCCACGTGAATCAATGTAGAATTCATAAAACATTATACTTTTTAGAATCATAGAGAACTGATATAATTTTTCGCAAAATTATGCACGAAAATCGAGGTGGTCGCTATACCCCGTGGGTGGGCGGTTTTACCCCGTCGCTAAAAATAATCGTGATAAGACATCACTTTTTCAAGCATCAAGATATATGTAAATAAATTTTTACAAATACAACACCTATGATATATTTTGATCATACCTAAGGCTTCAAAAAACGACATGCTGTGTCGAAAAATGATTTATTGAGTCTTGATTTTGACATATTAATTAAATTGCTTAGGCGGGTGGTCTTACCCCGTCTTCCCCTACAGTCGACTCTCAACATTTCGATATCGAAGGGCCATCGAGATCGAAATCGAGGGAGAAATCGAGACATAAAACAATTTTTTAATGAATACTAGATTGAAAATCCCTCCGTTACTAGGAAAACCGAAAACAAACAGACGTAATGACGTCTGTTTGTCTAGTAACCTTTGATAATGGGCATATCGACATACGGAGAGAAAATTGGGAAAGAAAATCATATCGAGCTATGGAGAGTGTATGAAAATGTATGCAGAATGAAGGGACCGAAAAAAATCATCGACATAGGAAAAGATATCGAGATGTGGAGAGCGGACTCTATATCTAGAGCATATTGACTGCAATTTAAATTACTTAAAAAAATCAGAAGTTTCACTCTCAAATAAAATTCAAACTCATCCATGAAAATAAATCATAGATTCTCCCGTAACATACTCCAGCTCAAGAGAGTCTCTAAAGACATGCAACTCACTTCCCGAATAACCCAATTTCCGCTCAAATATACTTACAGTTCACGTTGAGATAGACTCGCTTGCTGACGGCCGGCGGAACCTCGTTCGAAGCGATGCACAGGTAGGCGCCCATCTGTCTCCTATCTACGTTTGATAAATTTAGAAAATTACCAATATGGGTATCAACTGGTAGGTCAGAATCGGGTTCCAAGTTTCCACCGGGGGTTCCGGATCCGTTCAACGAGTTTCCACGTCGTGTGAGGCAGCAGCAGCAGCAGCAGCAACAGTAGGAAACGAGAAAAGAGTGGAAGTTTGAGTTAATAAAATTCAACAAGATGAATTGTTCCGCGTCGGATGCCAGGAAATTGCTCCATAAATTACCAAGCGCATGGTAGTTGTCTCATGGGGGAGGGTGGGCTTTTCCACCCTGTTGGGACATGCGAACGTAATAAACTGCGACAAAATATGAGTGGGCTGAGCGTTTTCGGTGGTGTTTCCTCACCACTCGGTCCCATTCAATTTTCCACCTTCGCTAAAAGTAATGAAGGAGGCAACGTTATTACCGGCAATTTAGTTAGCGCCACGTGACGCTCGATATGTCACCTGCACCCCTACCAACTAACCAACGCACATAGGAGTAACAGGATATTTTTTTTCGGTCAAAATTTTGAAATAGAGCGGTTCTACAGAAAATGACGACTTTCTTCCCAAATTTCATTTTTATATTTTTTGGTTTGGATGAAATTTTGCACATGCTTTTTTTATGCCCAAAAATGCCTTTTTGCATCATCGGTTCGCCATTTTGACTCTAGCCTTACTTTTGAGAAGGACCTTAATAATTTTCAAAAAATTATAACTTAGAAACGGTTTGTCCGATCAGTTTGGTGTCTTCCGCAAAGTTTTAGGTTATTGTTGAGACCATCTGGAATAAAAATATACACCGTAAAAAATATGTTGTAATTTTTTATATATCGAAAATAGAGCTTAAAATCAATTTTCTCAAAAATCGTATTTATTATTTTTTTTTATTTTTTTTTAAGTAGACAAAAAATGAAGTCTTTTGCATAGTGGGTCAAAATGGAGAAATCATGGACAAAAAAGTTATGATATTTTAAAAAAAAAGGTGAATTTTTGAAAATGGTCATAATAAACTTTTTACATGTTTTTCAACTCGATTTTATGAAAGTACGCAAAATTTCTAACAAAAAAGGTACACGGGAAAATCAGGCTTACTTTTACCGTTTTAAAGATACAGCGATTTCAATACAAAATTATGATATAATTTTCAATTTTCGGTCATTTTCGAATGCTTTTCGAGGCTCATAAGCCTAGAAATTTGTTCATTGTCTGAAAGAGCAGATAATTTTTGACTAAAATGTTTGAAAAAATATTGATTTGGTAATTTTTCATGGTATGAGGCGAAATAAAAAATGTGCCCTGTAAAAATGATTTATTTATTTTTTTTAACACAACTTCAACATTCAACATTGTTATATTTTGATATGTAATTATCAAGAAAATATGGAACAAAATGTTAAAAGTTGAAAAACAACAAAATAACGAATATTAAGCAATCAATACGTGACATGCATTTATATCGATTTAAGATAATGAAATATATCCATTCGAAAACAAAAGCTTTATGAGTAGAGGAGTAACGTGCCCAGTTGTCTCACACAAGTATACCTGATATTTCCTTAAAGTACAGCACGTTGGTATATTTTTGTGGTCGGACAGAAACGTACCTAATAGTTGATTCAAGTATCCATGTTGGTATAAAAAAAGAGCTGATGCAGCAAAGACACAAGCATGTGATAAACAAGCAAGTGATAATCAAGTGAAAAGTAAAAGATAGCTTAGAACAATGAAGTATAAAATGAACACCATCAACAAAGGTTGTGTAAATGTGTTTTCAAAAAAGTGTTCAAAAAGTTACCGAAATCTTACGGAAAGTAATATTGCCAAATTAGTTGAACTAGGATTTGCAGATGAAAATCAGCTTAATAAACAATTTAAAATTTGCGGTTCGTGTCATTTACAATTGGCCAAAAGAACAGCATTATCAAGCAGTGATGACTTATCAAGTAGTAAAGAGGAAGATGTTTGCATGGAAGAGAAAACAATAGAATCATCAGCATCAGCAACTTCAATACAGTCAACGGATTCCAATATGAATATTCCTAGTCAGGAAAAACTTCAATAGAATCAACGAACTCCAACTTGAATGTTTCTAGTAAGGAGACATTAGAAGCAACTTCAGCAACATCGATTGAGACAACGAATTCCAACGTAGGTTTTCTTATGCAACTACAACAGACTATGAACATATCAAGGAGCAGCTTAATGAACAATAAGTAGATGAAAAAAACGAATTTAGTACTATACCATTTAATTCCACTAGAGTTTGTATCCTTTGACAGATACGCGTATTTCGACCTCAACTGTAAGGCCGTCGAGCCTAGTACACGACACTGAAGACGGCCTTACAATGGAGGTCGAAATACGCGTATCTGTCAAAGGATACAAACTCTAGTGGAATTAAATGGTATAGTACTAAATTCGGTTTTTTCATCTACTTATAGGTATTCTACTAAACAGCTCGAAGATTTATTATCTTAATGAACAATATTCGAAAGCAATAACTATTCAGGGAACACAAAAATACTATTCATTTATTCCAGTTTCCGTAGATAAAATAGACGTTAGGCAATTTTCAAACTGTAATGATAGTAAAAAAAATGTAAACATGAAAAAGTACGAAATCTGTATCAAAATAGGACGCTTCATCATTGTATAAGAACATGAAATAAAATGCTTTCAGAAAAAAAATTCTTTATTTTATCAACTCGAAAAACATCCGAACACAACCAAAAGATGTGAATTTTCAGTAAATTTAATTTTAAAATCGCTGTATCTCGGAAACGTTAGCAATTAGCAAAGTTTTCTCATATACTATTTTTGTTGCAAATGTTGCGTACTTTCTCGGTTTTTCTAAAATCGGTTCGAAAAGCATTCAAAAAGTTTATTTAGACCATATTGAAAAATTAACCTTTTTTTAAAAAATCATAACTTTTTTGTCCATGATTTCTCCATCTTCACCCTCTGTGCAAAAGACTCCATTTGTTGTCTACTTTAAAATATAAAAAAATAAAAAAAATATAAAAAAACGATTTTTGAGAAAATTGATTTTTAAGCTTTATTTTCGAAATAAAAAAAAATTACAACATTTTTTTACAGTGTATATTTTTTTCCAGATAGTTCCAACAATAACCTAAAACTTTGGTCATTCGTCCCTTCCAAAATCTTCTGAATCATTGTACAGTCAAACCTCCATGAGTCGATATTGAAGGGACCATCGACTAATGGAAATATCGAGTCATGGAACAGCTATTCTTTGGAAAGCTGTTTGAAGGGACCATGATTTTATGTTTTTAGTATGGTTCCATGAGTCGATATCGAGTATTGGAACTTCGACTCATGGAGGGATGACTGTAGATGACTCTTTTTATTCACAAAAATCTCTTCAGTAATTACGTTATTTGATGTTGTACAACTATAGTGAGTAAACCTCGCTTGTCTTACACAGCATCAGCGTGACTGTTTTGACCTAGTTGAATCGCGCAACAACCGAAAGCTTAACCGTCCGGCTGTCGATGGATTGGTGTCTGTTAGAACTAGTTTCTTGTTGTATGCGATGAGCGTAATTTTTCGACATCTCCGTTGCAAAAAATACCACGGTACCAAATAGCGTCAATATTTCGGAAATTTGATTCCTAAAATTCTTTTTTTTTTTCTGAATAATGCTGTTAATGCTAAATAATGCTGTTTCAGCATAAAGCAACATATTCACTGCATTCTGATATCTCATGTTTTTTCAAGGATATCCTGATTGAGACGTCCGGTGATAATGATTTTCCATATGAGAAATTACTAAAGAAATCCAAATATCAACTTCAAGTCGTATAATGTCCGAAAGAAAATGAAAAAATAGACAGAATTACTAAAGTGATTTTTCAGACAACACATAGCGGAAATTCTTGTCGAAAAATAATGCATAACTTTCAAGGAATATCGGCCTGGCATGAATGGCTGAAAAAATGGAACCAAATCGACTATGGTCGATTTATTCCAACAATAAATTTTCTTTTTGATTTTTGTTCGATATTTTAAACATTTTTGCATGAATAAATTTATTGCTTAAACTATTTTTTTTTTCAAGAAACTTATTATTTCATAAATTATTTGATTAATTTCCAACAGAGTTGAGGCGAAATTTTTCAAAAAAAAATCGATATTTTTTATAGAATTTGAGAAGGATGGCTTGAGAATTTTTCGCAAATCTCTTGGAAGTTAATCAAATAATATTGCGAAACTTGTTCATACTTTCAAAGCGTTTTCATCGTGGTGGACATCCATTCATTCTTTTTCTCTTGTTTGTTGATTTTTTTCAATATTTTTCCTAAAAATGTTAAAACAAATTGTTCCGCGAAGTTCATTTGAAATGCTTAAGCAACGTTTCCAAAATACATCACAAATCGCGTCAAAATGTATTCTATGTTTTTTTTTCTAGAAATTTTGCATCGAACCCCCGGTTTATTCATGAATTAGAAAGAATTTGTTTAGGAAATGTTTCTCCTTCGAATCTCCAAAGGATATTTGTTAAAAAACCTCAGGAAAACTTTTGCTTCCAAAATTTCCAAATAAACACAGTGGTAAACGAAGCTGTAGAGAAACATATAGCAAAATAACTGGGAAGGGGGAAAGGATTTATTAAGATATTCATAAAGAAATTTGTATTGATCTTCCTTTACACACTTCTTTAGAAATAATTTTACCAATTATTATCAGAATCGATATTCTTGTTTTGAATATTTGTGCGATACGAGGGCGGAATTTCTAGACGCTTTCTGATAGAATTCTAGAAAGCCAGAAGTCAAGGAAGGATAAATTTCGAGAAAATTCCTAAAGTAGATGCTGATGGAATCTTAAAAAAGGGAAATTATAGAAGTTTGAAAAATTACAGATTATTTAAACGTATAGCTCCTGATTTCTGAAAGTCCATCAGAAATTCCTCAACAAATTTTCAAAATAATGGACAATATATATTTATTTTTAACAAATACCGGCAATATTTTCGCGTTAAACTTCAACTGTATTACAAAATAATCGATAATAGACCTTTCAAAAAAGTTGGTTTGGAATTTCTTAAGGTAGGAAAAATGTATTCTTTCTACATCAATATATTCACCAAATAGTATCATGAAAATTTGGAGTTCATACAAAATATAATCAAAGTTATAAATACTTTCAGTAAAACTTCCATCCGTTTTAACAAAAAATTTTCTCTATTAAAAAATAGACGAGGAAAAAAGATCAAGTTTTTTGTAGTAAATCCTACAAGGACCACTCAAGCTTTTCTGTGCGGTACATTGTCAACAAGTTTCAGAAATTCTACGGTTTAATTCATGAATTTTATGACTACGATTTTTTTTTCTAAATTATATTTAAGCTGCAATTATTAAAAAAATACCAACAAAGTTCTTGCAAACCTTTTTTGTATGTGTTTCTCTAGAAATCTGATATGGAGTGATTCGTGGAGGAGTCTGTTAAACAATCCCTAAAAATATTGAGAAATTCATGGAGTACTTTTTGAAACAAAAAAATAGAGAGTTGATAATATATATGAATATTTTTATATATTTTTATTTATGGAAAAATTCTGAGATCACCATTCGAAAAACAAAATGGAGTTACCTATTTCTAAAATTTAAAATAATGCTTGATGGAGATTTTTTTTAAATTTTCTAGAAAAATTGCAAAATATCAATAAATCTGAAAAAAAATTCCCAAAAAATCTTTAGTGCGGTTTGAAGGAAAAAATCCCTGTAAAATACTTAGCTGAATATCTGTTAATTTTTTGGGGAGAATTTTAGGGAAACAATAATATAATTCTCTAAGAAATCCCTGAACAAATTACTCTGGAAATCTTGGAGTAGTTTCGTGGAAAAGTTTTTGGAAGAACAGTTAAATGTATTCCGTCAGGAAATTAATAAGTATATTAGAATTCTTCAAACATTTCTTTGTCCGACATTTGAAAAAAAATGAAAAAATCAAGAGAGTTTGGAAGGACTGCGGGATGTTGCTCCTTGATTTTAGAGAAATCTTAAAAATAATTATCTGTGAAAAAATGCAGGCAAACGGAGAACTGTTCCGAGCAACTATTAATAACATTTTCCAATTGAATTTTTGATTGCTCATGAAATTTGTATGGAATACTACGAGGAATCCTTAGAGTAACGCCTGGACGATTTTTTTTTTCCGGAAGTCTGGGTATTTTTGCTGTGATTTTTTCAAACAATCCTATAGAGAAACTTTAACAATAACTTTGAAAGCAAACTGTTGGTGAACTTTCTGAAGTATTCGTGGAATGAATCCTTGCTTGGTGGTCTTGAAGACATTTTTCATGAGACACCTAGAATTTTTTGTTTTATTTTTTAGAGAAATCCTCAGTAATTCCTGAATATCCTAAACGAATAATAAACCAATAACTGGAAGATACTTTAAACTAACAATTGGAATTTATGTGTAACAAGTACTTCCAGGAGAAATGATTACAAGAATTTCTAATGCAATATCTGACGGAATTCTTCAAGAGATTTTTTAAACAATTCGACAGAGATTCTTCGAGAAGTTTTCTAGTGAGATCAGAAAGTCTGGAAATGATATTTTGAAAACTGGTAGAGGAGTTCTTGAAAAGTACGAAAATTCCCATGGGTATTCCAAGAGGAATCTCTTCAAAGCACATGGTTTAATCGTGTGATTCGGACATTGCTTGTGATTTTTTGCAAGAATTATTGAAGGATTTTTGACTGGATTTCAAAAAGGATGAATTTGTAAATTTAAATTTACAAATATAACTGATGTTCTGCACAATTTGACGAAATAACAAATAAATAAAATCAATACCAATCTGTTAAAACTACGAAAATTGTGAAAATCGTGATTATTACGACAGACATTAAATAACTATATGCTAGGCCCCTCCTAGGCCCCCTCCAGAAAAAAATCCTAGCCACGCCAATGAGTGAAACTTTGCTGTCAAAATCACTTCATTACGACTTAGACTTTGGACAAATATATGCTCAGTAACTTTGAAAAGAAAACCTGCCAGAGTGAATCAAAAGTGGCACAATAGGATTCGGCTGCCCATTTGACATATTTTTTGCCATATTCAAGCATTATGAACTTTGATTTTCAAATGTTTCGGAGATAATTACTCTAATCTTCTTTTTAGATTCTCTCCAAACAAAATGTTCGACTTATGGCGAGGATTTTGGTCTAGTAACTCCTACGTGAAACGCCAGTAAGTAGTGATGAATATTTTTTTCCGCTCGGTATGGCCACTTGTTGACGTTCCGGCGGGGCAATTATGCGGCATTGTAAGCGTCGTTATTTTTTATGGGGGATTAATCTTCGAGAAGATGGTGTGTCGTCGGAGGCGATTACTGCCGATGGGAGGAAGGGGTCCTACTGAGACGGGGGGAGTGCTTTTATGAAGGATATCAAATTCAATTGGTGCCATGAAACAAGTCTCACCAAATTCATTATACCGAAACGCTAGGCTAAACTGGACGTTAAATTGGGATATAAAGTAGCATATGCGAGAGAATCTTAGAACGGATTAGGGTATTTAAATTTTTCTGAGTCTTTAACAAGCATCGTTTTTGACTTTGGCAATTTCAGTTCTGTTAATCTCAAATAATAAGCACGCGTCTTGTACCGATTCTCGGTCGGTTCAGGATTTTATCGTAATTGGAATTTCCTTGACTTTCCTGGGCGTAGAGTATCACCGTGACTGCCACACGACATACGAATACAAATGAAATAAAATACAAATGATTCACTAAAATTTTGAAACTTGCTGACGAAAATACAAAACTTTAGATCAACCTTCTCCGTTTCTATTTTGCAATAAACGATAGCTGCGCTATTTCAAAGTTAAAATTATCAGGAAAAAAGAAGTATGATCTGCAAATACTTGCCAATTTCAAAGCAAACGGTTTGTCTTCCTCTAGAAAACCAAGCATTTATCCGGGTGTCGGATGATTGAATTCGCCTTCAGGTTCTCATATCTCCCGCATCCTGATGCTGATAGAGCCCTCTCACCAAACCGCTTCGATTCGTATCATTACACCCTGACTGAATTCAGACCACTTTCCGTGTCTTCCGGCGTCGTCTTCCCGGTCGAACGGGCTTCTGGCGTTATTACGTTTGCCATGCTTGGCTTGAGATGATTGAACATGAATAAACAAAAGCAGCCGGTGTTGCTGAAGTGATAGCTACCAACCGACAACGACAGGCATTCGATTTTCGCTTTGAACGATTTCCTCCCCCAAAATCCGGTTCCGGACACTTGAGGGCAGTTTCTTTTGATTGTGCTAAAACATCAACTTCCAGGCTTTTCCATCGTCATGGGCTTTCCCATGGGCGTAGCAAGGATTCCTATCAAAAGGGGCACCAATTTGAATGAAACCTTAACTGCCCATAAAAGCATAACTGTCCCATATTTATTTTCGAACCAACACCTTTTTACATCTCAACATTCATGTTTTAATATATACCTTACTATACATATAAAACTAAACACATTTTGTTTAACAATGTTGTGGAAAAAGATGAAGTTGCTGTAGTCCCATATTTAAATATAAAGGCATAACAGTCTCTATATAAACTTTCAAGCCCAATAGCAATTGCGATTTTCGATGTATGTTTAGGTTTATATTTTTTGGTGATGAATAGAAGCAAAATGAGCAATCTGTGCGTTTTGCTGAATGAATATGTCATCCAGAAATTTTCTGGAAAATTATAAAGATTTGTATAAGATGGCAAACTTAAAACTTTGAGCGTTGTTTTCTCAATGCCTACTAATTCCATATGGGACAGTTATGCCTTTATGGGCAGTCAAACCATTGAATGAATGTACATCCTTTTTCCAACAGTGATGAAAGTAGAGCCGTATATGTAGTTCTAAGAATTTCCTAAGTTAGGTTCCACCAGCTTTTATTGAAGAAATACCTTCCTAAATACTCCAGACATCCCGCAAGTATTACTCCAAGGAATCCGGTGGAATTCTTCCCAGAAATTTACCTTGGGATTTTTGAAGAGATTTTTTCAGGATTTGTTTTAGATCAGTAGCGTAGCTAGGGGGGTGCGTTGGGTGCGTCCACACCGAGCCCCGAGTTCATACCTATTTTGATACCTTGATGGCTACAGCGTAGTATCACGCAATTGCCGGGCGTATTGTAGAGCTCCATCTTCGTTGGTCTTGGGCGAAACTTCTCCAGTTGCCCCGAACGTTTAGGATCGCCAGGTCCTCTTCCACTGCGTACAGCCAGCGTATTCGTGGTCTTCCCCGAAGCCGTCAACCGCTACCTGGTTCCCTACTGAATATTATTTTCACAATTCTTTCTTCCGACATTCGCGCTAAGTGGCCAGCCCACTGAACTCTGTCGTATTTTACACGCTTGATAATATTTGCATCTTTGTACACTTGATACAACTCGTGATTCATGCGTCACCATTTTCGAGTTTCCCACCGAGTATAGTCCGCAGCACTTTACGCTCGAAAACACCGAGAGCTTTCCGGTCTGACTCTTCCAACGTCCACGCTTCGTGCCCGTAGAGAGCCACCGGAAGAATCAATGTTTTATACAGGGCGAATTTTGTTTCCGTTTGCAAGCTGCGCGACCTAAGCTGGTTACGTAGTCCGTAAAAGGCCCTATTCGCAGCCGCAATACGTCTTTTCACTTCGCGGGAAACGTCGTTGTCACATGTCACAAGTGTTCTAAGATAAACAAATTCTTCAACAACTTCAAACACATCCCCATCAAACACTGCCTCAGCACCTACACCACCAAGCCTGACTCTGTCTCTACCTGCAACCATTTACTTCGTTTTGGTAGAGTTAATGGTCAGGCCTATCCTTGCTGTATCCCTCTTCAGAGGCACGAAGGCCTCTTCCACTGACCTGCGATCGATTGCAATTAGGTCTATATCGTTCGCAAAGCCAAGGAGCATGTGCAACCTTGTGATAATAGTGCCATTTCTTGGCACGCCAGATCTCCTAATAGCACCCTCGAGTGTTGAACAGTAAATTCGAAAGTGCGTCTCCCTGCTTCAATCTGTTTAACGTCACGAACGAGGTTGATACCTGGTCTGCGATCCGAACACTTGATTTCGAACCATCCAGTGTAGCATGTATCAGCTTAATTAGTTTTGTCGGAAAACCATGTTCAGACATTATCTGCCAAAGCTCATTTCTTTTCACTGAGCCGTACGCCGTCTTGAAATCAATAAACAGATGGTGAGTCTGCAAGTTATACTCCCGGAATTTGTCTAGGATCATTCGCAAGCTTAACATCTGGTCCGCTGTCGAACGGCTCTCACGAAAACCAGTTTCGTATTCGCCGACGAAGGACTCCTCGAGCGGTCTAGTCTGTTAAACAGGATGTGAGACAGAATTTTGTACGCTGAATTCAGCAGGGTAATTCCTCTGTAATTGGCACACTCCAGTCTGTTCCCTTTCTTGTAGACAAGGCGAATGAGGCCATCCAACCATCCGGTGCGCAATTCTTCTTCCTCCCATACCTTCAGAAGTACTCGGTGGATCGACTGTTAAAGCTGCTCACTTCCGTGCTTGAGAAGCTCGACCGGGATCTCGTCCTTCCCAGCAGCCTTACAGTTCTTCAGCTCGCTGATTGCCTTTTATACTTCTCCTATGGTCGGTGGGTCCACAGCTTGATCGTCATCATCTATGTTCATCCTGTTCCTCGCTACATTTCCATTTTCACCGTTCAACAATTGCTGAAAGTGCTCCTTCCACCTGGCAGCCACCGCCGTTTTATCGGTCAGCAAATCCCTTCTCGGTCATTGCACATGGCGGGCACTGGTACGGGATTGTGCCGCGCACCATTGACCGTTGCATAGAATCTCCGCATATCATTCCGGTTCATGCTTTCTTGAGCGTCAGCTGCCACACTTTTTTCGTGCTGCCTTTTCTTTCTGCGGTGGATTCGCTTTTCGTCAGCTCTCGCTGCCCTGTACCGCTCTCTGTTCTGTCGGGTACCGGCCACAAGCATACGGCTTCTGGCAACATTCTTCATGTTTGTCACTCCCTGGCACTCTTCATCGAACCAGATGTTTCGTCTTCGTCGTTGACCAGTGCCAATCACTTCCCACGCCGTTGTTGTCACAGCTTCGTGGATAGGATCCCACAGGCTGTAGACGTCTCCAGCAACGTTGATTCTTCTCAACTGCTCGTCAAGTTGCTGACGGTACTGCGCAACTACCCCATCAGTCGACAAGCGTTGTATATTGAAGGGCAGCGTTCTGTTTGTTGTGGAACTCGTGACGCTGGATAACCGCGCCCGAAGTTTAGCTACAACGAGATAATGATCCGATTCGATATTAGGGCCTCGGAATCAATAACCTGACATCAATAACATCTGAGGAATGTTACCCATCAACCAGCACGTGGTCTATTTGGGAGCAACCATCGCCACTCGTGTGCTATCCCTCTAGCAGCAGCGAAGGTGACTAGCCGCAGGTCATTATCATTGGTAACGGAATGAAGGCTTTCCGTTCCAATGACGGCTCGGAAGAAATCTTCTTTCCCGATCTGCGCATTTGCGTCGCCGAAGACTATCTTGACGTCTTGTTTTGGGTACTCTCCGTAGGCCTTATCCAGGCTCTCATAGAACTCATCCTTCATGTCATCGGGCTTATCGTTCGTTGGCGCATACAGTACTGGACAGAATAAAATACGCATTGGACGTTTTCCATACAAAATAGTCAAGTTTGGAGGCTTATATCTCGGTTTCTAGATGTCCGATTGACCTGAAATTTTCACCGCAGCTTAACCCTTTCTTTCCTACAGCTTTGTTCGACAATTTAAGTATCAAAATGGCGTTTTTTAAAAAAGTTCTTGAACAAAAGTTGTAGCAAATAAGCTTAATTATTCAAAATCACAATAAAAAAAAAAGATTGTTTTTCAATAGTTAGCTGATTGTTTTTCAATAGTTTGACCCTTAGGTCACTTGTTTTGATGTTTGATGAGATAAATGAGCGCATAAACTTATTCCAATCATTATTGAGCTAATCGTACCAATTCAGTTTAGCTAGCGTTCGTCGAAAATCGGTGGATCACCTGTGCTACCATGGGAAAGATAGAAACAATTTTTAAATGGAAATATTTAGAGCAATATGTCCTTCTGCAAAAATTTGCAATTTGATGAGACACACAAGTTTGCAGAACATCATTTTTCAGTAAAATTGATTGTTTTCGATTTTTTTCAAAATAAAATTAAGCAATTTTTCGTAAATTGAGAGAATAAATAATTCAAAAGATTGTTTTTCAAATACAGTGATATTCCAATTGAGTTAAATCTATGTTATATCTAGGCTGTGGTGAAAATTTCAGATCAATCGGACCACTAGAAGCTGAGAATCAGATCTCCAAACTTGACCATTTTGTATGGAAAAACGGCCAATGCGTACTTTATTCTGTCCAGTACTGTATATGCTAGTCAGGCTGTAGTTGAAGAACTTGCCCTTCATTCTAAACACACAGATTCGGTCGCTTACCGGTTTCCACCGAATAATTCGCTTCATCTGCTTCCCTATCACTATGAAGCCAACTCCACGTTCTGATCTGTCGCCACCGCTGTAGTAGATGTGGCCGTAAAATCAATCCGTTTGCTCTACTTTTTCCTTTCTTGGTTGGTGAAGAGTCTTCAATAGGCCACCTAACCAGGGTTGCGCTACCTACATCGTGCTAGAGGGGCTGCTCCTCGGTGCTGAAACGATACAGCATTGTCCGTTTGTTCTTTACATGATGATCACGGTCATAGCCATCACAACCATCCACCTTTATCAGGGCTTTGTACCTGTAGCTCTGGTTCTCAATAGTTTCAAGTTCTTTCGGACATGCTACTATGGTGAGCCGTCATGCGCTAGCGGTTCATAGAGGCCCCCAAATCGTGGTAAGAGTTTCATTTAATATTATGCAATTGATTTCTAGGAAATCAACTCATTAAGAAGAGCATGAGCATGAGCATGAACATTGATGACCGTACAATTCGTAGTTGCTATTCTGTGATTGACATGAATCATCGAAATTGTACAGGGAACAAACAGATGTAGCTTGGGAGTAGAATACCATCTTCAATGTACATTTTCGAGGACTCTGAAATTAGTAATGTCAATAACGGCGCCGGCCACGTCCTTACGGTCATCGGGGAAGAGTGTTAGTGTGACATCCATTGTTACAAAAGACCGAGTATACCTCTGCATCTTCATGGTTGCCACGGGAAGGAGTTTGGTTAGTTGGAGGGCTTCCAAGCTACATGATCAGGATTCACCTTGGTAAGTGATGCGATTCATGTACCTCTGTTTAAAAAGTTGTCTATCAATGCGTCGACATCTTAAACATCGAACTATTCAAAGGTTTGAATCTCGAAATTTTATAAAACATGAAAAAGCGCTTATGCCAACACTTAAAGTGACGAACTATTCATAGTTTTTTCATCAAATTCATAAAAAACATGTCATACCGTCAAACGGGGTGACTTGCAACACTTTTCAACTTCAATCAACCAAAACCATGATCTAAACGTAATCTAAAAATATAAATTCCTTGTAGAACTTTGAATGGCCGGCTCGCCTACAGAATGAGATGATAGAAAATTGAATCGAATTATTTTGTCATATCAAAAGTCATCAAAAAGGTGAAATTTTTTAAATGTCCTTGTGCGGGGTGACTTGCAACACTCACTGCTAATTTAGTTTTTTCTAACAAAATGTTGATATTTTTTATTAGTCACACTTTTTAAGTATTGTTATTCATGTATGTAAAGCATTCGAACCAGTACAAGAACATTTAGAATACATTTTTGTAAGAAAATAATTCAGCTATTTTTGTATGGGAAAAAGAGGCGTTAAATCATTAAGGTCCAATATCTTAACTGATCAATATTTTTAACGAGTGTTTGTAGTTGATTGATGAATTATTACTCTTTTGATTATAAAGTAGAGCTAACACAAAAGTTTTTAACTTTTATAAAACTCTAAATTGCTTAGAAATAAAGTGTTGCAAGTCACCCCGTATAGGTACATGTGTATAAAAAATATTTTTATTAAAAAGTTGTGGCTACAATTTCGTAAAATAAAGTTCGTCATATTATCACTTATTAGTTATAGAAACAACATGTAGAGTATTACTTTTGTACATTAAATCTATTTCATGTTTTCAGGTAACGATTTCGAACCTCCATCAAGTATCAGTTTTCTAGACATTTAAAAGAATTATGTTTATTGTATGAACATATTTATAATAACAGTTTTAATCGTGGCTCCTACTTGAATTGTGAGTCACACGTATTGAAGCTCCGATTTAAAACGAATTGTCTATTGAAAATTCTGTTTTATAGTGAAATTTAGTTGTAAATTACAATGTGTTGCAAGTCACCCCGCCGTTGCAAGTCACCCCGTTTGACGGTAATACAAATGTGTTATTATGAATCATGAAACGAACTCACCAATTGGTAATCCATTCTCGACTGAACAGTTACAATCGCAGCGTCAACACGTATAAGCAGGAATATAAAATAAATCCGATGTCGCGCGAATGAAGTGCTAACTGAATAAAAACACTCCGAGCGCGCGAAAACTGAATCGGATTGCTTGGATCAAAGCAATCTAGAAACTAACACATTAGCAAGAAGATAAAAACTCAAACATCTGGGTGACTTTAATCGGTAATGTGTAGGGGCCTATGTTCAATGGTATAAGTGGTTAGAGAAGCCTAGATAGCTATTCAAAATTCATTCTCAATAACTAGGGTTAATTTCGTTATTCATGCGGATTAGGGTGCCAATGAAAATCGATTTTTCGAATTTCAAAAAATGGTAGTGCTCAAAAGTTTTGCCTCCTCGAAAAAAGTCCCCTAGCAAAATTTGAGCTCAATCGGACCCCCAAAGCGGTCAAAGTTTGGCTTTTTTGACCCATGAAACATCTGTAATGTAATTTCCGAAATCGAAATTTTTTTTTTGATGCCAGATGTCTTAAAAATGCATGAAACGTTGAGATCTGGTGTAATTTGGAAAAAAAAATTTTTGAAAAAATCGACCTTTTGGGACTTAGTCAATTTTTGAGTTGGGGGAGTGAATTGAATTTGAAATGAACGATTTGAATTCAATTGCTGAGAAATTCAAGGCAATACTATTGAAACATATCCTATATCATTGTTGGCCACTGAAAGCATATTAAATGCCACTTTCTACATTTAATGATTCTATGACACTACCCCGAACGCCACTACCCCGATTGCCACTACCCCGAACGCCACTACCCCGAAAGCCATTACCCCGAATGGGTCATTACCCCGAATGTCACTACCCCGAATGGGTCACTACCCCGAACGCCATTACCCCGAATGGATAACATTTTGAGACATATTATAGTTAGAGAGTGGGGAGATAATTGTACGATTCCTTTTGAGTACCTATTTCACGAATTTGGCTCAAAAATGTATTTTTCAAATATAAGAAGATAAAAAAGCAGCTAGTTGTTCAGCAAATAATTTTTACACAATAAGTTTTGTCCTTTAATTTTTGGAAGATTCACACAGCCACATTGCAATGCTCTGAAGGACAGCCTGTTTCGAAAAGAAGGGTGAATTTATTATGAGAAGGATAGCTATAATATGTACAAAATTAGGATGTAGTAAAGTCTCTTATTGGACGTCGGTAGCCACTTCCTTTACTCATTTTATAGATGTCGGGCATTCAGATTAAGATCTTCTTAAAGATTTTGTTTCGTAAACGATGGTAATGGAAGTTCACCCTGAGATAGTCGCTGCAAAAGTTGTTCTATTGAACCTGCCTAAAAACCAACCTAATAGACGACCGTTCCGCTATCGCACTTGTACACTTGTACATGTTAGAAAAATCGGCGGCCTTTGATTGACGCTACAGTAAGAACTTTTGTTGATTTGTGGGATCATTAATTTGAATTTCTGTGAGATAACCACAAAAAAAATATATTTTTGATTCAAGATAATGAAGAAATTATGATGGCAGAAAAGTGGTGAGTAAATCCATAAGAGACCTGTCTGTTTTAATACAAGAAGATAAAAGAAAGGGAAAATTTTCGATTAGAATTAAAGCAGGAATTACTTTAGTGAATGCCTTCAAGATATATTCTTTTATAAAAAGCTGTTCTATATGGAAATAATAGTGACTAGTTTATCCAACAAAAACGTGAAAGAACAGCCTATTTAAAAAAAGAAGGGCAAATTTCTGGTGAAATTTTTGCAGCTATGACGTGAATGATCACTGTAACAACGTGATGCTATGGCACAACCTATACTCATAAGATAGAAAAATATTTGTTCAAAAACAAAATTGAAATATGAACACCACCAACAAGTCCAAATACCGGTGATTGCGCATCTGTTAAGCAACACCATATTGAGGGTTATGGATTCGAATTCCTTTCAGTCAATAAAAGGCTTATTTTATTAAAGCCCATTCACAAATTTCGTAACGCTGAAGGGAGCAAAATAGTTTGTGGGTGGTTGTCCTCAAAATGTTACAGCCCATTCACAATATGTAGAATTTTCATACAAAAAAAGTACGAAGGGGTGGGTAGGTGTTAAAAATGGCAATTATTGGCGAAATGAAATTTATGAATGAACCCTTGAATTGCGAAGGTGCCCACTGAGCTGATAAACAGGCACTGTCTCAGAAAGAATGAGAAGAATATAGTTGCCATCGAGATATTTCGAAAGAATAAATATATGATGAACATTTTACCGACGAATTTTACGTGCCATTAATTACCAGCCTTCATTAGAGACGCATTTTTGCACGCAAAACAAGATACTGTACTGTATCTCATACTATTCGGGGTAATGGCTCATTCGGGGTAGTGGCGTTCGGGGTAATGACCCATTCGGGGTAGTGGCGTTCGGGGTAGTGGCGTTCGGGGTAATGGCGTTCGGGGTAATGGGATGGAGCCACATTTAATATGTGGTATTTTATTAGGGTGGTTCACTTATATTCCATTAGGATGGGCCTTTCTGTCGAAAAATCATAATTTGAATGGGATATTAAAAACAATAGTATTTTATTACCTCTTTCATCATCGTAGGTCATTTTTTTCATTAGATTCGTGATATATTATTAGGGTGGCTCACTTATTTTCCATTGGTGTTTGCCAAAAATCAAAAAAAAAATCAAGAAATTTTGAATTTGATCCTTTTAGTATTTTAACACCTCTTTTATAATCGTAGGCTTTTGCGCACTACCATTTTTTGAAATTCGATGGCAAAATTTTTCCCATACATTCCATTGGCACCCTAATGCGGATGTTCCTTTTTTTATAGTATGTTTCCAAAAAGGCTTCAAAAGCTTGGACTGTTGTGTGTTGGCACGGTGTAGGACTCACGTTAGGCGTGCTTAACCACTAAAAACCTTTCCCTACTCCTGTGTCTCGATCTCCCCCAGAATTACATCAGGCAACTTCATCGGGGGAGGGCTGTGCTCATGCACTTCGTCAATCTCAGCCTCTAGCTTTTCTGCTAGTTCGCTGTTGGAGCTTTATGTCGTCAAAAACGCTGCTCACTACGACATTTTTACGGTGTCTCTGCGATCACTCGTTTTTTCCCGATTGGCGGCTGAAGATCTCGCCGGGGCTTTGGACAGCTTTCTGTGCGACGACGTTACTTCCCTTGGGCTGTCCTCGCGCCAGAGCCCTGTAGAACTTCTACTGGACACTCATGTGCACTTCGTTGCTCTACGACGAATCGCTCCGGTTCACTGGCGCCCCGACGGTGGAGCTAGCCTACTCCGACTACGCGCATCTTCATGCTTCGATACTGGCCGGTGGAGTGCCGAAGTCGGTTCAGCAATTCCGGTTGGAGGATGGCTTCCGGTTTACTGGCGCTCCGACGACTCAAGCCGGTGATACGCTACGTACTACTCAGAGTAGTCCCCGGCGGTGGATATATCCTACTCCAGCGAAGATTTCCCCGGCGGCGTAAAATCTCCCGAACCGATGCCATCCGGGCAGATGCCGAGGTTGGTCCTGCAATTCCGGTGGAGGGAAACTTCCGGTTCATAGGCACCCCGGCGACCAGTTGCCGATGCTGTTTCGCGAATTACTCAGCTAGATTCCGGCGGTGGACTCAGCCTACTCTGACTCGACGTTGGTCAGCTAAATGCCAGGGTTGAAGGATGACTTCCGGTTTGCAGGCGCCCCGACGACTTACTACCGATACTACGCTACGCCCGCTCTACTCGCTTTAGTTCCTGATGGAGGATCTAGCCTACTCGGATCGCGATCCGGAGATCTCTGATCCTCACGCCGTCTCCTTTGCAGCAACGACATAATCTTCGTTATCCCCTGTTTACCGCATTCCAAGTGCTTTCATGCTGGCACATGTTCTGCACGATGTTGGTTTAGGTCCGGTTTCTGGCATCATCTCGCTTCGTTCATCCCTAAATCGAGGGCAGTCGTATGCTTCGGTGTCTCCTCGATATTTGAGCTGGCCGGCCAATGTGGAAACTCTGCGTGTCCGAATCTGTGCAGATATTTCCGGAAGCATCCATGGCTGACAGAAACTGGGTCAGGAAGAAGTTAACTTCTCCATGTTTTCAGGTCGTCCACACCGACACGTTAGGAATGAACCTGTGGGTCCACCTTCCTTTCTTCGAGTCATTTCACTCCTGCTGCCACTTGGCCATTGTATCCAACCTAATGGTATTCCTCACATTCCTAGTGTCCCTTTGCTGGTAGCATGCGATGTCCTCAGCCAGAGTGATGCAGATGGAGATCATTCCGGCGATAACGGACACTGCCTACGACGATATAGTGCGGTAGGCACTCGCCACCCGTATGGCCATAAGCCGGAAATAACCTGTCATCTTATCTCGATTGCGTTTGGTTGTCAACGCTGCAGCCCAGGCCGGGACTCCGTGTCTCAGTATGGACGATGTCGCCAGAAGCGCCTCGTACTGCTTCTTGGTCCTCCAATGTTGGGCATGATCCTAGCTGCAGTATTAGCAGCTTTCGCTGCCTTTTCGCAGGCATAGTCTATGTGGCTGTTGAAGTTTAACCTGTCGTCGACCATTACTCCAAGGTGCTGTAGAGAGGGTTTCGATGGGATGTCGTGAAATTCATGAGCACTACAACGGTTTTCCTAGCTATTTTTATTTATCCAGTCGTAATTATCTTAGAAAGTTTCCTTTAGAAGATCATTTAAGAAACAAATCATTCTACCATTCTTGAAGAGATTTATTTGAGAGTTTTCCGAGAAAATCTAAGAGATTTCCTAGTCCAGTTTGGCATTCAGGATCTTTTATATGGATTACTTTAAGGATTCATCCACGTTTACTCAAGGAATTGCTTAAAATAAAAAAATATCCGATGAAATATATTTAACACGCTTCCTGGAATTTATCTTCAAATCAACTCATAAAGCTCCTTCAGAAATTTCTCTAACAATTTCTCCAACATTTTGTGCGAAATGACTCCAGTAGTTCTTCCAATTAATTTCTTGTGTATTTTTCAAGTAAAACTTTCATGGCTTCTTCATAAGCTCATCTGAGATTCCACATCAGCCAATATTAGAGTTAAGTGGGGCAAAAGTTCGAGTGGGATAAGAGTTTCTTTTTAAGATTTTTAGCTCAATTCAAAACAAATCTTATAAATGTCATGGTGGTTCGAATGCTATTCAAGTAAGAGACTTTCACTCAAAATATCATAAAAATCGATTGAGATTTGGAAAAGCTATGGCTATTTGTTGTTTTTCGACGTGAATATTGTAATTTTTTGTCAAACTTTCGTAGCATGGAACCAATTGAAGATAAAATCTTTTTCAATATTTTATATGAGGGCGTTTCTATGCCTATCATAAGGTTGCTTTGAAGTGTATTAGTTTTTGCATAAATGCTTGAAAACCATTTTTGGCCCATAGTGGGGCAAAAGTTCGAATCAGCGGAGCAAAAATTTCGACCCATGTATAAAATCACGGAAAAATTTGCAAATTACCTAAAATCCACATATTATCTTCAAATTTAGTTAAATTTGTCTGATCGTTTGAAAACTGTCCCCAAAATTCAACATTTCCACTTAGTTTTGCGAAAAACTGCTATTTTTGAGTATAATACAATTAACCCGGTTTTGAGAAATTTTTGATGTAAATTTAGTGTGTATTTTTCGGTACACTTAAGTTCACGGCTGGTGTAAGGTATGCCTGTCATAAAAGGATCGATATTTTGTGTTTAAGCCAGCGAACTTTTGCTCCACACTAGATTCAAACTCTTGCCCCACCGGTGGGGCAAAAGTTTGATTAAGACAATCAATTTTGAAACTGTTATAACTAAAAATGGGTAAATATTTTGACACAAGTTTGTTCAGAAAAATTATAGCCAATATATTAAAAGTTTACTGTATGGTATTTGTCTTGTATTAACTGCTATTGTTTTCCTGGAATCGTTGATTACACCACTATGGTCGAACTTTTGCCCCACCTTACTCTACAGTAAATATTCTAGTAACTGCAATCATCTAAGCACTCTACGGAATCCTTTAAGACTTCCTCAAGAGCCCAGAAGTTCGTTCAGAGAACTTTATGGGAGTTCATTATAGGTTACCCTCAAACTTAATCAAGTTTCATATGTCCCGGATTTTTGACAAATTTCATCAATAATTTGTAGAATAAATCCTTGATCTTTTTCAGACTGAAGATATTCAAAATATCAATTGTGGAAATCCTAGGAAACTATCTGTAAGAATTGTTACAAGAAAATTGTTTAGCAATTAAAAAATTGATTCTTGAATTAATTTCTTAGAAATTTCTAGAGCACCCGAAGATTTTTTTTTTTTCAGCAGATTCTTGAAGAATCTTTGGAAGAAGTAATAAATTTATCTGAGACCAGTCACACCTTGTTATACACAGCTCGAGTGTGGTGGTGCCTGCGATTTCTGAGCGTGCGATCACTTTTAAAATAATCTATCAAAGCATTACTGAATCACTTTACAATTTTCTGAATAATTCCTATAGAACCCCTCTCTGAGACTTCTTGGTAGATTCAGAATTGACGTGGGAATTTATGAAAGTAGTTTTTAAGTAGTTCCTTAAAAATGATTTGATCAAATTCTCACTTATAGTATACATATGACTAAAATGGAACATACCAGCTGTATAATATCACTATATTAGCACGCAGGGAGAATTATAATGCTGTTTAATTACGAGTTTTTTTTTTTCATAGGAACATAGATTTTCATCATCTATCTTCACAATTCGCTCCAGAAATTCCATGAGCACTACAACGGTTTTCCTTACTATTTTGATTTCTCCAGTCGTAATTATCTTAGAAAGTTTCCTTTAGAAGATCATTTAAGAAACAAATCATTCTACCATTCTTAAGGAAATTCATTTGAGCATTTTCCAAGAAGATCTACGAGATTTCCTACGCCAGATTGACCAGTTTGGCATTCAGGATCTTTTATATGGATTACTTTAAGGATTCATCCACATTTACTCAAGGAATTGCTTAAAATAAAACAAAATATCCGATGAAATATATTTTACACGCTTCCTGGAATTTCTCTTCAAATCAACTCATAAAGCTCCTTCAGAAATTTCTCTGACAATTTCTCCAACATTTTATGCGGAATGACTCCAGTAGTTCTTCCAATTAATTTCCTGTGTGTTTTTCGAGTAAAACTTTCATGGCTTCTGCATAAGTTCATCTGAGATTCCACATCAGTCAATATTACAGTGAATATTCCAGTAACTGCAATCATCTAAGCAATCTACGGAATCCTATAAGACTTCCTAAAGAGCTCAGAAGTTCGTTCAGAGAACTTTGTGGGAGTTCATTATAGGTTACTCTCAAACTTTATCAAGTTTTGATATGTCCCGGATTTTTGACAAATTTCACCAATAATTTCTAGAATAAATCATGATTTTTTTCAGACTGAATTGTGGAAATCCTAGGAAACTATCTGTAAGAATTGTTACAAGAAAATTGTTGAGCGATCAAAAAATTGATTCTTGAATTAATTTCTTAGAAATTTCTGGAGCACCCGAGGAAATTTTTTTCAGCAGATTCTTGAAGAATCTTTGGCAGAAGTAATAAATTTATCTGAGACCAGTCGCACCTTGTTATACACAGCTCGAGTGTGGTGGTGCTAGCGATTTCTGAGCGTGTGATCACTTTTGAAATAATCTATCAAAGCATTACTGAATCACTTTACAATTTTCTGAATAATTCCAATAGAACCCATCTCTGAGACTTCTTGGCAGATTCAGAATTGACGTGGGAATTTTTGAAAGTAGTTTTTAAGTACACGGTGTGTTTCGTAGAACAAGTTTATTACAAAAAAATAGGTAAGTCTGAAACTTATCCACAATAAAGTCTAGGTTTCTCGCGTTCATTTGCTGCTAAAACCAAAATAATCGGTCGGGGGGTCCAGAGTATTTTTTTTTTTATTTGATTTCGAGAGACTTGCACATATGTTTGAATTTGCCTATTTATGTGTTTATGTACATTAGGGCGGTTCAATATTAAAAATGTTTGAGAATTCAATCTCACATATGTGCCTTACTATCCTTACTATAAAAATAGTGTTCTTTGAAATTCGCAGCTTTCTAGGTGGTGATTTAAGGTGGCCCAAAGACAATGTAGGTTTATATGGAAATTACTATGAAGAAATTTTGAGGTATATTCCAAACACGCTTGTACTGTAATGTAAGTACAAACTTATTATCCCATTGTAAAAGCTCATTCTTGAAACCATTATAAAAAAAATTGCTGAAGTGAGAAATTCAATTCGACAGATAGCAGAAGAGATATTCATGACTTTGTTTGCTATTATTTAGCTTAACCCTTCTACCGGCAGCTTAATTTTTTCAGCACAAAAATATATTTGAATCGCGATAACTTTTTTGTTTCTCTATATTTTTCCACTATTTTTTCACAACTTCTCAAAAAACTCTTCTACTTTTGAAATCTATGTCGGTATTGACCATTGGTCAACTGGTTTTAAAAATATTTCGGTGTTCCTTGGGGAACCGACACTTCCCATATAAAATTTCAATATGATGTATTAAGAAGTTTTCAAGATCTCGTTACGGCTAGAGTGGTACCAAAAACATAAAAGCTCATTGCTCAAAAACAGTTAGTTCACAATAGACTTTCATCAAAGTTTAGTTTTGAAAAGCGAATAACCGAATATGAGAAAAAATCTGTAGCCAGAGATAATTACGAGAGTTATGGCTATGCGTCGGTCCCCCAAGGAATTTTGGAATATCTCCGAATATAGAAGACCAATGCTCAAAACCGATACAGATTCTGAAAATAAGAGAGTTTTTTGAGAAGTTGTGGAATTTTTTTTTATCAAAAATATTGAGAAACAAAAAAATTAATGCGATTTGAATATTTTGAAAAAATGAAGCTGCCGTTAGAGGGGTTAATATGGAGTTATAGTACTGCAAACAAGTACAAAAATCCCAAACCCATTTTAGCCTCATGATGTTAGTTTCTGATCTTTTCATAAGCACTGTGCCATAAAGAAAGTAACATAAGAAATATAAGATTTGAAACTTCTCAAATACCATCCAAATTAGCGTATTTTTCAGCACCATGGGGCAAGTATATTACATGCCTTATCACATGCGAAGCCCTCTACTAGTTAATTCGAATAACTGAAATTGTGTTGTTTGAAAGGCGGATAAGTCACTTTTGTAACGAGTAAAAAGAGAAATCTCGCATAATTTATGATCTCGTCCTAAAAGCCATAGCTTGATATTACTGAGCAAACGTTAGATTTACACTTTATTTCACAATGCTACGACGAAGAGAAGATCCTCCTCTGTCTCCCAGCGGTGACAGTTTTTATTTTGGTCCGTTTATCTTAATAACAACGAGCTACACACTCGGTTATCAATGGTTTTAAGGGTGAATGTACATAGAAGGCAAACCTCGAATTTTCAAAAGCACAAGTCTAGAGAAGCAGACAACCGGTAACTCACTGGTCACTCGCTGGTGGCGACTAATCAATAAAATGTTCAACGCAAAAGGTTGTCAGGTTCTCAAGATACAAATCCACAAACAAGCTCTTGGGAAAATCTCCCTAATAAAGATAACTAACTAACAAGCTCTTGAAAACTCGAGGTTTGATATCGATGCATCTTCACCTATTGAAAATATTTCCTAATAACTTTTTACATCATTATGACCAATTTAAGTACGATTTTCAAGGTTTTTCGTGGACAATAACTAAAATGACGTTTGAGACAGTTTTGCAATTATGCGTATATCATATGTCATATATGCTTATTACAGCTCTTTTGAGCAAGAACAACTTTACCTTCCAAGCCAAGGTGTTCAAATGGTTTGATCTTGCAGTTTGTCCCGTATCTATGTTCAACGCAATGTGTGTCGGTAAAAAAAACACATATCCATGAATACTTCACACAAAATAAAAAAAAATGTTCTGGACCCCCCGACCGATTATTTTGATTTTGGTCGCAAATGAAAGAGCAAAGTCTAATTGTTTTTAGTTCGAAATTTCAGATTTACCTATTTTTTTGTAATAAACTTACTCCACAAAGACACCGTGAGTAGTTCCTAAAAAATGATTCGATCAAATTCCCACTCATAGTTAGAGCAAAGATAGATTTTATGAGAGATTTGTTTTGAAGTAAGGTTGGAAAAAATTTTCTTCTTCTTTTTGTCATTACGTCCTCACTGGGACAGAACCTACTTCTCAGCTGTTCTTATGAGTACTCCCACAGTTATTAACTGAGAGCTTTCTTTGCCAAGGTTGCCATTTTCGCATTCGTATATCGTGTGGCACGTACGATGATACTCTATGCCCAGGAATGTTAAGGAAATTTCCATTTCGAAAAGATCCTAGACCGAACGGGAATAGAACCCAGACACCTTCAGAATGGCTTTGCTTTGTAGTCGCGGACTCTCACCACTCGGCTAAAGAAGGCCAAACGTTTGTCCTACCCATGGTTTTGAACACGGACGCGCCTCTGAAGGGGTTATTATTGGATCATCGGCAAAGTTTATGGAGTAAAGATATCCTAGGAGAAGAATCAACTTGTACAAATTTATGTTTTGATATCGGATCTGGCTGGATGAAAAAATTTAAAATAACAGTTGGAGATATTACTGACAATTGGAGAAATTCAGATAATCTGAAATACGATTTATGGAATGAAGCCAAAAAAGATTATTGCATAAACTTTTTGAAAAATTGAAAAACATTCCAGCCGAATTTTCTGTGAATTATGCGGTGTTATCTTCATCGTTCACGTATTCTTTGGAGAACTCCTGAATGAATTCGTATAAGATAACTTGGGAGATCCTTCTAGATCCGTAAAAGAACAACTGGGCAGTCAAACTAGCGTGAGCTCCGTATCACCCGTTTCTGTCCAAGCCGTTGACGTCGGGCTCAGCGGCGAGCCGTTGGATCAGTATAAAAGGAATAAATTCTTTTAAAATCGAAACAAAAACATGTAGAAGAATCCCAGCAGGAATTGCTAGGGATTATGTGGATTTACCTCATTCTCTGACGCATTCTTCGATATGACTTTATTCTAGGATAACTTTCAAATGAAACGGAATCCAACCCTAGCTACGCCCATATCCTTTCCAGTCCTTGTGGGTGAGGTGTGGGCGGTGTGGCTGTGGCACTGTAATCGTCGTCTGCCAGAGATCGCAACAGAAGCGATTGATTAATGAACGCCGGTTCATCATGAGGCTGCTTTTCGGATCTGTCTGCGTGTGACTTTTGACCACGACACTGGGGATAAGCCGTTTTTCTGGGACAGCCCTCGTGTGCATGTTTCTTCTCTGCTAAGAACATTGTGGGTGGATAAACCCATCTCCGAAGCCCAGTGAATAATAGCTCATTTTCACTGCTAAGGTGATTATAGCATGGGCCTTACTCCCGCCCAAACACACACGACACGTGGAACGTTACATGAGGCTGTAGTCTCGTTTATTGCTCATCATTGTTTTGCGGTAATCGCCGGAATCAGAATCCGATTAAAAGCGGCCTGGAAATATCTGGAAATTGAAAGCGTTTTAATTATTCAGAGAACTACTGCTTGGTTCTCCTATGATAAGCTTTGAAGATGGATCAATTGGTGGTAGATGCTGGCTTTCAGGCGATAAGTAAACATGACGTACAGTAAATCTCCATTATTCGATATTCGGTATCTCGATATCGAGTTCGTTTTCAAGGCTACCTATGGTCCCTTGAATCGCATTTGCACTGGTTTTTTTTATTTGACTTTATTGCCGACTGTAGTTTATTGGAAGCATCTTTCCAAGCCAAGATAAAACCAATAGGGTAGATGTACCAATAGTGGAGGTACTAAGCACGATTGAACTTTATTTAACCGCCTAAATTCAAGAAGCCCAATTAATGTACATGTTAATTTTGTAACGGGAAGTAACGACCATTGACTTAATGAAAAAAATGATTTCATCGCAGTAATCCACGGCATGTCAGTGAAAAATAATACCTCCACTATTGGTACACTGTTCCATTAGTTGCGGTATATTCTTAATTTGTGTTCCTATAGTTGCGGTATCCGTTGTTTTCTTATGGAATCCTCCACTATAGGAACACTTTACCGCTACTATTGGTACAAGTAAGAAAAGCTTTAGCAGTTTTAGTGATATTCCATCAGTTTCAAAGCAATTTGAACACTTTTTTCAACTGTTCCGTGTATCAACAAGCCAATACGTCGATTGGCAGTGTCGGGTTTGTGACTAATGTAATTAAATCAGTGAAAACGGCACTACCGCAACTATAGGAACACCCACAACTAAGGGAACACTTACCCTAACTGATAATTTGTTTATTATTCGGTTTCCATATCAAATTTCTCCAAACCTGCTGATCATACGTTGTTGCTTGAATAGATAATTAGAATACTCCTCATTACTTCCTTACATTACTTCCCCTTTCTACTCTGTCCAGGGTTGCCAGTACATTTTGGAAAAAGTCTGGCGAGTTCAAAATAAAATGTCTTGCAAAATCTTGCAGACACCATTATGCAGAAATGCTAGTAGATCCATATTTCGACGGTATGAATAATACAACATATAAAAATGAACGAAATATTGAACTTAATTCTCTTCAATCAGAATTTCAGTACATAAATTATTGAAACTTGAGCATGAACTTTTTAAACGAATAAGCTGTATTGGACAATATTCTTGTATATCATTATGATATTTATCATATCGTCCCCTTAATGTTACTACTAGATGATTCGAACTTTCGATTTTAAGAGTTCAATTTGTCGAAACATAAATCTTAATTGAATGTGCCAGATATTCACAGATCATAAGTAAGTGATTCAAAGTAAATAAGTCAAAGATTATTTTTCAATTATATTATCTGTGATTATACATCACCTTGTGAAGGGACAAACTTTAAATGTTGAATAGTTCGAAACTTGGATTTTCGAATTATCTAGTTGTAGCATCAAGGAAACGATATAAGCCCTTTTTGTTTGATGTAGATCCTGGCCCTTATATTTTTATGAATGTTAAATGTAAACCCAAACAGAGTCAGCTAGAAAATTTCGCTATACGTCTTTTTACAAAAAACTTAAATGCATTTTGAATTAAAACTGAAATCTACTAGAGTTTTGTAAATGAGCGGGAGTGTTTAAGAAATTTTAAATTTAAATAACAAAATATCATCGTATAGTAATAAAAGTCACTAAGTTGAACAAAGTATTGCAAAGTTATGTTGCGTCTGCAATACGACTATGTGTTTTTAATTATTTTTCTTAGAATACCCTTGAACATTTTATTAACTGCTTCAAAGTCTGATTAGATTTTAAAAAGTCTGGCAAATGGAGCAGTTTGTCTTTTTGTCTTTTCCTCGATTAAAAATCTGGCAATGCAAGATTAATCTGGCATAATGGCAACCCTGACTCTGTCTGAATTAAACAATTGACGGATTTCACGCCAACTCGACAAAGGGATTGGCAGCACCCCTTCAGAATTCAATGAAACTTTTTGGGTGTGAAGACTATGTGAAACTAAGATACTTTGCATACTTTGTTTTTTTTTTTCAAAATAGATCTAGACTAACATTTGGAAAGGGTCAAAGTTTTTTTTAACTTTTTTTATAAACCCGTATAACTCGAAAACGTTAAGACCTACAAAAAAGTGTTGTATGAGGGACTGTTGTGAAATTTCCTGACGTTTTAGTAAAAAATATTGAAAAAATAAAAACACATTTTCTACACTGAAAAAAAAATATTCAAAACTTCAAAGTCGATTTAAAAAAAACGGCCACTTCAGATTTTGATCATCCTTAAGCAAAAAGTTTCGTAATTAAATTTACTAAAAGTCGTCCATACATTGCAAATTGGGCATATTTTAGAGAAAAAAGTTTTTCTAACATCGAAATTTTCAAGTCCCAAAGATTTTTTTTTACTTTTTTTTAATAAATCCGTATAACTCGAAAACGGCAAGACCTACAAAAAAGTGTTGTATGGGGGACTGTCGTGAAATTTCCTGACGTTTAAGAAAAAAAATTAAAAAAATAAAAACACATTTTCTACACTGAAAAAAACAATATTCAAAACTTTAAAGTCGATTTAAAAAAACGGCCATTTCAGATTTTGATCATCCTTAAGCAAAAAGTTTCGTAATTAAATTTACTAAAAGTCGTCCATACATTGCAAATTGGGCATATTTTAGAGAAAAAAGTTTTTCTAACATCGAATTTTTTAAGTCCAAAATGAACTTTTTATTTAATTTTTATTTCGCTTCAAATCGTCTAGTATGATCATATTTTCAAGTGATAAATGAGTTTTAATTACAAAATAGATTATATTTGTTTTATTGGGAGTAGTTAAAAGAAATAAAATGGAATTATACAGTTTTTTTTTTAAATTAAATTCAATTGATCTCGCACCATACCGCTTATGAGAAAATCAACTCCTTCTAACAATCCGATGGGTTTTTTTTATGGTTGGAAAGATATCACAATAATATTTAAATCTTATTTGGTCAAAGCCAATCTTAACAGGTGTCTGGAAAGGGTCAATATTATGCTTATGAAAAAAGTCTCGGTTTGTTTTTATTTTTATTATTGCTATATATCCTAAAACGTAGTATCTGCACATGAATATTTACATTATTTTTGGGCTTTACTGAATAAATTGAATATTTTTGATTCATCCTCTGAATTGGTATACCGTTTGGCTGCAATTTGTGTATCACTAGTAGGCATAAAACAATTATATTTTTGGGTACCAGGGACAGTTTTAGCCTTATCAAACAATTCCACCAATTCCTCTGACATTTTAACATATTGTTCATTAGATATATAACAGAAATTTAATTTGGTGATACATGTATCAGTTTGTTTCACTGCCCTGTCGAATAGTTCTCGCGGAGTTGCGATTGTGTTTCCATAGTAAAGCCTGTCCACGATAAATTTCGGACACGGATGGCGGGTGTACCACAGAAAGTTCGAGAATTTTACAGAAAGAAGGATTAACATCCTTGTCAACTATTTATTTTGTAGATATAACTCTTTTATTCTGAAATAAACAATTGTTTTTGTTGAATTATGAGTAACTTTTTTTTGCTGCCATTATTTGGGTGTCCGAAATTTAACGTGGACAGGCTTTATTTTGCAAGACTTGCTTTTTTTGCCATTCGCTTGAGAGTGCCACCAATAGCGTCACAGGGGCCTTTGCCGTGGGATGTGGCAAAAAAGTGCCACTCTGCTTCCAATCCATGTATTTTCTTGAAATTACATAAGCTGGCAATTTTTTTTCTATTTTTATAATGAGCTGCAGCTCCATCTGACTTAAAAATAACTTTTGATTTGTTTAACAAAATTTATCAATTTTGAAATAAATAGCTGAACTGCTATTGTGTCATGGGTCTGATATTATAATAAAACTAACATTTTCCAATTTATTATCTTTTTTATGATAAATTTAGAATTGGGAATTATTCCAGTGATATCCTTGAGCAGCGTTATAATTTTCAGAAAAGTCGGTTATTACCAGTATTTAACCTTGTTTTAAGGAGTCTTTTTTTCGTGAAAAAGAAGACTGTTATTTGCAAATAAAATCATGAGTTTTGAGCTTATCAACTTTTTTTAGGTAGATAACAATACAAACATATTCATTATTTCTTATTCATCTGGCGTTTAACGCAGGTATGTTTAGTAAGTTATTTATCACAAAACTTTTTCTAGAAGAGAATTTAATGGGATATGGATAAGGTTGTAACTTTTCAATGTTTGCAATACTGTTGTGATACCTTTAGAACCATAAAAATCCGTCGGATTGTTGGACGGAGTTGATTTTCTCATAGGCAGAGACGAAGTCCATTGATTGCCTTCATTTAAAAAACATAATCACTGTATAATTACGTTTTTTAACTATTCTCAATAAAAAATACAATCTATTTTCTGATTCAAACTCATTTATCACTTGAAAACACGATCATATTTGACGGTTTAAAACAAAATCTTTGAAACAAAAATTTCAGTTTTGGACTTAAAAAATTCGAAGTTAGAAAAACTTTTTTCCCTAAAATTTGCCCAATTTGCAATGTATGGACGACTTTTAGTAAATTTATTTACGAAACTTTTTGCTTAAGGATAATCAAAATCTGAAATGGCAGTTTTTTTTTAAATCGAATTTAAAGTTTTGAATATTTTTTTTTCAGTGTAGAAAATGTGTTTTTATTTTTTTAATATTTTTCTCTAAAACGTCAGGAAATTTCACGACAGTCCCTCATACAACACTTTTTTATAGGTCTTACCGTTTTTGAGTTATACGGGTTTATAAAAAAAAGTAAAAAAAAACTTTGACCCTTTCCAAATGTTAGTCTAGATCGATTTTGAAAAAACAAAGTATGCAAAGTATCTTAGTTTCACATACTTTTGACATCCAGAAAGTTTCATTGAATTCTGAAGGGGTGCTGCCAATCGCGTGTCGAGTTGGCGTGAAATCCGTCAATTGCTATTTTTTTCTTGTTTTTAATATTGTTTACAATTAGTACATTTAAGATGTAATTGATTCTAAGTATCCTTAAAAGATTTACTTAACTCACTAGTTGGTCTTCCAATGGACTTTTGTCATTCTGAATAACAATATATAGCCCCGAAACTAAAACATTCAAATTGAAGCGAAATTTGTAGCATCAGCATAGATTTGAAGAACCTTTAATGGCTCGCGTCGAAGAGTTTGAATTACATCGAAATAGAACGGTAGTTTAAACTTAAAAGCAACAGATGGCTTTTCTTAACTGCTAGTAAAATCGAAAATTCAAAATGACAAAAGCACCACAGAAAATAAAACATACTTTTTTCAAGTAATTAACGTTTTTAATGATTTTCCATACGTTGTTTCACAGTTGTTGGCTACCATTCCTCCATGAGCTTGTGTAGGAAGTTTGAGAAATTTGATGGTGAGCTATTCGATGGTCTGTGATAGGAACTGAGTGTTCGAAAGGTTGTAGTCTGTACTTTTCACTGTTGACGTCAATTGCTACCATTTCAGAACGATAGAAACAGTCGTTACCCTATGGACGAGTACACTAATTTGACGTTTGAGCGGTGCCGAACTCACTCGTTGCCATGGTCACGTAAATAACACGGCACCGCTCAAACGTCAAATAGTGAACTCGTGCACACGTCCATTGGTATGTTTTTCGCGATTTCATACATGGTGGGTTTTTACGCATGTTTCATTCTCTCTGAGTTACTTGTCTGCTTTTGTGGTTAACACTGACCTGGGAGGGAGAAACCAATACGAAATTTATGTACGTCAAGGTGAGCCGAGATTCCGCTCTCATGAACTGTCACTGTGAGCCCATATCTAAAACAATGGACAAACATGATAAAAGCGCGTAATTGATTAAAACGTATTTTTGCATTTTATCAAATGTGACAAAAAATCGATTGAAAAGCTATTCATGCTTATTCAAAAGTAATGTCACAATAACACCTTTTATCCTGATTGAATATAAAGTGTTCAAATACGCATTGTTTTACTTTTTCCAATAAAAACGAAAATTAAATGCACAGAAAACTTTGACCCTTTTTCCATGTTTGTCCAGAACGATCGAAGGAACACAACAAAAGAAAACTAGCGATTTTCATCAAGTCTGCCTTGATTGTCGTTGGCAAGCTGGAGTTTTCTTGCAATTCGAAATAACTTTGTGTCATATTTCGTGTGTAATATCGGTGCCTCCCTCCCAGACACTGACCACTAAACTGCCCATAAACGCATAATTGTCCCATGTGCATAGGAAATCCAGCAAACATGGGACTGACATGCGTTTATGGGCAGTAAAGGTATTTACGTAGGGTTGGAGTCTCAGAAAATGCTCCCATATGACTTTTTAAGCAGACTGCAAATTGTACATTGTATACTTCCAGGGAGTAGGAAAATTTTACAATCCTTGAACACCAGAGAGCTTAGTTATCTTAAGTGTATGACCTAAGACTAAAACCAAAGACACGATTGATGTCATACAGGGCGTTACTATGCACCTGATCTAATTTCGATAAGGTAAAATTTCTCCAGGGCGTTAACTTTTAATTGATGTCCTAAAGGGCATTAAGATGTCCTGATCTACATGAGACAAGACCAAGTTACTCCAGGGCGTTGATTCAGTTTGGAGTTTTCAATTGTTGTCTAGAGAGCGTGAAGAAGCAGCAGACAAGGGCAAATTACTCCAGGGCGTTGATACATATTGTAATTTTTAATTGATGTTTTATATGGCGCTCAGATGCAGCTGACCTACATCAAACAAGGTTAAATTACTTCTGGGCGTTGATACATCTTATCAATTTCTATTGATGTCATACAGGGCGTTAGATTGCATCAGATCTAAGAGAGGTAAGGTGTAATTTATTCAGGGCGTTGATATAGCTTACATTTCAAAGGGCGTTAAGATGGCCTGATTTACGTGAAAAAAAGCTCAAATTACTCCAGGGCGTTGATACAGTTTGGAATTTTCAATTAATGTCATGGAGTGCGTTCAGCTGAACTACATGAATCAAAGTTGAATTGCTTCCGGGCGCTGATACATATCTTGACAATTTCATCTAAATAAAATAAAGTAAAATTTCTTCAGGGCTATACAGCTTGCAATTTTCAACTGATGCTATAAAGGGCGTTAAAATGACCACAAGGTCAAATTATTATAGGGCGTTGATTTATCTTGATAATTTCTGTTGATGTCCTACAGGATGTTATGATGCATCTAATCTGAATAGGATAAGGTCGAATTACTCCAGGGCGTTGATACAGTTTTTAAGTTATAATTGTTGTTCTAGAAGGCGTTAAGAACTAGCAGTTCTACGTCACACAAATACTCCAGAGCGTTGATTCATCTTGTCAATTTCTTTTGGTGTGATACAGGGCGTTAAGATACACTAGATCTAAGCTGGAAAAGGTAAAATTACTCCACGGCGTTGGTACAGCTTGACAATTTGATTGATGTCTTATAAGGCATCAGATTGTAACTGGTTCTTTACAGCTCTATTACATTACCTACATTTTGTTATGAATTTGGAGGAAAATTTAAAAAAAAATATCTGAGAAAAACTTCTTAGTCGTCGACGAAGCGCGACTAAGCAGGACAACAGGGCTGGTTCCGCTGTTTGAAAATCAGATCAGAGTATACTTTTTGAAGTTCTTCGTTTAATTCTTAATCGATAGTAATTTCTTCGCATGTATGTCCATGTTAAAAATTACTCTCTGCCTATCATCAAGCGAGACAGATTCTATGATTTTAAGTAATATAATGTTTTATAATTATTTATGCCTTATGTGCATAGTATTATTGTGGTCCCTAAAGACGTACTGATCGATTGGTAATGATCATAATTGTAATATAATACTGCACAAATATAGCCATGCGCGATTTTGTGTATCCTGAATTTGAACCACTAGACACTATTTCATAGAACTGTTTTAAAAAACATAAAAGTATACAAGATTTCAAACACTATAGAATTTCTCGGACTACCTTGTGGAACTCCCGAATGCACGCTAAACGATACAGACGTATTATTGAGCATTCTAACAAACTGTATTCTACTTTGTATGTATGTCTTCATCCATTCAAACAGCATTCCGCTGATCCCAAAGTTCACATAACAAACAAATTCGCAAGTTTATAGGTAGCAGATTGTAGATCATTTTTTATTTCGAAAACGCTTACACCTTCTCAGTACCTTAACACTCGTTACTAATGGAATTGACATAGTCAATGAAAATATAATTTTCACACATGTAACATAAGGTTGTCTTGCATTCATTTGCTTTGCTGTATTTTTTCACAGCAACCATCATCTCGTAATTATGTTGAAACAATAAAAAACATGAAAAACTCAGCTAGTTCCATTGATATACCAAAAATATGTATGTACGTATAAATCAGTTTGACGTTTATTAATCTCGAAATACTTTTGCTTTTTCTCGGAGATTCGATCTGTTTATTACATTTTGTGCTGTGTCTTCTGGCACAAATTCTTTTTTTTATCATAGGGTAGGTGTACCAGTTATGGACATAGTGATTCTCTATTACGCCATACGTGATAACTTGAATGTCTTCAAATTTTGAAATTTTTTGTGTGTTGTAGTAGTTAGATTTAAGATATATCTTGATGTCAAAACATTAGAAAATATTTAAAATGTGAAAGTTATTAAAATTTCACATATGGCCAAATAGGGAAGCACTATGGCCATAACTGGTACACTTTCCCTAGGTGAATTCTGTCTAATCAGAAACTACTTTTATTCTAGATATCTGCCCATTTCCGTCAGAATCTAGCTTTTGGTTCTTTTTTTCACGGATTTCTGTCTATTTCCATCAGAAACCGTCTATTTTTTTGTTTCCGCCCATGTCCGTTGGAGACAAAAATATTCATAATTTCAACGGGTTTTTGATTTTGTCCATCGTATAGTTGCTATATATTTGAAAACTTCTCACCTTTATTGCGCCATTGTAGTTAATTGGAAGCGTCTTTCCAAGCCTAGATAAAACCAATAACTGACATTTTGTTTATTATTTGATTTCCACATCGAATTTCTCCAAGCCTGCTGATCATACGTCGTTGCTTGAATAGATAATTAGAATACTCCTCATTACTTCCTTACACAACCATCCTCTTTGGAGGCGAAAAATAATTTTGTTTGAAGTTTTATCTGTTGGGGAACACCATGGGGAAGGACACTAGATCCAGTATTAAAATATTAATATTGATTAATGATATTAATATTGATATTGACAAGTATGCATAGAGTTTTGCTGTTTGCCTGTTGCCGGAGTTGCCAAGGCAAATTGATTATTTATATGAAAACACAAGTTGTGTTTATCGTCAGATCGTCTGAGCAAAATGTATGAGAAATCCGTCCGATGCAACATAGACCACACTGTTTGATGCCAACATCCATCTGGTAGTCTGGCTAGAAGTATAATGGCAGTGAGGCTCCATTGTCATCGAAGCCCCACATCTTTCTACGATTTCTGGGCCATTCCGCAACTCGATTCCGATGCAATTAGTCTCCGTTGGTAAGGTACCGTGGGGCAAGTGGGTAATGGATTTCGCATAGTTGGGATTCTTCAAATTCTAGAGACCTTAAATTAAAACAAATGAGGTCGTGTATATTTTTTAGCTTGACTCCCACCAAATATAAGCAGTATACTGAAATTGATATTTATGTAAAATTGAAGAAAAAAGTACAGAACAAGTTTTTGAAGAACGTCTCCTTACTTTTCACTTTACCGTTTATCGTTTTGAACAATAAATTCAAAAACTAACAGTTACATTCAAGATTTCTATTACCTTTAACATTTGGTTAGGCGTTCCAATGAACAATAACATAAGTAACATGAAAACAAAGAAAATTTTATTATTGTTACTTGAATTTTCTTCTGTTCAGTTATGTTTGTTGAAATGATTCGACAACATTATAACTGCAACATTTCCAATGTTAGTTCTTACATCATGGGACAGCAATTGCATTTTTGCTCTGTAGAATTTCCACCGCTCGTTATTTGTTTTTAAAAAAAAATCGGATATGACGTCGGATAACTCTTCAAGAGAAATCAAACAGAATCCTTCAATAAAGTATTTAGAAACTTTTTTTATGTGGATACACCTATACCCCATTTTTTATGTTTTGAACTAGCTTTACATAGACATCCCACAAGATTTCCGTGCGTTCTCTTATATTGGAACTTTTCAATCAACGTCTTCTTTTTAATCGGCTGTCCGAAGTAAACACATTAATATCGTAATATTTGGTAACCTTTTTTTTTTAGAGAAGTTCCATGATTTGCCCATGATAATAGCATTTAACGCTTTGAGTATAATGTTTCTTGAATTATCAGCACGTTCTGATGTTCTAGGATAATTGTGAACCTTGTATAAGTATAGCTACCTAAAGAGAAAACACAAATTTAATCTCTAATGAGAAACTTTTCACTTGCCCCACGTGATTAGAAAATTGACAGTGTTTCAATTTAGTTATTTTTAGGTCTATGTAGAATTAATTCTAAAACTTTATTTATTGTGGTTCAAAACTATCAGAGAGGACAACTTCGAAATGGTACAGACAATTATTTTTCTCAACTTTTTCCCACTGAAAATATTAAAATAAGATTGCACGCCGCCAACTTGTTACGGAGTGATAGTTGGCAGGTTAACTATACTTCGCTCTATTATGTAATAAAGGCTGAAAAATCTCAGAAATTTCTTACCTATCGTTCTCAATGGCCTCAAAGGTTTACGCATGAGTTTAAAACGTTAATTCACATATGCAGTAAAGTATACCGATTATTTTCACTTACCCTACTTACCCACTTGCCCCGCGGTACCTTATGTCAGATTGGCAAGACATACAATCCACAACCCCTAGCCTCTTGTTTATAAAGCTATTGACCTAAATTCAAGATACTTCTGTCAGATGTCTTTAGGAAAATCGTAGGTAACTCGATAATATCATAAAAATAATATATATTATTCCGTATTAACGGATATTAATACCAATATTAATGAGTATCTTACCCCATGGGGAACACACGAATGATTTTACTGTTATTGGTATGCGAATTTTGAAATTAGAAATTTTGATCATAATTGTCGTAAGTGTTTAAGAAGCTTCACAATTTAATGCTATTTAGTACACAATTATTGAGTTACGCAGAATGCCATAGTCTCGTGAAATCACGTTAAGGTGAAACATCTCGGAATCCGAAGATGGCTGGCACAATGGCCGACTTGTGCCCCTACTCACGTTTTCAAAGGCACCTAACTGGAGAAATAGTTGTCAAACGTTTCTGATCTTCTTATTTTAAGCTTTCTGCTAGTGCACAAAGCCAAAATAATAAGTGCACTGTTGTTGGATGCTTCTTTCGCGAGATTTGTGCCTTTGAAGTATTAGTGCAATCTTAGAAGTTGATCCCAAACTGTTTCACCTTAAATGCAGGAACATTTATTATCTATCTCTGTTGACTGCGGAATTTGCCGTGCACTGAAGGTTTGCTCTTCACTAGCCCTTGTATGTCAATCGGTAACACAATAGGGCTCTAATTTACCCCACACAGCCGCAAACTACTGTCAATGGGTCATTAATTTTGCTAAATTAATTTCTGAACCCGCTCATATGCGCGGGCATTTACTATTTCACCGGTGTCCCACCCCCACAGTCAACATTCCTGGCATCCACCTGAACGGGACAACCACAACAAATGATAATCTAATCTACACACACACCAACATACATACCTCGCCGAAGTTCGGTTCCGTTGCGCTGCTGATAGAGTGGGCTGCCGTCGTCTCGTCGCCACGTCACCTTCGGCGTCGGATGACCGGTTGCTTTGCAGAAGAACGTCACGTTGCCACCCTCGCGAACCGTCATATCCGACGAGGACTGCTCGTCCGAAATATCCGGCGGCACTGTGTCATCAGGTTGGAGGAAGAAGAAAACCGGACAATTGAAATACACTGTATATACTCGGATCGAGTTCGAGTTTTAGGTGATTAGAAGAATGTAAGGGAGATACTCACGTTGCACGTCGACGCAGCCTACTTGCTTCTGCAGTGGCGTCGCGTTGATCTGGCACATGTAGCAACCGCGGTCCGATTCCCGCACGTTTCGGATCTTCAGCCGCCACACGTTCGACTCCTCCTGGGTCACGCTATAGCGTGAATTGTGTGTCACAACCCGACCCTGCAGGGCCAGCACGGTCTGATCGGAAGCACGCATCCATCCAACCTAGATAGAAATGGAGACGGGGGAGTCAATTACATTAAATTTATCGTACAAATTTCGGATGGCACTTACCTTATAGGCACCTAAATTTTGTACAACACAGCTTAACGTAGCTTCTCTACCGATAGGAACTGTCACGTTTTCTATGGGGCTGGCAAAGCTCGGCTTCGGCTCCTGCTCGTTCCGGGAGTCTGTGTTGCCTGGAAGCAAGCAGAGATAGAGAAATTGGTTAAGTAGGTCATGAATAATTTCAAACTATAATCCGCCGGTGCCTACTCCGGGTGGGATTATCCCATTCCCCTCCTAACCAGCACAACGCAAGTTACTGAAAAAAAGAACAAATTTCCCCAACCTAATCACACTTTCGCCTCCCATAAGGAATCTCAATATTTCAACTCGAATGACGCCGGCGAAGGCGACGTCGACACGGACGCCCTCTTCTTCATTTATTCAGTGCGAACCCATTAGAGCCCCCCGGACCGCAAACCCATGGAAAACAAATCACTCCAAACGTCGGAATCCATATGCAAAGTGGGTGGGAGAGCAGAAGAGAAAATATGGCGGAACAAATCCAACTGGATGAGAACCGGCGAGGCGCGTTTACTTCATACAAAACCGCCAGCAATGGGAGAGAAGTGTTTTGGCTCTCGAAACAAATAACGACTAATCCGGAATGATATATTCTTTAGGTTCTCTATTACAGCTATGCCGATTCTGGAAACAAGGGTGTACAATACGATGCGAGTTCCAATATGTGGCATTTGTTTGTAAACGTGTCATAAAATATATTTCTTAACAGAACGTGTACGTTAACTAATTCTTCCTACGTGCAAAAATCATCTACCGTGTCTCAATGATGGGGTGAATGAATGAAGAATTAGGTATTTAAATAGAGCCATCAGGTACATACACAAATCAAATAAATTTCTGGACATTAGAAAAGGGCAGATTGCCATTGGTAAACAATGGCTTTGCAAGACGCTGTTAAGCCCAATTCAACTCGATCACGCTCACCAATACCATTGTAAGGAAGAGCTAACACTAGTCTTCCTGGTAGTGGTGTTAGTTTGTGTGGGCAGGCTGAAAACGACCCGTTTCGCATATACATTTTTTTCATAAAGGACGTATCTCATAGTTGAAGTTTTGCATAAAGCAGATGCGTGTAGGAACAGATAGTATTGTAAAGAAGGTGCCATGATGCCAAATACCCATTATGCCAAACATTTTGCCATGGCAAGATTTTGCTCAATACGCGGATCGATGTTGAAATTGAAATAGATGTGGCCTTGTTCATTGCACTGTTTAATTATTACACTCCAACCTCTTTCTACGACCCCCCACAACGGTCAATTGCAAATTCAAAATCAGGGTTAAAATTATGTTTAAATGCAACGTCTAGATGTGTCTAGATGTCTTAAATGGCCAAAGTTTTTTTTTTATATTCTGATAGTAGATGGCAACACTGTTCGATTGTTAACAAAAGAGCATATTATATGGTGGTGATCTGCAGCTATTATGTGCTCCAGGCTGATGGTCGCAGTTGATTACTGTGATCCAGGGCTGTAGTTAGAAGGGGCTTGGGGATGCGATACTACTTCCCAACACTCACTAACGCATCCTTTTGGCTTTGGGCGAGTCTTTTGGCTCAAATAGAGAATGCCTCTGAGCTACTGAACTTCGTTGTAGATACAAATTTCGCCACCAAATGGTGAAAATTCATATTTCATTGCCAAAATAATGACAAACCCTGAGCTACTGAACAACTTTGCCAAATACCCCATATTGCTAGGTGGTCGTTATCCTGAGATATCATCAAAATGACATAGCATAACATAAACTACTGTACATGTCAATGGTCGCTATTCCGCGATGGATCGAAACTGGCAAGAATTGCATTTTGATCCAAATGAATAAGACACGGAAGTTTCAGCTTACTCACGGAGTGCAGTTTTAGCAGATCACATAATTATTAATCAATAACGGCGCCGGCCAAGTCCTCACAGTCAGTTGGGATGAGAAATGACAGTAAGGGTGAAATGATTGTTGCTTCTAGAGACCAAGAAAACCTCTGCATCTCCACAATCACCACGGAAATTGTGTTTATTAGTGAAGAAGGAAAAAAATCTGGGCGTCACTGTTGATCGGTGATGCGATCCATGGATAAGGAACAAAAATATGACTTTTACTTAAGACTAAGTAGCCCGTCATTTGTGTTGGCAGCCTTGTTGATTTTGAAGCTTGCAATTTCAAAGTGATAAACAGTCATCCTAAATAATATTGATTCAGAAAAGTATCACTACTTGCGCTTACATGCAGAAAGTATGCTGATACTTTTTCAGCTATGGGAATGCAAAACCAAGTGATTTTCTTTAATTTGCAATCGTGAGAAAGATTACAGAAAGAAAGAACATCATAGATGTTCAGTAGAAATTTAATTGACGGTTTATATCGCATTAAAACTATTTTTGCATTTTATATACTGATGAAAAGATATTCTAAGATAGAAAATGAAGAGAATACGTCGACATTCAAAGTGTCGAAATATTCAAAGGTTATTTTTAATAATGACAAGCAAAAAATTGATATGTTTAAATAAAATATATTCAATCAGAATAAAGGTAAATTCCGACACTTTGACTAACGAACCATCCAAAGTTTATTTGAAAAATACAAAATCAATATTGATAGAAGTTTGAAAAAAAAGTTTAAACACTATTCAATATTCTTAGGGGGGTCCGTAGCCTTGAGGTTACGCTTCCGCTTCATAAGCGGAAGGTCATGGATTCAATTCCCAGCCCCTCCAAAAAATAACCCGTCCAGCCACCAGAAGACGCCGCACGGAGGACTGTGCTTAGAAGGGGAGCACATCCATTCTCCGTCAGTTTCAGATGGTGACTGAGACAAACTTGACCCACTTCGCAGGCAGCTAGCCTCAAACGACTCAGGAACACGGCAAAACGAACCACCGCGAGAGCAATGGACTATGGCTTATGGAAATCGATTGGACCAACAGCTCTCACTCTCCTACCTGTTCGGTGTGAGAGCAAAAAAGAGCGGAAGAGAGTGAAAGCAGATGTAAATATAGATTAGTTAAAAATAGAACTGTATCGGTAAGGAAGATACAGATAAAAACTGATTCCGGCACAGTAGTGGCCATGAGCACGGAGTGCCTTAGAAAAAAAAAAAAAAAAAAAAAAAAAAAATATTCAATATTCTTAATTTAATGCAGTACGATGTAAATTAGTAAAACAGTCATGCAAATTTAATAGAAGAAACAGTAAAGGGTATTTATGTTTATTAGAAAAAGTAATCCTATAGAAAGCCAAAATTCATGATGTCGAACTATTCAAAGATTATTTTTAGTTATGACAAAAACAAAAGGTATATGTATATCAAAATTATATAAAACAGAATAAGGGTTTACACCGACACTTGTAGTGAAAAACTATCCATATTTTGTTTAAAAAATACAAAAACGACTCGATATGAATGTGTAATCATAAGCATGAAACGAGCTCTCAATCCTCAACTGAACACGAACATATTTTCACATCTAAACAGAATCAGAGGAACAGGATTCTGAGATATTTGCAAAACTAAATTTGTATGCTCACTAGTGCCACCTGTTGACAAAATCTCGAATCTCTTGCCTAGAATAATAGTAGCCCTTAAGCTGCCAGCCAAATTTTACCGAAGACGCCTTATTTCTATGTATCAGTTGGGTTATTTTCCAGCATTTTCCATGAAAAATAAAGATATAAAATCGAATAAAATTTGAATACTTCTTGAAACAAAACTTCATATTCACGACCTTTGAACACTGACCCAGAGAAAACAAATAGTTTAAGTAAAATTGAAATTTATCAATACTAAATTAATTAAAATTACATATTTCAGATAAGAAAGATACATTATGGGTCAAATCGATAGACCTCAATCGCTAAAATATATGGGCATTTTTACGTTTGAATCATACTTTAAACAGAGCAGGTAGCGGCTAGACAGCAAAATAATAGAGACATTAGTGACTAAAATGATCAAAAAGTGAACAAATAGTGTATCCTTTTGGGATACATTTTCGGAAATGCAATGAAAATTTTCAAAATTATTTGTTTTGCTTACGTTTTTTGCATGATCTTCATTTTACCACCAACAGCTGTTCATTTTACCCACATAGTGCAGGTAAAATGAACATTTGCATCTTTTTTTGCTAGCGATAGAAATATGTGTAAATTTAACTATTTTAGTCTGCATTCGTGTCGCTGCTATAGATAACATCCTTGTTTTTGATGTTGTGCGATTCCTCGTTTTTCTATCAAAATAAAGATGATTTCCTTAAGGTGTTCATTTTACCAACCCTTCCCCTACACGCGCTTCACATCAAGAGCTTGAGATCAGCTTGCCATGAGCGCACAAAAATAATCGCGCGCTTGAGCACGCGCTATGGTGAGACACATTTTTGTAGATCTCATGTAGCTCAAACGATCACATCTGCACTGGCTCATGCATCGTCTCATGAGAAAATCTCAATGTGATAGTGCATTTGAGACTCGCAGACGAAGGTTCCTAAAGCAATGAAAAGGGATTCAATTATGGATTAAACTGCCCGTAGGCAGTTTGGAAGGACTGACATGGTTCAACGCGGTTGAGATTCTAGCATTTGAAATGAAAAATTTGTGCTGGCCACCAAAGAAGCAAGTCGTAGTCCGAAGCCGTATGCTTCCGTGAGGTTATTGTAATAGGCAAACATAACTGCTTAAAGCTACTCCTAGTAAGCGCATGTGACGAGCCTCTCGAGCAGGGTTGGGAAAAAATCTGAAACTCACTCTACAGTAGCCAAACAAAGCCAATCGCAGTCAGCGAAGCCAGTGAAACTCACGCCTATCGCTGCTGTAGGCAAAGAGCCTTGAAAATTGCAAAACACCCGTTGCTAAGGGCAACCCAAAATTACTGTAGAAAAATGTTCTATTTCCCGTATTTCGAATCTTCAATGACACTCATTATTTAGAAAATTCACGCAAAACTACTTGATGAGATTCACGTTTTTGAACTACTGTACTGGGAAGAGTCACGTGAGATTCACGAAATTCAAGCCTACTACTATTACCTGAGACGAGACTCGCGAAGACGGTCTTCTTTTTCTGTGTTTGCTGAGTTTTTTTTCTTATTCCACTTTGTGTTTATACCAATTATGCGCAAGCCGTTCAAACCGCCACATGAACCTCTCAGCAAAAAATGATTGAGTTTGCATCACATCGAATCATAAATAGCCATTTGAGGGAAATTTCATGCCAGCAAACGTAGCAGACATTAGAAATAATTAATCTTCTGCTTAGATTTATCAGCAACTTTGGAAAAAAACTGCTCCGCCGACTGAGGTTTTTAATAACAGTTTACTTTGGACACAATACTTTTCACTTTTTCAGCCATAAAAACGGTGGGCTGCATTTGACGTTTCGTGAGAGGGGAATCTGGGCTGCATATGACGTTGATATTTTTCCTCTTCGCGAGTCTCTCTCAGACTATTACCATTCCCAGCACTGCTCACGAGATGTCTCTTGAGGCTCGCTAACTAAGATATATCTTGTACCGTAAAACGAGGTAACTTTGATAGCTGTCCGAAGAAAACTTGAATATTTATGCATGCTGTTTCAATGTATTATAATTTATAGTTTTAAAACAAGTACTGGTATCCTAGCTATCGATTGCAGTCGGTAGATTGCCAAAAGATTTATTTTGAATGGATATATATTTTTTCATAGAATCGAAAGTTGGTTTTCTGTTTTGGGGAACTTTGATAATGGAGTATGAATCGAACAAAATTGAATGAATAACGAACATTTGTAGGGCATTGCATACCTCTAGGCGTTTAACGTTATACGGAAATTTCTGACCTACACACTCAATCTGTTCGGTAAAAATAACTGGGTTTTGGAACTACCGAAAAAGTCAGTAAATTAAAAATAATTGTCAAAAATCGAAAAACAGAGATTTTTCACTGAAATTTTGCAGAGAGCTTTCTATTTATATCATATATTGATAAAAAATAAAACATGGTAGAATTTGCTTTTCAATTACGCGTGGCGACAGTCTTCATTTTACTGACTTTTTCGGTAGTTCCAAAACCCAGTAAAATTTTACCGACCCCAGTAATTTAATCTAAGTGTGTAGATTACAAAAATGGTCCCAGTTTGTGAAAATGCTACGAGATTTTAGACCGTATTCAAGTTCTATGATAACTAGCCTGTCAAAGATAAGTGGCCTACTTTTCAAAACATCAAATAGTGATCGTAGAACAGATTGTTTGTAAGCGTTTCGAAAATGCTAAAATTATGTCAATTTTCAATATTCGTATAAAAAGCCTCAAATGTTCTTGATCCAAATGAAAACAGCTCTTACATGAAGTGTCAAACTAATATTTTGCTTAACTGATTAACAGAAATTATGATATTTTGTTTAGTATTTGGTGGGTTACGCACTATCAAAGTTACCTCGTTTTACGGTACGTATCTGCATCTCGTGTCTCACATAATCTGTGAGCTGTCATATGAAATAACGCATGGCACACTAGCTCATTTGGGTATACATGAGAAACACGACACTCTGGTTCCGACGTGTTTATGTATGTGAAAAAAACAGATTATTAATTCGAAAAGTCAGAAAAACGGGAGTGAACGGAACTGCCATTTTGTACGGGACGTTTGTCAAAAGCCTATTTGATGGCAAGACAGTTTTCCGGAACCACTTGTAATAAATAAATTGTTATAAGTCACATTATTGAACACAAAATCATGGGGCAACCTGTGGGAATATTTTTGATGATTTGTTTGAGCATTTGCATTGAAAAGATTAACAAAGATTTTCGTAAGTTTATTAGGTATGAAAAATAAAATAGTTAGGCAAAACTTGTTCATATAAACAGTAAATTGGTTGGCAATTTGCTTGATACATCTTCAAGATAACCTTTAACTCATCAAACAACTTTCCTAAACAGAAATTGTAGTAATTGACGTTTCATTCACTTTGAAAATGGGATTTTCACATGTAGCTCCCAGACTTTCAGTCATTTTGATATTCGTAGAGTGGTGATCCAGCTTCACAAACAACTTCCTTTCTTCTGCATATCACTGCCTAAAACTCGCATTGGCAAAAAACTATCCTATCACCTATATTTAAATAAATCAACCAATTATTTTTTTAATAAGTGAGATAATTGTACCTGTTTGTAGTTTGTACTAAGGCTCATGACCATTACAGTAACGTTCTCTGTCGCTAAAACTTGTGGATCATTATTTTCAACAACCAACAATCGTTTATTAGGGGGGTCTCGTAGCCTTGAGGTTACGTTTTTGCTTCGTAAGCGGAAGGTCATGGGTTCGATACCCAAACCCCTCACACAAAAGAAAAAAAACTCCGTCCAGCCACCAGAAGACGCCGCACGAAGGACAGTGTATGGACCAATGCACGAGTTCACTCTTTGACGTTTGAGCGGTTCCGTGTTATGCATGGCAACGAGTGAATACGGCACCGCTCAAATTTATGAGCGGAGCCGTGTTATTTATGTGACCATGGCAACGAGTGAATTCGGCACCGCTCAAACGTCAAATTAGTGAACTCGTGCATCGGTCCATTGGGGAACACATCCATCCTCCGTCAGTACCGGATGGTGACTGAGACACTAGGGCGATTCAAATTTTAAAAATGTTTGAAAATCCAATCTCCCATATGCTCCTTACCATCCTCACCATAAAAATAGTGTTCTGTGAAATTTCCAGCCTTCTAGGTGGTGATTTGAAGGTGGCCCAAAGACAACGTAGGTTTATATGGAAATTACTATGGAGAAATTTTGAGAAAAGTTCCAAACACGCTAGTACTGTAATATAAGTAGAAATTTATAATTTCATATTGAAAACTCATTCTGCAAACCTTAATAAAGGATGTTGCTGAAGAAACAAATCCCTTTGAAGCTAATTTTGTTTGACATTTTTGTAGCTGTTTGCAGGGCTATAATCCCATATGAAGCTTAAAAATAGCAAACAAACTCATGAATATCACTTCTGCTATACGTCGGATTGAATTGCTCTCTTTAGCAAATATCTTTATTATAGTTTGAAGAATGAGTTTTTACTATGGGACAATAAGTTTGTACTCACATTAAAGTACTAGCGTGTTTGGAACATATCTCAAAATTTCTCCATAGTAATTTCCATATAAACCTACATTGTCTTTAGGTCACCTTTAAATCATCACCTAGAAAGCTGAAAATTTCACAAAACACTATTTTTATGGTAAGGATGGTAAGGAACGTATGGGAGATTGGATTCTCAAACATTTTTAAATTTTGAACCGCCTTACTGAGACGCACACTGTCCCTCTTTGTAGGCTGTTGCCTCACACGACAAGGACACATGACAAAATGAATCACCGCACACCAATGGACAACGGCTATGGGGCTCTACACAAAAATCGCCCTCTCCCTTTCACTCTGATATGAATTTAGTAAACAACAACTCGCATACTCTGAGATAACGCCCTAAAAGCCATTGGTAGCCACGTGTGTAGCTCGTTGTTTCTGAGCAAAAGAAAGAATAACCATCCAAATCAACATCGCGGGCAGTTAGATAATGATCCTTTATTTCCCATAGCGTTGTTAAATAACATGAAAATCCATTCAAATGCTCAGAAACAACGAGCTACACACATGGTTACCAATGGCTTTTAGGGCGAGATCATAAGTTATGCGAGACAAGGCCAGTAAACGTCAAAATCCCATGCAAAATAAAAACAGTACAGAGCTCTATATGGATATGAATTGGACCAACGGCAGCACTCTCCTCTACCTGCTCGGTATGAGAGAGATAGCAATAAGAACTAGGGTATAAATAGGTTCTGTAGCTGTGTAACTACAGTAACGATAGGATAGTCGGCATAGTAGCGGCCAAGTGCACGGAGTGCCTAACAAATTAAAGTAAGGAATAAAAAAACAATCATTTATTTAGTTTTACATGGCAATGCGAATTTGAATATCGTGGGTAGCGCGATGAATAAGATTGTAGCTTTGCAAGGCAAGATGTATTTTTTTTTTACTTAATCATTTATTTGTTAGGCTTATGCGCCATTAGGCATTACGGAGCCGAGTTCTTTTGATTTTGAATACAAATTCATGGTTTTTTCTTAATTTTCTATGTTAGTTTTGGGGAACCGAAAAACTCGCGGTTTGGTCGAGGTTAGGGGTAACAATAATTTCAAGGAAGGGATAGGACAATGGGATCGTTCCGTTGACATTCAGCAGCTTTAAGTTGTGACGTGTTTGCTTTGCTGCTGGTCGAACGTTGAGTGGACGATGACAACCTGTAATGATACAAAAAGACGGGTTTCGAGGGGACACAAGGTGGACAAGTGGACCGACAAGAAAGGGGAGTTAAACAATGATGTTAGCTTGTTTCAAAAAATTGTACAAAACCTTCATGTACACAAAGTCAAGTTTACCCAACACATCCCTAATGTCTTCCTTTTCTGGTTTCCCTTGGGCCCTGAGGGTTGCACAAAAATCAGATCTGGCAAAACCGTATTCGGGGATTCCCAAACTACGTGGTTGATATCTTGGTAACCTGCATCGCAGCTGCAGTGATTGCTATCTGTGAGCCCTATTCGATAGAAGTGAGAGCCTAGAGAGTAGTGATTGGACATAAGACGACACATTACCTTAATAAAGTCTCGGCCTAAGTCCAACCCCTTGAACCACGGCTTCTTCGATACCCGCGGGAGAATGGAATGTAACCACCTGCCCAATTCTCCAGCATCCCACTTTTGTTGCCAGCTGACCAATGCCTGTTGACGAGCCATTGAAAAAAATTCATTGAAGGCGATTAGTCGATCATAAATATCGCCTTCCATAGCGCCCACCTTGGCAAGCGAGTCCGCTTCCTCATTGCCCGGAATCGAGCAATGTGAAGGGACCCAGGACAAGGTGATAGTATATGATTCATTCGATAGAGCACTCAATGTAGATCGTATTTCACCGAGGAAATACGGAGAGTGCTTTACCGGCCTCATTGAACGAATAGCTTCTATTGAGCTAAGGCTATCCGTAAAAATGAAATATTGATCAGAGGGAAGAGAGGCAATTCGCTCTAATGCGTAATGTATAGCCATTAATTCTGCGACATACACGGAGCAAGGGTTCTGAAGTTTATATGCAGCGCTATGAAACTCGTTATATACACCAAATCCAGTGGAATCATTTGTTTTTGACCCGTCTGTGTAAAACCTTTTATCGCAGCTGGCGTGACCGAACTTGCTTGCAAAAATTTTTGGTATTTGCTCCGAACGAAGCAGATCTGGTATTCCACGGATATCTTGCTTCATGATCAGATCAAAAACTACAGCGGAACTTGAGAAGTCAGGGAAGCAACCGTGATTGGGAAGATTCAAAGAAGGGTTAACCTCCAGAGTCATGTACACGTAGTACAATGTCATAAATCTTGTTTGAGGATTTCGTTCGATTAGCTTCTCAAAATTTTCAATTACCAACGGGTTTAACACTTCACAGCGGATGAGGAACCTTAACGACAATTTAACGAACCGATCTGATAAAGGCAGTATTCCTGCTAATAACTCTAAGCTCATGGTATGAGTCGAGTTCATACAGCCTAAAGCGATCCGAAGACAGCGATACTGAATACGCTGGAGCTTCAGAATGTGTGTTTTCGCGGCGGATTGGAAGCAAAAACTACCGTATTCAAGAACCGACAAAATCGTGGTGCGATATAGCTTTATCAGATCATCCGGGTGGGCTCCCCACCATGTTCCTGTGAGTGTACGCATGAAGTTGATTCGTTGTTGACACTTCTGATACAGATATCTTATTTGATTTCCCCAGGTGCATTTGGAATCAAACCAGACCCCTAAATACATATGTGATAAACCTTGAGAGAGTTCCTTACCCATGAATTGAAGCTCTAGATCCGCAGGATTACGCTTCCTAGAAAAGACAACTAACTCAGTTTTCTCCGGAGAGAATTCGATACCCAGCTTTACAGCCCATGCGGACAAATTGTCCAGAGTATCTTGCTACGGTCCTTGCAAATCGTCCGCCTCTGGTCCTGTGACAGAAACAACGGCGTCATCCGCAAGCTGTCTTAACGAGCAATTTCTCATGAGACAATCATCAATATCTCTTACGTAAAAATTGTAAAGAAGAGGACTTAAACACGAGCCCTGGGGGAGACCCATGTAACTTATTCGCAAAGTTGTCGAGTTTCCATGTGAGAAAAACATATGCTTCTCAGACAACAAATTGTACAAATAGTTGTTCAAAATCCACACTCGTGGAGTTTGTCTGAAAGGACATCTACGCAAACTGTATCAAAAGCCCCCTTAATATCCAAAAAGACTGAGCCCATTTGTTCTTTTTGAGCATAGGCCAGTTGAATTTCAGTAGAAAGCAACGCAAGACAATCGCTCGTTCCTTTGCCTCTGCGGAATCCAAATTGAGTATCTGAGAGAAGGCCATTCGATTCAACCAATTTGTCCAGCCGAAAGAGAATCATCTTCTCTAACAACTTTCGAAGACACGACAACATCGCAATAGGACGGTACGAGTTGTAGTCCGAAGCAAGCTTTCCTGGTTTTTGGATGGCAATAACTCTCACTTGTCTCCAATCATCCGGAACAATGTTGCTCTCCAAGAATGCATTGAATAAGTTCAACAAGCGCCTCTTTGCGACGTCTGGGAGGTTTTTGAGCAAGTTGAACTTAATCCTGTCCATACCTGGGGCAGAATTGTTACATGAAAGGAGAGCGAGTAAGAATTCTGCCATCGAAAAAGTTGAGTCCATTTCATTCCTTTCGTCTGGATAATCTCGTGTGATCGTTTGCACTTGGACAGAATCCGGGCAAACTTTCTTCGCGAAGTCGAATATCCATCGAGAAGAGCTTTTACGATCCTCATTTACCGATACCGCATTGCGCATTCTTCTTCCGACCGTCCAAAGAGTTCGCATCGACGTGTCCCGTGATAAGCCATTAACGAAATTCCTCCAGTAACCGCGTTTCTTCGCTTTCACGAGGCTCTTGAACTTGCGGTCAAGAGAACAATACCGATCGTAGTTATCGCGCGTGCCACGTTTCCGATATTCTTTAAACGCATCTGATCTTTCGCGATAGACTCCGGAGCATTCGCTATCCCACCACGGGGTGGGTGGCCGACGTCGTACTGAAGATCCTGGAACCGGTTTACGCTGAGCTTGAAGAGCACTGTTTATAATCAACGCGGATAAGAATTGATATTCTTCCAGCAGATGAAGTATCTCGACCGATTGCTCACCTACGGAGATCGCTTCAGCATATTTTCCCCAGTCGACATGCTTCGTGAGGTCATACGCTACGTCGATCTGGTGCGTTCGACACGAATCATTGGTAACTGAAATTTTGATAGGCAGGTGATCACTACCATGGGGATCCTGAATTACTTTCCACATGCAATCCAATGATAATGAATTCGAACAGATTGAGAGGTCTAACATACTAGGGGGATCTGGAGGTTTTATTAGTGTTGCTTCCCCAGTGTTCAAAATGGTCAGATTGAAGTAGTCGCAAAGATCATATATTAAGGTTGCGCGATTGTCGTCCCTCGGTGACCCCCAGGCTGTACCGTGAGAATTAAAATCTCCTAGGACCAACCATGGCGCAGGCATAGCTTCGCATATTGCCGCTAAATCTCTGCGAGACATTGTAGCGTTTGGCGGTATGCACACTGGCTATGCTGAGGCTTTTACCTTGGGCTGTAATATGACATGCAACTACTTCAATGCCTGTCATCAAGGGGAAATCGATTCTATAAAAGGAGTGAAGCTTGCTAATCCCTAAGAGCACCCCTCCATATCCATCCCCTCGATCCAGACGAATAATATTAAAATCGTGGAAAGAGATATTTTTATCAGAAGTGAGCCATGTTTCACAGAGAGCAAATATGTCGCAGCGAGTGCTGTGTACTAAAAATTTGAACGCCTCCATATTTTTTAAAAGACTTCTACAATTCCAATGTAGTACTTCGATCATATCTCCGACCTCATTGACCATATTAGCCATCGAAAGATACAAACGAGTCAAGAATCGGCCACTTGGAGCTATTTGCTTCAGAAAAGGTTTCACCAAGGAAAGTGCCATGTTGAGCAGGTTCCTCGTTTCGGGTGAGAATTGAAACATTTCGAAAATGAAATCCACTATCCCAGAAAGAGTCAGTTTTCCGGAAGCATTATTTTGCTCCTGCTGACGAATTGTTTGTTCTTCTGGGCAAAAAACTGGGACAACTGGGGTTTTAGATGTTCCCGGAAGTGACGGAAATTCTCCAGCTGAAAACTTGAAGCCTGGAGGTGACCCCTTTTTGGTGATTCCGCCATTTCTTGATTTTGTCAAAGGCTTTGAAGAAACGATTTGATCAACAGGGACGTTCTGAGAAGCCTGTTGCTTCAAGCGCCGTTTTGTAACAGCACGCTTCCTTTTCGTCCCTGTCTCAATTATTGTATACTCTTCTCCATCCTCAGAGTCAGAGCATTGATCGTTATCCGGCAGGGATGCGAAGATATTGTTGCTTTGAAAGGTAAGGGCCGATGGAACAACAGTCGGAGCGATCTTTTTCAGCATGTCTGCATAAGAACGCCTGGACCGCTGTTTCAGAGAGTTTATGGTATGTTTCTCCCGCTCTATGTACTTCGGGCATGCACTGAGTTCGTGAGGAGCTTGGCCGCAAGAGGTACATTTTGGCTCCATATTGCAGGAACCTTCGGCATGTTGTTCGCCACACTTACTACAACGTGGTTTGTTGCTGCAGTAAGGTGCAGTGTGGCCCAACTGCCGGCACTTTTCACAGTGCATAACCGTCGGTACATAGAGACGAACAGGTAACCGAAGACGCCCAATCACGAGGACGCTTGGTAAGGCCGAACCGGAGAAGGTTACACGCAACGAATTTGACGGCTGTTTTGAGCCATCAGGCAACACTTTGTTCATTTGATTGGCATCAAGAACAGGAGCCAGCGGAACGGCACGATTTTTAAACCCACCAGCCCGACATGATGTCTGCGCGAGTCAAATTGTGCTCCGTGACCACTCCATAACATTCGACCTCGCGACTGGGAATGTAGACTCTGTACTCCATCAAAAAGAGCTCAAAGGCAGCAATTTTGTTCGCCTGGTCGCGATCACTGACTGTGACACGCAACTTATCACGGCTGGGTGAATCTATCTCGAGGATACCTCGAAACGATTTTGCCAGATCCCTTTCAATTTGGAGTTTGTTCAACGGTTTTCCATTCGCTTTGGGTCGAAAGAAAACCAGAAAGGGACCGTTGGATCCGGGTGGGTAAGCTTTATGGCGGGGGGGTGCCGGGTTCGATGAGGAACCAGAGGAGGAAAGCGCATGAGATTGGCTTGAACTGCCAAGCAGACCAGAATGTGTAACCGTTTGCTTTTGAGACGAATGCGGTGTCATGAACAGTCATGAACAGAGAGATTAACCGTAAGATCTCCTGACAATGCAGTACCTGAGTGTACTGGAGGCACAGCTGAAGGAGATAAAGGAGGAGAAGGAGTACCATCATCGATGGTCTCCATGGCCTCACTATGTTGGGTTTTTAGAATTTTATTCATCTGACCCAAAACTAACTCATCGTCAGAAGAGACTAAATATTCCGGCGTGCCCCCGCCAGTATCATTTAGTTCCATTGCGGAGCAATTTTTGCTCTACCGCAAAGGAAGATCCACACAGCGCTAATGAGCGAATTAACTTCACTTAATTTAATCACACTATTGTCAAAGGAATTAAATAATAACCAACTCACGTACTACAACTAGTTTGGCGAGAAATTCCTAATAGTCTAAAAAAAAATTAACGAAAAAAAAATTAACGAAAAAAAAAAATTAACGAAAAAAAAAATTAACGAAAAAAAAAATAACGAACGAAAAAATAAATAACGAAAAAATATTAACAAAAAAATATTTACATATAAAAAATATATATTCACAAAAAAAAAATGAGGCGGAAAAAAATAATTGAGCAATAAAGCACTCCGAGACCACTGTGTCACACGGTGTGTGAATATTACTCCGAAAAAATGTTTTGAAAAAATTATCAAAAATTTGCCAATTAATTGAGCGGAAGAGCACTTCGAGACCACTGTGAGAATATCACTCTAACAACCTGGACTAACAGCGACCAAGTAATGCGGATGGTATGAAACTAGAGAGGAACAATACCTACAATCTCCTTTCTGCTGCTCTAGCTACGAGGACAGATGTACCGGCGTGGTCCAATCTATTTCTGCAGCTTGTTTTGATGCGATGAAACGATGACGCCGATCGCTTTTGTTCTGCCACGTGGTGCGAATTAGATGATGCCTTTTGTGGTATTATCACCACCGATTGATGCTGGTGGTGATCGTCAAGTTAAAGATGTTCAGTCTACCAATCTGGGCTCGGCCAATGGTAGCTGCTCCTTGTGCGGGTGCACTATCGGCGGTATGCTTTCCGATCGTAGCCAGGAAAAAACCCATATACTTGGGAAAAACACTGGTGAACTTCGGTTTCGGTATATCACTGCGCGATAGTCGACTGACTCGGGCGAGCACTCAACAAGGAATGAGGCAAGATGTAAATGTAAGTATTGTGTTTGCTATTCTAGTACTTCATGATAGAAATTTTCATTTTCATTTTATATGAAAGTCCTACGTTTGTTATGGTAACTTTATTATAAGAAGGTTTATGTTTCTTAGATCGTCGAATCAAATCAATTTCCAATTTCCGTAGGCAGTTAGTATGCGTTCTTGCGCTTTAGCAGGTGAATTTAGCAGGAATTAAAATTTCCTCGAGTTACTAAAGTTATTTTAGTTTCTACATCGCCAGTCATCGAGAAGCAAAGAAAAATTTAGTTTAAGTCAATTGATGCTTTGATGATATATCTTTTTTTATAATCATAATAGACCTTAAAATTAAAAGAGATATCAAAGTTATGTTGTAGACTCCAAAAGCCTCGGAGTTGTGTACAATTAATTTCATTTATTTAGTTAACATCTGAACAGATAACACTGAATCAACAATTTCACGCCACAATACTCGGTTCGTGGCCGTATCTCTCCATCCTCGGTAGTGACCCACGCTCGCCAAATCGATACGCACTTGATCCGCCCACCTAGCTCGCTGCGCTCCACGCCTTATTGTACCAACCGGATCCAACGCGAACACCATCTTTGCAGGGTTGCTGTCCGGCATTCTTGCAACATGTCCTGCCCATCGTATCCTTCCAGCTTTGGCCACCTTCCGGATACTTGGTTCGCCGTAAAGTTGGGCGAGCTCGTGGTTCATCCTTCGCCGCCAAAGATCGCCCTTAGCACCCGACGTTCGAAGACTCCAAGTGCTTGCAAGTCCTCCTCAAGCATCTTCTACGTTTCATGCCCGTAGAGGACTTATGAGCGTTTTGTACATGGTACATTTGGTACGGGTGTGAATCACTCAGTAAACCATCCACATATTCACTACAATTTTTCTGAACAAACTTGTATCAAAATGTTTACCTACTTTTAGCTTTAACCCTTCAGTCGTCGCGCAGTTTGTCACCGTCAGAAACCCCACGCTGTTGCTGTGTACGATAAGCGAGTTTTTTTCACCACTGTTGTACAAAATACAACAGCGCGACTACTGAAGTGTTAACAATTTTAAAATTGATTGTCTTAAACGAACTTTTCCCTACCGGTGAAGCCAAAATTCGCTGGCCAATATACAACATACCGATACTTTTAAAAAGACAATTTACACCGTCTTCAGCCCATAGGCTGCACAGACTGTACGATCACTAACATTAGGCAACGGACAACACGATGACAGGCATACTTTATACCTTTACCTTACCTTTGGGGCCCAGATAGCCGTAGCGGTAAACGCGCAGCTATTCAGCAAGACCAAGCTGAGGGTCGTGGGTTCGAATCCCACTGGTCGAGGATCTTTTCGGGTTGGAAATTTTCTCGACTTCCCAGGGCATAGAGTATCTTCGTACCTGCCACACGATATACACATGCAAAAATGGTCATCGGCATAGTAAGCTCTCAGTTAATAACTGTGGAAGTGCTCATAAGAACACTAAGCTGAGAAGCAGGCTCTGTCCCAGTAGGGACGTAACGCCAGAAAGAAGAAGAATACCTCTTTATACTAGTCATAAACTAATGTTAACAGAAGAATACACACTGAATTTTCATCAAAAATTTGCGCAAAACAAGGTTAATTGAAAAATACCCAAAAACAACAGTTTTCCACAAAACTCAGGGAAAACGGTTTTTTTTTTTTTTATATAAGGCACTCCGTGCTCGTGGCCAATACTGTGCCGGAGGTGATCTGTAGCTTCTTTACCGATACGATCTATTTTCAACTTATCTATATTTACATCTTCTTTCACTCTCTCCTACTCTTTCTCTCAGGTAGGAGAGAGCTCTGTTGTTAGTGAGGCTAGCTGCCTGCGAAGAGGGTCAGTTTGTCTCAGTCACCATCTGATACTGACGGAGGATGGATGTGCTCTCCAAAGCACGGTCCTCCGTGAGGCGTCTTCTGGTGGCTGGACGGGTTTATTGTGGAGGGGCTGGGAATCGAACCCATGACCTTCCGCTTATGAAGCGAAAGCGTAACCTCAAGGCTACAGACCCCCCTAACGTTAAATTTTAGTAACTTTTTAACACGATCAGTCATATTTAGCTAAATTTGAAGAAAATATATTGATTTTAGACAGTTTGCTTTTTTTCCGCCTATATATACGTCGAACTTTTGCTCCACTATGATTTCCATGGTTTTATGCAAAAACTAATACACCTCAAAGAAGCCCTTACACAAAAATCGAATAAGATTTTTTGCCCATTATATTACATGCAATGTGCTCTATGAGCCTTTTCGCAGTAATTAACTGAAAGCTCTCTTTGTCAATGTTGCCATTTTCGCATTCGTATATCGTGTGGCAGGCACGATGATAGTCTTTTCCCGCAGAAGTCAATGAGAAAATCCTGCATCGACTAGGAATCGAATCCAGACCTTCATCATATCCTTTCTCTCGGACGCGATGTTACGGTTTAGGACGTCCCCAAATTACATCATACCTAATTTGATAACCGTTGCATCGCACACCCTAGCCAGCCCATCGTCAGATCTTGTGTAGATCCCAATACCACAACGCAATGTCTCGTTGGGAAAAATCTCATTTCAAATTCCATCCTTGCCCTAAGAAACGTTAGAGGGACGAAGAAGCTCCACCACACATGAAACCGGCTATTTCCCCGAAGGAAATACAGCTCACTTCTGCGTAACCTCCCTTCGGATTGCTCTTTTCCTAAGACCTAAAATTCCTGCACACACTGTGGACAGGCGAACGATGGAGAGCGCACTGAATCTTCGCCCGGAAGCCACTTTCTTCCTTGGCTCGGCTTGGTCCGACTTCGAGTATTATTGTTTTGAATTTGAAATTGGCAATAAATCTACATTTAAATATATAATTCAATGATTGTACTATCAAGGAATCTGCTCCGCTCGGAGGGACTGCGACGACCGCCGCCTTTGGCGTTAGTTTTGCTTTGCACCGAAGAGCGAATACTGATTTCACTTTGGGACCGAGCCAAGACTCTGGCTTCCGGTGGGGGAAAGAGGGTCTTTGCGGCGCGGAGAAATCATTATCTATTGAACTGAACGTGCAAGCGAGAATTTTCATTGAGCCATTTGTTCTGTGGTGAGCCTTGCCCTGCCAGAGGAGCCAGAACTAGATTATGTATTTGGTTGCATCACGCCCGAAGGAATTGGTAAGGGAAGCTACTTTTGTGGAGATAGATACATTGCTCTGGTATTGAGAGACTGTTTGCGGCTGCTTTGAATGATGATCAATGAATTGCAAATGAATTTATTTTACTCATGTCACAGTTGATGGTGATTTCCGGTTAAACATCTGAGCCAATTCCAGTTCAATATGCTTTTGTCAACTCGGATCAGGATAGTTTCTTTCGATTATGTGTGTGTGTTATCCGTAGGATATAAGCCATAGGCATAGGGACTCAGAATGCGCAGAGTTTTCTAAATTTTAGATAATTTCCAGAAAAGGCTTAGAGCCAGGGTCCAATTGAAAAGTTTTGATTTTGAAACTTTCTGTTTCTTTAATACGGTTTTTGTTTGTTTCTGTTTGCGGGTCCTGCCATATAATTAACATAGCAAGATCAGAGTCTCTGTAATCTGTATATACAGATTCTTGGTCACAAAATATTCGAGAAAATCTGTAAAATACAGATAAATCTGTATATGTGGCAACCCTGATCAGAGTGCGTTGAAATTGTCTTCTCACTTTTTTAACCTTCCAGTCATCGCGCGGTTTGCCACCGTCAGAACCACCACACTGCTGTTGTGAACGAAAAGCGAGGATTTTTCAACAGTGTTGTACAAAATACAACAGCGCGACGACTGAAGTGTTAAGACAGATCAAGAGTTCAAGATCATCGTCTTTAACACTTCAATCCCCGCGCTAAAAAACATCTACAGGCAAAACGATTGAGATAGGCAAAATTTTGCCTAGTTTCAAATGCTTATAGCTTTATGAAAAATACATGAAATTAGATGCATCTGGAAGCCGTAGACGGCAAATTCGGTCTAGTAGATTGGTTGTGAAAGTAAATACTGTTTTATTTTAACAAAACAGAAAAGTGTAATTATTTTTAGATAATAAAAACTGTTGAACCTCATGGTGTTTAAATAAACAATAAGATTAATTTATGTGAAAATATATCAAATTCTATTAATTCTTCAATTTTAAATGAGAGAACCTCCTTCAAGCTTCATCAAATAAGTTGAAACTTGAAAACACGGAAAAAAAATTTAATACTTAATGATGGTTTGTGGGTAGTCAGACTGTGTCATATTTTACATGTTAACTAGTTCGCCATCCGTGAACTTCACTGGAATTCGAAAATAAAGACTCACATGAACTACAGAAATAGTCTTCCTGTTAGAAAGATACCCTGAAGTTAGATTATGAACATTGGCGTAGGAATAGGGGGGGGCAGGGGGGCCTGGCCCCCTCCAGAATCATCCAGGCCCCCCCCAGAATTTTTGATAATAAAAAATAATAATAATAAAAAAACAGTTTAACATGAAGCAAAACCTTCTGAATCAATGTAAATGCCTCTTGTTATTAACACAAATCTCTCCAGTAGTTACGCTATTTTGTAGAAAATTTTGCTTGTCTTACACAGTATCAGTGTTGCTGTTATTACTTCGTTGAATCACGCGACAACCGAAAGCTTGACCATTCGGATGTTGATCGATTGGTTACTGTTAGAACTAGCCTCTTGTTGTATTCGGTAAGCGCAATTACAACTCCTTTTAAAAAAATACCGTGGTAAAAATACGTCAATATCCTGTATTTTTTAATCCCAGATTCGTTCGTAATCCAAATAATTCTGATTTCTGTTCCAGCATAAAGCAGCATATTCATTTTATTCTGATTTCTCATGTTTTTTTTAAGATACCCTACTCGATGTGTCAGGTGATGATGATTTCCCTGATGAGAATTCGCCAAAAAATCCATTGATTAATTTCAAATCCTACTTACTTACTTATTTGGCTTTACATCAATTATCTTGATAAAGCCTCGCCAACAATATTTCGCCAATTCCCTCGGTTCATGGCCACTTCTCTCCATCCTCGACTGTGACCCACGCTCTCCAGGTCCTGGTGCACCTGGTCAATCCACCTAGCTCGCTGCGCCCACGCCTTCTTGTTCCGACCGGATTCGTGCCGAACACCATCTTTACAGGGTTGTTGTTCGGCATTCTTGCAACATGCCCTGCCCAGCGTATCCTTCCAGCTTTAGCTACCTTCACGATACTGGGTTCGCCGTAGAGTTGAGCGAGCTCGTGGTTCATCCTTCGCCGCCACACGCCGTTCTCCTGCACGCCGCCGAAGATCGTCCTTAGCACTCGGCGTTCGAAAACCCCAAGAGCTTGCAAGTCCTCCTCGAGCATAGTCCACGCCTCATGCCCATAGAGGACTACCGGTCTTATGAGCGTTTTGTACATCGTGCATTTGGTGCGGGGGTGAATCTTTCTTGACCGCAGTTTCTTCTGGAGCCCATAGTAGGCACGACTTCCGCTGATGATGCGCCTTCGTATTTCCCGACTAACATTATTGTCAGCCGTCAACAAGGATCCGAGGTAGACGAACTCATCCACCACCTCGAAGGTATTCCCGTCTATCGTAACACTGCTTCCTAGGCGGGCCCTGTCGCGCTCAGTTCCGCCAACCACGTTGTACTTTGTTTTCGACGCATTCACCATTAGCCCGACTCTTGTTGCTTCGCGTTTCAGGCGGGTGAACAAATCTGCCACCGTTTCAAATTTTCTCCCAATAATATCCATGTCGTCCGCGAAGCAAACAAATTGTCCGGATCTCGTGAAAATCGTGCCTCGACTGTTAAGTCCGGCTCTCCGCATGACACCTTCAAGCGCAATATTGAACAACAGGCACGAAAGTCCGTCGCCCTGTCGTAGTCCCCGCCGAGACTCGAACGAACTGGAGTGTTCGCCCGAGATCTTCACGCAGTTTTGCACACCGTCCATCGTTGCTCTGATCAATCTTGTGAGCTTCCCGGGAAAGCTGTTCTCGTCCATGATTTTCTATAGCTCTATGCGGTCGATACTATCGTATGCCGCCTTGAAATCGATGAACAAATGGTGCGTAGGGACCTGGTACTCACGGCATTTCTGGAGGATTTGCCGCACGGAAAAGATCTGGTCCGTTGTCGAGCGGCCGTCGATGATACCTGCTTGATAACTTCCCACGAACTCGTTTGCTATAGGTGATAGACGACGGAAGAGAATCTGGGATAGCACTTTATAGGCGGCGTTTAGGATGGTGATTGCACGATAATTTTCACACTCCAGTTTGTCGCCCTTTTTGTAGATGGGGCATATAACGCCTTGCTTCCACTCCTCCGGTAGCTGTTCCGTTTCCCAGATTCTGACTATCAGCCGATGCAGACAAGCGGCCAACCTGTCCGGGCCCATCTTGATGAGTTCGGCTCCGATACCATCCTTGCCAGCGGCTTTGTTGTTCTTGAGCTGTTGAATGGCATCCTTAACTTCCCCCATCGTGGGAGCTGGTTGATTTCCGCTGTCCGCTGTGCTGACGTAGCCATCGCCTTCGCTGTCCTGACCTTCTGTGCCTGTGTTTTCTGCGCCATTCAGGTATTCATCGTAGTGCTGCTTCCACCTTTCGATCACCTCGCGTCCGTCCGTCAAGATGCTCCCATCCTTATCCCGGCACATCTCAGCTCGCGGCACGAAGCCTTTGCGGGATGTGTTGAGCTTCTGATAGAACTTCCGCGTTGCTTGAGAACGGTACAGCAACTCCATCTCTTGGCATTCCACCTCTTCCAGGCGGCGCTTTTTGTCCCGGAATAGGCGGGTTTGCTGTTTCCGCTTCAGTCTGTATCGTTCCACGTTTTGCCGCGTACCATGCTGCAGCATTGCAGCCCGCGCTGCATTCTTCTCCTCTGAAACCTCCTGGCACTCCTCGTCGAACCAATTGTTTCTTGAGCTCCGTTCCACATATCCGACAACGCTTTCGGCAGCGTCGTTAATGGCTGCTTTGACTGTCCTCCAGCAGTCCTCAAGAGGGGCCCTATCGAGCTCGCCCTCATCCGGCAACGCTGTCTCAAGATGCTGCGCGTACGCATTGGCGACATCCGGTTGTTTCAGCCGCTCGAGATTGTACCGGGGCGGGCGTCGGTACTGTACATTGTTGATGACGGATAGTTTTGGGCGCAGTTTCACCATCACCAGGTAGTGCTCGGAGTCAATGTTGGCGCCACGATAGGTTCTGACGTCGGTTATGTCGGAGAAGTGCCGTCCATCGATCAAAACGTGGTCGATTTGCGATTCTGTCTGCTGAGGTGATCTCCAGGTGTACCGATACGGGAGGCTGTGCTGGAAATAGGTGCTACGAATGGCCATGTTCTTGGAGGCGGCGAAATCTATCAGTCGTAGGCCGTTCTCGTTCGTCAGCCGGTGGGCGCTGAACTTTCCAATCGTCGGTCTGAACTCCTCCTCCTGGCCAACCTGAACGTTCAAATCTCCTATGATGATCTTGACGTCGTGGCTTGGGCAGCGGTCGTACTCGCGTTCGAGCTGCGCGTAAAATGCGTCCTTGTCATCATCAGTGCTTCCGGAGTGTGGGCTATGCACGTTGATTATGCTGAAGTTAAAGAATCGGCCTTTGATTCTTAACTTGCACATTCGTTCATTGATCGGCCACCACCCGATCACGCGCCTTTCCAAATTTCAAATCCATTATCCCGAAAAATAATTGAAAATATAGACTAAATTACTGAAGGAATTTCTCAGACAATACAAGGCGGAAATTTTCATTGCAAAATGAGGCTTAACCTTTAAGGAATTTCGGCATGGCCAAGTTTTTCTCAGATGAATGGCAAAAATTTGACCTGGTGTGAAAAAAGTAACAGAATCGACCATAGTGTTTAATTTCAGCAATAAATTCTACCTTTGATTTTGAGTATTTTAGCATGAATAAATTTATTGCATGAACACTTTGTTTTTCATTTTATCAAGAAAATATGTTGCATAAATTATTTGTTCAATTTCCAACAGATTTGTAGCAAACTTTTCCAAAGAACTTTTGGATGTTCTTTACAGAAATATAGTTTAATCAAACTCCTCGAGGAATATTGAGGGGTGGCTTCATAACTTTTGTAATTCTTTAGGAAATTAGTCTATGTATTGTGGGACTTGTTCATACATTCTAAACGAATTTCTCCTGGTGGACATTAGGGTGCGGCTTATTTTTCAAAAGTTCTCAAAATCAAAAATTCGTATGCTCTACTGAATTCAAATCACATTAAAAGAGAAACCTCAAAATCTGAGCCAAAAATATTAATATTTAGAGGTGGCGCAAGCGTCTTGAAGGTGAATTTTCAAGTTATAAAAAATGACTTTCAGTGAAGTAAACATAATTTTGTTATTTTTCAACCGATTTTAAAACTTTTAGCATCAATACCTTCAAAATTAAATTTATGAAAACTTTGTAGAACATCAAATTTTTCTAAAATCAAAACAAGTTTTAGTTAAAAGTAATTTATTCTAGATTTTTCCACATTTTACTAAAAATTTCAACTTTGTTTGCCCATAACTTCTTAAATACTCAACCGATTCCAAATATTTTTACATGCTTCTGAAGCTATTTCAATTGTTTTCAAACCTTTCATACATCACATTTCACTAAAAAAATGCCTTGACCATGTTATTCAACAAAAACTGTACAAAAACATGATTTTTCAACGAAAAATAACAGTTTTTTCAAATTTTTGCCAGTTAAATATTATCTCTAAAGCTGAAACTGACTTTTCTCATTTGTTAAACCTTTGAGAAGGACTTAGTAACATTTTTTAAATAATTTTGAAACAAAAGTATGACTCCATATGTTAAAAATATATGCACTATTTAACTCGTAATTAAGGCAAGATGCTTTATCAAATAAAGTTTTATAGAAAAAATGTAGTTTCCGGCGAAAAAAACTAAAGTTATCCAAATAAATTTAATATTTTCATTAAAAAATCATGTTTTTGGGTAGTTTTTGTTGAATAACTAAGTCAAAACCATTTTTTAGAAAAATGTGTTGTATGAAAGGTTTGAAAACAACTAAATTTGCTTCAAAAAGCTGTCAAAAGATTCGGAATCGATTGAGTATTTAAGAAGTTATGGGCAAACAACTTTGAAATTTTTAGTAAAATTTAGGAAAAATTTGGATAAAAGTATTTTAAACTAAAACTAGTTTTGATTTTAGACAAATTTGATATTCTACGAAGTTGTCATAAATTTAATTTTGAAGATCTTGGTGCTAAAAGTTTTGAAATCGGTTGAAAAATAACAAAGTTATGTTTACTTCACTGAAAGTCATTTTTTATAACTTGAAAATTCACCTTCAAGACGCTTGCGCCACCTCTGAATATTAATATTTTTGGCTCAGATTTTGAGGTTTCTCTTTTAATGTGATTTGCATTCAGTAGAGCACACGAATTCTTGGTTTTAAGAACTTTTGAAAAATAAGCCGCACCCTAGTGGACATCCATTTTTTCCTAAGTTTACTTTTTATTAGCAAATTGATTCCAGAATATGTTCCCGGATTTACTTAAAAAATGCTACTTACTCTTTCAAAAGTTCAGTTTTTCCTCACAATTCCTCCAAAAAATCATTGATTCTGTCAAATCTGATAATGAGATAATTTGCTGAAAGTTTCACTAGAAATTTTTCTGTGAATTTTCTCAAAAAATTTATAACAATTTCTTTCGCTAGGTTCATCAATAGTACTTAAAAAACAATTCCAAAATACATCACTAATTGCGTCAAAAAATTTTCTATATTTTTTCTAGAGATTTTGCTTCAAATCCGCAAATTATTCAAAAATCGGAATGATTTTTTTTAAATGTCTCTTGCCTTTGAATCTTCAGAAGAAATTTGTTGATAAACACAGGAAAACTTCTACTTCCAAAACTAGCATAGTGGAAAAGGAACCTGTAGAGAAACATGTAAAAATATAACTGGGAAAAGGGAAAGATATTCATGAAGAAATTGGTATCGGTCTTCCTCCGAACACTTCTCTAGAAATAATTTTACCAATTATTGTCAAAATCCATATTCTTGGTTTGAATTTTTGTGCGATACGAGGAAGTATACGGATTTTCTAGAGGGTTTCTGTCAGAATTCTAGAAAACCAGAAGTCAAGGAAGGATAGATTTCAAGTATAATTTCTAAAGAAGATTTTCATGGAGCTTATTGAGAAATTTGTTTTTTTTTTGTAAATTCAGTAAAGAGATTTTAACTATCCTGTACTTTACCTCTAGAGAAAAGATTATAAATAGTCTCTCATTGTACCAATTGCCCATCTATTGATCTTCCTGCTTCAACATTTTGTCTTTTCAGCATGACGCTTTGAGAAACTTCGTACAAAAATCTATCCATACTCCAAAAAGAAGTATTTTAAAGATTTATGAATAGGTAAGGTAAATTACAGGAGTTTTAAAAAATTACAGAACCCTCATATGTATGATCCGTGATTTCTGAAAGTCCATCAGGAATTCCTCAACAAATTTTCAAAGTAATGCAAGTTACCCCTAAGAGTTAAAATCTTACATTACGAATTTAATTACCATACATCTTCGGTAATGTTCTTAAAAATATCGGCAATATTATCGCGTTAAACTTCTATAGTACAACAAAATAATTGATAACAAACCCCTCAAAAAAGTTTGTTAGGAATTTCTAAAGGTAGGAAAAAATGCGTTCTTTCTACATCAATATGTTTACCATAGTATCATGACACTTCGGAGTTCACACAAAATATTATCCAAGATTTTCGACACAAATAGTAAACATTCCGTTTTAACACCATTTTCTATTTAAAAAGACAACGAAAAAAGAATAAGATTTTTTGTGGCAAATCCTTTAAGGCCCACTTGAGCTTTTCTGTGAGGTACATTGTCAACAAGTTCTAGAAGTTCTACGGTTTAATTCTTGAATTTTACGACAGGAATTCAGATTTTTTTTCCGAATTATATTAAACCTTAAATTACCAACAAAGTTCATTCAAACCTTTTTTGTGTGAGTTTCTCTAGAAATAATATGGAGTGATTTGTAGAGGAATATGCAATGAAATCTCTAAAAATATTGACATATTCCTGGAGTAGTTTTTTAAACAAAAAATTAAAATGGATATATTTTTAATTGTTATTTATAGAAGAATCCTGAGACTACCATTCGAAAAAAATGGAGCTATTTCTAGAACCTGATTTTTTTCAAGAAGTTCAAGAAGGAATTGCAAAATCTTAGTAAATCCGATGATATTTTTTTTTTCAAAAAATTCCGAAAAGAATCTTTAGTGCGGTATAGAGAAAAATAATCTCTCGAAAATACTCAGATGAATCTCTGGTAAAATTTTCGGGAGAATCTAAGGGAAATAACTATTGATTTTCCTAAGAAATCGTTGAACAAATTACTCGGGAAATCTTTGAGAATTTCGCGGTAGATTGAAAGAACACTCGAACGTATTCTGGTAGGGGTTTTATAGGAATGTTAGAATTCTTTGCACATTTCTTAGTTAGGCATATTTGAAAAAAAAAATTGAGAGACTTTTGAAGGAATGCAGAATGTTGCATCTTGATTTTAGAAAAATCTAAAAAATAATTATATGTAAGAAAAAAATGCAGATAGATTCTGCGGGGAACTTCTTTGAGAAACCCTGAATATCATTTTCTCAATTGATTTTTTTTTTCAATTGCTCATGAAATTCTTGTGGAATATTACAAGAAATCCATAAAGTAACACCTGGGCAAATCACTTAATTTATACAAAGGAAATCTGGATAATTTTCGCTGCAATTTTTTCAAACAATCCTGTAGAGAAACTACAGGAAGAACTTCAAAAGCAATGTTGGAAAAACTGTAGTCAAACTCTCTGAAAAATTCTTGGAATGAATCCTTACTTGGTAATCTTGACATTTCGGTGAGACTCCTAGAATGTTTGAACTGATTTTTGGAGAAATTCTCAGTAATTCCTGGAAATCCTAAACAATTTATTATGAGTGTGTATGTAATAAGTACAAAGAGGACCTTCGAAGAGAAATGGTCAAAATTTCTAAAGCATTCTCTGGCGGAATCCTTCAAGAGATTTTTAAAAAATTCGATAGAGATTCTTCCAGAAATTTTCTGGTGAGATCAGATAGTTTTCAGATCAGATAGAGTGATTAACCATGGAAATCCAAGGACGAACTCAGTGGAAACTGGTAAAGGAGTTCTTGTAGAAAGCACTTAAAAGTACGAGAATAATTCATGAAGAAATTCACGTAGGAATTCTCAGAGGAATCTCTTCAAAGCCCATGGTTGAATACCTGGAAAAATCGTGGAAGAATCACAAACGACATATATTGTGAGTATTTTTGCTAGAATTCCTGAAGGATTTTTGACTGGATTACAAAAAGAATGATTTTTTTCCGTAGCGAGAAATAAAATTTACAAATATCTCTGATGTGCCGCGAATTGAGACAAAATAACATATAAATAAAATCAATACAAACACTGCGAACTTTGGGGAAATTTTGATTATTGCGACTAACTCTACTTATGTGAAACAAGTATTTGCTAGGCCCCCCTAGGCCCCTCCAGATAAAAATCCTAGCTACGCCAATGATTATGAAGCAAAGAAAGGTGTCCATATTACCCCTAATGAAAGTGTCGATCTTACCCCAGGTGGACATTTATTTTTCAATAACGTTTTCAGCTGTCGAAAAACCAAACATTAATTTCTCCTCCATGTTGTATCAACGTAATAATAGTAAATGATGATGTAGACGCAGAACAAATAATGACATTTTAAAAATTGTTATTCAATATGATTTTGTTGTTTATTTTGGCAGTTTATTGGTAGCGTCAGTTGTAATGTCATTCGAAACACAACATTTCACAAGATAAGATAGAGCGTGGTGGAAACTGCATGAAAATCTGCTCTAAACATGAAAAATCAAAGAGTGTCGAGCTTACCCACAGTGTCGGTTTTCCCCTACTGTTTTTGTAGCACTGAAAAGTATTTCAGTTTCAAAATTTGTGTATTCCAAATCAGGAATGGTTAATGGCTATTTCAGCTTATAGCCCATAGCGCAGTGATGCTTTGGACTGTTCAGAGAAATACATTCATAAATTCCATACAAATCGTGGCAATCAACGCTAAATGAATGGAATCATTATTCTAATTTCCGTTGAGCTAACCCAAGATGGGCAGGCGTTTATCTACAAATCACTTGGTCCATTCCTGGAACGTTCATTGATTCTTCAACAGTCGGTAGTGCAATCCACGTAAAATCGCTTGAATTTGCCAAGAGAAAACACTTCCCCATCCCACCCAATCGCTTGTCGCACCCATTTTTTCCTGCGAACTCGAAACGAATTCCACCGAAAAGCACGCAAATGTACAACTTCATGAAAATGTAAAAACGTGAGAACCAAACTCTTTACCACCTCCCACCCACCCTTAGCAAACGTCCATCTGCTGCTGCTCATCGTTTTCGCGTTCATCTCAGCACTTTCCATTTGGCTCATTTGGAATTCGTTCGTCGGTTCGCTCACTTTCTGAATGTTTTAATCAAATTTGATTTCCGCCTTTCGCACAATCACTTATCCGGGGCAGTAGCGAGGGGGGAGGGGGAGGAATGGGTAATGAGAAGAATTTCGTTGCTACATTTCAACTTTTGCTCACTTCTAGGGAAATGGGAACAGTCAGTCGCCTAGCGCTGGCTGCTGATTGGAGTGGGATTCGGTTGGATGGATGGATGGTCATCATTGAGGGTATGCGATATCTTGGGAGATTCTGTCAAATTAGGGTTACCATGTAAACTTGGAAGGAATTTCCAAAACCCCACTCAGTGCTGTCGGTACCAAAAGTGGGGTTATGGTACTAAACATTGCCGCATGGATGCTAACTGTATGATTTTCGGAGGTTCTTCTCACGCTAAGGACGTCTGTCCTTTAAAGAAAGATACCAGAATGTGTGTATGCGCAAATTGCGAGGGCAACCATAAGTCTAACTTTTGGGATTGCCCTTCGTGTAGGTGAGTCGTCGAGGTGCGTACGAGGCAGTTTTTTGTTTCCGGAATTTTCCAGGCAGAATCTCAAATAATGCTCATTTTCCAGTTAACTATCGTTTGTTTAAGAATCGTACCCATCAGGTAAATCCTCATCAAGAAAAATAAGATATCGAATACCCTTATTCGTCACTGCACTTTGGGTGCGCTGCTTTTCGTTTCGTTCATCAAGCGGAAATGGGTCCTGCCAGCAAGCGAGCACTCTTTGACCATCATCGTCGCAAAGCACGTCTCCGCACTTGGCGCTTGTTTGCTGACTCGATTCGAACCATTCTGTTAATTACAATCTCTCTACTGCTAGCTGGCCATGAATTGGGGTTGGCCATGAATTTCATCGTAATCCTCGCGAATTTGGATCGGGTTGCTTGGATCGGAGACACAGACTCGGTCTAATTCGATTCGATGATTTTTGCAGCACCGAGCCGGCTTTGCGTTGATCGAAACTTCATGATTGATTGAGTTTCTATTATGGGGAGAGAGAGAGGAGCAAAAGTCAACAGAAATCGAACAATAATGTCTGATTGTGAAGGGGCGAAAACATCGAGTCAGCTGAAGCTTCTCAGTTTCGGGAACAATGGACTCCTGGATCTGGGAAATACTTTTCGCTTGACAAGGTTCAAAATTAATGATGGTGGTTTGTGTGGCTGGTACAACTTTTTCATCGAATTCATATAACTTGAAATATAAGAAACCAAGACTCATCATTTGCTCTGAGTTCTTTTAGAATTTCTCATCATGAAAACATGTGAGAATATTATAAGTTAAGTTCAGGAACCATTAGGAGAAATCTTCCATTTTGGCAAGTATGAAGAAAAAATATCCAAACTTTTTTGCAAACTACTACAGATGACACGCTGGTTTTGTTCTTTGGCGGAGAGGCCTGTGTCATCCGCAACCAAAGTTTTTTGACAGGTAGGTCAAATGTGAAAATATTGTAAAATATTGATCCCAAAACACTGCCTTGAGAAACAAAAGCTCTTACAGGGAGTCTTTCAGATTTGGAGTTCTGATAAATAACCTGAAGTGTGCAGTTTGATAGATTGTTTTGGAATATTGTTTTTTTTTTTAATTTTACATTCAAGCATTCATGCCAAACACTGTCGAATGCTTTTTCTATGTCTAGAGTAAGACCAGTAAAAAAGCATTCAGATCGAGTGAGTATAAGAACGAATCTAATTTGTTACACGTAAAAGTTGATGAGTGGTCGAATGTCTATGTCGGAATCCGAACTGTTCATTGGCAAAAATTAAATTTCGTTGATGTGGACTATCATTCTGTTCAAAATGACCTTTTCAAAAAGTTTACTGGTGGAGGCAAGCAAACTAATTGGACGATAGCTAGAGCAAGACAAATTAAATTGCGATTCAGTCTTTTTACACTCGAGTCTATATTTCGTGGAGTCGTTGAAAGTCCGAAAACATCGACACAACTCAATACAATACTTCGTTTGCTAATATGGTTAGTAAGGGGCCTTTGCAATATTGAAGAACTATCTATTGATGATTGGCTACGCTTGTAGATCCTAACCAAGAACATCCGCATAAATTGTATTGTCTTAATACACCGATTACTCAGGGAAATGGTTAGGGGCCTTTGGAGTATTTGAAAACTAATGTCTAATCACTTATAACGGTCGTAGATCCCAAGGCCTATATTCAATGAAGTCTTTGGACCAAGAACATCCGTACAAACCAATGCAATATTCCGATGACTTAAATGAATGCCTTAGAGACTGTGCCGCATTCAAAAAACAATGGATATAACCTTGATCACGCTTGTAGATTCAAATGCCTATACTCGTCAAGTCTTTGGAGGACCTAGGATATCGACACAAATTAAAACAATACTCATTTTATTGCTATGAATAGATAAGGGCCTGCACCATAACAAAAAAGCTTCCAGTTATCAAAAGGTTACGCTTGTAGATCCTAAGGCCTATAAATATAGATCTTGGAGGACCTAGGACATCCGTACAAATTAATACAATACACCGTTTATTCACATGAATGGTTAGGGACCTATAGAGTATTTGAAAACTAACCTTTGATCACTTATTACGGTCGTAGATCCCAAGGCCTTTATTCAATGGAGTCCTTGGAGGACCTAGGATATCAGCAAAAATTATAAAAATACTCTTTTTACTACTATGAATAGTGAAGGACCTGTGCCATATCAAAATAAACATCAAAAGATCGCTAAATATGCCAGTACATTGCAGATATATATTCCAAGAAGTTTTTGGATGAACTAGACAAACTTTGGTACTCGCTGGGTTATTAAATCTCGGATCTGACAGTACAAACGATTCTTCAAATGTAACAATCTTCTAGGGTCCAGCATTGTGAGACATTTTTCTACATAGATATGTTAAATTGATCTCCGTTAACTCTTGTAGAGTCATATGCCCAAACTCTAAAGAGTTCTTGGAAGACACACACACATTATAGCCTGATTAAGAACCCAATGTACCAATAACATGTAAATGATACTAAAAAGCACAATTTTTCGAAATAATATAAATTAATTTCATACAAGTAGACTCCAACACGCAAAACCTCGTTTCACGAATTGAGCTCCCTCATTTTACGCACTGATTCAATTTACGCACCAATTCAATTTACGCACCCCCGATCTAGTTCGTAAATTGAGGTTACAGTGCAGTAGGAAAGGAAACCAAATTATTCATTCGTCCTGGTTAAATTGAAAATGAAAACATTGGCGTTGAAAGAATATTTCTTTAAAGGCTCTTCCAGAGATTTCTCCAGGTTTTATAAGAAGATTACTCCAGGGATTTCACCACGAATTTATTCAAGACTAGTGGTCCCAGCAAACTTCGTTTTGCCATCAAGTAGGCTGTTGGAAAACGTCAAGAAATCTCACATACAAATTACACCTTAGTCTTCTCCCGTTTTCCCGATAAATCCGGCGACTTTCCTGAACTTTTTCTTTGCACGGACACGTCGCATCCCTTGAGGAGTGCAACAGTGAAAATCTTGCGGCAATCCGTTGGACCGTTCTCAAGCCATTTCGTGACATACAAACACCACTCCATTTTTATTTATATAGATAATCTCTACAGTAATCCATACAACGAGCTCGACAGATATTCCTTCACGAAGAAGTTTTGATCACAACCAGATTTTAAAAACCGAATCAGACAGGGCTCCAGGAGCACCTTTAGCAATTCCTCCAGAAAATCTGCTTGAAATTTTCCCAAGGATTCTTACAAGGAATTCTCCAAGAAATATTCCAGGGCTTCCTCCAGAAAAATCTCTACAGGGGTTCTTCTAGAGATTTCGCAACGAGTTTCTTAAAGAGTTGAAACAGGAATACCTCCAGTGCTTTATTCATAGAATCCTTCGGTAATATTTTAAACTAGTGGTCCCCTGAGACGAGACTCGCGAAGACGGTCTTCTTTTTCTGTGATTGCTGAGTTTTTTCTTATTCCACTTTGTGTTTATATCAATTATGCGCATGCTGTTCAAATCCTCACATGAACCTTTCAGCAAAAAATGATTAGGTTTGCATCACATCGAATCATAAATAGCTATTTGAGTGAAATTTCATGCCAGGAAACGTAGCAGACATTAGAAATAATTAATTTTCTGCTTAGATTTATCAGCAACTTTGGAAAAAACTGCTCCGTCGACTGAAGTTTTTAATAACAGTTTACTTTGAACACAATACTTTTCACTTTTTCTCTTTAGAGATTTCTCCAGAAATTCTTTCAGAGACTTTTCCAAGCATTCCTTCAGAAAAAAAAATCTACTGGGATTCTTCCAGAGATGTATCCAAGGATTACACTAGGACAACTTATTTTAGGATAACTTCAGATATTTCTCCAGAAATTCCTTCAAGGATACATTCAGTGTATTCCACAGGTAGTACTCTCCAAATTCCTCCAGGAATTATTCCGGAGATTTCTTCTCCCGTAATCTCTATTTCTCCAGGGATTCCACCTGAGTTTTGCCAGAGATTTCGCCATGAAACATTTTAGATCGGTTCTGATAGGGCTTCAACAATTTCTTCAAGGATTATTCCAGGATTTTTTGCAAGGATATTTTTACATGGATTCCTTTATTTACAGATTTTGCAAGGAGTTCCTGCAGGAATCCAAGCGATTGATTTTCGAATTCCTTCGGAGGTTTCTCTAGAAAATCTTTCAGAGACTTCTCCAAGGAAGGAAAATCCAGGAAAATCTCTACAAAGGTTCTTGTAAAGATATCTTCAAGGCATTATTCCAGGAGTTACACTAGGATAATCTCTTTAAGCTTTACTCTAGATAGTTACCTAATGATTTCTCCGGAGTTTCCTCTGAACATTCCTCCACGGATACATTCAAAGATATCCCCAAGTAGTCATTTCGAGATTCTTTCTTCATAAACTCCTGCAGGAATTTCGTCAAAAATTATCCTAACATTTTCTTCAAGAACTACATAGGAAAAATGTACAAAAATCTCTTCATCAATTCCTTTTGGAAATCTCTTCAGGGATCCGTCCAAAGATTTCACCTGGGATTTCTACAAAAACTTTCTCAATGGATTCCTCTAAAAATAGTTCCAGGGTTTTGTCAGAAAAACTCTACATGGGGTTTTCCCGAGATTTCTTTAGGGGTTCCTCCAGTAAAATATCTGATACTTCTTGGGATACCTCCAAGGATTCTTCAGGGATTTCTCCAAAGATTACTCCAGGAAAATCGTTACCCAGAAAAATCGTTAGTGCTCAAGTGGTTCTTCACCCTTTATGTAACAGAACCTCGAAAAGTTCGCGCGGATATTGAACGATTTTTTTTTTTTTTTTTTGGAACGAACGTTCGTGCATTACGCGCGTAGTGTAATCAAGGCTTAAGGACATCTTCAGCGACGTTACCAATCATAGAACGAGTTTGATAGTTTTTCAAACTCGCCATATATTTGTAGATGTGCTGTAAATGGCCGAAGCTCAAAACCACAATTTCATCCATTTAGAACGCACTATCAGAAAAAAAGCGTTGGCCTTGTAAAACATACTAAGCAATAATTTATTCTTGCAATCATGGTGAAACAATATGACCAATCAAACAACTTGTTAACGTGTGGTTTCTGTTTCCACTTTTTTGTTTTGCCCTGAGCTACTCAACCTTTGCTATTTCTCGATGCAACTGATAACTGTGGATGAGATGTTTTCCTGGTGTATGTGATGCTCCAACCAAAAAGTGTCCCCCGGGTGATGTCTGAAAACAATTAAACATTTCGTTCGGTATCATGGCCCGAAAATAAGGCTCAGTACTTTCGTTACGGTTCTTCTTCCTAGTTCTTTTCCCTCCTGTACTACAACGTCCAGAAGCGAGATACTGTACTGTGAAACACTCGGAATACTTTATGAGACTAAGACTATATCAATATTTGAGTCCCGACGTCCTTGTGTTGTGTCGTGCTCCAGGATCAGATCCGTTGCCCCCTCCTGCCTCCCAAGTGGTTTTAATATTGCAAAAAGAGAAACTGAGTCCACAAGGCCGACAAGTGTGCAAATGGCCGCAAATCCACAACTTCTGGTGCATAAATTCCTCCATTGTCCGATTAGTTTGTGGCACTGCATTATTAATGTTATTAGTTTTAAATGGGACTTGTTTCGCTCTAGTTTTTCCTTTTTTTTCCGCAAGGCGCAAGGCGGTCTCAGTGTGCCATGAGGAAGCTTCGCAATAGTGCAAGGCCTCCCCTGATGAGTGCAGTGTTTCGCTTCTACACTGAAACGTCGATTTACGTATTGGGTCTGGGGTACGTGAATAAAATGTCACCTGAATGGAAGCATACTTGAATGGAATTTTTGTTACGTAAATGGAATAGTCGCGCTCCAAACATAAGACATGTGAGACAAAGTTTATGTCAAGCTATATGCTTCTTGGTGTTCAAAGTCAGGCATAAGCTACGTGGAATACAGATCTTCGAATCTACAGGCGTAACCAGCGATCATTTGAAGTTTTATGAACATCATACAGGCCCATGAGTATATATTTGGTCAAGTTATATGTTCAACAAGCGTAATCAGAGAAGTTTCACTAATCAGTAAGTCATTAAGATCACTAATTACGCGTGTAGATCTGAAGTCTTACATTCAAATGAGTACTTCAATAATCTTAGATAGACGTTGAACATAAAACAAAATAGGTCACAGTTGTTAGTTTCGATTGCTATGATAGAGCAGTTACTGGTTACATTTGTAAAACTGAATATCTGTACTTCAAGGAGCTCGTGAGCTGAAGAAGACAAATCTTAGATCATTGCGAAAGATGAAGTTACCTATGAATTGTTCCTTTGGCTAGGCAAAAAATACAACCCCCCAAGATTTTAAAACATTCACGTAAATAGAGATTCCAGTGCATCCCCTCAGTTGCATCTCTCCTCGGGTGTGAGTTTTGTATGATCTCGACATTATAGTGGCCTTTGGGATGAGCATATTTTTGCCATCTTCGAACCGGACAGGCACTCCTCTGGACTTGCTTGTCCAACCAGGCGAACACACGAATCGAAACCAAACATCCTTCGACCGGGCTCGGCAAAAAGGATGTCACTGGTTTTTCTGCTGGCTTGGGGACGGAAACTGTGGAACAGGGAAAAGTTGAGCAATTTCAGTTGTTGTTTCTGTGCAGTAGTGGACTAGAAGGCAATGGGGGCAATGATACGAAACACAAACCGCACAATTCTGTGACGCAAAGGAAATAAGTGGTGCAACTGAGAGGAACGGGGAATTCGGACGATGGGGTCAGATTGCTTCCGAGTAGATAAAGATAATTCGCAACTTCATAATGGGGAAACGTGACTTTGGGGCTGCACAGAAAAGATAGGAAAATTCTCCGGACCAATCGGACTGTGCGTGATACAATTTCAAGTGCCTAATAAGGTTACGGCGCACTTCATTTAATTAATCTGGGATGTTCCACTTTTCAAGTTTAGTTTGTGGTTATTCTTTTGGACATCAAGATGCCTGTTCATTCGTCGAAGAAGATACCGGAATAAGTTTGCTCCAATAGCTCAAAAATGATCATTAAAAAGCCATTGATGCAGTACAATCGTTCCTTTTCCGAAGCAGCTTCAAGCCAGGCTCTTTGATTCAAGTGAGAAAGCAAATGATGTCGCCAATCGTAATCAGTATTTCCCATTTTGGTGGATTTAAACAGCAGAATTTGAACTCCATTAGGGGAATCAAGGTTTTCCTCCAAACTATAAAAAAGGAAACTTCCGCGTTTGCCGGAAGAAAAAGCTCGTTTTTTTACTTATTACTGCTAAACTGAACATTTGTTCAAGGTCGTCTTAAAAGGTCTATCAATATCCAAAAATATTTGATTAGTATTTAGGAAACCGAATAAATCATTTCCTAGAAGGCCTGAAAATTGTCACTCAGCCATGAAAAATAGCGTATTTGAAAAATACTCGGTATTGAAAACTGCATAATTTTAATTTTTAAACATTTTACAAAACATAATCAAGGAAAACAGTGCCACGTGTTAGTTACCACAGATTCGATAGCTGTTTTGTCAATCCTTTATGTGCAAGCTAAAAATGTTTCCCCAGTGTGCCACTGTAAATGTTAGAGGAATGTGAAAAAGTCGATTTTTCAACTTAAACTATCATATAATTCCGAAAATATAAAAGATACATTTTTGATGTCTTCTAAAGAAATGCGTATTTTATCGATTAAAACAACTTTGCAGAAAATAAGAAAAGTCTCAAAAATACCCAGAAAAAGATTTAACCAAAAAACTAGTTCAAAAGAGTCGTTCACAATAAATAACCCATATCTCTTAAAATTCAATAGATAGAGCTAAAGTGTATTCAGCAAATTTTCATGTAGTGAAATTGTCTACAACTTTGCCGAAGACACCATTGGTGTTTCTTCGCTTTGCAAAAAAAATGAAAATCTATCTCACTCGGTGGATTCATCACAAAAATAATACTTTTTTAAGAATGGCTTCCACATCCCGAACAACTTCTCCGAAGACACCATACCTCTAAAACCAACTTTTCGGGTAAAAAAAAAAATGCAAAACACGAATTCAGACCCTTAGAAGCACTGTGCAGCGTCCTAAAATAGCACAGTACTTGTACTGCAGTAACTTGAAAATAAGGTTTAGGAGAACACTGTCTTCTGCCAAGTTGATCGTAGAACTGCAAACTTGCAGGTGGTAAATGTTTTAATTCAGAATTATCTCATCTGGTGAGCTTGAGCTTGATTGGCCGCCCGTGGATGCTACTCCAGTACCACCAGATCAGCTGCACTTACACAAGGAACCAACCGAACGACTGCTTGGGACTAACAGGCATCCTCAGTAGGGCGGTTCAAAATTTGAAAATGTTTGAGAATCCAATGTCTCATATGTTCCTTATCATGCTTACCATAAAAAAAGTGTTCTGTGAAATTTTCAGCTTTCAAGGTTGTGATTTAAAGGTGGCCCAAAGACACTGTAGGTTTATGTAGGAATTACTATGGAGAAATTTTGAGATATGTTCCAGCACGCTAGTACTGCAATGTAAGTACAAACTTATTAATCAATAGTAAAAACTGGTTCTTCAAACCACCTTTAAATCATCACCTAGAAAGCTGAAAATTTCAAAGAACACTATTTTTATAGTAAGGATGGTAAAGAGCATATGGGAGATTGGATTTTCAAACTTGCTGGTGATTTTCTATTTTTAGGCGACAATGGTGCCCGCCACGTCAGAATGCTGACCAATGTGAGGAAGGGGGAGGAAATGATGTTGCACTTATACTGACTCACTGTAGACCGTAGAGTCCGACTGCATCTACGCCAGTTCATGCGGAAGTGTATGGATTGGGGGAAAGGCATGGAAGAGAGGTTTGCTTTTGTGGTTAGCAGACTGCCTATGAATCAGACGTAAGGAAAGGCATGCGCGTGGAAGATAGAAGGTATACAACTACAAAGTACAAGGAGAGGGACGGGCCTGGGTTCAAACCCATGACCTTCTGCTTATGGAGCAGAAGCGGTAGCCATTAGACCACCAACCTCGTCATTACAGAATTATTTCATTTGGTGGCACATAAACTCCAAGAAATGTCGTATGTAGAAGCAACATTTGAAACAACTTTTCGGCGTAAAAATATTTGTTTCGTTTATATCTCAGTCCAGCAATGAGATACGAAATTGGTGTCTTTGACAAAGTTGGTCAACTAAATGAGACCAATCCACCTTAACCCGTTAACGCCCAGCGTCCTCAGATGAGGACAGTGATTTTCGCAAATAACTTAAAAATGACTCAAAATATAATGATGTTTAGTTAGGAGAATATGTTTATAGATCTTATATCTCCACTTGTTGAAACTGTGCTTAAAACATCTGGTTTTACATTGAAATTTTACAGAAAAAAATTGAAAAAAATCGAAGATACCTATTATTTCGCAATTTGTGTTTTAAGGTTTAATTTCGATTTTTGCATGAAAATAAAAGTTTTTTTTTCAGTGTATATTTTTTTTACAAAGCCTATTTGATTGTCTACCATTCCTCCTCAGACACTATTTCTCTATAACAAACGGTTTCCGAGGTACAATTTTTTTTAAATGGTGGTGCCAAAAATACATACGCCCTTATCAGAAGTTACTCTCGATTCTAAACGATCCCCAATTATGTGTGATAATTTTCGTCTCATATACTTAATACATCTGCGCAGTTTCATCCAAATCGGAATGGTACATGTCAGATTTCAGCATTTTATGGACGATTTCGCGTGGAACCGCTCTAGACAAGAACAATGATGATATTTAAGCAGATAGAGAAATTTTTGATAACACTTAACATTTCTTTTGCCTAAAACCTATAAGAAGCCCAAATTTTATACTGATTAGCCTATAAATCGAAATTCAAAGCGATTACATCTACATTTTTTGTATTTATTTGCTTATAAAAATTTGGTTAACATGTTGAAAAAGAAAATTTATGATTAAACTAAAAATGTATTTTGCTAAAAATATTAGAAAACTCCCATTGTTTTGTACAATTTGCTTGTAAATCTAAACTTGAAGTGATGACATTCAATTTTTTTTACATAAATTTAACTCTAGAACTCTAGAAAATATGTTTGAGCAGAAATAGAATTTTTGAAATGCTTCAACCTTCATCTGACCAATTTATTGGAACCCCTCTCATCGTGACAACATGTCTACTTGAAGGTTTCAAATTAAGAGCTTTTGGTTTATGTGGGAATATTATTAGTTGAGTTTTGGAAGCATTAGGAGAAATCTTCCATTTTTGCAAGTATGAAGAAAAAATATCCAAACTTTTTTGCAATCGACTACAGATGACACGCAGGCTTCGGAGTTGTGATAATTAACCTGAAGTGTATGATTTGACAGATAACTTTGAATTATTCGAACAATGTATGTTCGAAAATTAAAGTTTTTTAATTTTACAAACAAACCTTCATGCCAAACACTGTCGAATGCTTTTTCTATGTCTAGAAGAGCAAGACCAGTAAAATAGCCTTCAGATTTGTTGGAACGGATCAAATTTGTTACACGTAAAAGTTGATGAGTGGTCGAATATCCATGGCGGAATCCGAACTGTTCATTGGCAAAAATTGAATTTTCGTTGATGTGGGCCATCATTCTGTTCAAAATAACCTTTTCAAAACGTTTACTTATGGAGGAAAGCAAACTGATTGGACGACAGCTAGAAGCTTCTGCAGGATTTTTGTCTGGTTTTAAAATTGGAACAACCTTAGCATTTTTCCATTTATCAGGAAAATATGCTAATTGAAAACATTTGTTAAATATATCAACTAAAAATGATATGCTACTTTCTGGAAGTTTCTTGATGAGGATGTAGTAAATTCCATCATCGCTAGGAGCTTTCATATTTTTGAATTTTTTAATAATAGTTCTCACTTCTTCCAAATCAGTCTCCCAGGCATTTTCGAAAACGCTCTCTTGATTGAGAATATTTTCGAAGTCCTGAGTAACTTGATTTTCAATTGGACTAGTAAGTCTTTGTTTTATTTATTTATTTGCATAACGTCAACAGAAAAATACGATCCCAATGATTATTTTAGTTTGACAATGATCATTTTAGTTTGACAATTATTACTAGTTACAAACAAAAACACAATCCATGACAAAAATACAACTACAATTTCATTATTCACCAAGGAATGAGAGAAAAACAGCTTTTAACGCATTCCGGATCGTTTGTAGGGGGCTTTGAAGCCAAAAAAATAAAATGATTTAATTTTTGAATTGCAAGCAAAGAGTTTAGAAAGGCTTTTCATAGTTTTTGAAATAAGATAAATTTTGAATGCACTCCAAAAAATTTTTCTGGCTGTCCATGTTTTCCAGACTTCTATAATAAAATTTATATCGATAAAACAAGATGTCATCGCATTTAATTTTAGTTTACTGCAAAATAGTTTAAAAAAATGATTTTTGTAATTTTCCAAATTGAAATCGATTTAGCATGCGATCAAAAATTTTTATTTCTGCAAAAATATACTCAATAGACTTCAGCAGTCATCTTTCAGTCGAGTAATCTACCACTTATTGCTTTAAATTTTGCTTTATAGACAAACAGTGTTAAACATATTTTTTCTTAGTTTTTTAATTAAAAGATATTTTGAGTGTTGTCAAACATTTATATTTCTGTCCAAAAATGTGTGTTGGGCTTCTTGCATGTTTAAGAAAGGTTCTTTGTATATTCGGAGGGGTTGACACTAATTCTCGACAGCAAACACGTTTTTGTGGTAATGTAAGCTTCAAGCTAAAATTCATTTTTATTAACGTTAATCAAGAAACCAATACAATACAATTTACTTACTATTTTAGTGCACGTTTTACAGAAATTGGAAGAATCGTATCGATAACCCTCGTGAATAAGCGATTGCTACAATCATATTGTACATATTAGTTTTTAAGTTTAATTAGACCTTATTTAACCTACTTACAGTTGATTTCAAAACTGAACTCTAGTTTTAAGCACAAATTCACGATTTAGGAATAGCTTTATGTAAATAGTTTTAGAATTAGATTGGAAAAGATAGTTTTAATAATTGTTTGGATATTGTAACCACGTCTCATAGGGAGGAAAGTAGTTTTATGATGACTTGCATGTATCCAGAACCTCTATTGTTTCGACACTTCTTCCATTCCACTGTCATACTTGGCATGGCCTGTTGTGAAGTGTTTGTAACCCTACCAGCGGCGTCGCTGCACCGAGGGGTGTTGTCGGCACAGTGTAAGACCATGGTAAAGGATGTGTCGAGGAATCTATTTCGTGGAGCCAATTAAATTTCTATGGAATCTGTTTAACATAACATTCACAATTTCAACCTAGGACGCTAATTGGCTCCTATTCAAGTGCTTAAAAAAAACAAAACAATGTCTGCAAATACAGTCATTCCATGAAAAACCGATCTAGTGGGTCACCGAATCCCGTGAAAATTTGCTATTTTGTTCCTTATCCGAAATAAGGATACACGTATTTTTGGATTTTTTGATTAGGGTGACCATTTCCAAAATAGGGTGACCAGAAAAATCGCGATTTTGCAAAATTTTTATTTTTAAAATAATTATAACTTTTGAACCGTTCGACCGATTTTCAATCTTTTTGGACGAAATGAAGGCTAGAGGTTTTGACTTTTCAGGAAAAATATAAAATTTCACAAAAATTGTGTTTTTTACATGGAAAAAGTCAATAGTTTCCGTTTTTTTCGTGTTTTGAAGGCCTCGGGACCAAAGAGGCTATTGCTGTTCTCATTTTTTCTTAAAAGTTCAGAGAATTTTACGTTTACTGTCAAATTTTCAGCGAAGTGTGTTTTTTAGTTTTTGAAATATATTTTTTTGAAAATAAAAAATCAGTCATTTTTCATCGGCACACACTGTAGATCTCAGTGCATTAAATTTTTAATGTTTAAAAAAATCATAACTTTTGAACAGCTCAACGGATTTCCAATCTTTTTTATGGAATGAAAGCTTAAGATTTCAACTTTTTAGAAAAAATAGAAAAAATAGAAAACTTTGAAAAGTTATTTTTTTTTTCATTAAAATATATGAAATTTTCTAAAAAAAACTAGAAATTTTTATATTTTTTCACGTTTAAACATATTTTTATCAGATTTTTCAATTTTGTCTGAATAGTTGAAATTTTAAGCTTTCATTCCATAAAAAAAGATTGGAAATTGGTTAAGCTGTTCAAAAGTTATGATTCCTTTTAAAATAAAAAATCTAATGCGCTGAGACCAACAGTGTGTGCCGATGAAAAATGATTTTTTATTTTCAAAAAAATAAATCTCAAAAACTTAAAAACATACATCGCTGAAAATTTGACAGTAAACGTAAAATTTTCTGAACTTTCAAGAAAAAATGAGAACAGCAATAGCCCCTTTGGTCCCGAGGCCTTAAAAACACAAAAAAGGAAACTATTGAGTTATTTTTTATGTTAAAAACAAAATTTTTTGTGAAATTTTATATTTTCCCTGAAAAGTCAAAATTCTTAGCCTTCAATTCGTCCAAAAAGATTTAAAATCGGTCAAACGGTTCAAAAGTTATAATTTTTTTTTTTAAATACAAATTTTGCAAAATCGCGATTTTTCTGGTCACCCTATTTTGGAAATGGTCACCCTAATCAAAAAATCCAAAAATACGTGTATCCTTATTTCGGATTAGGAATAAAATAGCAAATTTTCACGGAATTCAGTGACCCACTAGATCGGTTTTTCATGGAATGGCTGATTATGTTTTGAAATTTATGCGATTTTTATTCACATTCAATGGACTTTTCCTTAACATCAAGCCTAGAGTTGAAAATGAAACCAGCAGTAAAGTTTTTGAAGACTATTAAGAGAACTAGGGGAATTAGGGGCATAATGGACACGTTAAGCAAATGTTCGTTTTAAGACCATATAATGACAATGTTTTTAATTTATCCCCGTCTAGTTTTCATGTTTGATGTTAGTACGACGTATTACATTCATTCATTATGATAAAAATCATATCATATGGCAGATAAGCGAGATAGAAAATTAGGTCGAAAACAAGGCTGGTAAAAAGGTGTCGGGGCGAAACGAACACTTGCATGAAATTTAGTGAATCCAATATATTTAATGACTATCAATCGTTCCGATACGTAAAAGGACTCTTCCTCAATCAAAATAGCTAAAAAGAATCTTTCTGGGCTTGTTATTTTACTCAAAAATTAGATTCTTCCACGGCCTTGCTTATATGCCAATTTGAAACTGAGAAAAACTTGAATTCAAATTTGGATGTACATTTGAAACAAAAAATTAACTTTTATACCGTCAAACATTTCAAATGCATTACAGATTTCATGCAGTGTATGAACTTTTGATGAAGTATGCATATTCTCAGATATTGAGGGGGTGTCCATTTCGCCCCGTATGTTCATTATGCCCCTAATCCCCCTACTAACAAAAAAGAAAAAGAGCCATACAAAATTATTGACATTTAATTTAACAAAGAATTTAAAATTGAGAAAGAATGCAGAAAAATTAAAAAGAATGTGTCAATTCTGCTTTATTTTCGCGTTTTAGAGAATTTTCCAAAATAAATCTAATTTTGCGTTTCCTGGAAAGTACAATCCTGGGAAATCGGAAACCCTATATGGAACGCTATATTAGGAATTTGAAATGAACGTTCAATGCGTGATCGATTGAAATTTTGTCATTGTTAAGCCTGTTTGTCTATGCCTAAACGTTCGAGACAACTGGAGAAGTATCGTCCTAGACCGACGTGGATGAAACTCTACGACATGGCCTGGCGTAATGCAACGCTTTAGTCAAGAAGAACCTACTTATAATAAAACTGATTCTAAGGAAATTGCTTTCTTTTTTTTTTGTTCATTTCTGCAAGACTATGCTAGAAGTGGAGAGTTTGAACGACGTCCGTTTGAGGATTTTTCCAGGTTGACAAAGAGTATACTAATAGAGCAATACGCCGAGAAACAGGCTCAGGACTACTTGGGATATACTGTCAGAAAAAAAATAAAACTTTTGCATAAATGATGAAAAGAACGAGAAAAGCACTGTATGTGGAATAATTAAGGTTTTGCAACATAGACAGGTTGAGCTATCATAGGCTCATAGTCGTGTCATTTGAGGATATTATAAGTCATCATCGACAGATATTCCATAAATTTTGAAAAATAAAAAAAATACTATTAAGTCAGACTTGGATAAATCTGCCGCAATTTTCTCAAATTCAGATTGAGTTGAGTAAAAAAACAAACACTCGCCTGACGGAGTTTTGTCATGGCTTATGTTTGACCACTTCCTCCGGAGCACCAGGATCCACCTCCAGTTTATAATATTTGTACTGTATTCCTAGATTCCACCTTTTACCACTATCTTAGAACTCTTCTTCAACTAAAGACCGGCAAACCACTGACGATGTCTTCTTTCTCCACTGAAAATGACGATTATGAAAGAAGTTATTTCCTAGTACCACACACATTTATCCTGCCGCTCAACTACCCATCGGAGTGGGAGCTTGTTCAAAACGATACACTTTTTCCGCCGAGCGGAAGCAGCCAGGAAAAGTGCGCCTTAGCGAAAGCCCCTTTTGCTGCCTGCTTTGATTATCCTGGCAGGCAGTGTGGTAGCGGTGGTTCCGCCATGGCCTACTAGCTGCCTAGCTGCTGCCACCTAGTCTCGCCTATAGAAAGCAACGACTACCACGACGATGACGACGACTAGGACAAAGTTAAGTATGTTTCACCTTGTTAATTGCGGCGCTCTCGCAAATATAATAACGATAATTAGGTGGCACGGCTTTCACTTCGCTCGTTGAGGTATTCATGGAAGATGAATGAGGACCGTGAAATGGCAAGATGTGCCACACCGCAATTAAGGGGGAGGAGATTGGCTCCGGATACATTCGAGCTTGTTTTTATGGGGAGGTGGTAATTTGGCACAAACAGCCTCTCACGGTGTGTCTGAAAGCGTTATAAACGGAAAATTATGCAAAAAATGGCCAATTGGCAAAGAAAGCTGTCAGTTAATAACTGTGGAAGTGCTTATGAGAACACTGAGAAGCAGGCTCTGTTCTAGCGGGGACGTTACGCCAGGATCAATAATAAGAAGAAGTCCCAAAATTCAATTGTTTTGAGATCTGGACATCAAACATTGAAGAATTCATCATGTACAAAATCGATAAGCACTGTTCGCGCCAACGCGAAGTTTATGATGAGTTTGTCTATGAGTCCTTCCCACCCCTGTTCCATATAACCTCGAGCCGCCGCGAGTATTTCGGCCTCTCATCCCGACAACTAACAAACATCCCAATTGACCCACACACACATGCCACAGTCGTTAGTTTTGCTTGTTTCCCTTTCCCATCCTTCCGAGCGACATGATCGAGCATGTACGCAATCCAGTCGATCAGCTATGTAAAGCGTGAAGAGCACCCCAGTGAGAAGCATCGCACTTCCACCACCACAATCATCACCAGTGAGCAGACCTAATACATAGCAGGCAGTGGAAGTTTCCATCGCAACCCCACCGCTGCATATGCAATGTTTTTGGCTACCTGTCACCTATATAAGGAGATTGCATGTGCAAGAATTTATTCAGTTTTCTTTCAACCACCATTCTGTAAACATCAAGAGGAATAATATAGAAGTTTAAGTTAAAGTTACCAAACCGCCTTTCCCTCCACCAGTGGAAGCCAATCAGCCTTTTTGAAGGCTAGAGTTGCAAGAGCCCCCTCCAGTCGAGCTATCGGTCCTGTGCCCTGTTGCTCCCGGCAACAGGTGGACGGAAGATCAACAGATCTTTCCGTTCCCGCTCACCCGAGCCAAAGTCCCAGTTGCACGCCGCAACAAGCACAACACAGGTGGGTTAGTTAACTCCAAATGTCATGCATCTTCCCACGTAATATGATATAAAAACCGATTATATTTATGGTTGCTAGGGTTGAATTTTTTTCGAGTTCTGTTTGATCTTTTAACCTTGACACTTGCTCCTACGGGGGCGAGCGACGAGGGCAGGATCAAACATGTCGCGCGTCGGTCTAGTAAGTGAAAAAGTGGCGTGATCGGTTAGTTCTTTTTGATCCTTTGACCTTGACGCTTGCTGCTGGGCAGTGCGTCAAGAAAGCCAAGTTTTTTTTTTTCCTTTTCGGGTCGCGCGCCTATTTTTTTCTGAGTGCTTTTATATAGCCAAGCAAACGAGTGAGGCTGAGAGTGGATTGTGGCTGCACAGTGAAGGATAAAGGATCAATTGGTGAGCTCGTTTCATGCTACTATTTCTAATCTATAAAATATGTATGACTGCACATTCAATCGTTACAATTGTGGGACGTAAATATGAATTTTCAACAAACTATGAATTGTTCGTCACTGTGAGTGTCGACACAAAGTCTGATTCATGAATTATTTATGTTTCACATTTTTTTCATTTTCAGAACACCCCTTTTTACCTTTATTTTTGTAATTAAAAAAAAACTTTGAATGGTTCGACACTACAAGTGTAGACTTGCGAAAAGTTCACTTTATTCAACAAACTTTGGATGGTTCGCCACTGTACGTGTCGGCATAAGAATAAGAGTGTTCAATGATGTTCCAACCAATCAAGTTTTTTGTTTCTTTTCAAATAAGCAAAATATAATAACACATGCTTTCGTCCTGACAGCTGTAGGAATGTTACATTTAGGTATTTGTTCAACAAACTTTGAATGGTTCGTCACCTCAAGTGTCGGCATAATTTTCCACTACATAGAAATTGTTCATATCAAATGAAAATATTATATTTACAAATAAGCATGTAAATATCTCACAAATCATTATTTATCATGGTCTAATCGCTTATCAAAGTGAATCTTGTGACCCAACGATCCTTCCCATTAACAAACATCCCTCCCAGTAACCTTTGTGGAGATGCAGAGGCAAAGTCCAAATAGCAAAGGTTACACACTAACATTCCTTCCCCCAATCCCACCTTACTGCAAGGACGTGGCCGGCGCCGTTATTGACCCTGTATAAATAGAGGCACTGAATTATGCACATTGAAGAAGATTATGGCCAATCCCAGCCAAACTTCTAGTTGATTCTTTGTGCATTTTCACTGACTTCGGTCAATCACGGAATAGCAACCATTGATATGTGTAGTCAGTCTAAGCTAAGCTAAGCTAGGGTTGATTTTTTTTCTAAACACGAAAATATGCGTTGAAAACAATCCTAAACTTTCAAATCACAATAACTTTCTTTTCACCTCATAAAACATTTTCAAATTGACGCAGAGGATACCAGGAAACCATATCTTTCGAATGGTGGGTACAGATTTGGTGATCATTTTTCGTTAATAATGGTTTCAGGCACACCGTGACCCTTGCGAAGCCTAATCACTTGAGAGAAGAGCCACCCTTATTGCGCGCTCGCAAATTGGAGATAAATTTAAACAAAAGCAAATGGAATGGGATGACACAGAGTGAGAGGCTTTTATTACCAATTTCATCTCGATTGGAAGCACTTGTGAAGTGGCGGATATCGTTGCCAAAGCCACAACCCTCCTCCGGATGATTTATTCACTTGGCATTCGGGGCTCGGAGTCATTTCGCATGAAATTGGTTTTTAAACACATTTCATTCCTTTTTCGCTTTCTTTTTTTTCGGAAGTGGTTTTCACAGGACCTGCCACTATGCCCTTTTTCGTGGTTGGCAATCGGCTCGGAGTCCCTTTTTTTTCTCTCGGCCAATCCTGTTGGGGCTATTATTTTCAATTTAAAAGGCCATGTTGGCACTTGTTCCAATTGCGTTGCCCAGATGTGAATGGCGTGTTTTGTTCTAGTGAGAATATCTCAAGTATTTTATGCTACCGTTCGTGCATAAAAGTAAAAAAGTTTCTGCATTTCAAAACGAAATTAGCACAATTCCCCCCTTCAATTATGGTTTTGTTCATCAGAGAGTAAGTTTTGTTCCTGTGAAAAGCATAATAACGAGGAAGGAGTTCTTTTTTCTCTGGCGATACCTAATGAAGCGAAGTATTTTTCTCAGCTTAGTGTTTTTTAAGCATTTTCACAGTTATTAAGTGAGAGCTCCCTTTAGCAATTCATCTTTTTTGTATTTTTATACTCCAAGCCCATGGAAGTCAGAAGATTGTTTGCGTTTCTCCTGGAATTACTCTGAGAGTTAATTCTGCAATTCCATCTGAAACTACTCTAGGATTTTTTTTTCCGGAAGCTGCTTTAAAAATTTCCCGGAAATGATGCTGGGAGCTCCTCTGGAAGTTTGATCGAATGTTGCTATCGGAGTTCCTCCGGAAGTTCCTCTGGGAGTTCTGCAATAAGTTCTTTTAGAATGCCTATCAGAAGAAATTCCTTCGAAAGATACCTAAGGAGTTTATCCAGAAGTTTCTACAGGAGTTCATCTGGTTTCTCCCAAAGTTTCTGTAGAGGTTCAACCGGAAGATCTTGCAGGAGTTCCTCCGGTACTTCCTCTAGAAGTTTCCGTATTAGTACCTATGAAAATTTCCGTAGGGGCTACTCCAAAAAGAGTTACTCAAGTTCCTGTAGGAGCACAACTGGAAATTACTGTTGAAGTACCTCCGCAGGTACGTGCAAAAGTTCCTTTGGATCGTCCAGAAGGAGTTCCTCTGGAAGTTCCTGTAGGAGTTCCTCCGTAAGCTCGTTGGAGTTCCTCCAAACTTCCCGTAGGACTCCAACCGAACATTTTTGTAAAAAAATTTCTTGAAGTTTCTGTAGGACGTCGTTCAGAAGTTCCTATAGGAGTTGCACTGGAAGTTCCTGTAGGAGAACCTCCGTAAGTTCGTAGGAGTTCCTCCGAAAGTTTGTAGGAGTTCCACCAAATTTCCTGTAGGAGTTCCTCCTACCTTCCTGTAGGAGTTCCTCATACCTTCCTGTAGGAGTTCCACCAGTTCTGTTAGAATTGTTCTTGAAGTTTCTGTAGGACATCGTCCAGAAGTTCCTACACACTTAAACGGTTTCGCCGAGAACCCAACAGCTGATATCTCGGTAATAATTTGACGATTCTCGGTAAAACTTTTACCAAGATCTCTCGGCGAAAAATTCGGATTGCCGAAATCTCGGTAAAATAAGTACCGAGATTCGGCATTAAAAACTATCGAATTCTCAGCTGTTGGGGTCTCGGCGAAAAATTTTACTGAGGTCGGTAAAATAATTTAAGTGTGTATAGGAGTATCTCTGAAAGTTCCTGGAGGAGTTCCTCCGGAAGTTCGTAGGAGTTCCTCCAAATTTCCTGTAGGAGTTCTTCCAACCTTCCTGTAGGAGTTCCACCAGTTCTGTTAGAATTGTTCTTGAAGTTTCTGTAAGACATCGTTCAGAAGTTCCTATAGGAGGTCCTCTGGAAAATCCTGTAGGAGTTCCTCCGTAAGTTCGTAAGAGTTCCTCCAAACTTCCTGTAGGAGTTCCTCCAAACTTCCTGTAGGAGTTCCACTGTAAATTTCTGTAAGAATTTTTCTTGAAGCTTCGTCCAGAAGATCCAATAGGAGTACCTCTGAAAGTTCCTGGAGGAGTTCCTCCGAAAGTTCGTAGGAGTTCCTTCAAATTTCCTGTAGGAGTTCCTCCAACCTTCCTGTAGGAGTTCCACCAGTTCTGTTAGAATTGTTCTTGAAGTTTCTGTAGGACATCGTCCAGAAGTTCCTACACACTTAAACGGTTTCGCTGAGAACCCAACAGCTGATATCTCGGTAATAATTTGACGATTCTTGGTAAAACTTTTACCAAGATCTCTCGGCGAAAAATTTGGATTGCCGAAATCTCGGTAAAATAAGTACCGAGATTCAGCATTAAAAACTACCGAATTCTCAGCTGTTGGGGTCTCGGCGAAAAATTTTACTGAGGTCGGTGAAATAATTTAAGTGTGTATAGGAGTATCTCTGAAAGTTCCTGGAGGAGTTCCTCCGAAAGTTCGTAGGAGTTCCTCCAAATTTCCTGTAGGAGTTCTTCCAACCTTCCTGTAGGAGTTCCACCAGTTCTGTTAGAATTGTTCTTGAAGTTTCTGTAAGACATCGTTCAGAAGTTCCTATAGGAGGTCCTCTGGAAAATCCTGTAGGAGTTCCTCCGTAAGTTCGTAAGAGTTCCTCCAAACTTCCTGTAGGAGTTCCTTCAAACTTCCTGTAGGAGTTCCTCCAAACTTCCTGTAGGAGTTCCTCCGAAAATTTCTGTAAGAATTTTTCATGAAGTTTCTGTAGGACATCGTGCAGAAGTTCCTATAGGAGTATCTCTGAAAGTTCCTGGAGGAGTTCGTCCAAAAGTTCGTAGGAGTTCCTCCGAATTTCCTGTAGGAGTTCCTTCAAACTTCCTGTAGGAGTTCCACCAAAAATTACTGTAAGAATTTTTCATGAAGTTTCTGTAGGACATCGTCCAGAAGTTCCTATAGGAGTTCCTCTGGAAGTTCGTAGGAGTTCCTCCATAAGTTCATAAGAGTTCCTCCGAATTTCCTGTAGGAGCTCCTCCAAACTTCCTGTAGGAGTTCCACCGAAAATGTCTGTAAATTTTTTTCTTGAAGGTTCTGTAGGACATCGTCCAGAAGTTCCTATAGGAGTATCTCCGGAAGTTCGTAGGCGTTCCTCCAAATTTCATGTAGGAGTTCCTCCAAACTTCCTGTAGGAGTTCCACCGAAATTTTTCTATAAGATTTTTCTTGAAGTTTCTGTAGGACATTGTCCAGAAGTTCCTATAGTAGTATCTTTAGAAGTTCCTGGAGGAGTTCCTCCGAAAGTTCGTAGCAGTTCCTCCGAATTTCCTGTAGGAGTTCCTCCAAACTTCCTGTAGGAGTTCCACCGTAAATTTCTGTAAGAATTTTTCTTGAAGCTTCGTCCAGAAGTTCCTATAGGAGTACCTCTGAAAGTTCCTGGAGGAGTTCCTCCGAAAGTTCATAGGAGTTCCTTCAAATTTCCTGTAGGAGTTCCTCCAACCTACCTGTAGGAGTTCCACCAGTTCTGTTAGAATTGTTCTTGAAGTTTCTGTAGGACATCGTTCAGAAGTTCCTATAGGAGGTCCTCTGGAAAATCCTGTAGGAGTTCCTCCGTAAGTTCGTAAGAGTTCCTCCAAACTTCCTGTAGGAGTTCCTCCAACCTTCCTGTAGGAGTTCCACTGTAAATTTCTGTAAGAATTTTTCTTGAAGCTTCGTCCAGAAGTTCCAATAGGAGTACCTCTGAAAGTTCCTGGAGGAGTTCCTCCGAAAGTTCGTAGGAGTTCCTTCAAATTTCCTGTAGGAGTTCCTCCAACCTTCCTGTAGGAGTTCCACCAGTTCTGTTAGAATTGTTCTTGAAGTTTCTGTAGGACATCGTTCAGAAGTTCCTATAGGAGGTCCTCTGGAAAATCCTGTAGGAGTTCCTCCGTAAGTTCGTAAGAGTTCCTCCAAACTTCCTGTAGGAGTTCCTTCAAACTTCCTGTAGGAGTTCCTCCAAACTTCCTGTAGGAGTTCCACCGAAAATTTCTGTAAGAATTTTTCATGAAGTTTCTGTAGGACATCGTCCAGAAGTTCCTATAGGAGTATCTCTGAAAGTTCCTGGAGGAGTTCGTCCAAAAGTTCGTAGGAGTTCCTCCGAATTTCCTGTAGGAGTTCCTTCAAACTTCCTGTAGGAGTTCCACCAAAAATTACTGTAAGAATTTTTCATGAAGTTTCTGTAGGACATCGTCCAGAAGTTCCTATAGGTGTTCCTCTGGAAGTTCGTAGGAGTTCCTCCATAAGTTCATAAGAGTTCCTCCGAATTTCCTGTAGGAGCTCCTCCAAACTTCCTGTAGAAGTTCCACCGAAAATGTCTGTAAATTTTTTTCTTGAAGGTTCTGTAGGACATCGTCCAGAAGTTCCTATAGGAGTATCTCCGGAAGTTCGTAGGCGTTCCTCCAAATTTCATGTAGGAGTTCCTCCAAACTTCCTGTAGGAGTTCCACCGAAATTTTTCTATAAGATTTTTCTTGAAGTTTCTGTAGGACATTGTCCAGAAGTTCCTATAGGAGTATCTTTAGAAGTTCCTGGAGGAGTTCCTCCGAAAGTTCGTAGCAGTTCCTCCGAATTTCCTGTAGGAGTTCCTCCAAACTTCCTGTAGGAGTTCCACCGTAAATTTCTGTAAGAATTTTTCTTGAAGCTTCGTCCAGAAGTTCCTATAGGAGTACCTCTGAAAGTTCCTGGAGGAGTTCCTCCGAAAGTTCATAGGAGTTCCTTCAAATTTCCTGTAGGAGTTCCTCCAACCTTCCTGTAGGAGTTCCACCAGTTCTGTTAGAATTGTTCTTGAAGTTTCTGTAGGACATCGTTCAGAAGTTCCTATAGGAGGTCCTCTGGAAAATCCTGTAGGAGTTCCTCCGTAAGTTCGTAAGAGTTCCTCCAAACTTCCTGTAGGAGTTCCTCCAAACTTCCTGTAGGAGTTCCACTGTAAATTTCTGTAAGAATTTTTCTTGAAGCTTCGTCCAGAAGTTCCAATAGGAGTACCTCTGAAAGTTCCTGGAGGAGTTCCTCCGAAAGTTCGTAGGAGTTCCTTCAAATTTCCTGTAGGAGTTCCTCCAACCTTCCTGTAGGAGTTCCACCAGTTCTGTTAGAATTGTTCTTGAAGTTTCTGTAGGACATCGTTCAGAAGTTCCTATAGGAGGTCCTCTGGAAAATCCTGTAGGAGTTCCTCCGTAAGTTCGTAAGAGTTCCTCCAAACTTCCTGTAGGAGTTCCTCCAAACTTCCTGTAGGAGTTCCTCCAAACTTCCTGTAGGAGTTCCACCGAAAATTTCTGTAAGAATTTTTCATGAAGTTTCTGTAGGACATCGTCCAGAAGTTCCTATAGGAGTATCTCTGAAAGTTCCTGGAGGAGTTCGTCCAAAAGTTCGTAGGAGTTCCTCCGAATTTCCTGTAGGAGTTCCTTCAAACTTCCTGTAGGAGTTCCACCAAAAATTACTGTAAGAATTTTTCATGAAGTTTCTGTAGGACATCGTCCAGAAGTTCCTATAGGAGTTCCTCTGGAAGTTCGTAGGAGTTCCTCCATAAGTTCATAAGAGTTCCTCCGAATTTCCTGTAGGAGCTCCTCCAAACTTCCTGTAGGAGTTCCACCGAAAATGTCTGTAAATTTTTTTCTTGAAGGTTCTGTAGGACATCGTCCAGAAGTTCCTATAGGAGTATCTCCGGAAGTTCGTAGGCGTTCCTCCAAATTTCATGTAGGAGTTCCTCCAAACTTCCTGTAGGAGTTCCACCGAAATTTTTCTATAAGATTTTTCTTGAAGTTTCTGTAGGACATTGTCCAGAAGTTCCTATAGTAGTATCTTTAGAAGTTCCTGGAGGAGTTCCTCCGAAAGTTCGTAGCAGTTCCTCCGAATTTCCTGTAGGAGTTCCTCCAAACTTCCTGTAGGAGTTCCACCGTAAATTTCTGTAAGAATTTTTCTTGAAGCTTCGTCCAGAAGTTCCTATAGGAGTACCTCTGAAAGTTCCTGGAGGAGTTCCTCCGAAAGTTCATAGGAGTTCCTTCAAATTTCCTGTAGGAGTTCCTCCAACCTACCTGTAGGAGTTCCACCAGTTCTGTTAGAATTGTTCTTGAAGTTTCTGTAGGACATCGTTCAGAAGTTCCTATAGGAGGTCCTCTGGAAAATCCTGTAGGAGTTCCTCCGTAAGTTCGTAAGAGTTCCTCCAAACTTCCTGTAGGAGTTCCTCCAACCTTCCTGTAGGAGTTCCACTGTAAATTTCTGTAAGAATTTTTCTTGAAGCTTCGTCCAGAAGTTCCAATAGGAGTACCTCTGAAAGTTCCTGGAGGAGTTCCTCCGAAAGTTCGTAGGAGTTCCTTCAAATTTCCTGTAGGAGTTCCTCCAACCTTCCTGTAGGAGTTCCACCAGTTCTGTTAGAATTGTTCTTGAAGTTTCTGTAGGACATCGTTCAGAAGTTCCTATAGGAGGTCCTCTGGAAAATCCTGTAGGAGTTCCTCCGTAAGTTCGTAAGAGTTCCTCCAAACTTCCTGTAGGAGTTCCTTCAAACTTCCTGTAGGAGTTCCTCCAAACTTCCTGTAGGAGTTCCACCGAAAATTTCTGTAAGAATTTTTCATGAAGTTTCTGTAGGACATCGTCCAGAAGTTCCTATAGGAGTATCTCTGAAAGTTCCTGGAGGAGTTCGTCCAAAAGTTCGTAGGAGTTCCTCCGAATTTCCTGTAGGAGTTCCTTCAAACTTCCTGTAGGAGTTCCACCAAAAATTACTGTAAGAATTTTTCATGAAGTTTCTGTAGGACATCGTCCAGAAGTTCCTATAGGTGTTCCTCTGGAAGTTCGTAGGAGTTCCTCCATAAGTTCATAAGAGTTCCTCCGAATTTCCTGTAGGAGCTCCTCCAAACTTCCTGTAGAAGTTCCACCGAAAATGTCTGTAAATTTTTTTCTTGAAGGTTCTGTAGGACATCGTCCAGAAGTTCCTATAGGAGTATCTCCGGAAGTTCGTAGGCGTTCCTCCAAATTTCATGTAGGAGTTCCTCCAAACTTCCTGTAGGAGTTCCACCGAAATTTTTCTATAAGATTTTTCTTGAAGTTTCTGTAGGACATTGTCCAGAAGTTCCTATAGGAGTATCTTTAGAAGTTCCTGGAGGAGTTCCTCCGAAAGTTCGTAGCAGTTCCTCCGAATTTCCTGTAGGAGTTCCTCCAAACTTCCTGTAGGAGTTCCACCGTAAATTTCTGTAAGAATTTTTCTTGAAGCTTCGTCCAGAAGTTCCTATAGGAGTACCTCTGAAAGTTCCTGGAGGAGTTCCTCCGAAAGTTCATAGGAGTTCCTTCAAATTTCCTGTAGGAGTTCCTCCAACCTTCCTGTAGGAGTTCCACCAGTTCTGTTAGAATTGTTCTTGAAGTTTCTGTAGGACATCGTTCAGAAGTTCCTATAGGAGGTCCTCTGGAAAATCCTGTAGGAGTTCCTCCGTAAGTTCGTAAGAGTTCCTCCAAACTTCCTGTAGGAGTTCCTCCAAACTTCCTGTAGGAGTTCCTCCAAACTTCCTGTAGGAGTTCCACCGAAAATTTCTGTAAGAATTTTTCATGAAGTTTCTGTAGGACATCGTCCAGAAGTTCCTATAGGAGTATCTCTGAAAGTTCCTGGAGGAGTTCGTCCAAAAGTTCGTAGGAGTTCCTCCGAATTTCCTGTAGGAGTTCCTTCAAACTTCCTGTAGGAGTTCCACCAAAAATTACTGTAAGAATTTTTCATGAAGTTTCTGTAGGACATCGTCCAGAAGTTCCTATAGGAGTTCCTCTGGAAGTTCGTAGGAGTTCCTCCATAAGTTCATAAGAGTTCCTCCGAATTTCCTGTAGGAGCTCCTCCAAACTTCCTGTAGGAGTTCCACCGAAAATGTCTGTAAATTTTTTTCTTGAAGGTTCTGTAGGACATCGTCCAGAAGTTCCTATAGGAGTATCTCCGGAAGTTCGTAGGCGTTCCTCCAAATTTCATGTAGGAGTTCCTCCAAACTTCCTGTAGGAGTTCCACCGAAATTTTTCTATAAGATTTTTCTTGAAGTTTCTGTAGGACATCGTTCAGAAGTTCCTATAGGAGTATCTTTAGAAGTTCCTGGAGGAGTTCCTCTGAAAGTTCGTAGGAGCTCCTCCGAATTTCCTGTAGGAGTTCCTCCAAACTTCCTGTAGGAGTTCCACCGTAAATTTCTGTAGAATTTTTCTTGAAGCTTCGTCCAGAAGTTCCTATAGGAGTACCTCTGAAAGTTCCTGGAGGAGGTCCTCCGAAAGTTCGTAGGAGTTCCTTGAAATTTCATGTAGGAGTTCCTCCAACCTTCCTGTAGGAGTTCCACCAGTTCTGTTAGAATTGTCTGGTGTAAAACTTCTAACCGGCAATGTTGATTTCGCAACATTGTATTTTGTAAAAACAAGCAACTGCTGAACTGCTATATTTTAATTCGCCGGTATAAACATCCGCTGCGAAATTAAAACATACGCAAGCATTTTCTTAATCAGGTCACCCAAGTGGTTGACCACCCGTGTGTTGCATTCTCTATGGGTCTCGATGGAAACGAACTCAACAATAAAATCATTCGATAACCAAAAGTCTTGGAGTGCGCTTCAATCAATGAAGAAGTCCCTGCAGTCACAAAACAAGTTTATTACAATTGTTCTTGAAGTTTCTGTAGGACATCGTTCAGAAGTTCCTATAGGAGGCCCTCTGGAAAATCCTGTAGGAGTTCCTCCGTAAGTTCGTAAGAGTTCCTCCAAACTTCCTGTAGGAGTTCCTCCAAACTTCCTGTAGGAGTTCCACCGACAATTTCTGTAAGATTTTTCTTGAAGTTTCTGTAGGACATCGTCCAGCAGTTCCTATAGGAGTTCCTCTGGAAGTTCGTAGGAGTTCCTCCATAAGTTCATAAGAGTTCCTCCGAATTTCCTGTAGGAGCTCCTCCAAACTTCCTGTAGGAATTCCACCGAACATTTCTGTAAGAATTTCCTAATTAATTTCTTCTGGAAAGTTTTCTAAAAGTTTTTCCAGAAGTTCCTCTCAAAATTGTTTGAGCAATTCCACTGCAGGATCCTCCAGAAGCTCTTTTATAAGTTCATTCGTATACTTCTTTGGGAATTTCTCCAGAAGTTTCCCTAGGATATTCTATGGAAGCTCTTCTAGGAAACGCTCCAGAAGTTACTTTAGAAGTTCCACTACGAATTCCTTTGGAAGTTTCTCTATGAGTTGCTCTGGAAGTTTGCCAAGGAATACCAGAAGTATCCCAAATTTAGGAGGTTCTTCGGAAACTTGTTCACGATTTCTTCTGAAAGTTCCTTTACAATTTCCTTCGCAAGTTTCCATCAGACTTGCGCTTCAAGTTTCCCTAGGATTTTCTCCAGAAATTCCTCTAGGAGCTCCTTCAGAAGTTACCCTAAAAGTTTTTCCTCAATTTTCGCTATGAATTCGGAAGTTTGCTAAGGAGTTTTCCGAATTGTTTACCAATTCTGGTGTTCCTCCGGAACGTTCTTAAGGATTTCTTTACGAAGTTTTGCAGGAGTTCCTCCGAAAGCTACTTCAAGAGTTGCTCTGCAAGTTATCTTAAGAATCCCTATGGAAATTACGTTAGTTCCGCAACGAATACTCCCAAATTCAGTTAAGAATTCCTCCAGGGTGTCCGTTTTTCGTTTCTGAAACAAAAACCTTCGGAAATCCTGAATAAACTTTGGGATTCTTTCAGATTCTTTGCCCAAAAATGGTTTACTGAGAAAATTAAGGAATTCCCAGGGAAGTTCCTGGAGAAATTTGTGGAAAACTAATGTGGAAAATTAATGTAGTAACTCTATATTTTAGAAAAATTCACTAAGGATTTACTACAGAAAATTCTGCGAGAGAATTCCTGATGTGATTTTGGATAAAAAAAAACTAGGTAATTTCTCGAGTAATATTTGGAATAATTAGGGCCTTCGTGAGCCGAGTTGTAATAGTTCGCGGCTACAAAGCAAAGCCATGCTAAAAGTGAGTATTGTACAGAATTGCTTGGAATACTGTTTTACGTTCCGAGAAAATATGAAGAGAGCAAAACTCACCAGGGATTGCTGATATCTGCGATACCGCATGGTATTTGCACTGCGAGTGGATTTCGATAATCTTGATGAGCCTTGCAAGATGACCACTATAGTTGGACAGTGAATGCAATGCACAATACATTGTGCAAACTGAAATAACCTTAAACGTTAATTCTGTTTACTCCCCACGATGAAATCCCCCTTTCCCTTTAATCTTCAGCCAATGTCATTCCCTGCTTTCGAAGCGGGGAACCCTTCCAAACCCACGATAGTATGGAGCAAGACACTTGTTTATCCTGGGGTCAAAGCATTTAATTAAACCGGTTTCCCCACAGTCGTTTATCCCGTTTTCATCAATCGTTCAAAAGAAAGCAGGGGCAAAAATCCAATCGTTCCCCAACGAGCCAACTATACATTGCAGTTCCAATGCAGTGACGGACAAACTATCAAAATCACCTCAAGAAAAAATATCACAGTCTTTAGAGATTTTTCCAAGAATTACTCCCAGAACACCTCTAGAAGATTCTCCAGAATTTCTTTCAAACATTTTTCAAATTTCTTCAAAAATTCCTAACCGAAAATAATTGACAATTCTAGTAAAGATTTATCATTGAATTGTTCCTCAGTTTGAACCACTTAACTGCACGTTTTAACCAAAAAATCTCCAAGGAAAGTTGGTCATGAAGTTCTCTAGGATTTCTTCTAATAATTTCTCAAGGAAATCAATACTACTTTTCGACAAATATGTTAAAAAATATCCAGCAAGACTTGAGCGTTGACATAACCCTGTGATAATTTTTCACACATGGGGATTTTTTTTTATTTCCGTACAAAGTGGGCCGAAGGGTCTCAGATTTTCATGAAACTTTTTCCACAGGCAGGGCTCATCAATATATGAATAAAAAAAATTGAGAAAAATTCAGGGTCCCTTATTTTCCCGGAAAACTCAGTTGAAATTTTAAGTTTTCCTCTGACAATACTTACTTTGAAAAATCATAATTGAAGAACGAAGCAACGTAGAAACAATGTTTTTTTTTTTTTTAAATTAAAGCAAATTTTCTCAGAAATAAAAAAAAATATTAACTGGAAAAAGTTTTCCACAAAATTTTTCATCGTTGAGAAAATTCGTAAAGAAAAGCCGGAAAAACTATGCTCCAACTCGTGGAAAATTTTCAAAAATATATTATTGAGAAAATAATTTCATAAGCTTTAATCGCTGAAATTTTTGAAATGGTATTTTTTTTTTCGTTTTTGAGTTATGGCCAATTTGTAAAAATATGTGCAAATGTGCCATTTTTAGCCTTTTCTTTGAAAAATCATAACTCAAGAAAGAAGCATCGTAGAAACAAAGTTTTTTTATGAAAATGAAAGCAAATTTTCTCAGGAATAAAAAAAAATATTGACTGGAAACACTTTTCCACAAAATTATCCACCGTTGAGAAAATTCGTAAAGAAAAGCCGGTATCAGGTATCAGAAGGCCGGCTCCAGAGGCACGTTCCCCGCCATTTGGGAGATTTGTGCCATCGCCATATTTGAGCCTATTCCATCATCTACCCAATGGGAGAGGAAAGGGAAGGGAAAGATTGGAGGAAATAGGAGTGGGGTCCCTTGAAGAGGGAAAATCGCATAAACGAATTAAGAGCATGTTGCTCCATACCACAATGGGTTCGAACAGCGCCAATGGACCAATGGACGGAGAAAATCCATGGAATTTGGTCACAACCAATTCCCAGTTTGTGGAGTATAACAAATGCAAAGTCTGCGAATTTAAATTCTTATGTTCATATAGAGATGTAGGCCATTTCCTATAATAAGTAATACAAGATTTGAACTACTTAAGCATTCCATCGGACTGGAGCTTCTCAAATTGATATCTGAGCTGCTCCAGATGATGTGATGAATATCAGCATCACTGCCCACAATCAGCAGAAGGCCTTTTCATAGGCAGTGAACGACAACTCGTTCGAAATCATCCATTGGGGATGGTTCATCATGTGGTAAATACACCACAAAACGAAAGACGTACTTCCTGTTGAGGTCACATACAGAAATATCAATTGTGACAGCACAAACATCTCTGGTTGTTAACACAGAAATGAGTGTAGCGACGTCAGTGTTATTTACGAGCACGCATGCACGAGGCATGGCACGCGAGTATGCCATTTCATGTTTCTGAAAGTATCAAAAACTGGGTCCACTAGGTTACCTAGATAAATGTTCACAAAAGTAAAGTTTTTGAACTAGCGCCATTTTAGCTGTTCAATTTACATGAGTCTACAAAGATTAATCGTTGCTGACATTTTATGCTGGAGATTGATCTAACTAAGCTATCCTAGCCGTAGCCACTACCCAAACTAGGCAGGATTAAGCTTTTCGCAATCTCAGAACGAAAAAGATCAGCAGCGAACAAAAACTAGATTGGTATCTCTTAAAAGTCGCCAAAGGCGAAAAGCACAGAATACACTGCGTAAAACGCATAATGCGAAACCATAGAGGTGAAAATTCAAACTAAATTACAATGTATTAATAATCCCACCCTTATTTAGCCTCAGGCTTGAGACTGAAGAAGGGCAGCCGATTATCTCGGAGAAACACAAAGTCACCTGCACCATTGCTCCGGGTAGCACAGGAAGGGCATAATACTGTAGAGGGCGCCCTGGAACTTCACAGGCTCCGTTTGCGGGTAGGTTTTATTTAGACCCCCCTAACCATTCATTCGAACGGCTTTTCATTACGAATTTTCTCAACGATGGAAAATTTTGTGGAAAACTTTTAACAGTTAACATTTTTTTTTTTCCTTAGAAAATTTGCTTTCATTTTCATAAAAAAAAAACTTTGTTTCTACGATGCTTCTTTCTTGAGCTATGATTTTTCAAAGAAAAGCCTCAAAATGGCACATTTACACATTGGGGACGGACCTGGTGTAGTGGTTAGAACACTCGCCTCTCACGCCGAGGACCTGGGATCGAATCCCATCCCCGACATAGTCACTTATGACGTAAAAAGTTATAGTGACGACTTCCTTCGGAAGGGAAGTAAAGCCGTTGGTCCCGAGATGAACTAGCCCAAGGCTAAAAATCTCGTTAATAAAGTCAAACCAACCAACCAACCAACATTTACACATTTTTTACAAAATTGGCCATAACTCAAAAACGAAAAATGTAATTTCCTTCTCAAAAAAATATTTTTGAAAGTTTTCTCCTAATTGGAACATAGTTTTTCCGGCTTTTCTTTACAAATTTTCTCAACGGTGAAAAAATTTGTGGAAAACTTTTTCCAGTTATTTTTTTTTTGCTTTCATTTTCATATAAAAAAAACTTTGTTTCTATGATGCTTCGTTCTTGAGTTATGATTTTTCAAAGTAAGTAGTGTCAGGGGAAAACAAAAAAATTCCAACTGAGTTTTCCGGGAAAATAGGCGACCCTGTATTTTTCTCAATTTTTTTTATTCATATATTGATGAGCCCTGCCTGTGGAAAAAGTTTCATGAAAATCTGAGACCTTTCGGCCCAAACCCGTACGGAAATAAAAAAATCCCCAAATGCGCATTGAATAAACCTTTGACAAAACGATTTTGAGAAAAAAAACATCAGTAGGTATTTGAGTTGTTAAGGGGGCAGGATCCGTCATTGATTTAAGAGTATTCAAAAGCAGTTTTTTCGTTTAGAATCAAAAAACTTTACATTAAAATGTGTTCACTGTTTTCTACTTTCTCAACGAAGCTCAGTGAACATATTTTCATCGGATAATTTTAAGTTTTGAACAGTAAAACTGCTTTTGTAGTTTCGGTAATGACGATGATTACAATGACGGATTCTTAAACGTCAATAAAAACAAGAGTTACATTTTAAAAGTATTTGAAATTTAAAAAATCTACAGCTCAGTAACAATTCTCTTTTGCAAAACAAAAAAATGGTAAGAGATTCCTGACATTTATTCATTGATCGAGAAAAAAAACTATCCTTCTTCTCAATGGCTTCGCGAACCTTCTGAAATGTGGTTACGGACCTCTAGGGGTCCGAGAATCACCGGTTGGAAAACCCTGCATTTGACCATTCGCACTGGAATGCCAGAAATCAGTATCCACACTACAGAATCTTCACCGGAATTCCAGGATTCATACTAGAATCCCAAAATCTATATTGGGAATCCAAGATCCACACTGTAATCCAAGGATCTTCACTGGAAATTCAAAAGCCGCACTGGTATTTAGGATTCACATCAAAAATTCTAGGATCCATACCGAAATCCCAGGATTCGTTTTGGAAACCAAAGACCCAAATTTCAATCCAAAGAAAATTAAAAACCACACTTAAATCGTGAGATCCACAGTGGTATAATAAGATTCACGCTGGAATCTTAAGGTTCTTACTGGAATCTCAAGATCTACACTGTACTCTCTGCTTTCTCACTGTAATTTAGGAATCCAAGGATCCACATAGACACACTACGAACTACAAAACAGTCCCAGGATCCACACTGCATTGCAACAAACCACATTGGGATCCCAATATCCACATTAGAAGCCTAGGATCACCAATGCAGTAAGACAACATACACTAGAATCGATCCTGGTAATTCTAGGATCCAGAGTGAAACACCTGAATCCACATAGAAATCTCAGGATCCACACTGAATTCCCAGCATTCAAACTAGATTTCCCAGGATCCACACTGAAGTTCCAAGAACCCCAATGGAATCCAAGGATCCACACTAGAATCCCAGAATCCACACTAGAATCCCAAGATCCGCACGGAAATATCAGAATTCACACTGGAAACCCCGGATCCAGGAAAAAATTGCAAATATGTGCAGCTAAATTCTTCACGATCCTTTAGTTTCCATCTTTGAATAACCTTGGAAATGAATTTTAGTCTGGGACAACTGGGGACAAAAAAGTAAGGGATGTGTAAAGTTTTGGTAAAAAGTGATTGTACCCCGTTTGGCATAAGGTCGTTTGGCATAAAGTCGTTTGGCATGAAGTCGTTTGGCATAATGGTCGTTTGGCATAATGGCCGTTTGGCATAATGGTCATTTGGCATAATGGTTGTTTGGCATAATGATTGACTTAGAATGAAAATCGGCATTTTTTAAGCTTTTACAGAGATCAACACCATTGAGCCCATAGCAAACAAATTTGGTAGGTTTTCAATAAGCATGGTGTTCGTTCAGAGATTTTCCAAGCTATGAATGTCAAAAATTGTTGTGACATTAGAGAGCATAACTAAATAAAACGCGTGATGGGTCTGGTGGAAGATCTTTTCGGAATGATAATTTTTTAACATCTCAGAACAAAGAGTATCTTTGAGCTTGTTGCGATATACATATTTGAAAATATAAAATTGGCAAAGAAAGTTCGCAGTAGAATCTTTCGCTGCAAATCAAGCTCTGTCCCAATTCGGACGTAACACTTGATGAAAATTACTTGATAAAAGAAAGGAAAATTTACTTGCAGAATATTTAAAACTCTAATCCAAAGACCAGCATAATGCAAAAATAGCCTAAATACGAAAGCATGTAATTTTACGTTCAAAATGTTTGAGACTCTAGCGCAAAAAAATGTTTCCGCGGCATAACTCAAATGAACAACACATTTAAAAAAATGTGTGGAAAACCTTCTGAATGATTCAATAAAAATTTTAATTTTTGAAGTGTACGTCAAAAACACCATCACGGTGCTCCCCTGACCGCTATTATCAGAAAAAAATCTCCATCAAATCTGTGCTCACTAGTCGTTTTCTATAGCTGAGCTGCATGTCTGGGCAAAATTTCAAAAAAATCGTAGGGCCCGTTTTGAAGTTACGCCCTTTTGATTGTTTAAGTCCACAAATTCAAAGGAAATCTGAGATATTTCAACGGATTTTTATTGTCTGTGATTAACGGAAGAAATTAACCATCAAAATCTGATTCAAAGTAAGTGTTATTTGCAACCTCTGGGCGAAGTTTTGAATGAGAAAATCGTCAAAGTTTTGAGTTACGCCCTTTTTGAAGTGTAACTATTAAAATCGACAATTTCAATTAGATTTACTATGTAGGCATTCTAATACCGGTAAGCATGTTCAAACACATTGCACTTAAACGGCGTCAAAGTCTTTCACAAATGGCTGATTTTTCATAGGCTCAAGCGATACAAGGCATTACGGAGCCAATTTTATATTGTTATTATTAATCATAAAATATTGTTATAATCCAACTAACTGCCCTGGCTGTTCTGACTAACTTTGTACTGCTCCAGAACTTAAACCTCAATTGTTGAGTAATGCACTATTGGCCAAACTGTGAAACTGTAGACCACTATCAATACTTTTGTGATCATTTGTAGCATGCATTACAACATTTAGATTTTTCACAAATCTTTAAATACCCTTTTCGTCTTTTCGATCTCATAAACACGCAAGAGTCCTGGATCTTGGAATACAATAGTGAATTGTATAAATCAATCAACCTATTCTCAAGCCAACTCGTGAAGAGTTATCATCAATACTTGAAATACGATTAAGAAAAAAAAGAAATATTCGGTATCGTTTGGATTCATTGATTTCAAAATCATAACACTTGCAGAGCTTAATTTCACACGTCTTCCGTAAAAATCAATACTCAAATCGAACCTCTGTTGAATCGATTCCATCCCATAACCCCGAGTTTCATTTCCTCGAATGCCACTAACCCGAGAGTCATCACCATAAGCGCACCATAAGCGCACCACTATGCTGAATGCTATTGTCCCGAAATCATATTTACCTTGAATGACATTGCCCCGTGATAATGGAATTCGAAGTAAAGCCATTCTAGGAACTGGAACTCAAGGTTATACTTTTCAGGTTCATGATATTTGGGGTAATGGAATTAAGAGGGCTATAGTTGGTCGGTGTTCAGACAGACTGGACCAAGTGCTTTTTATGGTTTTAAGAAAACGTACCCAGGCATTCGAAATATCTAAATATTTGCATTGTTTGTTGTAAAAATAGAACTTATCTATTTGATAATACATCTGTTTGAAACAAGCATCGGAAAATTCAGAATTGATGAAGTTCTTAACGTATCTTTAGACTGCCAAACTATTATCTAGTCCGGTATGCCCGAACACCAATCAATTAAAAAAAAACTCCAAAAATGATTTAATAACTCTGTGGCCGTGTTGGTTACCTGCCAATCTATCTACCATAACAGAATTTGAATCCTACACAAATTGATGATTTATCTGTAAACCTTCATTTTTTTTCCATCGCAAATTGTGCCTGTGAAGTAAATGCTCACGCGCTGCTATTATTAGTGAAGTGAAGTGAAGACAAACGAAAATAAATCATACTTTACTAAACAAACCTTTCATAGGTGACAAAGACAAACATCTAAAATCAAGCTTTGTAAGTACTACGATTTTAAATTCCATTATATTTTAATAAATTCCATTATAATAACGAATATTCTATACTCTGCATATTTTTTTTCCATTTTGTATCGTTGCCTTCTACATCGTCAATTTCATACCTTGCTACTCAGAACCGGAAACTCAAGTCCGCAAGTATTCTTTGACGTCAAATTGCGCTTCCATATACAACATGAATTGCATGTTAAATAGTCTGAATCGGGAGTTCATTTCTTCACCAAACTATCAAGAATATTGTTGAATAAAAACTAGTTTGGTTACATGATAAAATTGGCTCCGTAATGCCTTGTATCGCTTGAGCCTATGAAAAATCAGCCATTTGTGAATGACTTTGACGCTATGTACGTGCAAAATGTCATTGAAAACATTTGAACATGATTACCGGTATTATAATGCCTAGTTAATCTATTTGAAATTGTCGATTTTAAAAGTCACACTTCAAAAAGGGCGTAACTCAAAACTGCGACGATTTTCTCATTCAAAACTTCGCCCAGAGGTTACAAATAACTAAAAACACTTACTCTGAACTAGATTTTGATGGTTTATTTCTTCTGTTAATCACAGACAATAAAAGTCCGTTGAAATATCTCAGATTTTCTTTGAATTTGTGGATTTATACAAACAAAAGGGCGTAACTTCAAATCGGGCCCTACGATTTTTTTGAAATTTTGCCCAGACATGCAGCTTAGCTATAAAAAACGACTAGTGAGCACAGATTTGATGGAGATTTTTTTCTGATAATAATGGTCAGGGAAGCACCGTGACCATCTATTAAGGGAAATGAGATCATATATTCGCAAGAAAAAAAAAAGTTGAATATTGGCAGATTCTAAAGTAATTATCATTCTTACAGCACGTCTAGCAAGAATTGATAACACAGCAAAATTTAAAAATTGATTTACATTTAACTTTACTTCATTATAAAAATTTAAAACAGTATAAATATAAAGAACAGCCTATTTTTAAAAGAAGGCAAAATTTATGATTGAACCAATAGAAGATTGGACGCTAAAAACAATCGCGGCATAATATAACGAAAAGACATCAAAAATTGCGTTCGGTTCCCCGAATGCCAGTTCCCCAAATGATCGGTTTCCCCTAAAAGTGGTGCAATTTAAATAGAAGCTATAAAAGTCTTTAGTGGCTGGATAGTGAACGAGAAAGAACGATAAGCAATCAAAAGAAGGAGGTATTCTGTCATTCTTGGCTATACACATGTTGGCAAAAATGCTGAGGACGGTAAAACTCGAAAGAACCGCTAATTAAATAAAGAAGGGTGCATATTAGATGGTTAGTTCGTTCACCACCTTGAAATGTATAAAGTTACTACAATTATGAGTGTCAAAAACTTTTCGGGGACGTGGGCTAATCGGGGAAACGGGATATTCAGGGAACTGGCATTAAGAGAAACGACATTCGGGGAAAAGTAACACAAACCATCGAAGTTACTGCAGTAATCGATTTCTCTTTTTGTCAATAACTAGAGTAGATCAATGTTATCGATTGCCGCTCTTCTGTCAGTTGGAAACAAAAAATATCTACAATATAGCTCCAAAGAACAGCCTATGTATAAAAGAAAGTGAAATTTATTTAAATTTTAAATCTACACTCTTTATACTTTTATTTATGGCTATATAGTGTTGAGAGAAAAAAACATAGAATGTTGGAAAGAAGGGTAAATTTTTGCTAAATATATCAAAATTTTCAGTTCAAGAAAACATTCTTACAGCAAAACTCAAAGGGAGCATTAATATTTGAAAGAAGGGTAATTTCTGGATAAATAATAAAAAACTATTGGCAATAACTTTCCTAATATGCCTTAGTTTATTCAAGAGCATATGATTGTTGAACAAAGTGTCATTTTGTTTCAATTGACTCCAAAACAAGCCTGATGCCATCAGAAAGATTCATTAGAATCGTAAAAACGAATGTCATCTTAAGAAATTCGTGATTTAAGACTCATTATGCCAAACGACTTTATGCCAAATGACCATTATGCCAAACGACTTTATGCCAAATGACCTACCACCGTAAAAAGTCGTATATATTTTTCCAGTGTTGTCCCCACATTTACCTGAACAAAAGTACAAATTTTGATTTCATTTAATTTTTCTAAGATAGCTTTTTATGTAAGCTTTCGAACAGTGTATAAAATGTGTATGAAATATTACGATTATGCAGTATATTCCATTCAACGTTTATCTTCAACGTTATTTGTACTGAATTCTTTGTTTTTCTTAAAAATTCTAACTTTGGCATACAGTATCAATGAAACTACAAAGGATCTTGCTCTAGTATTCCAGGTATATCTTAATATAGGTGTTTACTATGTATTGATGTACCAGAAGAACCGTTTATTGGCCACCTGATCGCCCATAGTGGGATCCACACTGCAAACAAAAAATTCCCACTTCATAAATCTTAATATCCACTCTTGAATTCCATGATTCATCTTGGAAACCAAAGACCTATGTTCCGATTCCAGGATCCACACTGAAATCACAAGATCTAAACTGAAATTCCAAGCTCTTTCACAATTTTGCCCAAGATACCATCTTTCCATTTTATCTAAAAAATAAACTGTATTCATAAAAGTACATTATCTTAAAAATACATCACTGGGCGTTATTAAGTTAAATTTTTTTAGCGAGATGATTTTATAATTTTGTCCGTCACTGTACCTACTGGGATCTGACCGAGGGGTGGGAGGCGCGGTGTCACCAATCGAACGTGTTGGTGAAGACAAACGGTTGCCATCACCGACGCGCCATTGCATTGAAAGTGCAGCTCAAATGGACGGACAGCACAACAAGTTAACCGGGATCGAAGTGTGCCTTTGTGCCGCCAGGAGTGCGCTTGCGATTGTGAATCTACCCGGTGTCCATCGATGCATGTTCCCATGTGTGTAAATTTCCATTTGTCAGCTTCTCCGTAGCTACCCGATCAGAAAGGTTTGACATAATTATAACTCGCTTGTTATATTTTGCTCTTCAGTGGTCTAATAACGTCATATCTTATTTAATACAAATACAGATATGATTATAGAGAATATGTGTGTTTGTTGCATCATATTTAAATTTACAAAAAAAAAACTTGTTAAAATTTTTGAGCATTCACGTAGAAGATCAGATCAACTAGGGAGCCAGATCCCGTTTAGGCACTTTAGATTAACTTCGGCAGGAGTTTTTTCAAAGCTTCTGAGCTCTGAAACGGTCTCATTGTTCATCGCATTGGAGTGCTTTTTAGTACAGGTATGTTCCGTTTTTATCACGTTCCGATTTTGTCACGCTCCGATTTTGTCACGTTCCGATTTCGTCAACAAATTATTCCGTTTTTATCAACACACAAAAATTGTTTACTTTTTTATTTCAAAAATCTTTAGAGTATAAACTAAATACTTATCTTTAAGCAATTTAAATGCTTTTTAATAGCCTCAGAGATGAATTTTTGACATTATGTTTAATGTTGAGCACCTACAATACATGGTAGGTGTCAAGTCATAGACGATTTAATGAGGTTTGACTCCTTCGTATCCACTAATCAATTGGAGTTTTCAAACTTAACATGGTCGTTTGGACAAGACTAGCCCAACAACAATTGGGCTTGGCTTCAACAATCGAGAGTTGCTTTGACCACGTCCTAGCAACAACTGGAATTTGTGATTAGTTGAAAACGTAGCGGAATTTGGGGCAAGTGTGCCATAGGGGCAAGTGTGCCACCCCTGATTTTTGTAAAAACTACAAACTATATTTTTTATTTGAGCTTAACAATATGTTCCCTTATAGTCTATAATACAATGGTCAAAATATGACGCAAATTGCTCTATTTTTCACGTATTTACATCGACTTTTGTGAAAGCCATAAAATTTCTGTGATTTTTTATAAGATTTCGTTGTTTCTAAATAGCATGGTGAGAGGTTAATTAATAACGAATTTTTCAAACGTACTGTACATTGTGAAGCTATACAAATGTGTAAGTAATTGTGGCATTTGAACGAAAAAAATATTTAGTTTTACAGACAAAATCCATTTTGGTTGAAATCTATACTTTTTGGGGCAAGTGTGCCACCTATTTGGTAAACAAAAATGGTTGGGGTGAAATTCATAAAAATGTAAACATCATCAACAAAATCATGATAATGAACCAAAATGAGGCACCAGTAGTGGTTTTTGAAGTGTAGAAAAGGAATAGCGAACATTTTTGTTCCCACAATGATTTTTTTCTCCAAATATTCGATAATAACATGGTTTTAGGCGTTTTAAGAACTATTTTACTTATTTTCATCAATATTTTACCTTTATTTAGTGCTGATCTAGTGTACTATTATACAGATCCTCCATAATAAAAGAGTAATTTATATATCGCATTGAATGGAGACAAATAAAAACGATTTTAGTTGTTCGAATTGACTAGTAGAGAGTTCCACATGTGATGAACCTTGTTATAAAGCATACCCTCATGACGGTAAACCTAAAAAATATTTTTAAAATTGTCAATTAGGCTCTGCTTTGTTAGCAATATTAACAGGAAATAATGAAAATTTCATTACAAGTAGAATTACATGAATGTTCATTCGATGGCCGTCTTGCCCCATAAGGGTGACACACTTGCCCCATAGTGTTGAAAATCAGGGTATTTTGGATGATAGTTGAGGAGCTCCAAAACTAATACTTTTTGAAATTAATTTCCTTATTAATGGCACAGTGCTTATGAAAAGATGTGAAACTTACATCGTGAGGCTGAATTGGCGGGTTTTTTTAAGCTTTAGACAAAGTTAGAGAACAATTTGCTTAAGGTGGCACACTTGCCCCAAATCCCGCTACCTTAGAGAGTTGCAGAGACCTCTCCTTTCCCTATTTTTTTTTCCATTAAAATTTGATAGACATAGGGGCTATCCTTTAATTACGTAAGACAATTTTGGAGGTTTTTCTACCCCTTCCCCCTTATGGTATGATTTTTTGTATGAAAATAAAACAAAAATTGTATGCCACGTAAGATATCTCAAACCCCCTCCTCCCTCATAACCCCTTAAGTGATTGATGGACTATCCCATATATGTTCAGTTCACTTGGGAATGAACTCAAGAACGTTTGAGCAATGACAAGAGACATGATCGAGCTTATTTTATTTTTGATAAGACCCCGTCATATTTTGGACATTATCTTCTTTCTCTTAAAATCGATAGAATTGCACAAATTATGGCAAACAGCCAATGATTAGATACTGTTCAAGGGGTACAGGAAGGGGTCCAGCAAAACTAAGCAATCTAAAGAACATTTTGCAATCTCCATATATCTAATAATTTGCATTGAGGAAGCGGGTGAAGGGCTTAAATGGCTAACAATTTGAGAAACTGTTGATACTGGTCGTTCCCACATCACGCACGTTACCATCCCAAATTTACTGGGATCTTAATCTTTGAGCAGACATGAAGCCCTTCCCCACATGGTGACAAATGTTAATTAGGAGTCTTATACCAACAGCCATACGCTTATTCATAAAACTTTACAAAAGGTTTTCTTACCAAAAAGTTCTAATTTGGTGATGCTTGTTCTACACCCAGACAACCAGATTGTACGTATAACGGAATCACCTTTCACGTTATGCGATGCTTATACATGCAAAGTTTCACGTATAAGATGTTGCGAAAAGGCCTTATACGTACAAAAGTGGAGGCGATATACCTTGTATATTTTATATGATGAAAAATAACATGCTATGCGAGTGTGTAAATTTTCTTGCGAACTAGTCTGTACTCTTATGCGACTTAATTTATTACAACAAAATTGATTTGACAGCTGCTACGGATTGATCCGACTACCTTTGTACGAGTATACGGGGCGAAACAAAATGTACATATAAACTCATAAAATAACGTTTTATGCGAGGAAATTCATCAATCAAACGATTTCATCCACCATGTAGTGCGGGTGTGATGCAATTTGTATAAATAAACGACTTTGTTCGTAAACTGTTATGCGACTTCTGGTTGTCTAGGCAGTTTATATACTTTTGTGTTTTTTATGAACTTCTACATAAATGAAAACTGGAATGTCTGAAGAACGGGCTAATAGTCTTACATGATTATTTCCCTGTTACATTGATCAAGTGTTCCGAATTCTCTGGAATAACTGGAAAAACAACTGAAAACTAATTTCTCATTTTGTATGGGAGATTGCATGCCATTTTCCAGCAACCTACTTGATGACAAAACGAAGTTTGATGGTTTGACGGGACCACTAGTATTTAATATTATTTTTACTTAACAAAAAACTAAAACTTTAAGTTAATTTATTGCCAGTCTCTTCGTGTAAAGCTAAAAGGCGATGGTGACGCTGTTCCAGATCCCTGTCGAAGTTGGTAGTAATAACTTCAGAATAAAGATCCCCACCATCAATTTACTGATTAAATTTCAGTTTGCAAAACTTTCGTAACATAACTCCTCATTCAATAGCCAACAGGGTGTGGCCAAAAATGCAAAAAAAATACCTCGGCAGCTCTCAGTTGATAACTGCGGAAGTGTTTATAAGAACACTAAAAGAAGAAGAAGAAGAAGCAGAAGGGTGAGGATGAATAATGGAAAAATAAGATGTTTCTTGTGCAATATTTCTAGAAAAAAAAAAAAAAAAAAAAAACAATGATCAACTGACGCACGTTATGATACAAAGGATATTTATGTTATTAGCGTTTTAATATTCGATATTACATTTTTTGAAATTCAAACCAAGAAAACTAAAACTATTATTAATTTATTACAAAATTATATTGATTGATAGGAGTGTGCAATCAACTTTAATTACGAACCTATAGGAATAAGCAATCTAAATGCTCCTCACAGCTCCTAAACATCAATACTGTGCATTTATATGATGAAAATGTGTATTATCATGACAAAACTGCAATTTTATTTTAAAATCTGTAAAATATTTTGCCTAAGAAAATTATTCCATTTTTGTCACGGTTCCGTTTTTATCAACTGAAAATTGCCGATCGTGTTGATAAAAACGGAACATACCTGTACTTATTTTCAAACATTTCTGCCGAGAAAAATCCCCCATGCCAAAGTGAATCTTGGTAGTGCCCAAGTAGTTCTTATAAAATATAATATTTACTAATAGCAACCAGATATTTTAGTTTTTAGCTCAATGAATCTTAGATATAAACTAATAATCGGGTACTCCCCCAAGGGCACTCACGAAGCGATCTACATAACTACATAGTAGTGTGTCAAGCTGTCGAGTACGGTGCACGCCAGTTCCGGATTGCTTGGATTGCTGTGATGCTGCAGAGGTGTGTTTGGTGGCACGCGCGCTAGACCAAGCACAAGAGTGATTGGAAAATTGATCAAATGCGAAGAAAAATGGTCTTCAAAGTGGAACACCCGCATAATGTTGGCATTTTGTGTTCGATGGAGGTTGAAAGTGCATACGGCTGCAGAGAGATTTGCTAGTGGAGTGGGATGTGAAGTTGAAAGGAATGTAACGATTTTTTTCTATGCTACAATGTACAAACCGTCGTTGAAGCAACCGCAGTATTTATTCCTCCAGGAAATGGTAAAACGAAATGCAAACTGCAAATGAAATTCAGAACTAACTCAGTCAGATACGTTGATATTTTATTATTCCTATTTTTTATTTTATTTTTTCTTTTCCTAGAAAATGATTATAATATATTATTTTGTAAGAGTAAATAAAGTATTTTTTTTAAGATCTCTTACATACAGTTGCCTACTGTGTTCATGGATCCTTTTATGGCGTAGTTGGTAAGGCAACTGTCTAGCGAACTGGGAGTCGTGAATTCAATTTCCACCGACGTGTAATTTTTTTCGCGAACTTCACTTCACTGTAAATTCAATACCTACCAGGCAAGAAAAAAACAGTAAAAACCTGAAAAAGAGAAATGAAGAATGTTCCACCGGAATTGCATTCCGCCGGGCGTCAGTCCCTTGCGTTGATACGGCATTCGAGCAGACGTCAGGAGCGAGCAGAAAAAAAAGTGAGCTCCATTTCAGGCTGCTGCTGGATGAAAACAGCAAGGTATATCCGAGGAAACTCACTCTCGGACCGGAAGCATCAGGTATGGCCGGATGTCTCACACACACAATTCCGCACCGCAGCCGGCTCTCCAAGAATCGCACGAAACTCTGCTGGGATCTGCAAGTATCATTTTCGCCACAGTTTTGCTCGTTGCCTCCAGGTGCTATAGACAGACGGTAAACCTGTGTGGCAGTTTTTACATGACCGCACGTTTTGGTGCGAAATATGGAGTCGTATCATATCCACCGCATGCTTGGATAAGGGATGTAAAAAATCAGATTCTGACCGTTTTTTCCTCGGGTGCAACTCTGATTGCAGTAGGTTTGGAAAGAATAGTCCATACTAATCAGGACACCTTCCCACCTAATAGGAAGTCAACCCACGAATGTTTTCCATACCCTAAATCAGAGAATTTTCAGCTGGTGGGTGCATCACATCAAGCGTCTAAATGTTTCTTTTCCAGGTCACTGGAGCGCACAGCTGACACGAATAACGCATACTTGCATTTTTTTTCACTCGAATTTCCGGATAACCCAAGTTTATGCTTGCTGTTGTGTTTTCTGACTACTTTTTGCATTTCCGTTGTTGTCGAATCACTGAACTTGAATTATGCTAATAAAAGATTCATGCTCTTGTGGGTCGAGTTTTTCCATTTTGTGCGCACGAAACTTCGTCTCTAACTAGCAATGGCGAGGCGGCCACTACTGAATCCCGGACCTGACCGAATAACGTCGAGCTACTCTCATGCAAAAAACCAAATATTTATGGGATGCTGCTCGAACTGACTGAAAGTAAAACGTTGAGAGCAGTAGGCGACGAGGACGATGAGGACGGTCAACAACTACCACTGGCGATGGATGTTTTGATGATGAAAATAAACGGAAGTTTCCTAGTCCGCCTAATCAGAAGAAGTGTTGTTCTCTGCGATACAGTTTTTGACCAAGCTGCCTTATTATTCAGAGTAGGGTGTTACATAGTTCAAAACATGTTTTCTTATATTTAATTGAATACTCAGTACCAACTGCTGTTTTTGCTTCGAGTAAGGGTTATTTTTTTATCGGAGGGATCCATGTGGTTGAATCAAGGAAGTTTTCGCTCTTTACAATATCGTCCATAAAACCATAACAGTGCCATATAGATTTTCGAATTACAACTTTTTATTGCAACAATCATGTATTAAAACATATTTTGCTGCCTATAACTGAGTATTTGTCACATTTAGATAATGATAAGCACTCTCGATCAACTTACTGAAATCTGTGTACAGAAAATTCGAAAAATACACAGGTTGTTTTGTCACATTGCAACCGCCTTGTAATCGCATAACAGTCGCATTGAGTTTATACATGAACCTCGTAGTGTGATAGCAATAAAATTTCTACCAATACTATTTTCGGACTATTCACCCAATACGCAATATTAGCTGTACAAAATGTCACCCGCAAATTAGCACTTTTGAGTCATAGGTATTTTTTTAGAAATTTTACTTTCTTGCCATACTGACGAAAAAGGCACACTTGGTACCGTTTTGTCTCAAATTCTACCCAGACTCATATTCCGAACACTCGGTTTTTGTATGGCGATTTTGTTGAAATGTTTCGCTGAAATATGTCTCCAAATTACAAGGAAATGGCAGTCAATTGCAGTTGAATTTTAACGTCTTACAATCTATATTATACCTCTGAAGTAGTGATGATTCTCTAGTTCGAGACCAACAAAACTAGCCCAGATTAATTTATTGGCGAAATTATTCATTTGAATTCGATTTATTCGTGTCGTTAGGAATTTGAATCAAGGTGTTCGGAATATAAGACAGAATGAACACAGTGTTCGGCATTTGAATCAAAATGTCTTTCCATAATTTTACATTGAAACAATTATAAACAAACTAAAATAAGCAATTTTATCGGCACACCCAACAACTAACAGTTAGATGTTGTGAAGAAATTACAATTTAAACAAATAGTAGCTCATTTATGCCTATCAGATGCATTTGAAGTCACTGTTGGCCTTAAGTGTTCGGAATATGAGTCAAAACAGTATTCCATTTACTCAATGCCTACTTTTGTCGAATTTTACATATATGCAGTAATAGGCAGTTTATTTATTTATTATTGTGTTTCGACATCGTCGTACAGACTGATTTCTTTATCACTATATTATTCTATACTTCTTATTCTAAGTTTAAACATATCTTTCGAAAGGTTCAAATCAAATGCGTTGCTCACATCGTTAAATGATCTTGAATACGAGCTTAAAGAACTATTTGAACCATAGTTCTTTCTGTCCAAAGGAACAGCAAACATTGATGTATTTCGGAAGCGTTGCGTGTTCCACGGAATCAGCTGGAGAAGTTCTGGACTATCTATGTTACCTGTTATAAGGTCAAAGATAAACAGTTTTTGCAATTTGGTACGACGGGCTGAAAGACTTTCTTAAGTTGATCAGTTAATGCCCGGTGGGCCGGGCATGTCATCAGAATGTCAAATAACAATCCGGTGAAAGAGATTTTCGAAAACAATCTGACCGGCACAAGACGACGTGGAGCGCAGCGAGCAAGATGGGTCGATCAAGTTGAGGACGATCTGCAGACCCACGGTATACACAACAAGGTAGGCTATTGCCACGTGTAAACAACGATTTTCAATCAAAACATTTGTCGTCATTCCTATCCCCAAGCATGGGGCTAGAAAGATAGTAAAAGAGAGCAGGCTTTGCTTTCTCTTGTACTCGTTCAAGATTGCGATAGGCATGACGTCACTACCAAGTGTCATTTTTCGGAATATAATACCTTGTTTCTTTTTATCGTGCTGCAGACCCTTCGCAGCATGCGTGGCTGGCGACGGGCAGCCATGGACCGAGCCGAATGGAGATGTCTCCTACAGCAGAGGCCACCCAGGCCTTAGTCTGACAGGTAAGGTAAGTAAGATTAGTAAAATGAAATTAAATTACAAGCGCAAATTCACAATAGCAACATTAATGCTTAAACACAGAATTTCAGCGAAAGTGAATTTTTTGACATAAGTGATATTACGCGTTGCACAAAAAATTTGGATTCAAGGAAAATCCGGAGCTATTGATTGCCAAATTTTCCAATAAAATTATCATAGTCACCGGTGACTTTAAAGATTGCTGTTTATTTGTCATCAACTGTCACAATGAATTGCATAATTTCGACAAATTTTGGTGAATCTCACACGACAACTTGTGGAGTGCCACGATGATCCGGTTAGTTCCGAACTCTAGAACAAATTGCGCCATTCCACCATAAAGCGCTAAATAGAATGTTTAGCTAAATCTTATGTTTAGCTTTCTCTTACGAAAATGATTCAATTGTAAATACAGCTGCATGTGAGACGCCAACTAATATACCGCAGTACATGCTTGGAGGGGGACATCATTGGGAATCATTCTCAAAAATAAATAGTGACACAATTCACGATGTAGGAAACACTTTCTGCGGTTTCCAACTACGTTGGTCTTGAATGTGGTTATACATGGAAGACCGTAGTCTACAAGATTCGAGCAACTACGAACCATCATGGGTTTTAAGGTGAAGATAAATCGAAGCCAAACCTCAAATTTTCAAGAGCACGGATCTGGAGAACCAAGTATCTGTTTGAGTTGAAAACTTAATCGATTGGTCACTCGCTGGTGGTGACCAATCGATTAAGTTTTCAGCTCAAACGGGTGTTCGGTTCTCCAGATTTGTGCTCTTGAAAATTTAAGGTTTGGCTTCGATTCATCTTCACCTTAATTTTGCAGAATCTTTCCAACAACATGCCGAACTGCACCAATCGATTTGCTGTAAATTGTCAACCATTTGAATTATGTTTAAAACCGCAATGCTTGCTGTGGTTCATTTCCTCTGTGCGGGGATTGCTAGCTGCGCGTTATTTCCGCGAAGCAATCCAAATTTTTAAATTTCCCCGCAATATCAATGTTTTTTCCGTCGCTGTATGTAATCTTAAGGTAAATGACTGGACAATGCGTATCATTGGTACTTCGCGTATGTGCAGGTATAAAATAGACCCCATTTGTGGTCCCTAGCCTCTTGTCCAGTATCCCTACCTCCCCGTGGTGCCGCCTGGGGTACGAGTAACCGTAGGGAAGATCGGGTAACCAATCCTGGTGGGACCTTGGTCGTATGCTGACAGGGAAGGGGGGCACTTCTCTTCTGAGGGTGTAGCTTATCAAAGCGTCTGTTCTCCATGTTAGGAGCGGCTCAAAACAGCGTCTGTTCTCCATGTTAGGAGCGGCTGATCAGCGTCCTAGTGCCAGCGTGGGACTCTAAACAGTGCTGTGCACGATGATTCCCCGGCGAGACAGGATCATCATCAGTACAGGAAGCATACAATGTAAATTCGCACCGGAACAATCGGCATAGACCCAGGCATCGAAAACGGACTAACGATTGGAAACTCGGATCATGGAACTGTAAGTCTCTCAATTTCTTGGGAAGTACCCGCATTCTTTCCGAATAATTGAGGGTCCGCAAGTTCGACATTGTAGCGCTGTAGAAGGTTTGCTGGAAAGGGTCGACGGTACATACGTATAGGGATGGTTATACCATCTACCAGAGCTGCAGCAACAGACATGAGCTGGGTACAGCTTTTATCGTGATGGGCGAAATGCAGAGGCGCGTGGCCAATCGGTGGTGGTGGCCAATCGACAACAGAATGTGCAAGTTGAGGATCAAAGGCCGTTTCTTCAATATCAGCATAATCAACGTGCACAGCCCTCACCTAGCAAGTGACGATGTCGATAAGGACGCTTTCTACGCGCAGCTGGAACGTGAATACGACGGCTGCCCAAGCCATGATGTCAAAATCGTTATCGGAGATCTCAACGCTCAGGTTGGCCAGGAGGAGGAATTTAGACCGATTATAGGGAAGTTCAGCGCTCACCAGCTTACGAACGAAAACGGCCTTAGACTGATTGATTTCGCCGCCTCCAAAAACATGGCCATACGTAGTACCTACTTCCAGCACAGCCTCCCGTATCGGTACACCTGGAGATCACCCCAACAGACTGAATCACAAATCGACCACGTTTTGATTGATGGAAGGCACTTCTCGGACATTATCGACGTCCGAACCTATCGCGGCGCAAACATCGATTCGGACCACTACCTTGTGACGGTTAAAGTGCGCCAACGACTCTCCGTTGTGAACAACATTCGGTACCGACGCCCGCCCCGGTACAATCTGGAGCGACTCAAGCAACCCGAAGTCGCAACTGAATACGCGCAAAGCCTTGAGGCAGCGTTGCCGGAAGAGGGAGAGCTCACCGAAGCCCCTCTTGAGGACTGCTGGAGTAGTCTCAAAGCAGCCATAAACAACGCAGCGGAAGGTGCCATTGGGTTCGTGGAAGCAAATCGACGGAACGGTTGGTTCGACGAGCAGTGTCAGACGGTTTTGGACGAGAAGAATGCAGCGCGGGCGATGATGCTGCAGCAAGGCACCCGTCAAAACGTGGAACGATACAAACAGAAGCGAAGACAGCAAACCCATCTATTCCGGGATAAAAAGCGCCGCCTGGAAGAGTTGGAGTGCGAAGAGATGGAGCAGCTGTATCGTTCTCAAGAAACACGTAAGTTCTACAAGAAACTCAATGCATCTCGCAAAGGCTTTGTGCCGCGAGCCGAAATGTGCCGGGATAAGGATAGAGGTATCTTGACGGACGAACGTGGGGTGATCGAAAGGTGGAAGCAGCACTACGATGAACACCTAAACGGCGCAGAGGAGGAAGATCAGGACAGCAGGAGGAATGGCTTCATTAGTGCGGCGGATGAAGGAGACGTGCCAACTCCCACAATAGGCGAAGTTAAGGATGCTATCAAACAGCTCAAGAACAACAAAGCAGCTGGAAAGGATGGTATTGGAGCGGAACTTATTAAAATGGGCCCGGACAGGTTGGCCACTTGTCTGCACCGATTGATAGCCAGGATCTGGGATACAGAACAGCTACCGGAGGAGTGGAAGGAGGGAATAATATACTCAATACACAAAAAGGGTGACAAGTTAGAATGTGAGAACTATCGAGCGATCACCATTCTTAACGCAGCCTATAAAGTGCTTTCCCAGATCATCTTCCGCCGTCTATCGCCACTGGCAAGCAGATTTGTGGGAAGTTATCAAGCCGGTTTTGTGAACGGGCGATCGACATTAGACCAAATCTTTATGTTGCGACAGATCCTCTAAAAATGTCGCGAATATCAAGTCCCTACGCACCACCTATTCATCGATTTCAAAGCGGCCTATGATACCATCGACCGCGAAGAGCTATGGAAGATTATGGACGAGAATGGTTTTCCCGGGAAACTGGACTAGACTGATCAAAGCAACGATGTATAGTGTACAGTGCTGTGTGAAGATATCGGGTGCATTATCGGACCCGTTTGAAACACGCAAAGGACTTCGACAAGGCGACGATCTTTCCTGCCTCCTGTTCAATATTGCGCTAGAAAGTGTTATGAAACGGGCGGGCTTCAACATGCGGGGCACGATCTTCAACAAGTCCAGCCAGTTCATCTGCTTTGCTGACGACGTGGACATTGTCGGAAGAACGTTCCAGGTGGTTGCTGAACAGTATACCAAGCTGAAACGTGAAGCAGATCGGGTTGGATTGAAGGTAAATACGTCGAAGACGAAATATCTGCTGGCTGGAGGAACCGAGCGCGATAGAGCTCGCATATGCAGACGCGTGACGATCGACGGGGATGAGTTCGAGGTGGTGGACGAATTTGTCTACCTCGGATCATTGATAACGTCCGATAACAACTGCAGCAGAGAAATTCGAAGACGTATCATTGCCGGAAGTCGTGCTTACTACGGACTCCACAAGACCTTGCGGTCTGGTAAACTTCACTTCCGTACTAAGTGTACCATGTACAAGATGCTAATAAGACCGGTAGTCCTCTACGGGCATGAGACGTGGACAATGCTCAAAGAGGACCTGCAAGCGCTAGGAGTTTTTGAACGACGTGTGCTTAGGACGATCTTCGGCGGAGTATGTGAGAACGGCGTATGGAGGAGAAGAATGAACCACGAGCTTGCGCATCTCTACGGTGAACCCAGTATCTAGAAAGTCGTCAAAGTTGGAAGGGTACGATGGGCGGGGCACATGTTTTGAGAATGCCGGACAACAATCCCGCAAAAATGATGTTCACCTCAAATCCTGCCGGTACAAGACGAAGGGGAGCGCAACGAGCTAGGTGGTTTGACCAAGTGAAGCAGGATCTTGGAAGTGTGGGGCGATCGAAAAATTGGAGGATAGCAGCCATGGATCGAGTTAGTTGGCGTAACATTGTGGCGCAGGTCATGTCTTGAAGGACGTAGAGCCAGCAAAAGTAAAAGTAAGTATGTAATCTTCCTTACACCCCTTCATACTCTCCCTTGACGTAATTCATGGATACTATACTATAAATAGAATCTACAATAAATCAAATGTAAAGGTTTTCCCTCAATCAATCCGTGCGGAAATCCAACCCCCATAAAACGGAAAACATTCCAAGCATTCCCTGATGTTTCCAAAAGCGAATTCCCTTTTTAGCAGATGATAAATTTTCATCGACCTGTTTGCCGTTGAAACGGCCTGAAACGAATGAAAAGGATGATTTTTATTGCTTTGTATAGGCATTGGTAGTCGTCGAGGAGAATTTCTCGTCCAACGACGTGCCATTCCGTTCAATCAAATTTTATGGTTGAACTTTACGTTTTCTTAAAGGAAGACTTCAACGCAAGTTGAGAGAATACCCAATCCATTTTGTCTTAAATAATGAGCTAGCATTACCACGCACAGTATGGCCACGGAATTCATTGCACGCCATCATTTCCATTCCCACAATCCCACCAATAAAAAAGTAAAAATCAGCCTACTTCTCCGTAGAGTATTGTCGCCTCCTCGTGTACTGCTTCCGGCATTACGGCGAAGGGTCTCGGTTAAGCCGAAAAAGATATCGCACGCACTTTGGCTCCCATATCCTTCCGTGCCTAAAGTTCCCTGCATCCCGTTGAGAAGCAATAAAGACGACGATGTGGGTGGCAGGCAGCTTTGCGAGCTACAAATTTGGCTTTAAAGAACCGTTTACTCCGAAAATATATCACTTGTTGTCGGTTTGGCTTTACTCTTGGTGTTGTTGTTGCCATCGCAATTGAGCTTACTTTGGGAGGAACTTTCTTCTAGCAAGCAAGCGGTTGAGACGGTTGGGAAGATATTGGAAACACCGAAATTCGTTCGCCTGGTGAATGTTCTCACGGCTGACGGCGCGCACTGGAATAACTTTATTTCCGCCGCTTGGCTCGGAATACTTTTGAATTCGGTTTATGTATTAAATTTTTATCGCAGAGTGAAATATAGACATTTTGTCAGGATAATGTTGTCATTCGAGTGCGGGCGGAGGGCTTAGCGGCATGCAAATGGGTGAAATATGTGCTGTTGGGTGTGTGTTTGCCTTTCCATAGCAACTGGGGATGATTTGTGAAGGTTTATAAATGAACGCATAATTTTTAAGTGTCTGGTAAAGCTACGAAATGTACACTCCCGTGCATAAGTTTGGGTTCACCCCCCAAAAAAACATGCAAAAGTGTTCAGTCCATATCTCTGTGATTACACGTCCAATTCAAACTCTTTAAGCCACATTCCAAAGGCAAAGAGTTATTCTTACTTCGTTTGTATTTTTCCAAAAACATTCTTTGAACTGTGTATACTAAATATGTACTTAAAATTGTGGCATTTTTCAAAAAAACACACTGAAAAAACATTACTAATTTCCTCCGCATTGGATCGACCAAAATTTTAAAACAAGGTGTCTTTAGAATCGCAATCTTATATTCTTTGAAGAGCACTCATGAAATTTCTGCGGAAAAATCTGAAAAGTATTCAAAATCAATGAAACAGTCAGTCAAGTCATCGTGCAAAAGTTTGGGTTCACCCCTCAGTATGGTGTATCGTGCAAAAGTTTGGGTTCACCTGAGCTTACTTAAATCTGTGAAATCTCAAACCAATCATGTATGCACCATTATTTGCGCTCAAAAAAACTTTAAATTTTTGAAATCGGTTGAAAAATGGCAGAGATATTGACAAAAATGATGTGCGTGCGGCTGAACCCAAACTTTTGCACGATGACTTGACTGACTGTTTCATTGATTTTGAATACTTTCCAGATTTTTCCGCCAAAATTTCGTGGTGCTTCATCAAAGAATATACGATTACGATTCTAATGACACTTTGATTTAAAATTTTGGGCGACCCAATGCTGAGGAAATTAGATATGATTTTTCAGTGTGTTTTTTGAAGAATGATACAACTTCAAGTATAAATTTAGTATACAACATTAAAAAAAATGTTTTTGGAAAAATACATACGAAGTAAGAATAACTCTTTGCCATTCGAATGCGGCTTAAAGAGTTTGAATTGGACTTGTAATCACAGAGATTTGGAACACTTTTGTATGTTTTTGAGGGGGTGAACCCAAACTTTTGCACGGGAGTGTATGCCTAAAATACTTTTAACACTAGATGATTTTGAAACAAACTGAGCCACATGCTTTTTTTGAACATTGCATAACATTTTCCAAGCAGCAGATCGAGCCTCTAACCCAGGTTCTCAATTTAAGTTAGGAAACAAAGAGTGCCACCTATAGGGGTCAATTGTCCCGAATTTGGAGGATTAAGTCACGATACTGTCAACTCCATTCCAACTCCAAGGTTTCCTTTAAAATCGCAAAGAGAAGAGAATGTCGCGATTTGCCGGAAACTTTTAAAGATCGCGATCTTCTTCTCAAACATCTTGAAGAGAAGAAGCAAAAATGTTTTACTTATGACTGTTCAAAGTCGTCTTGAAAGGTCTCTCAATCGTTCATGGAACTATAAGTCACCTGAAGAGATCAAAAATGGAATAAATGATTTACTTGGATTTTCTCCAGTCCAAGTAATCATCATGAAAAAGAGAACCCAATCTGGCATTCGACGTAAAGGGTTTTCTCAAGAATATTATTTAGTTCACTTTAACAAAAGTGAAATAAATAATATTAGAGCTTAAAAATGAGCAAGACTATTGTTCTCCGTCGTTAACAATGTACGGTACCGACGACCGCCCCGGTGTGACCTAGAGCGACTTAAGCAACCGAATGTCGCAGCTGCATACGCGCAGCACCTCGAGGCTGCATTACCGGAAGAGGGTGAGCTGGATGAAGCCCCTCTTGAGGACTGCTGGAGAACAGTGAAAGCAGCCATCAACGATGCAGCTGAGTGCAACGTCGGGTACGTAGGACGGAGTCGACGGAACGATTGGTTCGACGAGGAATGTAGACAGAACGTGGAGCGTTATAGACGGAAACGGCAACAGCAGACCCGCCTCTTTCAGGAGAAAAAACGCTCCTGGAGGAGGCGGAGTGCGAGGAGATGGAACAGCTGTGCCGGTCTCAAGAAACACGCAAGTTTTATCAGAAGCTCAACGCATCCCGCAACGGCTTCGTGCTGCGAGCCGAGATGTGCAGGGATAAGGATGAGAGCATTTTGACGGACGTGCGTGAGGTGATCGAAAGGTGGAAGCAGCACTTCGACGAACATCTGAATGGCGCTGAAAGAACAGGCAATGAAGGTCGGGACAACGGAGGAAATGCCTTCGTCGATACTGCGGAGGATGGAAACCAACCAGCCCCCACTTTGAGGGAGGTTAAGAATGCCATTCACCAGCTCAAGAACAATAAAGCTGCTGGTAAGGGTGGTATCGGAGCTGAACTCATAAAGATGGGCCCGGAGAGGCTGGCCATTTTTCTGCACCGGCTAATAGGCACATTCTGGGAAACAGAACAGCTACCGCAGGAGTGGAAGGAAAGGGTAATATGTCCCATCTTCAAGAAAGGCGACAAGTTAGATTGTGAGAACTTTCGAGCGATCATCATTCTAAATGCGGCCTACAAAGTATTATCCCAGATCATCTTCCGTCGTCTGTCACCTGTAGTAAACGAGGTCGTGGGAAGTTATCATGCCGGCTTCGTTGACGGCCGATCGACAACGAACCAGATCTTTACTGTACGGCAAATCCTCCAAAAATGTCGTGAATATCAGGTCCCAACGCATCACCTTTTCATCGACTTCAAGGAGGCATACGACAGTATCGACCGCGTGGAGCTATTGAAAATCATGGACGAGAACAGCTTTCCCGGGAAGCTCACGAGACTGATAAGAGCGACGATGGAAGGTGTGCAAAATTGTGTGAAAGTTTCAGGCGAACACTCCAGTTCGTTTGGATCCCGCCGAGGACTACGACAAGGTGATTGACTTTCGTGCCTGTTGTTTAATATTGCGCTTGAAGGTGTTATGCGGAGAGCCGGGCTCAACATACACTGAGAAAAAATTATTCAAAACTTTAAAGTCGATTTAAAAAAACGGCCATTTCAAATTTTGATCATTCTAAAGCAAAAAGTTTCGTAATTAAATTTACTAAAAGTCGTCCATACATTGCAAATTGGGCATATTTTAGGGAAAAAAGTTTTTCTAACTTCAATTTTTTCAAGTCCCAAACTGAAATTTATTTTTTCAAAGATTTTGTTTTAAACCGTTAAATATGATTGTGTTTTCAAGTGATAAATTAGTTTGAATCAGAACATAGATTGTATTTTTTATTGATAATAATCAAAAAAAGGAATTATACAGTGATTATGATTTTTAAATGCAAGCAATCAATGGACTTCGCCTCTGCCTATGAGAAAATCAACTCCGTCTAACAATCCGACGGATTTTTATGGTTTGAAAGGTATCACAATAGTATTGCAAACATTGAAAAGTAACAACCTTATCCTTTTTACTTACTTATGGGTCCTGGGCACCCATTCTGGTGCATAGGGCCGACGTGAAAGATTTCCATCCTGGACGATTACCAGCTATCGCCTTGACCTGCGGCCAGGTCAAATTGCCGTCGACTTCTTTTATTTCTTTGTTGAGGCTGCGCCGCCATGATCCTCTGGGTCTGCCTCTGCTGCGATGTCCTGCTGGATTCCATTCCAGCGCTTGTTTGCAGATTTCGTTTCCGCCCCGACGTAGAGTGTGGCCGACCCACCCCCACTTTCGTTGTCGAATTTCGGTTTGTATCGGTTGCTGGTGGCACCGACGATGGAGGTCAGCATTAGAAATCCAGTTGTGTGGCCACCATGCCCGAATTATATACCGCAGGCATCTGTTGATGAACACCTGCAGCCGTTGAGTGTTCTCCGCTGATACACACCACGTTTCACTGGCGTATAACAGCACAGATTTGACATTGGAATTGAATATTCGAATTTTGGTGCGTTGACTAATCTGACTGTTCTTCCAAATATTTCTTAAGCTCGCAAAAGCAGCCCTCGCCTTCTTGATCCGTGCACCTATGTCGATCTTGGTACCGCCGTCAGACGCCAGTTGGCTACCAAGATATTGGAAGTTTTCGACGTTCTCCACTGTTTGCCCGGCTACTGTGAAGCTGGAAGGGCCGGCCGTGTTTACATCCAACGATTTGGTCTTGTTGACACTGATGTTGAGACCTGCCGCTGAGGAGCGTTCGGCAAGATCGTCTAGCTTACTCTGCATATCAGAGCGCCGTTGAGCTAGTATAGCAATATCATCAGCCAAATCGAGATCATTTAAGTGCTCCATAGTAATAGGCTGCCACAGCAGCCCACGGTTTTGTTCACGGTCAATGGCGCCTATCAGGATCTCGTCAATTACGATGAGGAACAGTAGTGGTGATAGTATACATCCTTGCCTCACTCCAGCTACAACCCGGATGGGTTCAGACAAGACCCCGTTGTGCAATACTCTGCACGTAAAGGCCTCGTACTGCGCTTCGATGAGGCCGATGATTTTCTCAGGAACACCCTTGCGTCTCAGGGCACCCCACATATTTTCGTGATTGAGTCGGTCGAAAGCTTTTTCGTAGTCAATGAATACCATATACAGGGACTCTTGGAATTCATTGACTTGCTCCAAGATGATACGGAGCGTGACAATATGGTCCACACAGGATCGTCCGGCACGGAATCCCGCTTGCTGTCGACGGAGAGTCGCATCGATCTTCTCCTGGATCCGGTTTAGGATCACTTTGCATAGAACTTTGAGAACAATACATAGCAACATGATGCCCCGCCAATTATCGCATACAGTGAGGTCACCCTTTTTGGGTACCTTCACTAACACGCCTTGCATCCAGTCGGCCGGAAAAGTCGCGGTGTCCCAGATATTGCGGAATAGTTGATGCAACAGTTGTGCGGATATTGCGGGGTCTGCTTTGAGCATCTCGGCTGATATGCGATCGACCCCAGGGGCTTTGTTGGATTTCATACTTTGGATGGCTGTTTCTATCTCATGCAGTGATGGAGCTTCGGTGTTAACGCGACTAATACGCCGAACCCTAGGCGGATCATGCTGAGGTGTTGGTGGCCGGGTTGACACTTGGAAAAGTTGTTCGAAGTGCTCAAACCAGCGTTTTAGCTGGTCAGTGGGGTCGGTTAACAGTTGTCCAGTCGTGTCTTTCACGGGCATCGTCGTATTCATCTTTGCCCCGCTAAGGCGTCGTGAGATATCGTAGAGAAGACGAATGTCGCCGGTTGCTGCGGCTTTCTCACCTTCGTCAGCAAGGGAGTCCGCCCACGCTCGTTTGTCCCGCCTACATGAGCGCTTAACTTCCCTTTCTAGAGCCGAGTATCGTTGACGGGAAAGTGCCTTGGCTCCTCTGGTTTTCGCCCGCTCTATCGCGGCTTTGGCTTCTCTCCGCTCCTCTATCTTCCTCCAGGTTTCATCGGTAATCCACTGTTTTCTCCGAGTGCGTAGCTCACCCAGATTATTTTCGCTGGTAGTGATGAAGGCATTCTTGATGGCGGTCCATTGCTCTTCTACGCTGCCACCTTCCGAAATATTAGCAGCAAGAGTCTCCAGTTCTTCGACGAAGGACCTTTTCACTGTGGCATCTTCCAGTCGGCGTGTGTTAAATCGACGTCCGACTCTTTCCTCCTGTCGACGAATCCGCGCAATGCGCAGACGCACCTCGCCGATGAGGAGGTGATGGTCGGATGCGATGTCAGCGCTACGTTTATTCCGCACATCAAGAAGGCTCCGTTTCCACTTTCGGCTGATACAGATGTGGTCAATTTGATTTTCGGTAAAGCCGTCACGGGAGACCCACGTGACCTTGTGAACCGGACGATGGGGGAAGAGCGATCCCCCGATCACCATGTCGTTATTGCCACAAAACTCTGCCAACAGTTCTCCGTTTTCGCTCATTTCTCCGAGACCATGGCGTCCCATGACAGGCTCATAGCTCGAGTTGTCGGATCCGATCTTCGCATTGAAGTCGCCCATGTAGATCTTGATATCACCCTTCGGAATCTTATCCACGACAGCATTGAGTTGACTGTAAAAGTTCTCTTTGTCCTGCAATTCGGCAGCATCGGTTGGCGCATAACATTGGACTATGGTAAGGTTTCGGACCCGTGTTCTAAATCTGGCGACGATTATTCTCTCATTTATAGGCTCCCACTTCATAAGCGCGGCGTAAGCTTGGGCGCTGAGCAAAAAGCCAACCCCACGGTGCCGAGGAGCGTGTTCACCTCGCAGGCCAGAATATAGCAGAATCTGTCCCGATGGTATTCTGTGTTCTCCAAAGTTTGGCCACCGGACTTCGCTCAGTCCTAGGATGTCCAGCTTCATGCGACACGCCTCGTTGGCGAGTTGTGCCAGTTTACCCTGCTGGGCTAGGGTTAGTACGTTCCATGTTCCAATTCGTGTCCGTTGTTTCGCGCTAAAAGTCGTTGCCGTTAAATCAGTTCGTAATCTTTCTCTATCGGTTTCTTGAACATTTTTTGATGTTTCGGGAACAGTAGGTTGTTAGCCTAAGGTTCCCTATCCGCCGTGATGGGGCTGCCATCTTAGGTGTAGCTTCCGGGGAAGAGCATTTCTTATTCAGCCGCTGGATGCCAGACAGACGCTGTTTGAGCCGCACCTCCTTGGTGAACAGACGCTCGGTGGACGTACCTCCTCAATCTAGCTGAAGTCAGAAGGACTACAGGACCCAGGCTGCACTACCAGCTTATCCATACCCCATTAAATTCTCTTCTAGAAAAAGTTTTGTGAAAAAAAAACTTACTAAACGTACCTGCGTTAAACGCCAAATGAATTTGAAACAATGAATATGTTTGTATTGTTATCTACCTAAAAAAAAGTTTATAAGCTCATAACTCATGATTTTATTTGCAAATATCACCGAAATAATTCCCAAGCAACGATAATAAATTGGAAAATGTTAGTTTTATTATAATATCAGACCCATGACACAGTAGCAGTTTAGCTATTTATTTCAAAATTGATAAATTTTGTTAAACAAATCAAAAGGTATTTTTAAGTCAGATGGAGCTGCAGCTCATTATGAAAATAAAAAAAATTGTCAGCTTATGTAATTTTAAAAAAATACATGGATTGGAAGCAGAGTGGCACTTTTTTGCCACATCCCACGGAAAAGGCCCCTGAGACGCTATTGGTGGCACTCTCAAGCGAATGGCAAAAAGAGCAAGTCTTGCAAAATACTATGGAAACACAATCGCAACTCCTCGAGAACTATTCGATACATGTATCACCAAATTAAATTTCTGTTATGTATCTAATGAACAATATGTTAAAATGTCAGAGGAATTGGTGGAATTTTTTGATAAGGTTAAAACTGTCCCTGGTACCCAAAAATATAATTGTTTTATGCCTATTAGTGATACACAAATTGCAGCCAAACGGTATACCAATTCAGAAGATGAACAAAAAATATTCAATTTATTCAGTAAAGCCCAAAAATAATGTAAATATTCATGTGCAGATACTACGTTTTAGGATATATAGCAATAATGAAAATAATAATGCATGATAAAAACAAACCACGGCTTTTTTCATAAAAATAATATCGAGCCTTTCCAGACACCTGTTAAGATTGGCTTTGACCAAATAAGAAATTGAATATTATTGTGATATCTTTCCAATCATAAAAAACCCATCGGATTGTTAAACCGAGTTGATTTTCTTATAAGCGGTTTGGTGCGAGATCAATTGAATTCAATTAAAAATTTTTGTATAATTCCGTTTTATTTCTTTTAACTATTCCCAATAAAACGAATATGATCTATTTTGTGATTAAAACTCGTTTATCACTTGAAAATATGATCATACTAGAATATATGAAGCGAAATAAAAATAAAATAAAAAATTCATTTTGGACTAAAAAAATCGATGTTAGAAAAACTTTTTTTTCTAAAATATGCCCAATTTGCAATGTATGGACGACTTTTAGTAAATTTAATTACGAAACTTTTTGCTTAAGGATGATCAAAATCTGAAGTTTTTGTTTTAAATCGACTTTAGATATTTTAAACATTTTTTTTTTCAATGTAGAAAATGTTTTTTATTTTTTCATTTTTTTTTTCTTAAACTTCAGTAAATTTCACGATAGTCAACACTTTTTTGTAGGTCTTATCGTTTTTGAGTTATACGGGTTTATAAAAAAAGTAAAAAAAAAACTTTGACCCTTTCCAAATGTTAGTCTAGATCGATTTTGAAAAAACAAAATATGCAAAGTATCTTAGTTTCACATACTTTTGACATCCAGAAAGTTTCATTGAATTCTGAAGGGGTGCTGCCAATCGCGTGTCGAGTTAGCGTGAAATCCGTCCGGTGCTTCACCTATTAGATACTGCCTGTACGGTGACAAGCAGTTTTTTCTCATGTCTGTCTCGACTGATGTCGAACGGCTACCAACGTCGATGACAGTTGTCGTTGATAGCGGCGATGTGTAATCGGCGTTATGGAAATCGGGATGGGGATATTCAGGTGGGTAAATTTCGATGTAAGTTCTTCGATTTCTATGTCGGTCTTTATTCTTATTTAAATATTTCAGTTTTAAATTTGTTATTTTTAAGCAGCCGTATTTTTATGAAAATAGTAATAAGCGTAGTCCAAATTGACTTTTGTGTCTACGAACTTCAAGTTTTTTTTTTTCAAAACACCGTTGTCTGCTTTAAGCTGTAATAAACATGACAACCCTAGTTGCATAGAAGAAATCAACTCACCTTAAAAAAAAATCTGGACTGCTACAACAAGTTAAATGTAATATGTTGTTAACAGAATGTGATAATACTACCTAACACAGAAAAATAAGATATGAGAAATAAATGCAATGTTTGGAAAATAGTCTCGTAATATAATGTGTTCACTAGCCTGGGACACGTTTATATGAAAAATTTAAATACTCGCTCCAGTCCGTTTTTTGAATTGCATTTAGGTCAGGTTTCAGCTCGATCGATGAAACTGTATTTTAGCGCCAGCCGTTCAAAGTTTGTAAGGAATTTACTATGGGAAAACTTACTTTTGATAAAAAAAAATCGCCTGAGGTCGCCCTTTGTCCTCTATAGAATTCTGAACACAGATCTCGATACCCAGTCAACATTTTGGTTGGTATAATTTTTGTTATACATCATTCTATATGAACCAATTCAATCGTATAGAATGCATTAAAAGGCTATATACGTACCAAAGTGGAGGCTATATGCGTACTTGGAACGGCTTTTTCAGACTTTCTTCGATCAGATATACGATGCCACAAAATTTGGATGAAAATAAAAAAAATTTCCAGCGAGACTCGAACGCGGGACCTCTGGATCAGAAATCGGACACCTTACCACTGTACCACTAAGGGTTACACATCAGAAGGGTGATTACTTGCCAATATTAATACATGTACGTTATACATTATACATTAGTACAGCTATATATACTTTGTTGTTCTTTGAGGCCCATCGTCAGCAGATACAAAGTTTGGGTGGCAATTTTTGCTAAGTTATTGCGATTTCATACGATGCTTTCTGGATTGATATATGATCTGTCAGTTTATATAACATAACGCGATTCTATGTTGCACTATTTAAGACATGTTTTGTTGTCAACACAGATTGTCGTTTATGAATCGTACTGGGGATTTATATACAACTTGTATTAACATTGATAACGCCTTATTTGGCATCTTACGCGATTCTGATTTTGGAAGCATGAACATGTGATTTTGGAAGCACATTCTTATACGATACGTGGTTCACTGGGTAGGTATTTCTACGATGAACAACATTGCCGAAAACCGCAAAGCAATTCGATGCTTGTAAAAAAAGTTATTAAGCATAGGGCTCATTCACAAATTTCATAACGCTAGAGGGGGTGGGTGGGTGTCCTAACGATGTTACGATCAATACAAAAATTGAATAACATTTATACAAAAAACGTTACAAGGGGGTGGGTGGGTTGGTGTCCAAATCGGCCAATTTCAGCATTTTGCAATAAATGAATGAGCCCATAGACTATTATGAAATCAATATTTTTTTATTATTGTTATTCCTTTACGTGGTAATTAACGTCGCCTTGGGGTTTTTTCACAAATTTTATAACGCCAAAAATGGTTATTTTCCATATCCATCCACCCCCTCGTGACACTTTTTGTATGAATACTTTATAAATTTTGTATGAGCCGTAACATCACGATAATAACTTTTTTCACGAGTGTCGGATTGTTTCGCGGTCTTGGGCAATATTCTTGAAATTTTGCACAGTTGTTATGGGACCAAAATGCAATCTATAAAGGGGACCGGAGCGAGAATCTAAATTTTGTCCCACACTAATGTTCACGTTGAGAAAAGTAACTATCTCGCCGCAATGCATATGTTTCAATCAGACGGGCCCCAATTCTTCCACAGTTAAGCTTACTAGCAGTGTGCTCCCTTCAGGAGAAGTGAGCTCTTTCCCATCGTTCTTCCGTTCGTCTGTCAACCTGTCAGACAGAGCATGGCAACTAACAGACATCCAGATTACGCGTCCCCAGTCCCCAGTTGCTTTTGGGAAGCACCCTTATAGCCTCAACGCCAACAACAAGAAGACGACACAAGACTTGCGTGGTTGGATGTCGGTTTCAATCTTCATTAAACTGAAAATTTCGTTTCGTTCAATTTTCAATTTGTTTTCATTCGTACGAATGTAAGCTTCCAGTCTAGTCTCGGGCTAAGTTAGCTGCCTGGTGTAACGATCTCTCGGAAAGTTGACGACCGACAGGCAGGAGCATGTTTTCCACCACTGACTGTAGACAAGCTTCTTTGAAATGAAAACTGGATGGGAAGCTTGCGCCAAGGTTAGAGATATTGGTAATCTAATATGGTTGGAATTGATGGCGGGCTTTGGAGGAGATTGCCCGGGTGAGTGCACATCTAATCATGATCAAATTAGCTAGCAGCTTTAGTATACACAGCTAAAAAAATGTTGTAAAATTAAGTTTATTTTGATGCACATATTTGGAGCATCAAAATAAACCTAAATTTCAACGACTAATCCATTATTTTTCAATCGAATTCACTTTAAATTTACACGATCATGTAATATTCAACCAGTTTTGGTTGAAACTTAAATGTATATTCATTTAAGTTTACATGATGCTGTAAAAATACACGAATTTGATTTATTTTTACAGTAGACTTCAGTTTACATCACATTGAAAATTAAATATTTTTTTCTGTGTACGTGCCTAATAGATAAGTTTCATTTTGTGGTCTCATGTATTCAGGGCTTGGAACCACAGCAGAACGTCATCTTTGAGGATCCGCGGCGAGGTTTTTGTTCTAGTTCTTGATAGATATGAGATGAGATTTTTTAGGGATTTATCCAGAGATGTTTTTTATAGACAAAATCCTATGAGTATCGAGCTTTGATTCCTCGCAATATCAATTTGAAATTTATGTGGTGTATCACAAAAGATCAATCATTGGTCGCAGTAATAATACACCAAAAAATGTGGGAATATTGTTAGTTGCGTTTTGGATGCGTTAGGAGAAATCTTCCATTTTTACAAGTACAGTCGACATTCCACATCTCAAAATCGAAGGTACCATCGAGATAGAACAAATGTTTGATGAATACATGAATACTAGATTGAAAATCACTCCGTTACCAGGAAAATTGAAAACAAACAGACGTCCATTTCGTCTTCGCATATTGTTTTGAATCCCTAAAATCTAGTTCAATAGCCTTTGATAATGGATATATCGACATACGGAGAGAAAATCGGGAATGAAAATCACATCGAGATAGTTAGATATCAAGATATGGAGAAAAGGATAAAGGATCGAAAAAATCATCGACATCGAGATGTAGAACATTGAGATGAGGAGAGTAGACTGTACTTTCTTTGCCAATCGACCGTTTTTGAATTTGCATTTGGTCTCTCATAATCTCTGCACATCTACAGTAAATCGCTATTTGGCCCCTCTGGAACTGATTGAGGGTAGTCTCAAAAGCGTATTATGCCTCTTACGTCATATGAAATCTGAAATCACTTCTTGTGCGACGATAAGCTACCTACTGCTATTAATCTGCGTGGCCGGACGCCTGAAGACTGATTCAGCCCAAAACCCACTGAGTCAAACACAGTGAAATGAATTCCACTAATAGAAACCAATTGGAGCAGCATGACGACGAGGCAGTCGAAGACAAACAAATTGCCAGCCAATTTTGTATCCGGTAGCTGTTAGCTCTCGGAAGGCGGTTTCTTCGAATCTGCCAAAAGCGTTGAATGAATTTCCTCCGAAATGGGTTCTTCACAGCATGGAGTGAATCGACCACCAAGAAAAACTTTTAAGTCACTTTGTTACGCAACTTCTGAGCATTGTGAAGGTGGCTACGATTATAGGATGAATGTTTATCATAACTTATCATCGCAGCAGGCGACGGCTGCAAAGCGCCTTCTTGCTCTGAATTGCGCCTACTAGGATGGGCGGAAGCATTTCCCATTCTCCCAATGAATGGCTGTCACGCGACGGGCTAAGTGTCTATCGCTCCAGTCATAGCACGAGCAAATCTCAAGAGGACTGTCCTTGTTTTCTGGAAACCGTTCCGTGTTTTCCGTCTGTCAAAATATTCAGTCAGTTCCGCTGCTGAGCTGGGATTAATTAACAGATGATATCTCGTAAAGTTCACTCCCATTCAGTCACTACACAGTAATTCCATTTGTTCTGCGAAGCGGTCATGAATTATAGTGACAGCATCTGATGATAGTTACTATCCGAAATTGCCAATCAATTATGACAATCCAAAAAAAATCTCTACAGCTAAATTGCCTTCTTGTAGCATTTCCACAGTTATGAATTGAGATCTTTCTTTGCCAAAGTTGCCATTTTTGAATTCGTATCGTGGCAGGTACGATGATACTCTATGCCCGGGGAAGTCAAGAAAATTTCCATTATGAAAAGATCCTGGACCGACCGAGAATCGAATTCAGACACCTTCAGCATGGCTTTGCTTTGTAGCCGCGGACTCTAACCACTCGTCTAAGGTTGACCTAGACGTGTAAAAGCATATGTTTCTACATAATTAAAATCATAATTCATCGATGGAACGATGAAAGAAGGAAAACAATACAACTTATGTTTTGAATTTTAACCCATTGACGAGACCACTGTGCGCTGCGAGTTGGTGGAGTCGTGTACCATTTCAGTAGTATGTACCGACATAGAAATGAGGTCGCGGTCGCTCGATGTTGGATGGCTGTGTTAGCCTTTTTCGGCCCAGCGAGTTCATTAAATATGCCAAATTCACAGTTCTCAGTCGTGGTTTTCGAGGGCGCTGAAAGTGGAGCACAAGTGGCCTGGTCACCGGAGATGGCGAGTAGCGTACGATTATCGTCGTTTTTTGCTCTTTTTGGGGCTGAACATAATGGAGAGTCCTGACTTTGCCATGAAGCAGGGCGAGTAATTATGAAGATGTTAAGTCCCAAAACAACACCGCCTCGAATACGGAGCGACAGTTGTTTTGCTTGTTGGGGCGAGGAAGAAAAGTGAGGGTTGCCCAATGGGGCAATAAAACGAGCTTTTTATGCGGGGTGCGGATCATCCTGTTGTATTTTTTAACTTCTGCAAGGAGAAGGAACTGAGAGAGGGAAAATGCCGGTCAACATATAAAGGCGTTCATAAAACGTCTTAGCTGCGATAAAGTAAGCTTCAAATTTTAATTTGTGGTTATAAATAAGGGGAGCTTTTGGTAAATGTGATAAACTAATATATTCGAAAAGATGGCTCTGGCAAAAGGACTACGATTCTACCAGAAGTTAACCCTTCTACCGGTAGCTTCATTTTATTCCGCTAAAAAAATATTCAAATCGCGATAACTTTCTTGTTTCTCGATATTTTTGCACCATTTTTTCACAAGCTCTCAAAAATCTCTTCTAGTTTAAGTATATGTGTCGATATTGACAATTGGGCATCTGGATCCGGAGATATTCCAAAATTCCTTGGGGGACCGATTCATAGCCATAACCCACGAAGATATCTCAGCCTACATAATTTTTATCGTATTCGGATATTCACTCCATGGAATGATACGTTAATGCGAGTATAATGTGAAAAAATGAAACAATTTTGTGCAGCCGTCTTTGAGTAATGGGCATTTATGTTTTTGGTACCACTCTGGACTAATAAAGATCTTGAAAACTCTAAAAAACCTCATATCGTAAATTTCCAATTTCTCCAAGAATAAAGAATCGATTTGTATGATTTTTTCACAGTAGCTCCTTATTACCTGGCATTGTACAGTCCACAGCTTATGTTTTGATAAATTGGCCAAAAACAAAATGGCCTCCAAAGACATTTTATATGGAGAATGTCGGTCCCCCAAGGAAATTCGGAATATCTTCAAAACCAGATCACCAATGGTCGATATCGACACGGATTCTTAAACTAGAAGAGTTTTTTTAGGTATTGTGAAAAAATGGAGCAAAAATATTCAGATGAAAAAATGTAGCTGCCGGTAGAGGGGTTAAAGGGAATTGTTGCTAGAAATTCGAGAAACTTGTCGAACGAATGACATAAAGATTGTTGGCACGAGAGGGATAATCTCCACAATTTAAACACGAACACTAGGCATAATTCAGAGGAATATTAAAATTATCCTATTGAAAAGCTATCAAGATCAGATAAATTTTATCTCAACAATGTCTCAAAAAGGATACTTCAAAGATCTTTACAATCCAACATTCCAATCTAATTTTATTGAAAACTTTCACAAAAGTCTAAGCACAGACAAACAATTCTCATAGTAAAATCACAGGTACGTTGCAATTTCCTTCAACTCACGTTTTAAGACCGATCAAGAGTTTAAGATCATCGTTGATAAAAGCGGATTTCAATTTTGCGTGTTACATAGACCCTTATTTCAATAACTGAATTTGTTTTAGTTCAGAGCATGAGAAGCATATGTAATATCAAAATTCCATTATCAACGAAATGATAACGGCAAGATTACTAACAAACAATGTACCTGTGGAGTTTTCCAGTCTTCACTGCTTAACAGTTTTATAATTCTAATCCTTCAGATAAGCACAGCCTACTCGACAGTATGCCAAATCACCACATCTCCTTTTCTCTTGAAGAACGCGATGATTCGGCTGGTTACGTGTCCGTCCGTGTGCACCAATGCGTTGGGTCAACTGTCCAGGTTCAGTCCGTACTCATTCAACGCTTCGCCTTCGACGGCCGGCATTCTCATTCTAGCTGACATCCTGGTCGGAGCCATGTCACTGCTGACGACCTGTTTGGCGGAATTCCCAGATGACGTCAACCGCTCAGTTGTTAGTGCCAACATGATCTAGTGGAATTCTTGAAGACCGACGAGGGAATGGACTTCAACGGACCCAAGTATCACCCAAGTATCGCCCGTGACGGGGGGTTTCATATCTAGGCCGAGAGAATCGAACTTCTTCAGGACGCTACTAAAAAATCGGCCTCCGTTTGTAGATTGTAAGGCGTTTTCTGTCCGTCCAATAGAATCTACCATACGAAATTTCGCCTCCTCCAGGAGTTGTCCTAGAGTATTCCGATGCAAACCCTGCATTTGTCGTACTACAAATCTAGACCAATGTCGGATAATAAAAATTCGAGCTGTTTAGTAGAAAACCTATAAGTAGATGAAAAAACCGAATTTGGGTTTTTTCATCTACTTCCAATGTCGGATAGTTTGAAGCAAGGATTTCTGACGCCTCTCACCACGCAATGTGGAGTTTTCCAGTCTTCACTGCTTGACAGTTTTATAATTTTAATCCTTCAGATAAGTACAGCCTACTCGACAGTATTCCAAATCACCACAGTACCCAAAACAACTTCTGAATAATCATGTGTTTTGCAGTAAATATGTATTGCATAGTAGTTTAATTATAATTACAGTCAATAAATAAAGTTAATGATTGAATGCTGATTTACCATACAAAACGCACAAGAGATCGCAGTGAGCCGCAAATTTTCACTCTATAATTTTAGCGTTTTTGTTGCTATTCGGTCGACGATTGTGCCATTTAAAAGTGACTTGGTCTTTCATTTTTGTTAAAGAAGCATTTATAGTTATCATATAGAAAGTTTGTAAAGATAGTGAAACGTCTTTGCAGTAAATCTGCAGGGAAAAAGATCAACTATTCCAATCTGAAGAGACTGAAACCGAGGAAAGAAAAAGTGTTTCTCATCGGTCAAGATTTGTGAAATCGAAGCCTTCGCAAGATAAAGAAGAGCAGGATTCAAGTTGGCTCCGGCAGCTACAATGGATGAACTTTCCATGAAAACATGCTCTGACATTCGGTGAGAACTTTCCTTTTAACATTCTACTTCATAGGTTGGTTTGCTACTGACAAGAAAAGGAATCGCCTATCTCGATGCGTGGGAAATTTCTTCCAAGAAATGGCCCAGAAAATCACATTTTTCTGATCGCAGTATGCAGTTGAGAAGAAATGTCATTTCAAATGGGGCTCTCTGTAGGAAATTTCTTGACCCATTCAATCAAGGAATTTCTTTACTTTTCTTGAGCGGAACAGCATTTTTAGCTTATAGCATTTGAAGGTGTTAGTTGTATTGTTTGCAAAACCATTCCTTTTTATTATTCCGCATTTCAGTTCGTTTAATGCTTGTGATAGCATAAATAATGTAATGTTTCATTTATTTAATCACTAAACAAACTATGGATGTGACGAACCACTGTAAGTGTCGGCATATGGCCTTATTCCTGTTTCTTGAATAGTTTAAACTACACGAGCATATTCTTTTTTATATTGGTCGCAAAAACTAGAAAATAACCTTTGAATAGTTCAACAATAAAATTGTCGACGAAAGATGTATATTTTTTGTCAAATTAAGGCTACAAGGGCCCAGATAGCCGTAGCGGTAAACGCGCAGCTATTCAGCATGACCATGCTGAGGGTCGTGGCTTCGAATCCCACTGGTCGAGGATCTTTTCGTAAAGGAAATTTTCTCGATTCCCAGGACATAGAGTTTCTTCGTACCTGCCACACGATATACACATGCAAAAATGGTCAATCGGCAAAGAAAGCTCTCAATTAATAACTGTGAAAGTGCTCATAAGAACACTAATCTAAGAAGCAGGCTTTGTCCCAGTTGGGACGTAACATCAGAAAAAAGAAGAAGAAGGCTACATGAATCGCATCACTTACCAAGGTGAATCCTTATTATGTAACTTTTTGACCCTCTCACTAACAATCCTCCTTCCTGTGATAATCATGGAGATGCAGAGGTGATCTCGGTTTCTAGTAGCAATGGACGTCACACTATCATTCCTTTCCCGATGACCGTAATGACGTGGCCGGCGCCGTTATTGACATTACTACGATTGGAATTCTCGAAATTGTACATTGAAGATGTATGAGTTGCATCCGTTGATTCCCTGTACAATTTTGATTATTCCGGTCAATCACGGAGTAGCAACTACGAATTGTACGGTCACCAATGGTTATGCTTATGCTTATTTACCATACAAAACGCACAAGTTTGGGTATATGTGCCTTAGCTCTCGCTAGTTCAAATTGGCTTAAATTTGAACGACGAACTACATTTAACCGGAAGTTTAGTCAACAATGAATTCATTAAAATTCCATTTTCCAAATAGTTTCAGAGGCATGTTCATAGACAAAAGTAAGTATCAAAAAGATTTTTCAATTTAATTAAGCAATGGGTGGTTCGTTTGTTCAGCAATGCTATTCACTTCCAGACATTACACAAATTTACGGAACACACCAACCACTTACAACATACCGTTTTCGAATAAAATAATAAAAAAAACAATCTCTGCTACTAAGTATTACCTTTGAACAACCCTCTGAAACCCTTAAAAAACAGACTGAAATATAATCAATTCACTACAAACAATACTTCGGGTTATTTGTAGTTCTTTCTTCAAACATCAGCTGATTTGGATTATCAGAACATTTTGTATAGAACATTATCATTTGGGAACTAACTATTGTCACTGACTATGTAAAGCATAAAGACACACATCGCCGTAGCGGTAAACGCGCAGCTATACAGAAAGATCAAGCTGGAGGTTGTGGATTCGAGTCCCGCCAGTCGAGGATCTTTTCGCAATGGAAATGTTCTTGACCTCCCAGTGTAGGGGAAGACGAGGTAAGGCGGAACACATTCGGTATTTATCTATTATTCTATTTTAGCACAATATGATTGTAATTGCGAAACATTTTTAAAGGCGTTTGCCTTAATTTTCCACTTGCAAATAACGAGAACAAAGCTGTTGCTGATCAATAATGAATTCAATCTAATTTTGGCATGCTTTCCAGCGGCCTTCCTCAGCCGAGTGGTTAGAGTCCGCGGCTATAAAGCAAAGCCATGCTGAATGTGTCTGGGTTCGAATCCCGGTCGGTCAAGGATCTTTTCATAATGAAAATTTCCTTGCCTTCCCTGGGCATAGAGTATCATCGTACCTGCCACACGATACACGAATGCGAAAATGGCAACTTTGGCAAAGAAAGCTCTCTGTTAATAACTGTGGAAGTGCTCATAAGAACACTAAGCTGAGACGCAAGCTCTGTCCCAGTGAGGATGTAATGCCAAGAAGAAGAAGCTGAAGAAGAAGAAGAAGAAGAAGAAGAAGATAATTGTGGACAAATAGTCAACTAATTCAACTTTGTCGACGACACCAAATTTGGATCTACTTACTGAACTGAGATATAAACGAATATTATGTTTACCCATTAGCGTCATTTTGAGAGTGATATTCTAATTAATAAGGTTTTAGGCGACTAGGTCCTATTTAGCTGTTCAACTTTATCGAAGACAGCAACGATAAAATGTTTGCCCACTAACTCCATCACCAGAGTGTTTTCCAAACTAACAAGGTTTTAGGTAGATAGGTTTTATTTAGTTGATCAACTTTGTCAAAAACACCAAGTTGGTATCTCACACCTGGACTAAGAAATAAGCAATTAAATTATTTGTCCATTGGCTCCATCTTGGGAATTTATACTTAACCAAATAGTTTTCAGGTGGATATGTGTCATTTAGTTGTTCAATTTTGTTGCAGGCACTGATTTTGTATCTCATCACTGGACTGAGATATGAGCAAATTATTTGTTTGCCGACTAGCGCCATCTTTTGAGTGTTTCCCGGACTTATGAGTTTTCAGGTGGATATAACGCTGGACAGGGATTGAATCCTTAGAAAATTGAAAGAATCTCTCACGTATCGCTTTCTGTAACTATCATAATATGCAGCACATTATGATAGACTGTTTATCGTATACTGCACGCTATGTCTAAACCGAGTTGTACCTCGGATTTTTTTCCCGCTAGAGTTCAGTAATTTGATTATATTTTCATAATCGGAAAGTTTTAAAATATTCCATCGGCGAAATTTTGATTTTTTTTTTCATTTGTAGCTATTTTTTTATATACAGACTATGAAAATCAATGAAAATCACGTTTTCCTACACATTTTAGCCCATACAAAATGTATGGGAAAAAATTCACCGATAGAATATTTTGTAACCTTTCGATTATGAAATTATAGATCAAATACTGATATATAGCGGGAAAAAATCCGAGGTACCTACATTCTATTTGCATAATCTGCTGCTTTAGACATAGCGTGTACTGCTACAACTTTGATCAGATCGGGGAGGGGATAGGAGGGCATAGTAAAATCCCTCTAAACAAGCTTCAAACCTGGGGCCACTATTGCTATCGGTAGTTTGCAGATTGTTTATCGTACCAGTAAAAAAACACGTAGGGAGCCGGATCCTACACGGGTAGAAATCAGAATCCAAAAACAAGATTATGACTCATGATATCATGATTTCAGAGTGTTTTCAGCTTATGAAAATACACCATGATTTGGACTCATGATATCATGAGTCAGATTGCCGTAACACAACACACGCGTTATGTTTTTGTTGCGGATTGCTCGAAATCATGAATCACATGCCTAGAATCATGAGGCGCGCTTCCGATTATGATCGACAATATAAAAAAAAATAAAAAATAAACTAGAGCGAGGTTCGAACCAAGAACCGTCTGATCGAGAGTTACGTACCATACCACACTACCATTTCATCTTGTTTAAATGCAGGTGATCGAAACGAATGAAATGATGCAATGCATCCCGTTTAGTGTTATGTTCACTAAACAAGCGAGAAAAGTGAATTTTATCATCGCTCTTTCTTTGGGGCTCTCGTCTGATGCTTCTATTTATCAGACTTGTTACAACTTGCGATACATTTCCGATCACGGACCGCAACAGATGAGGTGTTTTTCTTCGCTTGTTTGATCGTGCCTCAAAATAAAATGAGAGCGAATTCTGCAATGCCTGACGCTGGGCATTCGGGACATCTGTCTTATTTTTAGGATATGGGTTAAGGTTGTGGTCCAAAATAACAGATTTGAATTTCCCTTTAAATTTTGGTATTGCAATGTCCCTTGTATCAATCATTGAATGTTAACAGCAAGGTCCTTGCTGTTAACATTCAATGATTGATACAAGGGACATTGCAATACCAAAATTTAAAGGGAAATTCAAATCTGTTATTTTGGACCACAACCTTAACCCATATCCTAAAAATAAGACAGATGTCCCGAATGCCCAGCGTCAGGCATTGCAGAATTCGCTCTCATTTTATTTTGAGGCACGATCAAACAAGCGAAGAAAAACACCTCATCTGTTGCGGTCCGTGATCGGAAATGTATCGCAAGTTGTAACAAGTCTGATAAATAGAAGCATCAGACGAGAGCCCCAAAGAAAGAGCGATGATAAAATTCACTTTTCTCGCTTGTTTAGCGTTGGAGATAGGATGCAGAGCTACTTGGGCACTTCCATGATTCACTTTGTCATGGGGGGTTTTTCTCGGTCGAATTTTCTGAAATTTTGCAATAAGAAGCACTTCAATACGACGCACATTGTGGCCAAATATGAGCTCAGTACTATCCAAAAATGTTTTATATGTATTCCAGTGAGCTCTTTAAAAAATGTGTGTTTTGTGAATATTTCACAGTCGTCCATATATGTGCTACGATTATAATTATATGCCCTGATAACTTAAGTAGTAAACGCGCAGCCATTAAAAAAAACAAGCTGAGTTGTGGGCTCTAACCCCGCCGGTCGAGGACCTTTTCATAATGGAAATTTGTTGACTTCCCAGGGTTCAAAGTATTTTCGTGCTTTGCTCACGATATACGAATGCGAAAAAAAAATCAAAGGACGAATAACCTTCGGGTTGAAGTCCCTCTCAAACAACAACAACGAATGCAAAAAAAATCTATTGCAAAAAAAATCTCTCAGGTAATAACTGAGTTTACCTGGGAAGCAAACTCTGTCTCAGTTGGAACGTAATGCCGTATAGAAAAAAATATTTATAATTTTAAACCGATTGGATTTTTTTTTAGCAGTAGTCATCTTGTGAAAGAACAATTAAAATTGGATATTAATAAATTCTTGAACCATGTACCATCCGGCTTGCTCAAATTATACAGTTATTATCGAATCAATTTGAGGCCAACAGCTTTATTCCTAGACGTTTCAATCATTTAATTTGATTATTTATTCAGCTTTAACACGTGAAACCTTAAACTTTAAACTTTAAATCTTGTAGCTGAAAGTTCTGGAAGTTTCCAGGTTTTATTTGATACATGGTTTTAAGAATCAGTCCCTTGCTGTTGAAATTCTGAGCAACAATCGATCCATATTTTCAAATGTGCATTACATTTTTTTGCCTTTTTGATTTCAAGAAGATGGAATTCCACATTCATTTTGCACGTGAGTTTAAAATTGAAATTGTTTTGAAATTCCAGTTCAAACAGCTATCCATACTTTTTTTTCAATATACAATTCATAAAACAAGATTTGTACATATATTTCTATTTTCCTTCACCTTGCGAAATAATTGTAATTTAACGTAACGTAACGTAACGTAACGAATGAACCTTCAGCAGCAAAACCGTTCAATTTGTCTGCCTTCCTTGACGTAATCACAGCTTGCTTCAAATTTCATGGATTTAAAACTTCATTAAATTATTTACAGAGGCCTGTATGCAAGCTTTTAGAAGGTGATGTCACTCAAAACCTAGCTCTAATTATCTCTTATTATACAGTTTTCCTTTAATATTATCCTTACTATCTAGATCTGACCTTTCGGTAAATGCAACGGGAACAAACCATGCAGCAAAATCCCTCGAAGCGAAGATGCTCGGTGAAGGTGCTCTTATCCGTTGGCGTGCCATTCGGAAACGTATTCTCACAGCGCAGGCACGATCGCTCAATATCGTGATTGCTTCTATGCTTTCTTTTACTACCGCGTTATCTCAAATTCGGAATCCCAGACACACGATGGGGCTCGTGTCACCGCGCAACGGTGTAATACCGGCGGTGTATCTGACCGACTCCTAAGCGATAACTTTGGCGCAGACAGTGGTACCCGAGGAGGAACAAATAACTCCCCAATAACTTATGCATACCATTTTTTGGTATCATACCAAAATTAGGTATTGTTCAGTTGTCAATACCTCAATTTGGTATTATAATGGTATTGAGAAAAATTGTTAAAACAATTAAAAATTCTTCATTGAGGTATTAAACAGCTATTGGGGTCTGCTGGAGGTATCGAACTACAATTGAAAAATTTCATTTTTATATGAAAATCCATCAAGTATTATTGAGGTATGACAATACCTGATCTAGTTATCAGTTTGGTATTCGTAAAATATGCTTGGGATATTATTTGAGGTATTTTACCTCTTATGCAGGGCTAATTCATACCTCATTCAGGTATGTAGTATTGGAAATTATCTGGTATGGAATACCTCAATTTGGTATTCAGTAGTTATTTTCTTCTGCTCGGGTAGCGATGTCACGCCACGGAGAGTCGGCGTAAATTTCATTTTTATATTTTTTAATTTGTATGAAATTTTGCACATGCTTTCTTTATGCCCAAAAATGCCTTTTTGCATCATCGGCTCGCCATTTTGACTCTAGCCTTACTTTTGAGAAGGGCCTAAGAAAAAAATCCTAAATAATTTTCAAAAAATTATAACTTAGAAACGGTTTGTCCGATCAGTTTGGTGCCTTCCGCAAAGTTTTAGGTTATTGTTGGGACTATCTGGAAAAAAATATACACTGTAAAAAAAATGTTGTAATTTTTTATATATCGAAAATAAAGCTTAAAAATCAATTTTCTCAAAAATCGTATTTTTGATTTATTTTTTTTTTATATGTTAAAGTAGACAAAAAATGAAGTCTTTTGCACAGGGTTGTGCTACTTTTCCCCGAATGTCGGTTCCCCGAATGTCGTTTCCCCGAACGCCAGTTCCCCGAATGCCTGTTCCCCGAATGTCCCGTTTCCCCGAATAACCCACTTCCCCGAACAGTTTTTGGCAATCATAATTGTCATAACTTTTTACATTTCAGGTAAGTGAACGCACTGGTCATCTGATATGCACCCTTCTTTATTTGATTGGCGGTTCTTAGGAGTTTTACCGTCCTCAGAATTTTTGGCAACATGTGTATAGTCGAGAAAGACCAAATACCTCCTTCTTTCGATTGCCTATCGTTCTTTCTAGTTCACCATCTTGCTACTAAAAACTATTAGAGCTCCTATTCGAACAGTACCACTTTTCGGGGAACTGGGTCATTCGGGAAAATGGCGTTCGGGGAAAAGGGTCATTCGGGGAACTGGCGTTCGGGGGACCGACATTCGGGGAAACGACATTCGGGGAAAAGTAGCACAATATTTGCACAGTGGGTTAAGATGGAGAAATCATGGACAAAAAAGTTATGATTTTTTGAAAATAGGTGAATTTTTGAAATGGTCATAATAAACTTTTTAAATATTTTTCAACTAGATTTTATGAAAGTACGCAAAATTTACAACAAAAACGGTACATGGAAAAATCAGGCTAACTTTTACCGTTTAGAAGATACATCGATTTTAATACAAAATTATGATATAATTTTCAATTTTCGGTCATTCTAATATAACTTAGAAACGGTTTGTCCGATCAGTTTGGAGTCTTCCGCAAAGTTTTAGGTTATTGTTGGGACTATCTGGAAAAAATATACACTGTAAAAAAAATGTTGTATTTTTTTATACATCGAAAATAAAGCTTAAAAATCAATTTTCTCAAAAATCGTATTTTTGATTTTTTTTATTTTTTTATATGTAAAAGAAGACAAAAAATGAAGTCTTTTGCACAGTGGGTCAAGATGGAGAAATCATGGACAAGAAAGTTATGATTTTTTAGAAAAAGGCTGATTTTTCAATATGGTCTAAATAAACTTTTTGAATGCATTTCGACCCGATTTTGTGAAAGTACGCAAAATTTTCAACAAAAACGGTATATGAGAAAATTTTGCTAATTGCTACCGAAACATTTGAAAAGTTTATTATGACCATTTTCAACAAATTCACCTTTTTTTTTAAATCATAATTTTTTTGTCCATGATTTCTCCATCTTGACCCACTGTGCAAAAGACTTCATTTTTCGTCTACTTTAACATATAAAAAAATCAAAAATACGATTTTTGAGAAAATTGATTTTTAAGCTTTATTTTCGATATATAAAATATTACAACATTTTTTTTTTACAGTGTATATTTTTTCCAGATAGTCCCAACAATAACCTAAAACTTTGCGGAAGGCACCAAACTGATCGGACAAACCGTTTCTAAGTAATAATTTTTTGAAAATTATTTAGGATTTTTTTCTTAGGCCCTTCTTAAAAGTAAGGCTAGAGTCAAAATGGCGAGCCGATGAAGCAAAAAGGCGTTTTTGGGCATAAAGAAAGCATGTGCAAAATTTCATCCAAATCAACATATACAAAAGTAAACCGACATTCGAATTCAAATGGAACCGCTCAATTATCGTTCTCAATTTTAAAAATACAAATTTTGATAGCAAAAAGGTGGGTAGAATATAAAAAATCATTTGTAAGTTATAAAATTTGAAAATCGTCACGTATCACGAAGCTGATCACATACATGCTAAGAAATTGTTGCGTTGCAGAAAACAATGAATGATTTCTTTGTATTATACGAAATATATTTTCGATGTGTTTTCCCGATTTTAGTTTCTTTTCGAATCTTCATATTCCATTTGTGTTCTATTCATTCCATCTAACAAGGTAAAAAGCATCATTTGGTCAAAATATACAATAACAATAATTTAAAACTACGCACTTTCATTTCCAAGAAAAAAAAAAGAGTATCAAATTAAGTTGATCAATCGATTTGTGACATTTTGAAATTAAGACCTATATTATTATTACAAAATTGTTGAAATTTAGGAAAAAATCAATCCTGCTTCAGAAGCATTTTTAGATGATTTTTCACAGAATGATAAAAAAATGCATACTACAGCCACATGAAACCAAGCAAGATTTTCAGAGGGGCGTTGAAATCAGGAAGAATTGATAAACGAATTCTGAGTGATTTGATACAAGTAACTGAAAATAATTGCAATAGAAAATACAGTGATCTCTGCCTGGGATCATGGAGTTAAAGAGATATAGCACACAAAACCAATACAAATACTATCTAAGGGATCATCGAGTTCGCGAATTAAACTATTTTACTATCGTTCTCTAACTCTATATCAAGGTATGAAATATCGAGTGAGGGAGAGTTGACTGTAGTTTCTAAATTCCGCAGAAAATCTGCACCATGGCAAACATCCTAACAAACATTATTGTTCAGATACTATTGTTACTTGGGATCGCTTAATAATCAGTGAAACTTCCAATGAGTTAATTCTGAAATTTGGTTTTATATTTTCCTCGAGAAAAATTACTCTGAAATTCATTTATTTTCAATCGAGTTTTCTTCCATAATTTAGTAAGGTTCATCTGATAACAATCCACGGTACATCACTTCTATGCATAACCTGTACTCTCCATCTCATACAATTTTCCACATGCCCTATAAAAGCTTAAGCCAGATCACATCCAATTTTCCCATTTATCCATCCACCACATCAAAAGCCCTTTCTCTGCATTCTCCATCATCCTGTGAAATTTGCTCATTTAAATTCCCTGACAGCCACAACTTCCTTCCTGAGTTGGACAATTTCCGTCCGTATTGTTGTTGATACAAGCTCAACTCGTCCCCAGTCGACCAGACGATACTGTTCAAAAGTCACATCCTCTCGTATCTAGAGAAGAGCTCCACTGGAGGCGACGAGAAACAGTTGACAAAAGTGAGCAATTTAAATTATAATAATAAACACACTCCACCCCCACTTCTGCTGTCCCCACGAGCGCCACCTAGTGGAAACTACTTTTCCCCAAATCCTGACCGAGTTTCCACCTCTCAAGTGGATTATTTAAACTGACAGCTTAAAACAAGACTAGCGGGAGGAAGCGCAAAGTTTAAATCATCCGTACTCGACTACGCTCCCCGTTTTGAGAGTAGTTATTCCTTTCCGGGGGAATTTGCTAACCGTTCAACTTTCCCTCCCCCTCTTGTACACTAATGAGCAAGTTTAGATCCATTTCAACTTTTTGCACTCTTTTGCTCACCAAGATGAGATGGAGAAGAAAAGGCGATCTTTCTGAGTATCCTACGACCACAAGCAGATATCACTTGGTGCGGTTGGCACGACTGGTAATAGGTCTCTTCTTGGATGCTAAATCACTATTCTAATCAAGGTCTCTCAAAAGTTGGATGAATTCCTTAAAAGGCCCTTCAAAAATCATTAAATGAAGAAATCATAGGAGTATTATCTAAAGGAATCATTGTCCAAATGACACCTGATTTGATTTCTGTTGAAACTGCTGCAGAAAATCTTGAAAAAATTCACACTTCAATACTTGTCGTAATATCACAAGGAATTACAACAAAAAAGTTGAAAACTTATCTTCCCATTCTTCTTAAGTATCTTTTGTTTTCTTGATAACTGTTTGGTCTCTTTCTTCAAGCTGGTTTCTAAAGCGCAAGTTTTCAAAACAGTCAGCCGCTACCAGCCCTGTGTTAGCTAATATCGCCTGTTTCAAAAGGCGTGAAAGTAGGCTTTGCTCCCACGTCACGACCGCAGCGATGCGAACATAGTAGGCACTTGTTTGTTTTCCGAGAAGTTACCGCCGAAAGTGGCTCCTCGTGGTGGAAGGAAAAGCAGGCTGTGCTCCTAAAAGCATTTTCCACTTATGCAAATCAGTCCGGCAGCAGGCAGTGAGAGCGGAAAGCGAACGAGTAAAGCATTAACGAAGCAATCCTTCGAGCTTGCGTGGCAAAGCGGCGGCGGCGGCGGCGTCATCAGTGTCACATCCAACCATCCCGGGCGTCATCAACGGCCTAAGTGGATCCGTTTTCAAGTTTCGGTTTTATCCGGGCGGGGCTCTTGTTTTGCGATCCATCCCCGGGATGATGATGGGAGTTTGCTGATGGGTTAAATGGAACCAGCTGGAAAGGCAGCAGGCAGGACTTTAACGGGATTCCACTCGAAGGCACACGTGCGTCAGATTATGATAATGATGATGCTGGTTCGATGGGATAAGTCCCAGGGTATAGGGAACTCTTCACTGGCCGATATTACTGGCAGGATCATACTAACTGAGAGATTTCGTGTCTTTAATTTCTTTAGTGCATTTTGTGTCTTCATTGTCTTCAGTGTCCTCTCTGTCTTCTCCGTCTTTTTGGTATTTTCAGTCTGCTCTGTCTTCTTTGTCTTTTCTGCCTTCTGTGTCATCACTGTCTTCTCTGGCTTCTCTGACTTCTCTGGCTTCTCTGCTTTCTCTTGCTTCTCTGGCTTCTCTGGCATCTCTTGCTTCTCTTGCTTCTTTGGCTTCTCTGTTAATTCTGTCTTATCTGTCTTCTTTGTCTTTTCTGCCTTCTGTGTCTTCTCTGTCTTCTGTGGCTTCTCTGGCATCTCTGGCTTCTCTTGCTTGTCTGTTAACTCTGTTTTCTCAGTCTTCCCTATCTTATCAGTCTTCTCTGTCTTCTCTGTCTTCTCTCGCTTCTCTGTCTTCTTTGGCTTCACTGACTTCTCTTGCATCTCTGGCTTCTCCGTCTTCTCTGTCTTCTTTGGCTTCTCTAGCTTCTCTGACTTATCTGGCTTCTCTGTCTTCTCTGTCTTTTCTGTCTTCTCTGTCTTCTCTGTCTTCTCTGTCTTCTCTGGCTTCTTTGGCTTATCTGGCTTCCCTGGCTTATCTGTCTTTTCTGTCTTCTCTGACTTCTCTACTTTCTCTGGCTTCTCTTGCTTGTCTGTTTACTCTGATTTATCAGTCTCCTCTATCTTATCAGTCTTCTCTGTCTTCTCTGGCTTCTCTGGCTTCTCTGGCTTCTCTTGCTTGTCTGTTTACTCTGTTTTATCAGTCTTCTCTGTCTTCTCTCGCTTCTCTGTCTTCTTTGGCTTCACTGGCTTCTCTTGCATCTCTGGCTTCTCCGTCTTCTCTGTCTTCTCTGGCTTCTCTAGCTTCTCTGTCTTCTCTGGCTTTTTCTCTGGCATCTCTTGCTTCTCTTGCTTCTCTGGCTTCTCTGGCTTCTCTGGCTTCTCTTGCTCCTCTGTTTTCTCTGTCATCTCCGCCTTCTTTGTCTTCTTTGTCTACTCTGGCTTTTCTGGATTTTCTGTCTTCTCTATCGACCCTGTATTCTCTGGTCTTTACTAGCTTCTCTGTATTCTCTGGCTTTTTTGGCTTTTCTGCCTTTTTTATCTTCTTTGTCTTTTGTGTCTTCTCTCACTCCTCTGTCTGCTCTGGCTTCTCTGGCTTCTCTATCTTTTCTGGTTTCTCTGTCTTCTCTGACTAATCTGGCTTCTATGTATCCTCTGTCTACTCTGCCTTATCTGGATTCTTTATGTTCTCTGTCTTATTTGTCAACTCTGGCTTTACTAGCTTCTCTGGATTCTCTGGCTTCTCTGGCTTCTCTGGCTTTTCTGGCTTTTTTGGCTTCTCTGGATTCTCTGCACACTTAGCTCATTTCACAAGAAATCGTGAGCTGTTGAGATTTTACAGGAATCCATAAAATAATTTAAGTGTGTGGCTTCTCTGACTTTTTTGCTTCTCTGTCTTTTCTGTCTTCTCTGTCTTCTCTGTCCTCTCTGTCTTCTCTGTTTTCCCTGTCTTCTCTGTTTTCTCTGTCTTTTCTGTCTTTTCTGTCTTCTCTGGCTTCTCTGGATTCTCTGGCTTCTCTGGTTTCCCTGGCTTCTCAGTCTTCTCCGGCTTCTTTGGCTTCTCTGGTTGTTCTGGCTTCTCTGCTTCTTCTCTGTCTAATTCTTTGTATTCTCTATCTGTTCTTTCAAGGTTTGTCCTCTAGATCTTCTGTGTCTTCTGTATCTTCTGTGTCTTCTGTATCTTCTGAATCTTCTATGTCTTCGGTATCTTCTGTGTCTGCTGCGTCTTCAGTATCTTCTGTGCATCCAAAATCAAGTGGTTTCCATTAGTGATTCTACTTTGAAGTTTTCCAGAAATCTAGGGATTCCTAGGATACTACCAAGAATTTTATCACTAATTCCTCCAGACATTTATCCAAAGATTCAACTAGAAATTCCTACGGGGAAAACCCTTCAAGCATACCTTCAAGTGACGTTCTTCCAGAGATTCCTTCAAAGGTTCCTTTACAAATTATTCAGGATTTCCTCTGCTGATTCCTTCAAAGATCAATATCAAAAAAAATCATCGAGTGAATTCTTCAGTAATTTTTCAGGGCTTACTCCGAGCCTGCCTCCAAGAATTCCTACAGATATTGCTCTAACAATTCTTTCAAAGATTCCTTCAGGAATTCCTCTACACAATTTTTTCAGATACTTTTCAAGGGATTTCTCATGAAATTTATCACCAGAAATTGCCCTAAGGATTTCACCAGGACTTTTTCAGGGCTTTCTTCTAGGATTCCTCCTTAAATTATCAGAAATTCACTTAGCAATTTCTCCAGTGATTCTTTCTAGTAATTTTTCCACAGATTCCTCCAGGAATTCATACATTAACTTCCAGAGGGATTTCTTTTATGCTTCTTTCAAGAAGTAAGCCAAAAATTCTTCAAAGGGTTATTTAAAAATAACGCCAGCGAAAGTTCAGGAATTTTTAAACATCAGGATTTTTTTCCTGCGATTCCATCACAAATTCCTCTAGAGGTTCTTAAAGAAATTTAAAAATTCCACCAAGGATTTCCACCAAAAACTGCTCATATCAAAAATCTTTCAATGATTCTTCTAGTAAATGTCGTAGTTATCAATCCACAGCTTCCTCCAGAAAATCCTTCACCGATTTTGTCTAGAAATTCTTAAGAAAATTCCAGTAGATATACATGCAAAGATTTACTACGGGTATGATTACAATGATTCTACCCATAATTTATCCATGGATTCAATAAGAAGCTCCTCCAGGTCATTCGTCATGAGATTTCTGCAGAAATTACTTCAATTATCTACCATAAATTTCTTCGAGGAGTCCTAAAGGAATTTATCCAGAAGGAATTCCAGTATTTCCTGAAGGATTTTTTTCCTAGGAATCCACATTTCCACCTTCGAAATCCTTTAAGAACTCCAGAAATTTATAAAAGATTCTCCAAGGAACTCCCTGGGAATTTCTCCTGTAATTTCTTTGGTAATTCTCTCAAAAAATTCTTCCGGACAAGATTTTTTTCAGAAATTTTCCAAAATAAATCTTGCAGGTGGGGATTTTTTTTTATTACCGTACGGGTTTAGGCCGAAGGGTCTCAGATTTTCATGAAACTTTTTCCACAGGCAGGGCTCATGGATATATGAATAAAAAAAAATGAGAAAAATTCAGGGTTTCCGGAAAACTCAGGTGGAAATTTTTCGTTTTCCCTTGACACTACTTACTTTGAAAAATCATAACTCAAGAACGAAGCATCGTAGAAACAAAGTTTTTCTATAAAAATTTAAGCAAATTTTCTCAAAAATCAAAAAAAAAAATATGAACTGGAAAAAGTTTTCCACAAAATTTTCCACCATTGGGAAAATTCGTAAAGAAAAGCCGGAAAAACTATGCCCGAACTCGTGGAAAATTTAAAAAAAAATATTTTCGAGAAGGTAATTTTATAAGCTTTAACCACTGAAATTTTTGGAATGCACTTTTTTTCGTTTTTGAGTTATGGCCAATTTTGTGAAAAATGTTCAGATGTACCATATAAGACTTTTCTTTGAAAAATCATAACTCAAGAACGAAACATTGTAGAAAAAAAGTTTTTATATGAAAATTTAAGCAAATTTTCTCAAAAATCTAAAAAAAATATGAACTGGAAAAAGTTTTCCACAAAATTTTCCACCGTTGGGAAATTCATAAAGAAAAGCTGGAAAATCTATGCCCGAACCCGCGGAAATTTTATAATAAAATATTTTTAAGAAAGAAACTTTATAAACTTCAATTCTGGTAATTTTTAGGATGTACTTTTCTTTAGTTCCTGATCTATGGTCAATTTTGTAAAAAATGCAAAGATTTGCCATACATGCCTTTTCGTTTAAAAATCATGACTTGTCGAACCGGATTCAAATTATCTCAAAAATATGAAATTTTTGAAATGGAATCAGTTTCCCAGGACATTTTTCACTGTTTATTAAAACAAATAATGGAAACCCGATTAGCTATTCCCGCTTTCAAACAAAGTTTATTTGAAAAGAGCGATCAATAAGATCCAATCCTACAATATTTTTCAATACGCTCATTTTTCGTTAATAAAATAGATCAAATATTGCTAGGATGAGCTGTTTGAACCATATATTTACAAATTTATAAGTTCATAAATTTCTTAAAAACGAAACTACATAGAAACAAAGTTATCTTCAATCAGAATGTAGGCAATTTTTTCCTGTTAGGTAACTACAAAATTGACAGTTATATAAATGGGTAGACAATATGACAAATAGGTATTTACCAATTCAAGTTTAAAGCGTTGAAATGGCTTGAGAATCATAAGTTTAGCAAAAACTAACAAAGAGCAGTGAGAAAGTGCAAGTGTTGTCTATCAGCTGTATATTCCTCGTTATTATTTTTTGTAAAGTGAAAAAAGTTTTCCCGAAGCTGTAGAAATGGACAAAGTTCAATATTACGAATACAATTCTTTATGCTGTAACCCATTCGGACTGGACGGCCACAAATCAGTAAGGACAAATTTACGATCGATCAGCCAAGGCCTCATCAGTAAGCTTCATTCGAATGGAGTTCGGTGGGTTACGGAAAAGATGAAAATTTGCGTGAAGTGCTCCATTACCGGTGACCAGAAGGCTCTCGTAACGGATCTTCCAGTAGCAATGGCGTTTGAGGAACAAGTTTCACCACTATCTTCGTTGGCGTCGCCAAAGGAAAATCCTTCCTCGGGTGAGTCAGTTGGTTCTATAAACAATGTACAAAAAATACAAGAGCTTGCTAAATTCTTGGAAATTTCTTTTCAAGTAAAATCTTCACGTTTGGATGCTTCTGTTAGTAACTATCGCAATGCTTCTATGGACGAAATGTTCAATCAAATTTTGAGTAAAATAAAGACTTGGTTTCCGCCTAATATTGTCGATGTTACAGAGGATTTTGATTCCGTTTTATTAAATTTGAACTCAGCTGTTACAAAAGCCGAACTTGACAAGCAAATTGAACTTCTAAAATTACTTACTAGGAATTGGTCATATGCCAAAGTTAAAGCTCATTTTTTGACGTGTCTCAACACGTTATAACTGAATCAAAAAAATACAATTTAGTTTTTTCAGCTTTGCTTAACGGTGTAATGTTTCATGGAAAATATAATCCAATCCGACTTATACTTCATTAAACCAATCCCATATCGTTTCTTTCAGTTCTTTTAGAAAATTTGCAATTGCTTTGATAAAAAAAAACCTTGTTTTTCTGATGCTTCGATTGAAATATGGGTTTTCAAAGAAAAGGCTGATATGGTCATTTTTCACAAAATTGACCATAACTCAGGAACAAAAAAAAAGTACATTCTAAAAGCTACTAGAATTGAAGTTTATAAAGTTTCCTTCTCAAAAATATTTTAATAAAAATTTTCCGCGAGTTCGGGCATAGATTTTCCAGATTTTCTTTATGCATTTCCCTAACGGTGGAAAAATTTTGTGGAAAACTTTTTGCAGTTCATATTTTTTTTGGATTTCTGAGAAAATTTGCTTAAATTTTCATAAAAAACTTTGTTTCTACAATGTTTCGTTCTTGAGTTATGATTTTTCAAAGAAAAGTCTTGTATGGCACATCTGGACATTTTTCACAAAATTGGCCATAACTCAAAAACGAAAAAAAAGTGCATTCCAAAAATTTCAGTGATTAAAGCTTATAAAATTACCTTTTTGAAAATATTTTTTTGAAAATTTACCACGAGTTCGGGCATAGTTTTTCCGGCTTTTCTTTACGAATTTTCCCAACGGTGAAAAATTTTGTGGAAAACTTTTTCCAGTTCATATTTTTTTTTTGATTTTTGAGAAAATTTGCATAAATTTTCATATAAAAACTTAGTTTCTACGATGCTTCGTTCTTGAGATATGATTTTTCAAAGTAAATAGTGTCAAGGGAAAACAAAAAATTTCCACCTGAGTTTTCCGGAAAAATAGGCGACCCTGAATTTTTCTCAATTTTTTTTTATTCATATATTCATGAGCCCTGCCTGTGGAAAAAGTTTCATGAAAATCTGAGACCCTTCGGCCCAATTTGTACGATAATAAAAAAAATCCCCAGGTGTTTACTCAGGGATTCAACCTGAACGCATTCAGATAAATGTTTTGTTTAATCCTCTCAGTAAATATCAGTTAATTCCTGGAGGAATTTCTGATAACCCTGAAGGGAAATCCTAGTACAACCTTTGAAGTATTTTATGGTACAGCTTCTGACGATACTCTGGTAGATTTTTCTGGTGGAAATTCTAGTGAAATTCTGGTGATATTCAAATGTTAACCCTAGAAGAACTCCTGGTGAAACTCCTTAAAAAACTTCCCTCTCGAAAAACTACTAATGAAATAATTAGAGAAAATACTGGTGAAGTCTCTGAAGGAATTACTGGTGGAGTCTTTATAGACGGATTCCATGTCAAATCGGTCAGTCACAGAACTCGACCATCTTCGATTTGGATTAAATTTTGCACATGTTTTTGGTATGGTAGAATAAGTGTTTTCCATAGAAAAATTGATCATTTTGACTTAAGCGTAACTTTTGAAAATGGCCTATAAATGTTTGCATGCAACTTATTTGAAAAATTCTAACTCCGAAACTGTTGATTTTAGAGAAGAATGTTCTATGAAGAAGTTGTAGTGAACCGTTTGGACTATAAGAAAAAAATATACACTGGAAAAATATTTCATTTATTTTCATACAAAATTCAAATATTAAACTTAAATTTTAAATTACACAAAAACCCCATTTTTAATATTTTTTAAATTTTCACCATATAATCTTGATAGTAAAAAGAGTTTTGGGACAAAGTTTCATGATGGAGAAATTTTTAATAAAAAAGTTTTTCTAAGAACAACTTTTGGACGATTTTCAAAATTTCGATTTTTTGTCAAAATAAATACGTTCTGATGATACAGTAAGCATCTTGAAATGATTCTAAGCCATAATGATTATATAAATAATTTCTCTAGAAGTAGCCATTTTCGAATTATTTCGAGTTTAATGCAAAAAAATATTGTTTAAATATTAAAATAGGCCATTTTCATTAGTTATTCGCGTTTCTGCATTAAAAATAATTCGTTTTCGAGAGTAAAGACCATATTTCTTTACATTTACTTATTTTCCTTGATGGAGAATAACGAATAACTAATGAAAATGGCCTATTTTAATATTTAAATAATATTTTTGCATTAAACTCGATATAATTCACAAATGGCTACTTCTAGAGAAATTATTCATATAATCATTATGGCTTAGAATCATTTCAAGTTGCTTACTGTATCATCAGAACGTATTTATTTTGACAAAATATCAAAATTTTGAAAATCGTCCAAAAGTTGTTCTTAGAAAAACTTTTTTATTAAAAATTTCTCCATCATGAAACTTTGTCCCAAAACTCTTTTTACTATCAAGATTATATGGTGAAAATTTAAAAAATATTAAAAATGGGGTTTTTGTGTAATTTAAAATTTGAGTTTTATTTTTGAATTTTTTATGAAAATTAATAAAATATTTTTTCAGTGTATATTTTTTTCTTATAATCCAAACGGTTCACTACAACTTCTTCATAGAACATTTTTCTCTAAAATCAACAGTTTCGGAGTTAGAATTTTTCAAATAAGTTGCATGCAAAAATTCATAGGCCATTTTCAAAAGTTCCACTTGAGTCAAAATGATCAATTTTTCTATGGAAAACACTTATTCTATCATACCAAAAGCATGTGCAAAATTTAATCCAAATCGAAGACTATCGAGCACGATTTTTATTTTTTTCGACTCATTCTGCATGGAATTCGTCTATAGGAAATCGTAGTAAAATCCCATAGGAAAATCGTAGCCATTATGGGATCACTGGAGTGCATCTTGGCGGAATCCACGGAGGAACCTATGGTAGAATTCTCAGTTGAATCCCAGGAGAAACTGCTGATAGAGGCACTGGATGATATACTGGTGGATACCCAATTTTGTGGCGAAATCTTTATAATAAACTTCTGGCCAAATCGCTGGATGAATTCCTGAAAACCTAAAATAATCCCTAGAATTATAACGCGAGAAATTTCTTTAAAAAAATCTGGGAGAATCCATTGGGGATTTTTGGAATTGATTCCTTAAGGAATTCCAAAAGGAATCGTTTGATGAATTTCGCGAAGAATTTCTTTGAGAAATTCCGAAAAGAATTTCATGAGAAATCCCTGGAGGAATTCCTGATGGCCCTTGAGAATTCTTGGAGGTATTCCGGGAGGAATTCCTTAAGGATTAATTCCTTCTAGAATTCCCGGATGCATCTCTAGATCAATTCCGAGAGGAATCTCTTAAGGAATTCAGGGAAGACTCCCTTGAAGAGTTCCTGGATGAATCTCTTGGAGAATTTTCTAGAAAAATGCCTGGAAGAAAATTCGAGTGCAATCCCTCAATTAATTCAGGGAGGAGTCCGTAATAAATAGCCTGATGGAACCCAGAATAACTCTTGAAGGAACCTTTAGAAAAATTCCTGATAAAATCCCAGAAGGTGTTCATGATGGAATCCCAAGAGGATTTTATAATGATATCTTAGAAGTTTTTTCAATGAAATCTATGGAAGAACTTCTAATTGAATTTTTACAAAAGCTCCCAATGAAATTTTTTGAAGAGTTTCTGATGTAATCCCTAGAGTTGGCTCTGATGGAATCCTTGGAAGAACTTATGATGGAATCATTAGAGAAACTCTTGATAGAATTCCTTGATATATTCCAGGTAGAATCTCTGAAGGAACTTCTAATGGAAACCCTGTAGGAATGCCTGAGAAAATTCCAGGTGCGATCTCTGAAGACTCTTGATGAAGTCCTTAAAGAAACTTCTGAAAGAATTCCTGTAGAAATTCCTGTTGAAATCTCTGAAGGAACTCCAGATAGAATCTTTGAAGGAACTATTGATTAATCCCTAGAAGAACTTCTGTTGTTATGCCTGTAGGAATTCCTTTTTGAATCCCTATCGGAACTCCTGATGAAATCCCAACAAGAACTCCTGTTGAAAGACTCAGGGCACCTCCTGATGGAATCCCTACAGAAACTTCTGATAAAACCGTGGAAAATTTTAGCTGGAATATCTAAAGGAAATGTTCATGAAATCCCTGAAGGAACTCCTGATGAAATCCCTAAAAAAAAATCATGAAGTTGTCCCTCGAAGAACTTGTGATTCAATCCCTGAAGGAGTTCCAGGTGGAATCTCTGAAGAAATTTCTGATATAATCTCTACAGGAACTCTTGATGGAATCTCTATAGGAACTCCTGATAGAATCTCTATAGGAACTTTTGAATAATTTTCGGAAGAAAGTAATGGTAAGATTCCTGCAGCATTTCCTGATGGAATCACTGGAGGAAACGCTTATGCAATCTCGAAAAGAAATCCTGACGTATTTCCTTGAGGAATTCCTAATATAATCTGATGAAGTCCCAATAAGAACTCCTGTTGAAAGACTCAGGAGAACTCCTGATGGAAGTCATATAACAACTTTTGATAGAACTCCTGATAAATTCCTGAAGGAAATCCTTTTGATATCCCCCCAAGGAATCCTTATGAAATTCCTCGAGGAACTCCTGATATAATCTCTGGAGAAACTCCTGATAGAATCCTTGGAGAAATTTCTGTTGGAATCTCTGAAGCAACTCCACATGGAATCTTTGAAGGAACTATTGATTAATCCCTAGAAGAATTTCTGTTGTTATCTCTGAAAGAATTCCTAATTGAATCTCTATAGGAACTCCTGATGAAATCCCAACAAGAACTTCTGTTGAAAGACTCAGGGCAACTCCTGATGGAATCCCTACAGAATCTTTTGATAAAAACCGTGGAAAACTCCAGCTGGAATGTCTAAAGAAAATGTTAATGAAATCCCTCAACTCCTGATGAAATCCCTAAAAAAAAACTCATGAAGTTGACCCTCGAAGAACTTCCGATTCAATCCCTGAAGGAGTTCCAGGTGGAATCTCTGAAGAAATTTCTAATATAATCTCTACAGAAACTCTTGATGGAATCTCTATCGGAACTCCGAAAGAATCTCCATAGGAACTTTTGATTAATTTTCTGAAGAAAGTAATGGTAAGATTCCTGAAGCAATTCCTGATGGAATCACTGGAGGAAATCTTTATGCAATCCCGAAAAGAAATCCTGATGTATTTCCTTGAGAATCTCCTGATATAATCTAATGTAATCCCAATAAGAACTCCTGTTGAAAGTCTCAGAAGAAATTCTGATGGAAGTCATATAGCAACTTTTGATAGAACCCTGGAGAATTCCAGGTGGAATATCTAAAGAAAATTTTAATGAAAACTCTGAAGCAACTCCTGATGAAATCCACAGAAGAACTCCTGATGTTGTCCCTTGCAGAAACTCTGATTTAATAATTGGAGGAGTTCCAGGTGGAATCTCTGAAAGAAAATCTGCTACAATCTCTAGAGGAATTCATGATGGAATCTCTATAGGAACTCCTGATGAACTCCGGATGGAATCTTTTTAGGAATTCCTGATGAATGTTCTGAAGAAATTAAAGATAAGATTCCTGATGGAATTCCTAATGGGATCCCTGGAGGAAATTCTTATGCAATCTCTAAAAGAAATCCTAATGCATGTCCTTTAGGAACTCCTGATATAATCTCTGCAGGAATTCCTGGTGGAATCTCTGAAGGAACTTCTGATGGAATCCCCATAGAAACTCGAAGAAATCCCCGGAGGAATTCCTGATAAGATTCCCAATGGCACTTTTGATATAATCTCTAAAGGAATCCTGATGGATTTCCTCGAGAAACTCCTGATATAATCTCTGGAGGAACTCCTGATATAATCTCTGGAGGAATGATCTGAAGAAGCTCTTGATCCCTGGAAAAACTGCTGATGAAATCCCTGGAATAACTCTGATGGCAGCCTGATATAATCTTCAGAGAAACTCCTGATGGAATTCGAACGATCTCCTGATGGAATCTTTGTAGGAATTCCTAAAGGTATTTTTGAAGGATCTCCAGATGAAATCATTGGTGGAACTCCTGATAAAATTCCTTGAAGGACTCTTGATAGAATCCCTATAGAAACTCCTGATGAAATCCCTGGAGGAATTCCTGATAAGTTTCCTGACGGAACTCCTGATAGAATTCCTGAAGGAATTCCTTATGATATCCCCACAAGGAATTCTTATGAAATTCCTCGAGGAACTCCTGAAATAATCTCTGGAGGAACTCCTGATAGAATCCTTGGAGGAATTCCAGTTGGAATCTCTGAAGGAATTCTTGATGGAATCCCTGGAGGAACTCCTGATGAAATCCCCAGAAGAACTCTAATGGAAGCCCTAAAGGTATGATAGAATCCCTATAACAACTTCTGATGAAATCATTGGAGCGACTCCTAATGGAATCTCTAGATGAACTTTTTATTGGAATCCCTTTAGGAACTCCTTATGAAATCCCTGGAGGAATTCTTGATAAGTTTCCTGATGGAACTCCTGATAGAATCCCTAGAGTAACTGCTCATGATATTCCTAGAAGAAATATTGATGAAATTTCTCGAGAAACTCCTGATAGAATCTTCTGCGTCTCTTGCGTTTTCTGTGTCTTTGATCGAAGTTATATAATGTTATATATATTTTGGCTTTCGCAAGAAGGACAAATCTTGTTCCATGAGGCAACTAGAACAAGCAAAAAAGATTACTCAAAGTAACAAATCTGGCAGTACAACCGTGTGTCACTTTCGGGCCCAGAATCGGAACCTGAATTCGTAAAAACCCTTGTCAACACGAACGTTACACAACCGGGTACCACTCGACACGTTCATCCGACACACACAGACAAGGTCCGAGTCAGCACCAAATCCGACAGGCAACATTTTCAGTCTTTTCTCCGGGAAGCCGGTTCCCATAATTGAATTATATTATTTGAGCGAATGCTTTATTCATTAGCTTGTTGTAATGTACCCTGCTGATGCTGATGCTGCTGCCGGTAATGCTCTGCAATGCTGACTCTGACACACCACACCACACCCCCGATTGCGACATGGATGACGACAGCCGCACCAGATTCTAGGCATGGTTTTAATTTATTGGATTTTATACTCTATGATTCAAGGAGGGATGGAGTGGGTGGAAAACGCCGGGTGTGGGATCTGACAAATACGACGAAATCCGGTCGTTGGAATTTTATGTAATCGGCGACGGTATTTGCGAAAAGGATTATATCAACAGCGAACATGATGATATGGGAATGTAGGAAGCCAATCTTCGTGAAGCAAAACTTAATATGACTGAGTAGTAATTCGATTAAAATACGTACAAAATTTGAGCTTGTTAAATACTGGCATCCTCGTTCGGTATGAGAATGGCTCGGCATACAATTCAGTCAATTTCAGCTCGCTTTGATTACATTTGGCTGCATAGAAGTCAGAAGATGACAAGCACCTAGGTAATAAACACCACTTTTCATTGTTCGTGTTGTGAGATGAAGATTTTTGAGCTCTTGAAAGCTCAATGGCTTTCAAATAAATCACAATCAAGATGTCTTGTGGATTCAACAGTTAGGTTTCCTATTCGACTTTGTCACCCCACCTCAATGTCTAAACTGCTATCCAGGACGCCCTGCCAGGACACAATATTTGCTTCGGATGCGATATTACAATTCATTTTGAGCTGAACAGGATGGAAACATTGCAAATGATTTCATGATTTCATACGTTTATTCCCAGAAATTTTCTAAAATCAATCAATTTTTTTGTTTATCCATCATTTTGCTTTCAGCAATCAAATCGATGAAAATTTGAATAACCCTGACAAAGCTTTACGCCGCAAAAAAGAAGCCCAAACAAATCTCCATGATGGACGAAGAAATGAACTTTCCTAACCTTTTTCCCAATTTTTACTTCCGCCCAACCTGGTCAAAATGTGATTGAGATTGACGTTCGATGAAAAGGGGAAAGTCGATTACCTAATCCTACTTATCCCTTCCGAAACGGGCCAGCTTCAATCTTTTGAATTCCCAGTTTCTTGATTTGGAACCGTCATCTAGTGAGAGAGGAAAAAAACACACTATTCGTGTGTCACCAGCCCCAAAACACATGTTCAAACGTGTGAAACTGCTGCAAACGATTCGATTACGCCTTACTTGCCCAGAATATCAAAATGTCGGTACACAAAGAAATCTCTCAAACCTAGGGGTAACCCGGATAAAAACGTACCATTCGGTGAGTGTTATAAACCTTAAATGCAACATATAAGATACCATAAAACATATTGTAGTCATGTATGGCAGAGTTCGTTCCCAATTGGTCGGTATTCAGACAGACCGGACCAGGTGATATTTTGGCGATCTAAACAAACGTTAAGAACTCAACGAGTTCTGAATTTCTCCATACACATGTATCATCAAATAAAAAGGTTCTCTTATCACTTCAAATAGTACAAATATTTGGACACTTTAAAGACTTGGGTTACGTTTCTCCCGAAAACATTAAAAAAACACTTGGTCCGGTCTGTCTGAACACCGACCAATGGACCAATGCATGAGTTCATCATTTGACATTTTAGCGGTGCCGTGTTATTTATGGGACCATGGCAACGAATGAATTCGGCACCGCTCAAACGTCAAATTCGTGAATTCGTGCACTGATCCATTGATGTCGAAGTACGATCTAAGCAAGCGATGAAAAACATCGCATCTGTATCGGTTCATGATTTGCAATGTTTGGCAAGTTGTAACAAGCTTTATAAATAGCAGCAGTAAAAGAAAGCCCCAAAGAGAGAGCGATTATAAAACCCATTTTTATCGCTTATTAACCATTAGGAGTAGATGTTTTACTTCATTGGCATGACAAACAATCCCCGAACTTCCTATAGCAATATTGCCTCCGAGGTTTGGAGTTTGTTTAGATGGCTTTTATCTTGCACTGTTATCCCCCCGATCAGAGGTGTAAGCAAGCTCACATTGTGTATATACATATAGTAGAACATATATTATAGAAACAAGTGAATTTAAATGTGTGATCCAATGAACTATCAGGCAATAAGGTAGAAGATCTTTGCTTTTCTTAGAGTTAATACTTTTTCGAAATATTCCTCTAAGGAATACATTAGAAATTCTACGGAAAAATATCTCGGGATTCCTGTAGACGTTTCTCTAGCATTTATTTTTAATACTTCTTCCGGTTCTGTATTCTATCAAATGTAAAACTTCAAAACACAAGGCATAAGAATATTAGTTTTTACTAAAATTTGTTGCAAAGATTCATCCGGCGTATCAAACTATTACTTGTACTTATAAAGTTCAAAGTCGCATTAGGTTATAAGGTTTCATCTCATTCCTTGAATTAAGAAGCTAATTTTAGAGGGTAGGAAATCAGCTACTCCACAGATACGAAATCGATTACTTCGATCTCCTTATTAACTAGGACACTTGTTAATTGTTTATACACTTTTGGCCGTAACTTATAAGTGGGTATCAACAAGAGCAGATACAACAAGAACACAATATGGTAGATCTTACCCCGTAACGCACCTCGAGAAGGTGTTACGGAAAAGGATTCATTTAAGTATGTTTCTAAAAGTTTCATCAATGATACATTCAATTTATCAGCAGATTCCTTCGAATATTTCCTCTCAAATTCCTTCAGAAGCTGTACACGGAATCTCTCTAGGGATTGTTTCATGAATACTGTTTCAGGAATAAATTCAAAATTATTGCAAGAATGTCTAACAAATTTCATCTGGCTTAGTTTCTTGGGATATCGTTAAGATATTTCTTCAGATATAACTTCCAGTATTTCTTCTGGAACTCTGCCATACATGTTCCAGAATTCTATAAAGAATTCTTCCATCGAGGAATCATTCCTTTAGAGATTTTGATGAGGATATGAGAATATTTGAGGCTTTCTCCAAAATTTCTTTCAGGGATATTGCTGAGAATACTAAGTGAAATCTTTGATATTTTTTAGAAATGGTTTTAGCATACTTTTTAGAATTCCTTCAGCCTTAATTGCAGGTAATCCAAGAATCAAGACATATTCTTGGATGACCAAAATTCCCACAGATTTATATAGGAACTTCTCTGTGGATTCCTTTAGAAACTTCTAACAGTTGTATTCTCAGGAGCTCTTCATATCTTTCCGTTGAGCATAATTTAAAAGATTCCAGAGATTTCTGCATAGTTTTTTTTTTCAATGATTACTGGAAAATCCATCCAGGAGATTCTTAGGAATTTCAGAGTGCTTCAGAAATTTCTCATTAAGTCCTCTAATGCATTATTAAAGAACAATATACCTTGCAGAAATTTGCGGAACCCAAGAAGTTATATCTTGAGAAATTGTCATTGCTTTCTCAGTAAAATTTTTGACTTGCTGTAATTTCAGTATTAATTGCTGATGGAAATGTAGTTCCTGGAAAATTTTCTAAAAGAGTTCCTGGAGGAATAAGTAGATTCCTCTAAGAGGGATTGGTGTCTCCGAACATTTTTTTTTCATTAGTTGGAGGTTGTACTTTATCAAGGATTACCAGAGAAAATGTTAAGGCAATTGATAAGGGAATGGACTTTTAAAGGACTTTATGGAGTCATTCAATAACAAATCTCGCAAGTGCTTTGTGAAGGCTCAAGCTGTCCGATTCGTTTTTCGCGCTTGGATTGATTAATATCGCGGTATTGGAGTGTTTTTTTTTTCTCTTCGGTTAGCACTTAATTCGCGCGCCATCGGAGTGATTTTATAGCCCAGCTTATGCATGTTGACGCCGAGATTGTGACTGTTTAGTCGAGAATGAATTGACAACTGGTGAGCTCATTTCTTGTAATTACACATTTGTATCATGATATGTCTTTATTATGTGGTTCATCACTTTAGGTGTCGACATATGCTTTTATTCATGTTTGATAAGATTTCGAGATTCAAACCTTTGAATCAGAGGCGCGTCCACGTTCGAAACCATGGGTAGGACAAACGTTGGCAAATATTTTGTGCACATTGAAGCTAAGAAAAATTTTAACCCTATGAAATCCTAGATTGGAAATTTTCAAGTTACTGTATTTGAAGGGCTCAAACGCTAAAGGGTGTAAGTGACATTTTGGTCGGTTTTGAGTTGAAGAAATTTTTCTATTTCCAAGTGTTCTAATGATATTTTCAGGTGACTTTTCCGCTCAACAGAAGAAATAACATGATTCTTAGAAAACTAGCTTGTTTTTTTGACTCTCATACAATTTATATATAATTAACAACTGCAGTGAAAGTTCGAAGTAGCTTTTCTCAAAACTAGTTTTTTTCACTGACACCCCTTTGCTTCAAACCGCCTCATTTTAATAACAGTCGTTACTACAATACAAAAAAAGCTTTCTGTCTTTACAGGGCTAGTCGCGACTGAGTGCCCTAAAAATAGGAAATTATAGACCTCTTGCCTGAAAAAGAGACTTAAAAGGATGCTGAAAGATGCCAAACGGGGACCAAGAAAACAAAACAAAACCTATTAGGAGCCGGGAAATAAGAGCTTAATTCTTTCATAGCAGACATTTCAAGATCGAAGACCTTTTTGGATTTACGTAATTTTCTCCAGGAATTCAATCTGTTCACAGATTACTCTGAAAATTTCTATAGGAGTTTTCCTAGGGCATTTCTTTAAAAATTTTGTTTTGGATACCTCTAAAATTCAACCTGAGTTTACCCAAGGAGAACCACAGTTCTCCTCCTGATTTTCTCCATTCCTAATTTTCTCCAGGAATATTCCATTGAAATTATTCTGATGAATAAATCCGTGAGACACTTCTAAAGAAAATACTGAAGAAACCTCATATAAGACTAGTGTAAGTTTTAAATGCACACTTAATGAACAATGATCTCATGAATAACTCCAGGACTCTTGAGAAAGTATCAGAAGATTTTTTTTTTTCTATCTTTATTAACGAGATTTTTAGCCCTGGGCTAGTTCATCTCGGGACCAACGGCTTTACTTCCCTTCCGAAGGAAGTCGTCACTGATTTTTTTTTTTTTTAAGTGACTATCTTGGGGATGGGATTCGATCCCAAGTCCTCGGCGTGAGAGGCGTGTGTTCTAACCACTACACCAGGTTCGTCCCCTAAGTATCAGAAGATTTCCTAGATAATTTGCTCAGATAATGTAAAAACAAAATCAATCGAATCTTGAGATAGCATTTCGCAGGATTTTCTCAAAAATCTTTGGACAGAACCTCTATAGAAGTTTGTGTAGAAATGATCGGAAGAATTATTCTGAAAACTTTTATAGTATTGGCTATTGTGAAAACTTAAATAAACTTTCGAAAATTGTATGGGATTTTTTTTGGAAAAGTTATTTATTTTTTTTTTTTTTGAAATACTTGGATGAAATGCTGCATGGATTTCTAGATAAAAAAAAACAGATTTTTTCGAAGAACCCCTTAAGGAATTTTGGATTTCCGGGCTAAATTGTGGATGAATTCTTGAAGAAATCCACATGAACAGGCGGAGAAATTCTTTCAGGATCTGTCTTGGAAAAACCTCTCATCTATTTTATGTTTCAAAAACTCTGAAATAAACGGTTGAGGATTTCCTCTACTGTAGAAATCTCAGGAACTACTAGAGAATTCAATTAAAGGATTAGTAAAAAAAAATTTCGGTGGAATTTTAAAGATAGTTTTGGAAAATAATATCAAAGTAATACATGAGAAAATTACTGGAGGTAGTAGCTTTGGTGTTCCAAAGGAATCGCGGAGGAAACTCTGAAAAAAAGCCTTCTAAGCATCTTTTAAAAAATCTTTAAATGAATTTCTGGGAGAATAGGTAGATAAATCTCTAGAAGAATTTCGGAAGAGAACCTTGTAGGAGACCCTGCATAAATTCAAAATAATTCTGTTGGACCCGTTATTGTCTCTGAAGATTTCTCTGCAGTCTGTACAATTTTGCATCAGGATTCAATGCAAGGAGTATTAGGAAAAAAGAAGACTTTAGAGATAATTTGTTTAAATAGAGACTTAAGAGACCTCCCATTAAAAATAGAAACCTACTCTCAGTTCTGTCTTCATAATCATTTATTGTGTTCAATTTTATTATGATTCATATTAAAATATATTTATAACCTTTATATTTATATCCATTTAAAATCAATTTTATTTAAATCAAACAAAAGTAGACCGAACTGCTTTTCTTCACAACCAGCCAGATTGTTCTAATTTCCTAGATAACAAATTTCTGAACAGCCAAAAGTCTATTAATTTATGTAGTTTTATTGGCATCGAAGCTATCCTTCTTCTTCTTTCTGGCGTACGTCCCAACTGGGACAAAGACAGCTTCTCAGATTAGTGTTCTTATGAGCACTTCCACAGTTATTAACTGAGAGCTTTCTATGCCGATTGACCATTTTTTTTTGCATGTGTATATCGTGTGGCAGGTATGAAGATACTCTATGCCCTGGGAATCGAGAAAATTTCCTTTACGAAAAGATCCTCGACCAGTGGGATTCGAACCAACGACCCTCAGCATGGTCATGCTGAATAGTTGCGCGTTTACCGCTACGGCTATCTGGGCCCCGAAGCTATCCTAAAATAATTAAAAGCAAAAGTTTTTATAAAAAAAACTGAATCAAATATTTCACTGGAATATCTTCACCAATCCTGCAAAACAAAAAAACACTCTGAAAATCGTCATAATCAGCTCTAAATATGTTTATGGACGATGCCACAAATATCAGTAGAACTTTGATCAAATACTTTTTAAGGAACTAACTGTGGGAGTTCTATAGGGATTGCATTGAAAATCGTCAATAAATTCAGCAATATTTCGATAGATTATATTAAGACAAGAGTGATCGCACTTTCAAAAAATCGCTAGCTAGTGCTGTGTATAACATGATAGGACTGGTTTTAGATCAATCCAATTCATTCAAAAATTCTTCAAAAATTTTCTGATAATTAACTATGGAAGTTCCAGATACTTCTCTAAAATAACTTCTAGGAACGCTCATGCCAATTCATCCCAGAGCATTCACCGGGTTGGCGGTAGATATTTTGAAGAAACTATCCATTGAAAAATCAAATTAAAAAAAAAAACAAACAAAAATGCCATAGAGAACTTTTCAATTTGTTTTTCTAACGATTTAAGTAGCTTCTTGTAACAATTCTTAAATTAGTTTCCGATGATTTTTACTATAGATATTCTCAATCGTTCTTCACACGAGCTTGTATGTATATTGAACAGATGATAAATAGTTTAATTTATTTTCTAAGCTTTTTTCTGATCCTGTTTTTTTATAAATCGTGGGTAGGATAATCCTTTGGTTGTCCTACCCAGGTGTTTTTGTGCGTCCTACCTGTCTTACCTGTCCTACCCACTTTCCGCGCCACTGCTTTGAATAGTTCAACGTTTAAGATGTCGATGCATTGATCACTTGCCAAGGTGAATCCTGGTCATGCAGCTTTTTAACCCTCTCACTAACAAAACTCCTTCCCGTGACAACTTAAGATGAGGAAAATAAATCGGAGCCGTTCAAAATTATCGAGTCGCTTAATTGAACGAGTGATCCATGGCTCTTTTTTTACGCAAATCGGTTCATTCGATCAGCAGTCATACAACGTATCTGATAAAAAGTGACCCCTAGGTAAACGAACTGATTCTTCTCTTGTACTCTTTCTCGTTCGTATCTCGGCTTTATTATAACGTTTGACACGTGTCCCTCTTTGCGCGCCACACAGGCAAACACAGTTTGCTGCTGCTCTGTGCTCTCAGTGCTCTCAGCATAAACAGACAAATCGGTCAAATATTTATCATGTGTTCGGTTCCGGTCGATTTGCGAGTTTCTGGGGAAGAATATACGCGTAATGAACTGTTGGATCCATTCAGTTCGCTCTTTTTCTTGAGCCACTGAACCATTAAACAAATCTGATTCACTAAAGTGTGTGATTTTGATCAGATCCGTTCACCAAAAAGAGCCGTTTTGATCATCTCTAGTGACAACCATGAAAATTCAGAGGTATACTTGATTTTTAGTAACAATGGATGTTACATTTCCTTTCCTCCCCCAATTTTACCGAAATTCCCCATTTTATCAAGGTTTTTATTTGATGTATCATATAACATACAGGAAAACCATTTTTAAACTGTTGAAATAACGTGTTCTAAGCGAAAACAGTCTAAAAATGGTAGTGTATGAATTAAAACTAACCGCATTAATCGTTATCATGCTCATTATACCCGAGTTCCTCATTTTATCAGGTTTTTATAGAATTTATCATACTATATACAGGGAAACTGTTTATGAGCTATTAAAATATAATTTTTCGAGCGATATTAGTCTGCGTAAGTGAGTGCAGAATTTCTCATACTATATACAAGGGAACTGTATATGAACTATTTGAATAAAGTATTCAGTACAATAGAAGTCTAAAAAAGTCAATGCTTATAACTGAGCGCACGGATAATTATCATAATCATTTTGCCCAAATTCCATAGTTTATTAGGCTATCTCATAGAATATGTAGGGAAGCAGTTTATTAGTTCCTGAAATAAAGTGACAGCAGTCTAAGAAAGTGAGTGCAAAAATTAGAACTGATCGTACGAATCGGTTTCACACTCATTTTACCCAAATTTCCCCATTTTTACAGGTTTTGACATGATTTATCGTATCAAATCTTCGAGCGGTTTATCATATTATATGGAGGCGAAATCGTTTAAGAACTATTGACACAACGCTGTTCAAGCGATAACAGTCTAAGGAAATGAGTGCACAATTTAAAACTGATCGCATGGATCGATATCATGCTCATTTTACTCCAATCGTATTGAAAATATTATTCCAATAGCTTATAAACAGTTTTCTTGTATATAGCATCCTATCAAATATCTGATAAAAATTTGCAGGATAACGATCCTTACGTTCAGTATTGATTCATGCACTCACTTCCTTAGGATTGGTACACAAATTGTGTCACGCTAAATTTCAACTTTTTCGACCCGCGACCCCCTTGTCACATTTTTTGTATGAGTCCTCCAAAAATTTGGTAAGGCTTGTTTCGCTTGGCTTTACTCCCTCTCTCCCCTTAAAGCGTGACGTAATTTGTGAATGACCCCTTAGACTTTTATCGCTTAGAACACGTTATTTCAACAGCTTGAAAACAGTTGGTTCGTATAAAATATGATAAATCATATGAAAAAACTGATAAAATGGGGAATTCTGAACTCACATCTTTACACTCTTATCGTCTATAAAACGTTATTTTAATAGCACATACACAGTTTCCTTGCTTATAATGTAAGAAAGGCTGATAAAAATGGAGAATTTGGTTAAAATGGGCATGATCACAATCCGTGCCGCCAACAGAACCACTTTCATTCAATTCCTTAGACAATTTTACGTAAGATACAGTAGTTTCTTCAAGGTTTACGCGTTGCGTTCACAAGGTAGGTACAGACTTTTTTTGTCGGTTTGCTACCTTTTTTCCCACTGTGAACGGCTTCACTTCCCTTCCAAAGGAAGTCGCTACCAAGTGACTATCTCGGGGATGGAAATGCATGAAGTGATTCTTAAAATTATGTAATTCGACATTGATTGTTCATAACGGCTTACTTGTAATTAACTATTTCTCTTTATCGTTGCTGTGTCCGTATTTCAACAGAGGATTTACACACTTTTCGAAATATAGGACCATAGGGCAATGTTCAACGGCTAAAAACCTCGCCTATTGTTGAACAGTTTGTGTATTCCTTATGGCGTGTTCAACAGTTAGCGAGTATTTTGATCGTTCAACAATTGGCAAATTACCCCAGTTTAGTGTTGTACGAGAAAGGATCACCAAATGTTGCTTCGTAAACAGGTAACATTGCGAAAGAGACGATCGCTGGAAAGAAATCAATCAAGTTAGTTAATCATTTAAGAAGCAACAGTGTCGAATTCCTGAAGCACAATTATATGTGTAATTGCCGGTCAAGGTCAAGCAAGGATGTATGAAAAAATTATCCACAAAAAATATGTGGAAGAATTCCTGAAGGCATCTTTGACTAATATTCGGAAGAATCCCTACAAATTCCCTAGAATAACTTAATTCATTATTGTACACCTAGTATTTAGAAAAAGGATCGTCAAGATTCCCGAGATGTGTATTGGGAAGAAATTCTGAATTCTGAAGAAAAATTTGTTGCTAGTGACTAACATACTCATGTTGCGTGTACTAGAGCAGCGAGCTCGATTTTGCGCACGGGATCATCTACGCCTAATACCTTCAGGGCCGTTGGGGGACTACTTAGCGTCCACGTACGGACTTCGAATTTTTACCTGTTTTTTTTTTCTTACCAAAACGAGCACTTTACAATGACGAACTTATAACATTTCGCATTTTCGAAAAATAAAGGAACGGCCTACTGTACAGCGGTAGAGATCGTAAACATTCAATTTTTTGCAGCTCAAATGGTGTAATACATCTAATACGTTCCTCCATACCTCCAATGGATAATGTACATCTACCACAGTTGAAGCGATTCATTGAGGCACTTTGAAACGTATATTTTACCAGTATGCAGCGTTACATTATTTTTATTTATTAACTGTTTCTGGGATGTTTTGATTCGTCTTAAACACCTTCAACAACTTATATCGAAACAATCAAATTTGCGCATTCAATTCACATTTTTTTTCGTAAAAACATCAGAAGTCGAAAGCAACACGCGTATTCAAAAAGCAAAGCACACACACGAAAAAAAATGAATTATTATTGAAATGGATTTTGAAGGAATTTCTAGAAGAATCTAAAGAAAAATACATAGTGAAAATTTAATAGGGATCACAGCTAAAAATATGTTGCAAATTTAAGTTTATTTTCATGCACTTATATGGATCATCAAAATAAACTAAAATGTCAACGATAAATAGCTTTTTTTTCAATTAAATGAACTTTAAATTTACACAATTATTTAATATTCAAGCATCTTTGGTTGAAAAACACACGAAATGCCGTAAAAATAGATGAATTTGGATTATTTTTACTCTATGCCTCAGTTTACACTACATTGGAATTTAAATATTTTTATCTGTGATTCCTGTAGAAATTCCTGGCAAATATGGGGAGTTATCCTTTATCGGATTCCTTGGCGAAATTTTCGAAGATTTCCTGGATGGACAAGTATCAAGACTTCCTTCGGAAAGGAAGTAAAGCCGTTGGTCCCGAGATGAACTTGCTCAGGGCTAAAAATCTCGTTAATAAAGATAGAAAAAAAAAAACTTTGCAGATTCCTTGCAATATCCATTCCGTACAGCTGATGGAACTTTCAAATGATTTCAAATTCAAAAGATTAATGTGTCGGAATGATACATAAACATTTAAAATCTTCGATGTGAGAGCTGTTATTTAAAAAAAATCAAATGCATGGAAGACCCTGGCGGCGATGGAATCTTTTATTCTGCATCAAGAAATTTCCTGAGAGCAGCTTATCATTCTTAGTTGTTATATTTAACAAATGTTTACAATTGGTATATTTTCCTGACAACTGGAAAAATTCCAAAGTTGTTTCAGTGTTAAAACTGGACAAATATCATGCCAAAGCTTCTATCTAGCGGACTTTGGGGCAAGTGTGCCACCCCTGCTTTTTATGAAAACTACAATATATATTTTCTCTTTGAGCTTAACAATATGTTCCCCTATAATTCATAATATGATAATCAAAATATGATGAAAATTGCTCTATTTTTCACGTATTCACATCAACTTGTGCAAATGCAACCAAATTTGAGTGGATTTTTATAAGATCTTGTGGTTTCTAAATAGCATGGTGAAGGGTAAATTATTAACAGATTTTTCTAACGTTCCGTACATCGTTTAACTATTCAAATGTGTAAGTTATTGTGGCATTTGAACGAAAACATTTTTCAGTTTTACATACGAAATCCAGTTTGGTTGAAATGTTTACTTATTGGGGCAAGTGTGCCACCTATTTAGTAAACAAAAATTGTTGGGGTGAAATGTATAAAAATGTAAACATCATCAACAAAATCATAATAATAAACCAAAATAAGGCACCAGTAGTAGTTTCTGAAGTATAGTAGGGGACTAACTGACATGTTTGCCCCCAAAGTGATTTTTTTCTCAAAATATTCAATAATAACATGTTTTTCGGCTTATTAAGTACCGTTTTACATATCTATATCACTATTTTACCATTATTTAGTGCTGATCTAGTTTAATATTATACATATTCGCCGTAATGTAAGGGTAAAACATATATTGTATTGAATGGAGACAAAAATAACCATTTTAGTTATACGAATTGAGGAATAGGGAATTACGCATGTTTTGAACCTTGTTATAAAGCATCCTCTTATTACGGTAAACCTAAAATTATTTTTTAATATATCGATTAGCGTATGCTTTGTAAGTAATACTAATAGGAAATAAATAAAATTTCATTTCAAGTAGAATTACATGCGATGTTCATTCGGTGGCCGTCTTGCCCCATATGGGTGGCACACTTGCCCCATAGTGTCGAAAAATCGATTATTTTGGATGATATTTGAGAAGCTCCAAGACTAATACTTTTTGAAATTATTATCTTTTAAAATGGCACAGTGGTTATGAAAAGATGTGAAACTAACATCATGAGGCTAAATTAGTGGATTTTATAAGCTTTAGGAAAAGTTAGAGAACAATTTGCTTAAGGTGGCACACTTGCCCCAAATTCCGCTATCGTACAAAAGGCTTGCGTTTCTCTATCGATGATGTTTTTAAAAAAATTATTTTGAAAAATAATGGTCCACACTAGGGGCAAGACAATGTTGATAAAGATTAGAGAGATCAATAGTATTAGACAAAATTATACCATGATCAAGTTACCATTGTTTTTGATCAAGAAAGCGGTGGGTTTTCATGTACCGTTTTGATTCATATTACGGACACTTAAGGTCTCAGTGCATATTAAATTAATCATTCGGTATGATTCCTCCACGTTAACGAGCCTTCTAAACAATTAACTTTCGAATGGTGGAAGAAGAATTTGATTCCGCAACATGAATAATTTTAAATAAATAGAAATATGTGGACTTCTCATGATTCTTATTCCGGACGCTGCCTTACTTTTGCCTCATATTCCGGACACTTTGATTCGAATTCCGGACAGCTCATGAAAACCATAGATAGAAAAGTCAAATAAATAATTGAGATTGGCAAACCACTAAAGAGGCGTCTAAGGCAGCTAAGCATTATAAATTTTAATAAATATTTAAGGAAAATGTTGACTAAAACGAGCCTTTAAAGTGAGAACTTTTGAACGGCAAAAATTGAAACATTTCGTGTGAAATGTTTCCCACACAAAGTACAGTGTCCGGAATTTGAAGCTGTCCGTAATATGAATCAAAACGGTATCGCTGCGATAAAGGTATTTGACAAGTTTGAATGATGAATCATATTTGTGGTTTCTAAGCTCCATCATTATTATATAATAAACGGCAGATGTTATAGATAAATTTCGATTATGAGTAAGACATACACAAGTTAGAATTCTTAAATTTCATTGCTGTTTCTGAAGATACTGCGAGCGCCACAGTAGCACCATCTGGACGCCAAAAACAATTACAAGGGATTATTAATCCATTGCCATTGGTTATCATTGCTGTTCTGAACAAAGGTGCTATTATCACACTATGGAGTTTGAAATGTAGTAATATTTTATGGAAAAAATATGAATTATTGTTTTTCTTCTCATTTGTAACCAAATACCGGTATTGAAACGCGGATCTTAAATAAAAGTTTTGCAGTACAATGTTTCACATGATTCGAATAGAACGAGTACATTCAAAATCCACAGCTTAAATGGTGTAATATTCATCACCTGAGATTGATCATTTTGTCGTCGTTATTGAAGGCTTATTACTGAACTTATGTCAAATTTATGTAGTGTTAATCACAAGTCCCCATCCCTCTCTCCCCAAACATCCAATGTTTCCTGGTAGTGTACTTACTAATCTACTATTGAGATAATTGATATTCATTTTATTTTGCGAGGGGAAACTATTGCGGAAGAAATGAGTACGAGTCGATTGTCACTACATTTGACTCGACCTCACTTAACTTGCTGAACAAGCCTATTGAAATAGAAACAATTCAATAGAATATTAAATTTTAACTTAGTTGCTGAAGTTGTTAGTGGTCAGATCTCCATTTTTAGGAGATTGCTGAGAGTTCTATTGCAGATTTGCCTACCAAGACTATTATCTATAATGATTTGCCTTCAGTTTACTTCTCGCAGAAGTTACCCTACAACATGCAAAACAATCGTGACTTCAATTTTTCTAATCCATCAGTAATCGCTATTTAGATCTTATAACCCAAATTTTCGAGTCACACAGGCATTGATCAAAACTTAAATGGTCAATTGCACATCTCAGTAATTTAATAAACATCATGAGCATACATGACCGTACAATTCGTAGTTGCTACTCCGTGGTCATCGGGGAAGAGAAGGAATATTAGTTAGACAACCGTTGTTGCTAGAGACTGAGTATACCTCTGCATCTCCACAGCTGTCATGGAAAGGGTATTGGATTAGTGGGATAAGGTATAGATCTGGGAGTCGCCAATAATTGATGATGAGATCCATGATATAATCACGCCTAATCGAAATCGCGAAATAATTTGGTTATCGCATTGTACGCGAATAAGTGTTCATCACTCGCCCACGCAGGACCAAGACGACGCGACACTACTAACTACTACGATCCGCGAACGACGCGCGACATCCTGATCCTGCCCTCATCGCCCGCCCCCGCAGGAGCAAGCGTCAAGATCGAAGGATCAAACACAACTCTGCACATCTCAGTAATTTTTATCATGCCAAAAACTGTAAATTATACATGATTTGCATGTTGTTTCTTACAAGTGGCTTGTTTTGATTGTAGTGCGTACTTCATGACATACTTGTTAAAGCGCTGAATTTCCTTCATGAGTATTAGAAAAATTAGGATTAAGGATTGAATCCAGAGAAAATAGAAAGAATCTCTCACGTATCGCTCTCTGTAACTACCATAATATGCAGCAGATTATGAGAGACTGTTTATCGTATACCTACTGCTACAACTTCGATCAGATCGAGGGGATAGCAGTGTATGAAAAAACCCCTCTAAACAAGCTCCAAACCTGGGGGAAACTATTGCTACCGGAAGTTCGGAGATTGTTCATTGTTCCAGTAAAGTAAAATACTACCCCCAACGGTAAACAAGCGAGGATTTTATCATCGCTCTCTCTTTGGGGCTCTCGTTCGCTGCTTCTATTTATCAGACTTGTTACTACTTGCGATACATTGGATCGTGGACCGCAACAGATGGGATGTTTATCTTCACTTGCTTTGATCGTGCTTCAAAATCAAATGGGAGCGAAGTCTGCAATACCTGATTAGAAGTATGAGTCCCGATATTAGGCAGTGTCTTTCCCCATCAACGAATCTTCAATTTTTATTTATATTGATTCTTTACTAGAGAGATTTTCAGCTCAAGGCTATTCAATTTTTGCCAATGAACAGTTCGTATTCCGACATGAGCATTCAACCACTCATCAACTTTTACGTGTAAAAAATTCAATTCGTTCCAACCAATCTGGGTATTCAACAAGTCTTGCTCTCCAAAATATAGATATTTTGTTTGAATATTGTAGAGCAATAAATAATAAAAAAAATAAGAATACCATCACTGCTCCATTTAGTTGTTTTGTCATTAATACAATATGATGTATTTTTGATATATCGAACAATACTGTTGCAAAATGTTATAAAAAAAATGTTTTATTCGGGTACACTTACCGTTCACCAGCATGGCCAGTAGTCCAAGCCAGAACAGCAGCAGTCCGGCTCCGGTGGCCGCTGGATTTCGTTTGGTCGTGGTCGTCGTCATCGTCCTCCTCCTTCGCTTTCTCACGGCCGTGGTTGTCATCCAAGCGATCACCATTTTGAAATTCCAAACACGTTTTCGACCCTCCAAGCGGCGGTGGGTGAGCCGAACGGATCCCTTCTATTTATTTTGCGATACTCTTTTCTTTACTTTGCTTTCCAGATGAGCTAGAACCAAACCTACAGCAGTAGCCCACTCGCCATGCAGCAAAGGGTATATAGTAGGCGAGTTTCTTAAATTTTCTCACCCCACGGCCAACTGGGGATCCTTCGCTGGAAATGGAATAAAACCAAACATGCGAACGAAAGTTTCACACTTTATTGACACATTTTTCCGTTTGCTTTCTCTCTTTTGTTGGTTCTGGCACTATCTTCGAGGCGTTGTTCGGTTTGTTCACAAGTCCCAGAAGGTCGGGACCTCTGATTGGTGCCTTCTTCTTTTTCCCATGGAGTTAATAGTGTTTCTCTCACTTTGATGATCACACTTTATCACTGGCGGGGATTCCGTTCGTTCTGATCAGCAATGTCTGAAAAGATGCAGAAAATTGAAGTTTATTTGTCTTAGTTTTTTTTTTGGTAGGTTGAATTTTGTGGGAATTTTTCACCCAATTCCTTTGAGAAAGGATAGAAAAAGAACCCACACCAAAACGGATGAAAATGCTCATTAATTCTAGCTGGAATCGAAGCAAGCCCCACAACCTTTCATTCTCTCATTTTTATCGCTTACATCAGCGCCTGTCCAACAAAGAAGGCCATGAGCCGGAGAAGGTTGCCATTGACTGACTGGTAACTAGGACAGAATTACGGTTCCCCATCCAGTTTCTTCGCCAAATTGACAGCCCCGTCCTTCTTGTCTGAAATGGAACATGAAGGAAATGAACCTATCAATAATTTAGTAACACTTGTCTCTCAATCGGATTCGTAGAGTGAAAGGGTACGTTTATCAAACACGTGCAAGACATCTTTGGTTTCAATCGATCCTGACTTCCATCAGGACCTTTGTTATTTATCCTTGGAACTACTGAAATTATCAGAATATCATCAGAAGCTCCATCAGAATCTCAAACGAGTTTCTAACAGAATGTCAAACGTCAAACGAATATGTTTGAGATTCTCCAATGAGATTTTCTCAGAATCTCTAACGAGATTCACTCAAAATCTCAGATCGATTCTCTCAGAATCTCATTCGAGATTTTCTCAGAATCTCACTTTCAGAGTCTCATCTGAGAATCTTTTAGAATCTCACCCGAATGAATCAATATCTCCCTGTAAGATTTAGTGAGACTAATGCTCCAGATTCTATAAGAATTATTTTCGAGATTCCTCCATAATTGACATTCTTTCAGTATCTTACTCAAGATTCCCTGAAAGTGTTCCATACTTTGATCCGATTTTCTCTAAACATCTCATTCAATCTCAACGGAGTATGTGGTTAATTGAATGTAGAATTCACTATAAGACTTCAATCGTATCGATCGAAATTCCCCATCATACAATTATTGTACATCAGTCTAACCATATCACTTACCATCATGCCTCCTAGCATACGGAAGAATGAAATTGTTTCATTTGGAGAAAGTTTCCTCAGTCTACACCCACAAGACGAGTACCTCATCTCGCAACAATTCCTCCCAGGCAACGATAGCAACCTGATGGAAAAATAACAAGAAGCAACAGAAATCGACAACTCAAAGATCGATTATATCGTGCCGAGACAGTGAAGGAGAAGAAAATCATCGTTATCAAACGCAGCAGCACCAGCAGTCACGTCGGCCTCCTCCCACACACACGTTTCCCGTCTATTTCGAGCAGGAAAAGTTGTCATCTGCCGACATTCTTCTCATACCTCCAATCCTATACCATACATCATTGAATCGAACTCCCGTACACCGCACTGTGGGCGATGAGGTGGCCAAACAATAGGAACAATTATTAACTTTGATACGTTTTTCTTGTTCATCGTTTCATAGCTAATGCCTCTATGAAGGTATTCCTCGAATATCAGAGTAAAATGTGTTGTTGTTTTAATAATACAGATTTTTCACTCCAGGTACTCACAAAGTACCACTCGAGATTCTCTCTGAACATATTTAAGATTTTCCAAGAATTTCATACAAAATTTTTAAAAATTCGCATTCTTTCAGCATTTAACTTGATATGTTTTCAGAATCTCATTTGAGGTGCTTTCAGAATCAATGTCAAATAACTAAAAATCCGACTCGGGAAAGCAGAATCTCACTACAGAATCTTATAAGAGATGTTCAAAGAATCTTATAAGAGATGCTTTCAGAATCTCATGTAAGATTCTCTCAGAATCTCATTAGAGATTCTCTCAAAATCTCATGAAAGATTTGCTCTGTATCTCGGTCGAGATTTTCCCAAAATCTCACTCAAAGTTCTCTTAAAATTTCCCCCGAAATTTTGTGGAACTAGATGTATTTTTCATATTCATTCTCGAGATTCTCTCGAGTTATTCGAGATTTCGGCGGAATTTCATCAGAATTCAAGATGTTTTAAAAATCTCATTCAAGATGCTCTCAGAATCAAACTCGAGATTACCTCAGAATTTTACTCGGAATGGTTACAGAATCTCGCTCCAGATTCTATCAGAATCTCAATAAAAATTCTAACAGAATCTCATTGGAGATCCTCCCAAAATCTCATATCATTAGAGATTCTCTCAGAATCTCATCAGAGATTCTCCAAGAATCTCATCAGAGATTATCTCAGAATCTCATCAGAAATTCTCTCAGAATCTCATTATGGATTCTCTCAGAATCTCATCAGAGATTATCTCAAAATCTCATCAGAGATTCTCTCAGAATCTCATTAGAGATTCTCTCATAATCACATCCGAGATTCTCTCAGAATCTCATCCGAGATTCTCTCAGAATCTCATCCGAGATTCTCTTAGAATCTCATCAGAGATTCTCTCAAAATCTCATCAGAGATTCTCTCAGAATCTCATCAGAGATTCTCTCAGGATCTCATCGGAGATTCTCTCAGAATCTCATCCGAGATTCTCTCAGAATCTCATCCGAGATTCTTTCAGTCTTATCCGAGATTCTCTCAGAATCTCATCGGAGATTCTCTCAGAATCTCATCCGAGATTCTCTCAGAATCTCATCCGAGATTCTCTCAGAATCTCATCCGAGATTCTCTCAGAATCTCATCCGAGATTCTCTCAGAATCTCATCCGAGATTCTCTCAGAATCTCATCCGAGATTCTCTCAGAATCTCATCCGAGATTCTCTCAGAATCTCATCCGAGATTCTCTCAGAATCTCATCCGAGATTCTCTCAGAATCTCATCCGAGATTCTCTCAGAATCTCATCCGAGATTCTCTCAGAATCTCATCCGAGATTCTCTCAGAATCTCATCCGAGATTCTCTCAGAATCTCATCCAAGATTCTCTCAAAATCTCATCGGAGATTCTATCAGAATCTCATCAGAGATTCTCTCATCGGAGATTCTCTCAGAATCTCATCGGAGATTCTCTCAGAATCTCATCGGAGATTCTCTCAGAATCTCATCGGAGATTCGGAGATTCTCTCAGAATCTCATCGGAGATTCTCTCAGAATCTCATCGGAGATTCTCTCAGAATCTCATCGGAGATTCTCTCAGAATCTCATCGGAGATTCTCTCAGAATCTCATCGGAGATTCTCTCAGAATCTCATCGGAGATTCTCTCAGAATCTCATCCGAGATTCTCTCAGAATCTCATCCGAGATTCTCTCAGAATCTCATCCGAGATTCTCTCAGAATCTCATCCGAGATTCTCTCAGAATCTCATCCGAGATTCTCTCAGAATCTCATCCGAGATTCTCTCAGAATCTCATCCGAGATTCTCTCAGAATCTCATCCGAGATTCTCTCAGAATCTCATCCGAGATTCTCTCAGAATTTCATCCGAGATTCTCTCAGAATCTCATCCGAGATTCTCTCAGAATCTCATCCGAGATTCTCTCAGAATCTCATCCGAGATTCTCTCAGAATCTCATCCGAGATTCTCTCAGAATCTCATCCGAGATTCTCTCAGAATCTCATCCGAGATTCTCTCAGAATCTCATCCAAGATTCTCTCAAAATCTCATCGGAGATTCTATCAGAATCTCATCAGAGATTCTCTCATCGGAGATTCTCTCAGAATCTCATCGGAGATTCTCTCAGAATCTCATCGGAGATTCTCTCAGAATCTCATCGGAGATTCTTTCAGAATCTCATCGGAGATTCTTTCAGAATCTCATCGGAGATTCTCTCAGAATCTCATCGGAGATTCTCTCAGAATCTCATCGGAGATTCTCTCAGAATCTCATCGGAGATTCTCTCAGAATCTCATCGGAGATTCTCTCAGAATCTCATCGGAGATTCTCTCAGAATCTCATCGGAGATTCTCTCAGAATCTCATCCGAGATTCTCTCAGAATCTCATCCGAGATTCTCTCAGAATCTCATCCGAGATTCTCTCAGAATCTCATCCGAGATTCTCTCAGAATCTCATCCGAGATTCTCTCAGAATCTCATCCGAGATTCTCTCAGAATCTCATCCGAGATTCTCTCAGAATCTCATCCGAGATTCTCTCAGAATCTCATCCGAGATTCTCTCAGAATCTCATCCGAGATTCTCTCAGAATCTCATCCGAGATTCTCTTAGAATCTCATCCGAGATTCTCTCAGAATTTCATCCGAGATTCTCTCAGAATCTCATCCGAGATTCTCTCAGAATCTCATCCGAGATTCTCTCAGAATCTCATCCGAGATTCTCTCAGAATCTTATCGGGATTCTCTCAGAATCTCATGAGAGATTCTCTCAAAATCTCATCAGAGATTCTCTCAGAATCTCATCAGAGATTCTCTCAGAATCTCATCAGAGATTCTCTCAGAATCTCATAGGGGATTTTCACAGAATTTCATTAGAGATTCTTACAGAATGTCATAAGAAATTCTCACAGAATATCATTAGAGATTCTCTCAAATTCTCATTCGAGATTCTCTCAGACCCTCATTAGAGATTCTCTCTGAATCTCATCAGAAATTTTTACAGAATCACTTCCAGGAATCAACATGTTATATCTTCGGGAATCTTTTAGGAATTTCTTAAGCATTTCATCCAAGGATTCCACCACGATTCTCTATGATTTTCAACGAAGTCTTCCTGCAGAAATCTCCAAGAGCTTTTCAAGGAATTCAACCGAAGTTCCTCCGATGTGTCTAACAGGATTTCCACTAGGAATTTCTCCATGAATTTCATTCCTTCTAGGATTTTCTCTGGAAATTTATACCAGGAATTTCTCTGAGGATTTGCTGCAAGATTTTTTCCGGGGATTTCCTCAAGAAATATCTCTTACTATTTCCTCCAGAAAATTATTTTAATGTTTCAGCTATGAATTCCTCCGTGGATTTCCTTCAATTCGGAATTCATCCGAAGATTTGTTCCTGGAATTCCTCCCAAGATTTCGTTCGGGAATTTTAGTTTGAGAATTCTGAACAGGAATTCCTACGAAGATTTCATCCAGAAATTTATGCGAAGATTTCTTACAGCCGTTCCTCCGGGGTTGCCTCTAGGAATTCATCCGGGGATTTCCTTAAGGAATTCCTCTTAAGATTTCTGCCAGGAATTTATCCGGGGATTTCCTCCAGGATATTTTCATGTGATTTCCACCAGATATTCTTCCGGGGATTTTCTCCAGAATCTTCTGCGGAGATTTTTTACATCAATTCTTCCGGGATTTCCTGCAGCATTTCTTCCGAAGATTTCCTTCAGAAATTTCTCCGGGATTTCCTCATGGAATTCGTCCGGGAATTTCCTCCAGGAATTGCTTTGTGGATTACCTCCAGAGATACCTCCGGAAATTTATTCAGAGTTTCCTGGAATTTTTTCGTAGTTCCTCAAGATTTTTTTCATGAATTCTGTCAGCAAATTTTACTGTAAATTTTTTCGGAGCTCTACCGAGAATTCCTTCGAATTTGCTCCGTGGATTCTCCAGGAATTCTTTCCTCTAGGAATTCCTCAGATTCCCCCCGATATGCCTCGGAGCTCCTCCAAAAATTCCTTTGAAGATTCTCCAAGGAAGAAGATTTCCTCCAAGAGCCTTCCTTAGCCGAGTGGTTAGAGTCCGCGACTACAAAGCAAAGCCATGCTGAAGGTGTCTGGGTTCGATTCCCGGTCGGTCCAGGATCTTTTCGTAATGGAAATTTCCTTGACTTCCCTGGGCATAGAGTACCATCGTACCTGCCACACGATATACGAATGCAAAAATGGCAACATTGGTAAAGAAAGCTCTCAGTTCATAACTGTGGAAGTGCTCATAAGAACACTAAGCTGAGAAGCAGGCTTTGTCCCAGTGAGGACGTTAATGCCAAGAAGAAGAAGAAGATCCCACGAATTTCTCCCTTGATTTCATTAAGAAATTTCTTCGGGGATTTGCTCCAAGAATTCATCCGGGGATTTCCTTAAGGAATTCTTCTTAAGGTTTCCACCAGGAATTTCTCCGGGTTTTTCTCTAGGTTTTCTCCAGGATTTTCTCATAAGATTTCCATTAGGAATCCCTTTGGGGATTCCCTCCAGAAATTTCTGCGAAGATTTCTTACAACAATTCCTTCGGGGTTCCCTCCAAGATTTTATTTAAAGATTTGTTCCGGAAATTCCCTCGTGGAATTCCTCCGGGAATTTTCTAGAGTTCCTCCGGAAATTCCTTCAGAGTTAACAGGAATTTCTTCGTAGTTCCTCAAGAAATTCCTTCGGAATTTGTTCACGAATTCTTTCAGTAATTTCACCGGAAATCCTTTCGGATCTCTACCGGGGATTTCTTCAAAGTTCCTTCAAAAATTCCACCGTAGTTACTACGGGAGCTCCGTCGGAGCTCCATCGAGAATTCCTTCGAATTTGCTCCGTGTATTCTCTAGGAATTCTTTCCTCCAGAAATCCTCTGAGATACTCCTCTGAGCTCCTCCAGGAATTCCTTTGAAGATCGTCTAAAGTTTCTCTGGTATGTCCTCCATATCTCCTTCAAGAATTTCTCTGGAGTTTCTCTAAAATTTACCCGGCAGTTCCTCTACCATTTTCTTTGGAGTCCCTGAATGTATTCCTTTAGAGATCCTGCAGAGTACCTCATGAAATTTCTTCGGAGTTCTTCATGGAAGTTTTTCGGAGTTCCTTGGAGAATTCCTTCAGATTTCCTCCGGAAGTTCCTTAGAAGCTCCACCAGGATTTTTTTTTTGGATTTCCTCCGTAGTTTATCCTGGATTATTTTGGAATTTCTCTAGGAATTCTTCGGCATTACTTCGAAAATATCCCTACATTTCCTAGAGGAATTCCTCCAGAGTTCTTCAGGAAACTTCTCAAGAGTTTCTCCGGAAATTCCTGGGATTCCTACAGAGTTCCACGTGTCATTCCTCCGGAATTTCTCCAGATTTTTTTCAAGGTCATCCAAAAATTCTTCCGGATTTCCTTAGAAAATTTATCTGAATTTCATTCATCTTTGTTTCAGAAATTCCTCCGGATTTTCACCGGGATTTTCAACGGTAATTCCTTTGGAGTTCCTTCAGCGATTCCTCTGGATTCCATTCAGTAATTCCAGGAAAAGTCTTCCGGAGTTTCATCATCATTTACTTCAAATTTCTTCCATAGTTTCTCCAGGAATTTTCCAGAAACGCATTCGGAGTTTCTCCAAGAACGCTTCCTAAAGGAACGCCTTCAAAATTCCCCCAGTAAATGCTAAATTTCCTCCACAAATTTTTGGGAGCAATCTCTCCGGGATTCCCTCATAAAATTTCTCCTAGCATTTGCTCCAGGAATTCATCTATGGATTTCCTCCAGAGTTCCTCTGGAAATTCCTTCAGGGTTCCCACGAAATTTCTTTGGAGTTTCATTAGAAATTCCTTCCAAGCTCCATCGAGAATTCCTTTCGATTTCCTTCATGGATTCACCCGGAATTCTTCCAGAGTTCCTCTATAAATTGCTCGGATTACCTTCAGAAATTCCTCGGATAACCTCAAGAAATTTCTCGCCGCTCCTCAAGGATTTTTTGCAGAAATCCTTCGGAATTTCCTCCATACTTCCGTTAGGAATTCCTCCGGAGTTCTCTAAAAATAATCCTGCAGTTCTTCCAGCAATTGCTTGGAAGTCCCTGTGGAAGTTCCTTTGGAGGTTCTCCACGAGGTTCTTTAGAAAGCCTCATAGAATTTCTTCGGAGTTTTTTCGGGAATCCCTTCAGATTTCTTCCGGGAATTGTTTAGGAGCTCCTTCTCGAATTCCTTCGGATTTCCTCCATAGTTCATCCTGGATTTTTTTTTTATTTTCCCCAGGAATTCTTTAGATTTCCTTGGGAATTTTCCGGAGTTCCACTAGGAGTTCCTCTAGACTTCCCCCGGGAATTGATCCAGAGTTACTCGTGTGTTTCCTTCGTAGTTCCCCCAGATTTTTTTAAGGTCATCCAGAAATTCTTCCGTATTTCCTACGGAACTTCCTCTGAATTTCATCTAGCAACTCCTCCAGATTTCCATCGGGAATTCTACCAGAATTTCCCCAGAAGTTCCTTCAGCGATTCCTATGTATTTAATCCAGTAATTTCTGAAAAATTTCTCCAGATCTCCATCTGGAAATCCTTCGATTTTCCTCAAATGTTTCTCTTGGAAAGTTCCTACGGAGCTCCATCTTAAACTCCTTCGAATTTCCTCCAGGAATTTCTTCGAAGTTCCTCCAGAAGCTCCGGAGTTCCTCGAAGAATTCTTTTAGAGTTTCTCTAGGGTTTAGTCCATAGTTCACCCAAGAGTTTCTTCGGAATTCTTCTTTGGATGGCTTCTTTGGAAATTTCTTCAGAGTTCCTCCGCAAAATTTCTTTCGGAGCTTAACAAACGTACAAATTCCTTCGGAATTTTACAAAGAAACAGCAGTAGCCAGAATTCAGAGTTCCTCGTGTAATTCCTCAGGAGTTCCTCCAGAATTGTTTTAAGGCCATCCACAAAATCTTCCGGATTTCCACCGGAAGTTTCTCTGAATTTCATCCAGAAATTCCTTAGAACTTCCTCCGGAATTCCACCATGAATTCTTCCAGTATTCATCTAGAAATTCCTCTACACTTCTTTCAACGCGTAAATTCACCCAGTAATACCTAAAATTTTCCTCCGGAGCTCCATTTGGAATTATTTCGAATTTCCACCACAGTTTCTCCTGGAAGGTTCCTCATAATTCCTCCTAATTACTTTTTTTTACAGATACGCGTATTTCGAATACCACTCGCAGTCTTGTTCAGTGTCAGTTACTCGCATTCACTGCAAGTTCTTTGGGTCAAAAGGTCCAATACTCAAATCTATTTTTTCGATTCTCTTCATTTATATAGTGATATTAGCCACGTTAATTAAAAAAGTAGTCTAAATACATTATTTGTATCAGTGATCATTATATTACATTTTTTCACAACTTTTTTTTACTGATTATCAAATTATTGTCACGAAGATTAGAAGAACAACTTAAAATGGGAAAAAAATATTTTTGACCGCCAAATTGTATGGAATATTCCCACAGTGAGGCCACCTATAGGCACATGCCGAAGCTAGGTTAGCGTTTGATTTCTCTCTTCTTTGCACCTTCCGTATCCACCTGCCAGCTCGAAACGCCTTGTAGTTCTGCTACGTCTCGCAGTGAAGAAAATTTCCCGATTGCGTAAAAGTTATAACTTTCTAGCCCTTTGTGAAAGAACCAATTTTGTAATCGTGCATTCTCTCGAACAGAGCCGGAGACTAATCGACTTGGGGGCTTTTGATCTTATTTAGCAGGTAGATCAAAAGATTTTCTGAGGGCATAGACTGTTCTGGATGGAAATTTTGCTTGTGGTTTTTTCATAGGAAGTCTTTTGTACTCATTTTGTGTAAAATGAAATTGAGTCTTTTATTTCGATTAGATTTTTCTATTAAAAAGTGCTTGAATCGCTCGATTACTCATATTTCCTATTGTGTTGAAATTCATACCGAACGCTATCTCTCAAAGACCACCATTTTTTCTCCAGAAATCCTGAATTATCCTAATCCTCTTGAACAAGAGCACACCTCGTCGAGTTCTTCCGGTTCAACACGCACCAAGTACCGAAGTTCGACAGGCACACGGTCCAATATAGGAAAGATGCTGCTCCCCCTGGTGGGAAACGTGCGCACACGTCCCAAGCGAAATAAAGAGAGAACATTTTCGTTGAAGCAATAAATAAAAGTCCGAAAATCTTCGGCCCGGCTTTGAGTGGCCTTCCCTTTTGGGTTTCTCCCATATAAATCCCGGACAGAATGCTGCTTACCGAGAAGGCCCCTTTTCCGTAGAAAAAAAAAAGAAATGAAATAAATCGTTGAAATGGCCAAATAAAAGCAGAATCGGTATGTCGATGGGAAAAGCTGTACCTGTCTTCTATCGATGACGAAGAGCGTGGCGGAGCGCGTGCTTGTCTGTTTGAGAATGGTTGCGGAAATATATTGGAAGTATCCACCTAGAAGATTCTGCTGGCCCTAAACTTCCATAGGTGACCATGAGCCATACACAAAGCCACATCGTGCACATATAGCAGATATCTTCTTCTTCTTGGCATAACGTCCTCGCTGGGATACAGCCTGCTTTTCAACTAAGTGTTCAATGAGCACTTCCACAGTTATTAACTGAGAGCTTTCTTTGCCAAAGTTGCAATTTTCCCATTCGTGTATCGTGTGACAGGTACGATGATATTCTTTGCCGAGAAAGTCCAAACCTACCTAACCACTAGGCTAAGGAAGGCCCTGACTGTAGACCTTAAATTAGTATTTCGCTTCTCTCTCTATTATTAAATTTTAGAAGCCATCATATACAGTTCATATATTTGTTTTCTGTTTTGTGAATGTATGGCTTTTCAACCCATGCAGGTGCACGAAAAAAAAAACCGACAAAAATAAATCGAACCGTAGTAAATAACAAACTTTTCCATCCGCCGCACGTTCCTTCACACTTGCCTGACGCAATATCCTTTGGGAAATCTTTCCTAAATCCCACCCTTCCCCAGTTTTGACACCCGGACCCGTCACAATGCAGCAGAAGGCCATGATTTCGGGAAATTATCGACGTGTGATCGAAAGGTACACACCTTCCCTTCCTCCGTTCTATTGACTAAGTTCAGTTGAATTCAAGTCAGGCCTCTGTATCAATACGGCGCGAAGGAAGAGGCACATAAATAAGCCTTAAGACGAATCAAAAACACTCACAGAAGCAAGCGATGACGACGGCGATGAAGTGAATCCAATAGATGGCAGTGTTCCCAGCAGTTCCCAGCAATTCGGATCCACTCTGTGGATGACAGCCTGAGAGGCTGTAATCGAAAATCGTGTCATAATGACCGTGAAAACATAAACTAGCGGAAAAATCGACGGAACTCAAAATATTCGTTTCCTCCACGAATTCCCTCCTTCATAGAACAGATCTTGATTTTGAGTAACACTGGAAGCATGCGAACGAGCAGCTGGGTCGAGGAAATAAGTAACTATAACAACACTCTAGCGCAAAGCCTCTTCGAAAAGAGCAACAAAAAAAAACGGAGGCATCCAAGCAAATAATGATCATTGAGACTGAAAAAGGGCCAACAATATAAATAACGACCAGATAAGTCCTCTCCGGAAGGTAGGCGAAGAAAAGTCGAACCGACAATGGGGCAGCAATGAATCAAGAAAAATAAGGGTATGTGATGTTTCGAATGATTGTGTTAAATAGCTTTCGAAACCAAATACAGATGTACACATCGATTCAGTGGACATTTTGATTTCAAAATTGTCCATAAAATCGCATTGTACATAAAACTGAAGCAAATTTATCAAATCTTTTTTATTATTTTTTGTTGTATCATTGCGTGGTATGAATAAAAAACGTTGAACATTACTACATGTAGCATCTACTCAAAAACAAAATCCACAATGTTTTCTGCACTTTTGGTATAAATAAAAATCCTTTCGAACATGAATGTGCTGTAATTTGACAAGATTTGTAGTGTAATTTTGCGATTAGTCTGGTATTCTCTTTAGGGCTTGTTCATACATTTCATAACGCTTAAATTGGCCATTTTAGACACCCACCCCTTAAAGCATTATGAAATTTGTGAGTGGGCCCTTATGTGTATAATTATATGATGATGGTACATCAAAGAATTTTCTGGGTAGTTTTCGGCCTTCGCCAACGCCAGTGTTTAACGAATTTTTGAATTTTAGCTTAAAATTTATGAAGAGATCTTGAGATTACAGCTATCAAACTATAGGGGTCCCAGAAAGTATGGGCACGACTTTGATAACGAGGATCACAATATTTTTTTATACAAACATACATACATACATACATATTTTTGTATTTTTTCTTGGGGAATTTCTAATGCTAGAATTTTTGTTTTAAATTATAATTGGCTTTGCTAGAAAACATTTGGCAAACTTGTAAAATCCTAAAAAATCGCAAATGTTTCTCTCTACATACGATAACTTCACGAAATCATAGCTCTTCAGGTATTTTCAAAATGAATAAAATTATTTCATTTCAAATTTACGTATGTCAAATATCTATACTTTTGTATAAGTAGGCAACACTAATTTTAGGTTTTTACATGTTTTATTGGATAAATACAGACTTGGTTTTGACCCTTCCAAAAATTGACCTTTTCGGACTTTTAGTTTCTATTCACATTTTATATACTTAAGTTTATAATTTCCAATTAAATAAGTGAATGTCTGATCATTTATCGTATCGGCAATGATAAATATATTTTTTGCAATTCCGTTGCAAATCAATCAACTTTTCATTGAGAAATTGATCAACATAACGGCCTACTTTTCCTGCCGAAACAAACAGTGCTGAAAAGTGCTACTTTTCAGCACTCTTTTCGGTGCTGAAAAGTATCACTTTTCAGAACTATTTTGGTAGGCGTCAACCAGTCTCTCCATGCCATTTGTGCTTATTCTGCGCGAGTGAGTCGAGACGAGTTGTTCTCACCACGGGTGACGTGAGGAGAATAATCAAATGGGAGCGAGTCGATACCTCACCAACTTGTCTTGCCTTGCATGCCGCACAGCATAAGCATAATTGCATCAGATTCTTGGGTATCTTGTACGATTGGCGTGAGGTGAGAATTGTCGGTGTCGTACAGTGAGGTAAAAATTTCGGATAGTCCAGCATTTGTAGTCAGCTACTGTATGTGCTGTCTTACCTGTTCTTCCCTCCAATAGGGATAGAACTGCATGATACCGATGAGGGGGAGAAATTTTGTGACATTCATGGGTACTACCTACTGTATCACAGCCTACGTGATTGAAAAATACTGAATGCATAGTTTCACGCATGGCTGTATGCCCATGTGGGTTCTCTTGAAATGTTTGTTTGTGCTTTTAGAGTTCATCCAGCTGAAATGAAATTTTTCGAAACAGCAAAAAATGTTGTATGTAACTCGTTGCAAAACTCGATTTTTTCAGCACTCGTATTTATCCAACTCGGCGAGCCTCGTTGGATAAATGTACAACTCGCGCTGAAAAAATCATCATTTTGCAACTTGTTGCATAAATAACTATTTCAGATTTTAATTGAACGTACGTTATGACCCAGCGTGTGTACAACAAAGTCACTCAGAAATAATGCGATTTTTGCAAAACTGATAAGAAGAGCTTACAGAAATGTATCACCATCAACAAACAGGTAGCGAAAAAATCTTTAAAAAATCAAAATCTACTCTTGATAAGTAAAAGAATAAAATGTTCAGATTTTTATCTGCATAAGGCTCGAAATGGCAGTATGGTAAAGTCGTGCTCATACTTTCTGGGACACTCTACAGAAACCACATATTTCCTAGCACCAGCACTGAAATTCTGGTGAAATTGCGGTAGAATTTTAACGCTCCCCGTGTGTTTTCTTAACAGCATGTTGAATTCCGGAAATTATAAGTGTTTCTGTGCTATTCTCGTTATTTCGGTGGGGTTTCTGATAGCATTCATGTAATTTTTAGAATGTAGAATGTAGAGATTTTTATGGGAATTGAAGTGACTCCGATGGTAGGTCTCTCCTTTAACACCAGGGTTCCTTTTGAAATTAATAAAATTCGATTTAAAAAAAAAATCCCATTGGAATCTAGAAAATATTAACCGACATTCAAAAGGTTTATATTGAAGTTTTGCTTTGAAATTCCATCGAAACTGGAGATCAAGGGAATCTTAAAGGTTTTTACAATAATTTCAAAGATTAATTTTCAGAATTCCAAATATTCACACAATAATTCTCAGGAATCTCACCGAAATCCCATAGATTGTTACAGAGATACCGTCCCAAGTCAGAGTTTACACGTAAAATTCAGAATTACTTTATAAATATCTGAATTCCCACCGATATCCCAAAATTCCTAGAAAATAATATAATTATCATAATGCCAGAAATCACACGGATATTAAAAATTGCTACAGCCGGCAACCTTACCGGAATCTCAGAAATGGCGGGGCGAATGTTTTTATAACCTCAGAACTCCTAAGCAAAACTCAAAATACCTTCCGATATATCAAAACTCATATAGTTTTCCCATGATTTTTACTCAAAAGTAAATTATTCCATTCAATTACGCAACCTCAAAGCATGTGTAGCAACCTCAGAAGCTAACTACCAGTAGCTTAGTAATAAATCCCACGTTTATTCATAGCAACGCGTTGTTTGTAGTATGTTCGAAAGGTGTAGAAAGGAAAATGACACAAACATGTTCCATTCGTGTTCCACATGTAGCTTTTACTACCGAGAATGTAGTAAACCCAACTTTACTACATTTTATTCATACCGCCCATTATCTCGAAAAACTTGTTCTAAATAGCAGTGTTTCAAAGCTACCATTAGTTAACGAATATTTGAAAGCTGATCACAATTGAAGTTTTGTAAAGTTTCTAATACAAATTGTGTGGGGTAAATGGATATGACGCGCCCCAATCGAGCAATACACTCCATTCATTTTTAACCCGTATAGGCCTGAGTGAAAGAAAAAATACTTAAACCTTTACCACTCAGCGAATACTTAACGGATTCAAATAATTTTTTGTCAGTATACTGGCCTACATATCTAGTTTCTAGAAGTGGCCAGAGGAACTCGTGAATACTCCTGTTGCCGGAGTTATTGCGGTGAGTTACTGAGTCAAGTCGGGTAGAAAAAGGCGATTTTTTGGGACATGCCAAGTTATCTTTATTTATTCCCAATGTTAATCATTTTAATTTGCATAATTCATTAGGTTCTGATATTCAACATTATAAATAAATAGTTTTGCACCGTCTAGAGTGTACCAGATGCGGCCAATCGGACTTAATGCCCTGAAGAACCGGCACTAGATTTGTTAGGTACTAAACCGTTTGAAATCTCTAAAAGTTTAGATCGAACATAATAGTTCACTAAAATGGGTTCCCATAAGCTTGACACAGGTGTTAAGATACAAATTGAGCACTTTATCATAAATTTGAGGCATCCTGGGGACCCGAGAATGGTCATTTGTAGGATCTATCAAATTCAGTTGACATAATTATTCAATTTAATCGATTATCAGAAGGCTTACGCTCATGCGTTTTTCTTAAAACTCTTTGATATTGTGGCCACATTATAGCCGATTCTAGAAATTATCTGTGACTTGAAATTTGCCTACCTCCAGAGGCCAAGAAGCACCGAACCCTTGTCACCAGACCTGACCCAGTGACCCATCGCAATAACTCCGGCCGCAGGAAAATTCCAGAGATCTTTTGACCACTTTTATAAACTAGAAATGTGTACGAGTATACTAACAAAATATAATTGAAATCCGTTAAGTATTCGCTGAGCTGTGAGAATTTTAGTAATTTTTCTTTCACTCAGGCCTATACGGGTTAAGGGATTAAGGCTTTTTACACACGTAAATATTATTACCTACATATTCAAAATATTCGCAAGAAAATTAAGTTGCGCAAATATGTACTTCTGTATAAACAACCATAAGAAATTCCAAAATTATCCAAAATCATGTTTTCAGCGTAAAATTTTGCGTCCGATAAGGAAACTTCATTGTTCTTATTACAAAAACTTTTACTGGGAGACCGCTGCGAATGGACCCTTTAAAACTTAGCAGGTGGTGGAATTCTCTTTGTTAACATTTCTGCAACGCAGTGGAACTTTTTCTACAGTTGTAGAAATGTTTTGGTTATTCTGGTTGTTTTGAAACGTCAAGATTTGGACCGTCTACCAACAACATCTTGTACCCTTTTCAGAAGCTGGCAAGATAAAGTCACATGCAGAGCATGTCCAACTACATAAATAACACATTGACATCAAAAACTATAGAAGTAATGCATTTGTTTCTGCGATAGAGCAGTTATTCCTTAGGGGGGCGTATCATAACTTTTTATTTTACCGGTAAATAAAAACAAAAAACTGCTTTGTTTTCGGGGTTTCTCAACTCCATGTGTTCCCTCAAAGTAAGATCTTTTGTATAAAAATTGAAAATAAAATGTATGGCGCGTAAGAAATCGCAGATCTTATAATCTCTTACGCAATAAATAGACAAATCTAATGAGAACTCTTCGAGGTAATGAGCATGAGCATGATTGACCGCCCGCAGTTGCTACTCCGTTATTGCAAGAACAGCTGTACTTACACAAGGAACCAACAGATGCTACTCAAGATCAGTAGCATCTTCAATGTGTAAGTACTGGTGCTCTCATTATTATAATAAAAAAAATACCGGCGCTGGCTGCGTCCGAATGCAGGTCAATTTGGGAATGGAAGGGAAATGTTGACGTGTTACTTGCTAATGAGAACTCTTCAGGGTTATCCTAAAAAAATAACTTACTAAGTTCCTCCATAAATGTCTATAGGGGAAAGGGTGGCAAAATTAACACCTTAAGGATATCATCTTGTTTTTCATATGAAAACAAGGAATTTGTATAGTTTTCTCGCACAATATAAAATAGGGATGTTATCTATAGCAGGGATATGAATTCAGACAAAAGTAACTAAATTTTCACATATTTGTATCGCTAGCAAAAAACGAAGCAAATCTTACCTGCACTATGTGGGTAAAATGGACAGCTGATGGTGGTTCAATGAACATCATGCAAAAAACGTGAGCAAAACGAATATTTCTGAAAATTTTTATTGCATTCCCGAAAATATAATTATTAACGATTGTAACCCATTCAAAAATAAATCCAAAGGTATCGGATTTGACATCATATCATAACGAAATACCTCAAGACTCCCGAGCGAAAAATTACGTCAGTTCTAATTTTCAAACGTGGTTTTCTAAAATCTTTATTTTCGTTGATATTTTCACTTCAATTGACCTCCGTATCAACCCGAACAATCCGATTTATGTTCTTAATAGTCCGTGTGTGATAAAAATCATTCATATTTGTTTCTCTCGGTAAAAGCGGTGTTCAATTTACCACCGCTTCCCCTAGGAACTTCTCCAGCAATCCATCAAGAGATTATTTATCAGTTTTTTTTAAACATATAACAAATATTAGAGTAATTAACCGGACAACTCCTACATATTTTTTATGGATTGTCTGTTTCTTCAGGAATTCGATTGATTGTATCAAAACATCATCAGTTTTTCTTTAAAAACAAAAAAATACATCAAGATTTCCTCTAGATTCCATCATTTCTTTATGAGGTTCTTGCTGGAGTTCATCTTGAATTTTTGCAGAAGAAAGTACCGTTGAATTTGATTAAAAATACCTCCCAGATTTTTGAAGAATTATTTAAATACAATACTTTGAAGACATTTCTGATAAATATCATCAAGAACTTCGTAGGAAAGTTTCTCGAAGAATTTCGGTAGGTCTTCCTGAAAGAATCTCTGAAGTTATTCCTGAAATTCCTCAGGCATCTGCATGAATTCCTAAAGATGTGCTACACAGATATCTTGTGCGAAATTTTAGCAAAGCCGCAAGCAAGCTAGTTACAATTCATTTTGTTTTCTTGTTTAGTCTCTTTTTGTCGAGCATAAGGTCTCTAAAGTTCCTATTTTTAAAGCACTCAGTAGCTACCAGAAATATTACTAGATAAACGTCTTGCCTCTTATATTTTGGTCTCTGTTCAAAATCGTGTTGATTTCTTCGTTCTCCTTTGTTCTCTGTTTCTATAAGGCATGTGGTCTTAAAATCCCTTTCCTTAGAATAGTGAGGGGCTACCAGGCCTGTATTTAGACCTTTTTTTTAATTTCTTTATTAGTATCATTCCAAACATTACATTCATTATTTCTTATATCTAGGTGTTCTGTGTTATTAGACAACACTATCATCCTAATTTGGTAAAACAAATCTAAGATTTTATTAACATTTTGTTAATAACATATTACATTTCATTTGCCGTAGCAGTTCAGATTTTTTACAGGTGAGTTGATTTTACCTGCTTACACCGTGTCCAGTATATTCTCATACAAATTCGAAATAACATTACTTTGTGCTTGTTTAACTGACATCATTGGTGATAATATTTTTTGAAAGTGGTTGTAATACTGCTTCACTACAGGAAATATTTTGGAAATATTTCAATTATAAACTTATTTTATCAACTTAAGAATTTACGAAAAATATTTCCAGCGGCACGCTCATAGGCAGAGCCCAATTTGAATCTGCAGTTATCGCACATATATTTATCAAATTTTATCAATATGTATCTATTCAAAACGTCATATGATTAACTTAAAGTTTCTGAAACTTTTTTGTGAATGCTCTGATTTTCACTTTGTTAACCAGACTAATATGAACAAAAAATCATTTTAAGTGCAAAACACAACTTCAATGGACATTTCATCACTTTTCATAGCAATTATTTTTTTCTTATTCATAAAACAAGCTATTCTACGTTAGCATAATACTACCAGACTACAATGAAATACTACGACATTGGATTATCCTACATTCAGTGAAGTTATACCAAAGAAAAGAAAAAGTGTATGAGAATATATTGGACACGGTGTATAAGAGATAAAAAAACGCTTTGAATATACTTAACCTAACTTAACCTAAACATATAACGCATTAATCGTGGCAATAGAAGATTGTAACGATTTTTGCCTGAAATTATTGATTATTTTATTTGACATTTGTTCCAATGTTTCAACATTGGATATTCTATGTAACTCATTGGTACTATACCAGGGAGGAAGTCTCAGAATCATTTTCAAAATTTGATTTTGAATTCTCTGCAGAGCTTTTTTCCTGGTATTACAACAGCTAGTCCATATTGGTACAGCATACAACATGGCTGGCCTGAAAATTTGTTTGAATATCAAAAGCTTGTTCTTAAGACAAAGTTTTGATTTTCTATTAATAAGGGGATAAAGACATTTTACATATTTATTACATTTGGCTTGAATGCCCTCAATGTGATTTTTGAAAGTTAAATTCTTATCTAGCATGAGCCCTAGATACTTAACTTCATCTGACCAATTTATTGGAACCCCTCTCATCGTGACAACATGTCTACTTGAAGGTTTCAAATAAAGAGCTTTTGGTTTATGTGGGAATATTATTAGTTGAGTTTTGGAAGCATTAGGAGAAATCTTCCATTTTTGCAAGTATCCAAACTTTTTTGCAATCGACTACAGATAACACGCAGGCTTCGTCCTTTGGCGGAGAGGCCTGTGTCATCCGCAAACAAAGATTTTTGACATCCCTGAGGTAGCTCAGGTAAGTCAGATGTGAAAATATTGTATAATATTGGTCCCAAAATGCTGCCTTGAGGAACACCAGCTCTTACAGGAAGTCTTTCAGATCTCGAGTTCTGATAATTAACCTGAAGTGTACGATTTGACAGATAACTTTGAATTATTCTAACAATGTATGTTGGAAAATTAAAGTTTTTCAATTTTACAATCAAACCTTCATGCCAAACACTGTCGAATGCTTTTTCTATGTCTAGAAGAGCAAGACCAGTAGAATAGCCTTCAGATTTGTTGGAACGGATCAAATTTGTTACACGTAAAAGTTGATGAGTGGTCGAATGTCCATGGCGGAATCCGAACTGTTCATTGGCAAAAATTGAATTTTGTATTTAGACCTTAATTTGCTATTCTTACTCAGTAATTTATCCGATACGCACAAGCTTTACAGAGAGAATATGAATTTATAATTTATCCTACAAAAAGACACAATATTTGGAGTTTCTATAAAAAATGAGCTGTTTTTATGAATCATTAAATTTAAGAGTGAACATTTTACAAGCTTTAATTCAGGTAAATGTATGGATCGTTTTATTCCTGGAAATGTTCTTCGTTAGATTTTTATGAAATGTTTTTCGAAGGACTATCGTATGTGAAAAACACTTTTGTTGTAACAAAATATCAACTTAACACGTCAGATTAACCTGTGTATTTCATTATCACGAACTTTATATAAGTACTCCATGTTGTGGCCCTCCTCGCCACAAAGTAAGGCTCGCGGATGCGAAGCAAGGCATGTAGTAGATGTCTGGGTTCGATTTTCGGTCGGTCTAAAAAGATCGTACTGGATTTTTTTAACTTCCCTGGACAGTATGGAAAAAAATTGAGCATTTTAAAATCCCTCTCATTCAAAAACGACTTGGTTTTATCTTTATTAAATTTTTGTAACAAAACTGGATCCCACCACTCTATTGGCGATCAAATGTGTGGTAAAGTTGCGAAAGTTTTATAAAATGAAATAAATATATACGGTTCCCTGTGCTTTAAATTGCAACAGAATGTTGTCGGTAAAATGATAGCAGTGGTTTTTTTTATTCAAATTTAATGCCATTAACTTCTATTAAGATGCATAACTATCTGCTCTAGCAGAGCGCCTTATATGCATTTTAACTTGCGCACTTAATGGAAAACCCCTTACACTATTTTAATTTACAGAAAGCATGCTTAGAATTGGATAAACATAATAATATAAAACATGAAATTTGGATGTCAATAAGATCGAGGTAAAAAATCGAGATATATAATATCGAGGATACATGTAATCGAGTGTCTACTGAATCGAGGTATATCATTAACGCAGAATTCGTAAGAAACTGTGCAAAAACACGTAAGATTTCAGAAAATTGACTTCCACGTAATTTAGTTTGTATTAGAAATGGACGACTCACTCACGAATCATTCAAAAGAGTCGATTCTCGAAAATGAGTGAACAAACCACGGTTCTTTTCAAAAGAATCACGATTCACATGCTCATCAGTTTTCGAAGGAGAGCGCAAAATTTACCAGGGATAACACTGTTGTTGTTCTAATTCAGAAACAGTTATATTATTCGTTCTTGATGTGAGATACATGATTTATTTTTCATTTTATGAAATGGATTACTGAAACGAAGTCACCTACGATTCGCTCCCACAATTGGACCATTTTGCCCATCTCTAGTTTGTAATTTAATTTTTGTAAAGCTTAAAAGTTTTTTTTAATGTTCGTGAAGATTTTAAATGTGACCCATTTATGGACATGCTCTTTTCCACTATTGTTTACTGGGTGTTTTGAGAAAATTTTTCCTTCCTCTGTAATACCTAATTTATTTTCCAAAATCTGCAAGTAATGCTATACATTTGTGAACAACGTGTTTTACAAATATTGACACGTATCTATGGACTATTTCTGTTTTTTAAAATGCAAAACCAAAACGTTCAAAGTGCTTAGTGATTTTCATTTCTTTATTTATTTCTTATTCTCGATGAATTTCTAAAAACCATAAAGATCTCTATTTGATTCCCTAGGTTTTCAAAGAACTCCCAAAGGGTTTGCCGGAGTTTCCAATTAGTTCTTACAGAATCTCAGGCAAGACTTTCGGAAATTCCTGAGGCTTCCCAAAGCATATCGGATCCCAAGCGGTTTTCGGTGGCTCCTAAGCTGCTCCCGGAAGTTATCAGTGATCTTCAAGGTGTTTCCAGGAGTTCTTCAGAAGTTATCAGGACGTATCAATAATCACCCCTTGGATTATAAAAGTGATCACTGAAGTTCCTGGGGATTTTTAATGCAATTCCAACGGGTCGCAGACGCTCATAGTATAAGTTTTTAAATGATCCTAGTCCCGAGTACTTTCAATGGGGCTTCGAAGAATTTCCCAGAAATTACCAAGTTGCTCCTAGAAGTTTCCTAGGTTTTTTAGTTTTCCGAAAGTCGTGAAAGCCATCACCTCAAATAATCCACACGTAATCATTGGTAAAAATCCATATACCTTGGCTATCTGCAGTAGGTGTGCAGTCCATACAAGGTTCCATATAAAATATATGAGTCTATTAGAAAATGTGTGCGGAATAATTTCCCTAGAAATCTTGAGGCGTTTTCAGGTATTCTCAGTTGATCGTAGAGGTTTTTTACATATCAAAGTGACTTCCAACAGTTTCCCTATATATCTAAAAAAAGTTATTCGATTTGACGTAGTAGGGCTTCTCAGGTATTGAAGCTGTCAGGAATTGCTGAGAACATCTACATGCCTTTGAGTACGCTTTGGGAACCCTGAGTGATCTTTTACAAGCTCTTGATAATCTTTTGGAAACCCTTTGTAAAGCCCAACCCTTAAGGTCTCATGAGAGAACTCGTTGATAACCTCTGTAAGGAATATTACAGATTTATTTAATTTGACGAATTTATTAGCGAATCTCGATGAAGAGAAATCGTTCATGTCAGTTAAGTCCGTATGAAGGAACAGTGTCGAATTATGCTTTCTCACGATTTTTTGGATTTTTCATCGAAGTTTATGCAACGTTTCCATGTTCCGATTCGTTTCGTCACTAACAATACTGGAAACTCCGTATCGTTTTGTTTCGTACCGGCAAGAAAAGAAAAAAAAAACATATCGTATTCCCTTAAAGAAAATTACACCATTCTCGCGCCAAACAACAAAAACATTATTTAGCCGAGCCGCAATTTTGATGATGAAAATAATGTGAGCGAAATAATAATTTCATTTGTTTGTAGACGGAATAGTCTGTTCCTGGTGGAAGCTTGGGAAATGTTCGTTTGGCTTCCGAACCACCACCCAACAGAGAAAAAAAGGCGGGAATATGGGAAAGGAAAGTTTTCCTTTCGTTTTCTCCCATGCGTATTCAAGTAAGTAGCCTCATAGACACCCAATTGCCATGCCGACCGCCATTGGTGATTCCCTGATAAAATTTATTATAAGAAAACAATAGGTTTTATTGCAGCAATACCATATTTTCCAACAGATTAATCATTGAATGGAATGATGCTGTTTTTTTATTAACTGCCAAAGTTGCCATTTTCGTATTCGTATATCGTGTGATAGATACGATGATACTCTATGCACAAGAGAATCAAGGAAATTTCCATTACGAAAAGATCCTGGACCGACCAGGAATCGAACCCAGACACCTTCAGCATGGCTTGGCGCATGGCGCGGACTTTAACCATTTGGCTAAGTAAGGCCCCTTAGAAACTTAATACATATTTTTTAAAGAAAAAATGTGGATTTTTGGTAAAAATCATAAATGTTTCAACTTTGTCGAAACATTCAGCAATAAATAGGGTAAGTGTTCCCTTAGTTGTGGGTGTTCCTATAGTTGCGGTAGTGCCGTTTTCATTGATTTTATTACATTAACCACACACACTACGAAAAAATCATGTGATTTACGTCATTTAGGATGCACATAAAAGAAGCGAGCCGAATGACGTAAATTTGTGTCGAATTAAAAATACGTTAGTGTCTGATTTGGGAAATGTCGAACACAGTTTTATCGTTTTCGTGTCCTTTAGCATGTAAAATTACATTTTTTGTTCAATACATCTTCATGGACACGTTTTTGTGTCGTTCCATCAATTACATCATGTGTCATTCAGTCATAATCAGAATTACGTCCACAGTAATTTTCATTATTTTTAAGAGTGCAGAATCGACACTGCCAATCGACGCATTGGCTTGTTGATTCACGGAATAGTTGAAAAGAGCGTTGAAATTGCTTTAAAACTGATGAAATATCACTAAAGTTGCTAAAACTTTACTTGCTTGTACCAATAGTTGCGGTAAAGTGTTCCTATAGTGGAGGATCCCATAAGAAATCAACAGATGCCGCAACTATAGGAACACAAATTAAAAATATACCGCAACTAAAGGAACAGTATACCAATAGTGGAGGTATTATTTTTTACTGACATGCCGTGGATTACTGCGATGAAATCATTTTTCTCATTAAGTCAACGGTCATTACTTCCCGTTAAAACATTAACATGTACATAAATTGCGCATCTTGAATTTGGGCGTTTATATGAAGTTCAATCGTGCTTAGTATCTCCACTATTGGTACATTTACCCTATATCATAGATTTTATTGTAAACCATGCATTATAATTATTGATTTCAAACTCCATAGTACACCATAAGTTGTATGATGTTTAAATAAGTCCAACTATATGATTATTTTTAATTCTTATTCGGGTTATTCTGTTCGACAACGATAAGAGCCGTGAATGGACAACCGTCGAAGGATGGTCTCTGTGGTAACCAAAACTTTTTCGGCCTGCTCTGCCGTCAGAGACCTAAACAAATAAACAGCGTTCCGAGCGTGTCAAATAAGGCTACTACGTCCAACATGGGGTCAGGAGGCGAAATGGAGGGAGTGGGAAGTGTTGTGGCGAATCAGAGAACGTGACCATCAATCTAACTGTCAAACTTTATTTTATTAGGGAGTTATTAGGATCTAATCCTTTTAACAAATTCTTTGGCTGCTGCTGCTGCTGCCTCTGCCACCGGAAACGAGGGGGGAAGGAAGTGCTTTGCGTGTCTGTTTCCGGGGATTGGGGACAATATTTCTTCGTCAGTTGTGCGTTTTTTGTCTTTTTCTTTGCGGTTGTCAGTTTCTGAGGTTTTCGTTTGCGGTTAAGAGATTTATGGTCAAATAAAATTTAAGATCGCATTGGGACACTTATTTTTTATTTGCTGGGAGTAACAGCTACAAAAAAAGGTGCGTTCCGGGTTAATTGTTGGAGAATAAAATGTGACAAGTTTTTTCTCAACTGGTTCTAAGCGTTTTTGACAGTGGGTGTACGCAAAAATGAATCAACACATAGATCAAAAGGGTTCTTTGTAATTACAGGTTTGAATAAGCGTTTCAACAAGATGTAGGCTTCCAACATATAACAATATAAATCATTTCATTTGCCGTAACAGTTCAGAATTTTTACAAGTGAGTTGATTTTACCTGCTTTCAAGAGAAAAAAAACGCTTTCAATTAACTTAACCTAATTTAACTTAAATATATAACGCAATAATCGTGGCAATAGAATATTGCAAGGATTTTCGTCTAAACTTATTAATAATTGTATTTAACAGTTGATCCAACATTTCAACATTGTATATTCTATGAAACTCATTAAAACTATACCAGGGAAGGAACTTTTGAATTATTTTCAAAATTTTATTTTGAAACCTTTGCAAAGCTTCTTTTTGGTTTACAACAGCTAGTATATATTGGTAAAACATACAACATGGCCGACCTGAAAATTTGTTTGAAGATCTGTTCTTAAGACAAAGTTTTGATTTTCTGTTAATGAGTGAATAAAGATATGTTATATATTTGTTACATTATTGTCTTTGCAAAGAATGCCCTCTATGTGATTTTTGTAAATTAAATTTGTATCAAGCATGGGCCCAAGATACCTCATTTCATCTAACCAAATCATTTGAAACGCCTCTCATCATGACAACATGTCTACATGAAGATTCCAAAGAAAGAGCTTTTGGTTTATGTTGAAATTTTATAAATTGAGTTTTGGAAGCATTCCATTTTTGCAAGTATGAAGAAAAAATATTCAAACTTTCTTGCAATCCTACTATAGATGACACGCAGGCTTCATCCTTTGTGCGGAGAGGCCTGTGTCATCCGCAAACAAACATTATTGACATCCATGAGGTAAGTCAGGTAAGTCAGATGTGAAAATATGGTATAATATTGGTCCAAAAATGCTGTCTTGAGGACAGCCCTGTCGTCCTACTTAGTCGCGCTTAGTCGACGACTAAGAAGCTTTTCTCAGATTGTTTTTACAATTTTCGTCCTGATGTATTTAAAATATTTTAAGAGTGATTCATCATAGCGAGATTAGGTGCATCCTAACTCCCTGTAAGACATCAATAGACATACTATATCAACGCCCTGGAGTAATTTGACTTTTGACGTAGACCAGATGTATGAAACATGACATGAGCCCTGGAATAAGATGACTATATACGTAAATTAGATGCACTTCAACGCCCAGAGGACATTTGAACATTTGAACATTCAAATATGTATAAACGCCCTGCAGTTATCTGACCTTATCCTTCGTAGATAAGGTGAATCTTACCGTCCTCTAGGACATCAGTTTAAAATTATCAGCTGTATCTACGCCCGGAAATAATTCAACCTTACCCTTTGTAGATCAGGTGTATCTTGACGTTCTTTAAGATATCAATGAAATTATAAGACATATCAACGCCCTGCAGTAATTCGACCATATCCCACAAAGACCAGATGTACTTAACGCCCTGTATGACATCAATTGAAATCAACGCCCTGGAGTAATTGGACTTTGTCTCATGTAGATCAGGTGCATCTCAATCCTCTGAGAACAATAATCGATTCCTTATTCCCAAGTAGATCAGGTGCATCTTAACGCCCTGTAAAAGATCAATATAAAATTTCAAGCTGTATCAACGCTCTGGAGTAATTTGACCTTATTCTACGAAATTCAGCTGCATCTCAATCCCCCGAAGACATTGATTGAATGTCCAAGTTGTATCAGCGTCCTGTAGTAATTTGACCATATCTTAAGTAAATCAAGTACATCTTGACGCCCTGAGGGCAACTATTGAAAATTCTAAGCTGTATAAGCGCCCTGTAGTTATTCGACCTTATCCTTCGTAGATTAGAACCATCTTGACGCCCTGTTCGACATCAGTTCGAAATCATAAGCTGCATGAACGCCCTACAGTTTTTCAACCTCATCCCACGTAGACCAGGTGTAAATAACCCCCTGTATGATATCAATGGAAATTTCCTAGTTGTATCCATGCCCTGAAATAATTTGACCTTGTCTCACGTAGATCAGATGCATCTCAACCCCCTGAAGACAAACATAGCAAAGTTCAAGCAGTATCATCGCCATGGAGCAATTTGTCCTAAATAGATTAGATACATCTTAATGTGTTGTTAGCCATCAATTTAATTTTCAAGCTGTATTAACGCTCTGAAGTAATTAAATCTTATGCTGCATGGATCAGATGCATCTTAACGCCCTGTAGGATGTCAAATTGAAATTGTGTGATATCTCAACGCCCTGAAGTAATTTAAATTTAATCTGCGTAGACCAGATGCATCTTACCGCCCGGAATAATTTGATCAGATATCACGTAGATCCGATGCACCTCAATGCCCTGAACATCACAAGATGTAGGTCACAAGTAATTTGACGCCTTGTAGAACATCAGTTGAACATCATAAGTTGTCTCAACGTTCTGGAGTAGTTTGACCTTATCTCACGAAGACCAAGTGTACTTAACACCCTGTATAACATCAATCGAAATTTCAAAGCTGTATCAACGCCCTGGAGTAATTTTATTTCGACTGATGTAGATCAGATGCATTTCAACCCCCTGAGGACATTAATTTGAAAATTGAAAGCTGTATCAGCGTCTTGGAGTAATTTATCCTAAATAGATCAAGTTGTATCAACAATGGAGTAATACAGTAATCTGGAGTTTTTTGACCTTATCCCACGAAGATCTGGCGCCACTTGAAGCCCTGTAGGACATCAATTACAAGGTACATCAGGTACATCATTACGCCCTAAGGACAACTATTGAAAATTCTAAGCTGCATCAACACCCTGGAGTTATTCGACATTATCCCATGTAAATAACGTCTACGTGACGCCATGTATGACATCATTGACATCCGGATATTCATGCCCTGAAGTTATTTAACCGTAACTCAGATCGCCCTGAGAATAGCAATTAAAAATTACAAGCTGTATTAAGGCTCTGTAATTATTTGATCTTATCCTAAGTAGACCAGGTGAATCGTAATGCCCTGAAAACCATCAGTCAAAATTTCTAAGCTTTATCCACGCCCTGAAGTAACGTGGTCGTATCTCTCGTAGATCATGTAGATGGTGTAAAGCTGTATCAATGTCCCTCAGTCATTAAATATTTCGTCTCACAGATCTTCTCGAGGTCATGAGCATGCTAACGCCCCAATATATTCCGAAAATGTTATTGTTGCATATGATTCTGCACAGTTCTACGTAAGATAAGGAAATATTATCCCAGTGTGCTGACATAGCTGATTATATGATTGTTCATTGGGCAACAGAATGCACCTGATCCCTTAAATTTATCATAATCATTTAACCCGTATAGGCCTGAGAAAAAGAAAAATTACTAAAACTCTCACCGCTCAGCGAATACTCAACGGATTTCAATTATTTTTTGTCAGTATGCTGGTACATCTATCTTATTTTTAATATTGGTAGAAGGATCATGGGAATGTTCATGTGGCCGGAGTTATTGCGGTGAATCACTGGGTCAGGTCGGGTGACAAGAATTCTGTGCTTCTGTAGGCAAATTTCAAGTCACAGATAATCTCTAGAATCGGCTATAATGTGACCACTATATCAAGTAGTTTTAAGAAAAACGCATCAGCGTAAACCTTCTGATAATCGATTAAATTGAATAATTATGTCAACTGCATTTGATTGATCTTACAAATGACCATTTTCGGGTCCCCGGGATGCCTCAAATTTATGATAAAGTACACAATTTGTATCTTAACATATGTGTCAAGCTTATGGGAATGCATTTTAGTGAACTGTTATATTCGATCTATACTTTAAGAGATTTTAAACGGTTTAGTACCTAACAAATCTAGAGCCGATTCTTCAGGGCATCAAGTCCGAGTGGCCGCATCTGGTACGCTCTACACGGTGCAAAACTATTAATTTATAATGTTGAATATCAGATCTTAATGATTTATGCAAATTAAAATGATTGCCATTGGAAATAAATGAAGATAACTTGGCATGTCCCAAAAAATCGCCCTTTTTCACCCGACTTGACCCAGTAACCCACCGCAATAACTCCGGCTACAGGAGTATTCCCGACTTTCTCTGACCACTTCTAGAAACTAGATATGTGGACCAGTATACTGACAAAAAATATTTGAATCCGTTAAGTATTCGCTGAGTGGTAAGCGTTTAAGTATTTTTGCTTTCACTCAGGCCTATACGGGTTAATAAATTCATGATTCAATTATCTGAATAGATATTTAGAAAAAAAAAAAATCACGTTGTCTTGAAGACTATGATTGAAAAATGTGTGGACACGAACCAAATAAAGTGGTTTATGGACAAAATGCTTTGTAGGACATCAAGAAGAATTTCTGGATCATTCCAGATAAATCGTCGTCGGCGACAATGAATTGTATACTATTGAAGGCGACCCAAATTCGTACAAGAACGCAGTAGACAATAAACTCCTGAGTATGAGTTGCTCTTATATCTCGTTTGATTTTTGATCAAATTGTGACATGCAATTCAATATTGTATTAACGAAAATTAAAAATGTGTCAGGAAATCTGGAGCCTCCTTGAATTAGATGTGCATTTTACTAACAAACTTTTGCATGGCGCCAAGTTAAAAAAGGCGTTCAGAAATTGCAACGGTGTAACCTTTAAAATAGGAAAAATAAACGATCTCTTAATAAATTCGCGAAACATTAAACTGGATTGATAATTGATTTTTATCATCTCAGCCTTATAACAATATTGTTTAAGTAAAATATTGTCCACATAGTGTTGAATGTTTCAATGTCTGCTACTGTTGAACTGATAAGAGGAATGCAATTTTTTAAGTGTTTTACCTCTAAAACTGTTACATTTCTTTATTTTTTTAAATAACAACAGGGACAGATTATAACAACAATATGTTTGCTGTTCTTGGTATGTTTGGGCAACTCTTATGATTCAAATAAAATTAAATTCGTTTCTCTCCATATAGGCACTATCATAGAATTGTATGAAAATAATAATCCAATTGGCATTATCCGAAAAAAAAATTAAAAATAAAAATAACAACATCGGAGGAAATTTACAATTTTTATTTTATTTGCAGAAATTGCTTTTGAGCAGAAATTGTCTTGAAAAATCTCTGAATAAGCCTTGTTTATATTTTTATTATCTTGATCATACTTGTAAGTGATGAAGTCATGAAAATAAGTATAATAAGATTTTGAAATGGTATTTGAATTGAGAAAAAATATGTTTAGAGGTCACATCAAGTCACTTCAATCAAATAATTGTTGTTAAGCTGTTTAGATTTTTTAATACAAATCAGAGAAAGTATAAAAGTACAGAATGATGTTCTAATCAGTTCTAGTTATGTTTAACAAGTTCAAACAACCACGTTTTGATTAGTAAACACCTGTCAAGTAGCAGCTTCATTAAAAATTATCGAACTATTTTTGGAACCGGTAGATTTAAACAGGATTAAGTTACAAATCCAGGAACACCAGCACAGGACGAGAGACGTCTGGTTCCACATCTTCAGAAAATAGAGAGGGAGATGGGTAGGTTAAAAAACAACAAAGCCGCAGGATCAGATATTCGTTAGTCGCCTGTTGTTGCCGGGAGTACAATGTATCCACACATCATTAAACAAATTTTGTTCATAAATTTCAAATCGGCCTATAATACATATGATCGAGACCAGCTATGGCAGATTATGCAAAAATACAGCTTTTTGGTCAACCTGATAATATTGATCAATGCGTAGATAGATCGAGTGATGTGCATTCCCAGAGTATCAGGGACACCTTCGAGTCTCTTCGAATCTTGCTGTTCAACATTACTTTAGAGGGTGTGATAAGAAGAGCGGGAATAGGCATTTTCATGCAACAAGTCCGTCTATGCAAAAGTTTACGTTGGTGGAGCTCCGGTGCAAACACGCTGTCATCTCCATAGAAGAACTGTCAAATTTCTTTAAAGTGAGCAGATATGAAACGACTTGTAAAAAGGCCTACAGGAATGAGTGGTACGATCTTCCGAAAGTACGTTCAGCTACTTAGTTTCGCCGATTATATTGATATTCTAGCACGGAACTTCGAGAAGATGGCGGATACGTACAACTGATTGAGGTCTGAAGTTAGGCGAATCGGACATCAATGTGTCTGTTTGTGCAAAACGTCTATTATATGTGCTTTCACCCTACCCAGTTCACATTCACATATGCATGTAACCAAAGATAATGTAGTATCAAATAAAGATATTCAAAAGTTCTTATGCCTCCGCCATGACAGGACGGCCTGATAATCGATCGTGTTTTATTACTTTTCATCCGTTATAACACAACGTAAAGAGGGTCCTATCTGTTGCGCGATCATAATTTTGGTGCCTTGACCAAACACTCGATACCTGCGGACATAAATCTCATTGTTACCGTGCAAAGTTCTCGAAACAAGTGTCGATAGTGAGAAAAGCTAAGTGAATGATGCCGTCGACTGCAAGCCATTCCTATCACTCCCAGTTACGATGGTGTGGCTTCGTATAGGTAGCCATCTGGCAAAAGTGTGTACGTTCTCGACCCACCGTGAACTGCAGATTCGAGAAACACACTTTCATCAAACGGCGAGTGCGTCTATCGGATTCTTGTGAAGTTAACGCATCCACAACGCTGCTATCCGCATATTGAAGGAAGAACCAGGCATGAGGATACCATGGTTCGTCAGCTGGATTCGCATTCCAAAAGGCAGCTGAACCGACAGATTCATCAACGCAGTTATAGTCATCCGTTCAATTGTAATAGTGTATAAATGTTGTTCTGACTATAAGTGTATAAATGTTGTTGGTGACTCATCAGTGCACTGGTGACCGCCGACAACGACACCAGCAGAGAATTTCAGAGACACATCGTTGCTGGAAATCGTGTCTACTTTGGAGTCCGAAAAACTCTTCGATCGAGTAAAGTTCGTAACTAAGTTAACCATCTACAAGACGCTGATTAGACCGGTACTCATTTACGGGCACGAAACATGGACCCCTCGTACAGAGAATCAACGCGCCAATCACAACGCTTGGTGTTTTCGAATGGAAGATTTTGCTGATTACTACGGTGGAGTGCAGATAGAAGACGTCCTATAGGCGAATAAACCATGAATTGCAGAAGCTGCTAAAAGTACATTGCAAAAATTGGGAAGTTATGGTGGGCTGACATGTCAACAGATTATCGTTTTACAACCTGGTGAAAATGGTTCTCGAAAATAATCCGACCGGCACAAGACGATGTGGTGCGCAGCGAGCAAGATGGGTCGATCAAGTTGAGGATCATTTGCGGATTCTTCATAGAATGCGTGGCTAAGGATCGGCAGCCATGGACTACGTCAAATGGAGACGTGTCCGGCCGCCCAGGCCATACCCTAACCGGTAAGGTAAATAAGTAAATTACAACGAATCGATTTGATTGAATTTTTGATTGAACAAATCATGTATTACAATTGTCCATATAAAATTAAGAGATAAAAACCTGTCTCTGTCCTTGTAGGGACAATGTGCTAGAAGAATAAAAAATGATTTAGATTATTTATTTTGTCTGTTTGATAAAGCTAAACAGCTTCATGTTTCTTGATATTAAATTAGACTTTACTAACGACTTCATAAACGCCTGTGAGTAGTAGTGCCCTCTGAGCTATAGTAACGCCCCCCAGAAAACAAGACGACTAAGTAGCTCAAATTTTACGACGACAGGGCTGCTTGAGGAACACCAGCTCTTGCAGGATGCCTTTCAGACATGAAGTTAATAATTAACCTGAAGTGTACAATTTGAAAATGAACTATGTATAATTCTAACGATGGATGTTGGAGAGTTGAAGTTAGAAGGGTTAGAAGGGTTTCTAGAAGATGAAAAGCAAGTAGGGCTATCAGGGCACTGAATTGAGAAATATCCTGAAAAACACTCATCAAAGCTGTTGTTAGTTGATTCACAGCATCGTTGTTTCTATCGTGAGATCAACCACATGTGTTACAAAATTGGCATTTTTCCTCGCAATATTGAATTATTTTAGGCTCTCAACTCTTTTTGCCGAATGTCATCGAAAAATAAATGATTTCCCAGAACATTACGCTACCTAGCATCGTATTTTTACACTGTAGGTATATCAATATTTGCCAACCCACATGGCACACAACTCACTTGTTTAGTGAAGCTACGCATAACCCGCATGGTAGCACACAATGTCGAATATTTTTCTTCACCCTGTCGAAACATGAAACAACCCGCCCAGATAACGTTCACCGTAAATAAATAAATCCTGCTAGAATTACATCTAAAAAAGCGGAACATTTCCCACGAAACCGACAGTCCAAAATTCCATCGACCCCGCATCACCCGCGTTCCTGTTCTGACTCCGAACGTAAAAACTTGTTATCTAAACTCTTTCCAAAACTCATTCGGCCGCTTTCGGTCGGAAAATCCCGTCTCCCGGATAATCGAATATCGTGTGGGCCAGGCCACATACAATATTCCCTCTGGACCCGGGAAATCCCATCGCTATCCACACAACTGTGGAATAGGGTGCGGTGTGTTTTTCGAAAGTATTCAAAATCAAAAGTTCTCGTGCTCTTCTGAATTTAAATCACATGAAATTTGAAACCTCGAATTTCTAGCAAAAAATATTGAGACTTTAAGATGAATTTCCAAGTAGGAAGACATGGCCTTCGTAAAGCTTACAAATATTTGTAAGTTTTCAAACAATGTTTAATCCTTTAACACTATTCTGTAAAAAATAGTTTGTAAAACATCAAATTTGCCTCAAGCTATGACTAGTATTGGTTGAAAGTAGTTTCGTGAAATAAAAACCCTCATTTCACGAAAAAAAAAACTCAACTTGGCATAACTTTATGAGTATTCAACGCATTTCAAAACGGTTTACATGCTTCTGAAGCTCATTTGACCAGTATTTAGTAAGACTGGAACAAGTGTACTCAAACCATTTGAAGTAACAAATATTTGCATAACTTTCTGTAATATAGTTTCTTATCTATTTGATGAAACATATGTATCAAAATGGCATAAGAAAAATCAAGAAATAGTAGAGTAGCTGGCTTATTTTATATTGTCAAAATATAATTTAGTCATGTCTCAACCCCGACCATTCGATTGTTTATAGACAGTGTAAATAATATAATTTAGTGGGGGTTCTGTGACAGTATTTCGGATATAACGACTACGCAGTCTTGTAAGGGAATAAAACGAGGATTATTATTTGTCCAACGTTTCGACACGGGGTGGGTGTCTTCCTCAGGGGGAAACTAATTTTGTCGTTTTTGGTATTAAGTGTTATCTAACTTCAGCTGTCTTGTAATTCGGTTGTTGGTACTTGGTTTGGATGATTAATCTAAACTGATAAAGCACGAGTCCTTTAAAAGTATAGAGTAACCATCCAAATCATGTATCAACAACTAAATTACAAGACAACTACATTTAGGCAAAACCGACAGAATTAGTTTCCCCCTGAAGAAGACAAATGTGTACAAACAAACTCGTTTTATTCCTCTACAGAACTGCCTAGCCATTAAGGGGATAGGATCCATCATCAGTAGGGCGATTCAAAATTTAAAAATGTTTGAAAATCCAATCTCCCATATGTTCCTTACCATAAAAATAGTGTTCTGTGAAATTTTCAGCGTTTTCGGTGGCGATTTAAAGGTGGCCCAAAGACAAAATAGGTTTGTATGGAAATTACTATGGAGAAATTTTGAGAAATGTTTCAAACACGCTAGTACTGTAATGTAAGTAGGAACGTATCATCCCATATTGAAAACTCATTCTTCAAGTCTAAATGAAGGATGCTGCTGAAGAAACAAATCCCTTTTGAGCAAATTTTGTTTGGGATTTTTGTACTTGTTTGCAGGACTATAATCCCATATTTAGCAAATTGATAACAAACAAACTCATGAACATCTTTTCTGCTATTTATCGGATTGAATTTATTTCATCAGCAAATTTCTTTATTATGGCTTGAAGAATGAGTTTTTACCATGGGATAACAAGTTTGTACTTACATTACATTACTAGCGGGTTTGGAACATATCTCAGAATTTCTCCATAGTAATTTACATACAAACCTACATTGTCTTTGGGCCACCTTTAAATCACCACCTAGAAAGCTGAAAATTTCACAGAACACTATTTTTATGGTAAGGATAGTAAGAAACATATGGGAGATTGGATTCTCAAACATTTTTAAATTTTGAACCGCCCTAATCATCAGTTTTGTAATTTTCGAAAGCAGTTATTAATTACGTTCCAGACAGTACTCGTTCGATTTTGTCACGGTTCAATTTTGGCAACATGAAAATGAATGGATGGTTCAGTTACCAATCATGTTAATCTCAATGTTTCCGTAGGCCATTTTGAGGCTTACTATGTTCCAAAAAAGTAAGTTGATTTCGTTGTATTATTACGGTGATAAAAGATTAAACAAAATTAATTGTTCGATTCTGGTACTGGCATTGAGGCATTTAAGGTGAAGATGAATCGAAGCCAAAGTTCAGATTTTCAAGAGCACGGCTCTGGAGAAACCAAACATCCGTTTGAGCTGGAAACCTAATCGTTTGGTCACCACCAGCTAGTGTCCAATCGATCAAGTTTTCAGCATAAACGGAAGTTTGGTTCTCCAGAACCGTGCTCTTCAAAATTTTAAGTTTGGCTTCGATTCATTTTCACCTTAAATGAAAATGTTTCTATTGTTTTTACCCGAAACATAGTGAATATGTTTTCAGCAAATAAATTACAGTTTTGAGCAGGAAAACTGCTCTCCACGTTTCGATGAATGCAATGATTCTTGAACGTTAAAACCGAAATAAGTAAATAAGGCTGATACAAATAATAAATTTCTTCTATGTCCGAGGCCACTTGGAAGGTACGAGGGGGGGATAAAAATAAATAATAATCTCAAGAACCACTCCATATATTGATGCGAAATATATATATGTAGTGCACAACCCAATAAATTTTCAGCTTCATCGGTTCACTAAAACTCGAGATTTGCTTCCACAAAGTGTTGATGATAATTGTTAGAGTGCGACAAAAGATAGGGAAAATAACACGGTCTCCCGTGTCACCTTAAGAAAATTTCGTCGTAGTATTATTTAGTAATAGATGATCGAAAAATCATGTTGGTTCAATAGATATAATCCCGAACTAGATTTTTTTGCACAATAGATGAACTAACTTATTTTGTGCGAATATACTTTTCGTCAGAAGTCAATCACTAATTTACCTACATGATAATTATAACCCACACTTCACAACGTGGTTAGTAAATGTACTGGTGTATGTATAGCAAAAAATATTCTTGTAAATGTTCTTGCCTTTTAGCTATTATTTTTATTGTAATACTAGTTTTGTTTAGTTTTATTATTGTTAAAGTTCAAATTTAAATGTGTACCTTTATTCCTCAACGTTGGAATCATATTGATCTGATGAATTTATATTTCTTTCGAAATATTATCATTCTTTGGAAAAAATCCTCTCGAATATTTATCATTGTTGAATTTATTATTCGTTAAAAATGTCATCGTTCTTTATATATAACTGCTGATCTATATATATCCAGTGACAGTTTCCAGTGTTACTGCTTGGTACCTTTATTATCTAACAGCGTAGCCGTGGGTAAGAATTTGGAATGCGGAGACCAGTCCTGATACAGTTGAGCATAGAACAAATTTGACACATTTAATTGTCTGCATTTCATGCACTTTTATACATAGAATGAAGGAGCTGATTTTGATGGCCATGATGACTTTTAGGGAACGATTTTGACGAAGTGCGTCAATAGTTCCGCTTGTAGGATAAGTTTTCCCTGAGTACATGGGAAATTACATTCTTTGGGTATAACTATGGCTTTGATAATAAGTTGATAATTAATTCAATCGAAAATAATCAAACAAGAGAATTATGTTCATCTTGTGTATCGCATGAGGTGAGACGAGTCGACTTAGGTGACAAAAGTTAACTTGCTTCCATTTGAGATCAGGTTGTGATTCATCTGATTTGAAGAAAAAGCTCGAATGAGAAAAATGACACCAAGTAAAGTCAACAACGGAAGAGGTCATTCAGTATAGTAAGGGGTTCTGGGTGATCATTTGGAATTTTAAATTAGCGCTTGTCGCACATTGAAGGCTTGAAGTTTGCTCAAGAAATACCAGTGCACCAATGCAGATTTCTTGCACTCTATCATGTTTCCCTAGCAGATGCAGCCACCAGTAAAAGCACCTTCCATACATTTCAAAGACCCCACTATATATTAACGTTAGAATGTAATTCTTTGAAATAATCTGGAAAATCCATATTCGACTAAAATGTTGACTAGATTACCTTACGACCAACTATCAGATGCTTCTTAACCCGTATAGGTCTGCGCATATAAACAGATGCAAGTCCACGAACAGACTATAGAATAAAACATTGTAATTGGAACTGTGAGCGTCCGATATCGTTTGCTTCAAGAGTTTTCAAGAAACACGAAGGCAATTATCCAACAATCGACCGGGAAGCTTTGGACATTTACTACGGAGCCAGAAAGTTTTACAGTTATTTGGCCGGTCGACAATTCATTCTGATGACCGATCGCAAGCCGCTGATTGGAGTGTTCAGCACAAAGGGTGTTCCTGGAACAGCGGCAACACGACTTCAACGTTGGGCCGTGTTTTTGGTAAGCTTCGAATATGAGATCCAGCACATGGAAGATGTGGACAATATCCTGGCAGTTTTTTTTCCGTTTTCCGTTAGCCAGTTCTGAAGATGAAGATGAATTTAACGGCGATTTTGCGGAAGACGACCCGATAATATTTTTGAACCTTTTGGAACAAGAAACTCGCTCGTTAGTCGAAAGAAGGCAATGTAAGGTCGAGAGCCGTCGTGACAAGACTGTAAGCCATGTGGTGGAATATTTGAAGTCTGATTGGCCATCGAGGATATTTGAAGAAGAGATCAAGAAGTTTTATTCCAAGTGAGATGAACTCAGCGTTGAAGAAGGTGTCCTGCTTTGGGGTTATCGCATCGTAATTCCAACTAAATTGCGGTAGAATATCCTGATGGAGTTACACTCGGTTCACTTGGGCATGGTAAAGATGAAGAGCCTTGCGCGGTCATTTTTCTGGTGGCCGTCAATGGACAAGGAGATTGAGGAGCTTGGACGAAAATGCGTATTGTGTATCCAGTTACTACCAGAGCGGACGGATGCAATATCACCGTATAGATTCCCCTGGAGATCGAATTCATATTGACCATTTCCAGTTCAGAGGTGCCGATTTTGTGGTTATGATGGACAGCTACAGCAAGTGGATAGCGGTGTTCCTTGTGCGCACGCTGACATCGAAGGAGATGATTGAGAAGGTGTGTGAATATAAATCACGTTTTGGACACATTTCCACTCTAGTCTCAGACAACCGTACGGCGTTTTTCTCGGACGAGTTCAAGAATTTATGTATGGATCGAAGAATCAAACATCTGCGGACGGCAGTAAATAGCCCGTGTTCCAAAGGGGAGGCTGAGAATGCGGTAAAGACGGTTAAGGCGACCTAGACGAAGCTTTCCTCTGATCCAGCATTTCAGAAAAAGACAGTCATTTATCGTTTATATTCCTTTTTAGAAAGTATTGTGCAACGAAACATGCTAATTCGAACGAAAACCCTTCCGAACACGAGCTTAAAAGGGGTTTCGTTCGTAGAAGCATCGAATATAAGGTTCGATGTACTGAAGGCAGATAATACCAGGCGGCAACAGAAAGCGAGTTTTTATCAAGATCGTACAAGATCCGTGACTTTCGAAGTTGGTGAAGTTGTAGGATTCATACATCATCATCGTATTATCAAAGATAATAAGTTAACGGTACAAAAAAAAACTTAAATTTCTAATTTAAAAACTAAATCAAATATATTTGTTTTTTTTTTTTTTTTTTTTTGTAAATTGTTTACCCAAAAATTCAAGTACTGGAAGAATAAAGTGATGACCAAAAAAACAGTTAAAATCGTCGATTTAAATAAGGTTTTAGAACAAAATTCGAGGTTTTGCCTTGATGCATCTTCACCATAAGTGTCGTCATATTTGAATTCATGTTTTGCATAGCCACGGTGCTCCCCAGGCCATCATCATCAGAATGAATCTCCATCAAATGTGTGCTTACCGGTTGTTTTCTATGGCTAAGTTGCATGTCTGGGGAAAATTTAACAAAAATCGTTGGGTCGGTTTTGAAGTGAAGCCCTTTGAAGTTGTGAGTTCACAAACTCAAATTAACACTCGTCGCGCTGTTGTATTTTGTACAACACTACTGAAAAACCTCGCCTTTCATTCACAACAGCAGCGTGGTGGTTCTGACAGTGGTCAACCACGCGACGACTGGAAGGTTAAATCAGTGATACTTAAACGATTTTTCATTCAGTATTATTTTTCATTCGTGATTATCAGAAGAAATATCACATCAAAGCTTATTTTCTCTCGTCGTTAGTAACCTCTGGACGAAATATCGAATCAAAAGATCGAAAAAATATGGAGTAACGTCCTTTTCGAGGCATAATGATTGAAATTCAATTTTAAATACATTATGGAGATGTAACGGTAAACTGCAGTAACGTGCCATAAAAGTTTATGAAAACTCTATCAAAAAGTTTTCGTAGGCTCAAGTGCTGTCAGGTACAACGGAGTCAGTTTGATCATGTAACTATTTTGTTTTTGTAGCACAATATTCTGTAAAATTTGTTGAACTCATGTACTTACGTTTCAAGCAACACATTGTTACACGTCGTACATTTACCAATGCGCATTGCGCAAGTAAACATCAAATATTATTTCCGGTTTTGATTTTTCGATCTAGTCTTACCAAGTCTTACAATGAAAATAAATTGTTTCCATTATAAATTCAGTGTAGTGTGAAGAATAAAATAAAATTAAAGCAGCAGCACAAAATGGAAGAAAATAATAAAAGGTATAAAGTATCCGTTTCCATTATGCTCTATAAAGGTAGATCAACTTCGTTATAAATTAAATTTAAGATATTCCCAAGTAACATTAACAACTGAACAATAGTTTGTTGAATTGAAATAAGCTTAAAAGTGATTCAGCTCTTATTTAGCAAAACTGTTTGTTGGGTTGATTTATATATACAGCCATTCCATGAAAAACCGATCTAGTGGGTCTCCAAATTCCGTGAAAATTTGCTATTTTGTTCCTTACCCGAAATAAGGATACACGTATTTTTGGTTTTTTTGATCAGGGTGACCATTTCCGAAATAGGGTGACCAGAAAAATCGCGATTTTGAAAAATTTTTATTTTTAAAAAATTTATAACTTTTGAACCGTTCGACCGATTTTCAATCTTTTTGGACGAAATGAAGGCTAAAAATTTTGACTGTTCAGGAAAAATATAAAATTTCACAAAAATTGTGTTTTTTACATGAAAAAACTCAATAGTTTCCGTTTTTTCGTGTTTTGAAGGCCTCGGGACCAAAGGGGCTATCGCTGTTCTCATTTTTTCTTGAAAGTTCAGAAAATTTTACGTATACTTTCAAATTTTCAGCGATGTAGGTTTTTTTAGTTTTTGAGATATATTTTTTTGAAAATAAAAAATCAGTCATTTTTTATCGGCACACACTGTAGGTCTCAGCGCATTAGATTTGTAATGTTTAAAAAAAATCATAACTTTTGAACAGCTTAACCGATTTCCAATCTTTTTGTATGGAATGAAAGCTTAAAATTTCAACTATTCAGACAAAATTGAAAAATCTGATAAAAATATGTTTAAACGTGAAAAAATATAAAAATTTCTAGTTTTTTAGAAGTTTTCATATATATGTGAATTTTTTTTTTTCAAGTTTTCTATTTTTTTCTATTTTTTTCTGAAAAGTTGAGACCTTAAGGTGAAACATCTCAGAATCCAAAGATGGCCGGCACAATGGCCGACTTCTCCCCCTACTCACGTTTTCAAAGGCACAAAACTGGAGAAATAGTTGGCAAACGTTCCTGATCTTCTTATTTTAAGCTTTCTGCTAGTGCACAAAGCCAAAATAAAAAGTGCACTGTTGTGGGATGCTTTCTTCACGAGATTTGTGCCTTTGAAGTTTTAGTGCAATCTTAGAAGTTGATTCCAAACTGTTTCACCTTAAGCTTTCATTCCATAAAAAAAGATTGGAAATCGGTTAAGCTGTTCAAAAGTTATGATTTTTTTTAAACATTACAAATCTAATGCGCTGAGATCTACAGTGTGTGCCGATAAAAAATGACTGATTTTTTATTTTCAAAAAAATATATCTCAAAAACTAAAAAACATACATCGCTGAAAATTTGACAGTTTACGTAAAATTTTCTGAACTTTTAAGAAAAAATTAGAGCAGCAATAGCTCCTTTGGTCCCGAGGCTTTCAAAACACGAAAAAACGGAAACTATTGAGTTTTTTCATGTATAAAACACATTTTTTGTGAAATTTTATATTTTTTCCGAAAAGTCAAAATCTTTAGCCTTCATTTCGTCCAAAAAGATTAAAAATCGGTCAAACGGTTTAAAAGTTATATATTTTTTTAAAATTTTTTTTTGCAAAATCGCGATTTTTCTGGTCACCCTATTTTGGAAATGGTCACCCTAATCAAAAAATCCAAAATTACGTGTATCCTTATTTCGGATAAGGAACAAAATAGCAAATTTGCACGGAATTCGGAGACCCACTAGATCGGTTTTTCATGGAATGGCTGTATAGTTACGTATAGGGTTGATTTACGTATAGCTACAACCGAATAAGATTTTCAATTACAGCATCACCTTTACCAGTTTAAACCAGTTGCTAGTGTTTTAAGCTGGACAAGCATAGTGCGTGACTGATTGTAATGAAAGATTACAGAGATATATTCTGTTCTGTGGGATTCAAACCAGTTTATGGTGGACCAGTATAATAATCACTATGCCACAGAACAATTACTGGTTTTACCAAGTGTACAGAATTCATAAACCATTTTGTTTCTAATATATTGCCGCTTGAATATCAAACATTCCGATTTCTAGCTCTCATCTATGCTGAATTTGAAACGTCATGTGTAAGCTAAACTAATAATTCGTGAAACATCAAGGTCTACAAGTGTCACTTTCACAATTATAAATAAAATAAAATTGGCTCCACAATGTTATATAGTAGAGATAGTCGGGTCTCGGGTTTGAATTTTTTTATTTTTTCGGGTTCGGGTTCGGGTCGGGTTTGAAGGTTAAAAAAAATATCGGGTACGGGTCGGGTTCGGGCTTGAAAAAAGTCGGGTTTAGCCGGGTTTGGGTCGGGTTTGGGGATAATTGTTCACAAAGTAACAACCGGAAAGCTTCCCTATGCATCAGAAACGATGAATTTACAATCTTTTCGAACTCGGGTTCTATTCGGGTTTTTCTTAGAAAACTTTCTCGGGTCGGGTTCGGGTTTGAACAGCGAAAATTTTTCGGGTTCGGGTCGGGTCCGGATTTGCTTTTAAATTTTTGTCTCGGGTTCGGGTCGGGTCCGGGTTTGAAGGAATAAAATAAGTCGGGTACGGGTCGGGTTCGGGTTTGAAAAATGTGAAACCCGACCATCTCTATTATATAGCACTTGAGCCAATGAAAAATGAGATTGTGAATAACTTGGGCAAAACGTAATAGCTGTTTGTCGTCGACAACATTTGAAAATGATCAGGATATCAGGAAGCCTCTTTTTTTTTTGTTTAAAATGAGTGATTCTGGTGTTTAAGCCTCAAAAAGGGCGTAACTCTAAATATGGTCGATCTTGTGATTCAACATACCGCCCAGAGGCAATCAATTATTAGATGAACCATTTTTTTCTGATAATAACAATCTGCTGAGTACCGTGACACATATTGCCAGAAACGTACATTTGCTCTTGTTTTTTTTCTAATTTCAAAAAACATTGGTTTGACGCTAGAAGTGTAGACGTTTTCGTTAGAAACTGATGGACGACTATTTAGTTGAACCATCTTTACTAACTGAATCTTATTCCTGTTATAATCATGAAGATGCAGAGGTATACTCGGTCTACAATAGAGGCTAACACAAAAATTTCTTCCATCATTCAGCGACCTTAAGACCTGCCGTAAAATAAAAACACATGTCCTATTTTAGTTTATATAAAATCTTTGAATAGTTCATCACCATAGATGTCTACGCATTGAGGTTACAAAAATCGCATCACTTACCAATGTGAAACCAGATTGTGTAACTTTTGAATGCTTCTCACTGACAAAAACTCCTTCCCGTGACAGCCATGAAGTTGCAGAAGTAAACTCGGTCATTAGTAATAATGAATGTCACACTAACATGCGTTTCCTTCGCCGATGGACCGTAAGGACATGGGGCGTTCTTGACTGTAAAATGTTAGGAATTCTTGAAATCGTACACTGAATATGGTAAACTACCCCTAAGTTCCGTCTGTTGATTACTTGTGCAATATTGATCATTCTAGTTAATCACGGAGTAGCATACCGACTTGTACGCGCATCTATTCTCATGCTCTTACACTAAGAAATTTATGCGTTGATGTTTATGAATCATTTTGTTTTAATTACAAATATAATAACTTGCTATCATTGCAGAAACCTATTAGGCGGTTTACCAAAGTAGACCAGTACCTTTTTTGTGCTTAAAGATACCGTTAAACTGGCTCAAGTTGGAAAAATATGCCATTTTTAATTAAAAATGCATATATTTTTGTTTTTTTTTTTTAATAACTAAGTTAAACGATTTTACTGCTTGTTTTATTTACGCGGTTTGGAAACAGTGAAATAACCTTAAACCATATTTTATGTTGTACAATAGATTCATACATTCGATTTAATTCATATTATTAAAGTTTACTTTCACTTACGGTATCTCTAAATTTCAATATTTGTTGCTCAAACTTTTCAGTTTTTCTAAAGTGATTCTAATTCAAAAGAGCACCCGAACTTTAGGTTTTGGGAACTTTAGAAAAACAAGCCGCACCCTACTACGGAAGCTGGACACGACCTCCCCCGAAACCTGACACCAGAAAGGTACGAAAAAAAGTGTATATATATTCAAAAACTTTCCCATCGCAAACTTTTCTCGACACAATTCCCCCTTTTCCATTTGTTAGCTAAATGTTCCGATGAGCGAACGGTTCTCGATTCATTCAGCTATAGAGGAGTGTGAAATGAGATTTGAATATCAAACTTTTGCCGCAATAAATTCGTCCAGCATACGGTCGATTCGACCATTAGTGAGTCCGAATTTTTGTATGGAGGAAGGTGGGCAGAAAATCCGGAAAAAAAGGATTTTGGCAAAACTTTTCACCGCAGGCAGTGATTGAATTATGGTAAGGCCAAGATAACGACGTCACGTGGGCAGGTTGCTTGGACGCTGTTTCCGAAATGGAAATCCTAGCAACTTGAGTTCCGGACCAGGCACATCATCAAATGACCGTTGTCGTCAGGAATTCTAGTCAGTCGTCCACGCCAAACAACGAAAGCCTCCAGCATTTAAAAAATGTTTATATTTTATTTTACCCGCGGAAGCTGCTAACCTTTACAATGGCATTCAATTTCGTCGGAGAAAATTGCGTGGATCTTTTTTTAATTTTCTTAGCGCCTACTTGCGTTCCTGTTCTTGTTTCACCCACAGCAGATTGCTTTGATCAAGAGACCGGATAAGATATTGCGAGTGAAAAATTAAGCTTCTGACAATGTTACCTTATGATATCGGGCTGGTTCTTTTCAGCGTTGTATTAAGGAAGTATCGTAACCATGCTTTACATTTCAGTTTGATAACAATGTTGATGTCTCGTAAAATTACATTTACAAATCTATCTGGGAATTGCATTTCCGACTAATAATAAGAATATGTTTACGAACGAAACAAAATGTATGGTTAAGGAACCAAGAAAGCAAATCTTATATAATCTACAAAAATAATTCTAGAGAGCTTTAAATGAGAGGATTTAAATGAATTTCATCGGAGGTTCTCTTGGAATCTCATAGGAGATTCTCTCAGAATCTCATCGGAGGTTCTCTCAGATCTTATCGGACATTCTTTTATAATCTCATCAGAGATTCTCTTAGAATCTCATCGGAGATTCTCTTGAAATCTAGTCAGAGATTCTTGTGAAATCTCATTTGAGATTCACACAGAATCTAACAGGAGATTCTCTCAGAATCTCATCAGAGATTCTCTCAGAATCTCATCGGAGATTCTCTCAGAATCTCATCGGAGATTCTCTCAGAATCTCATCGGAGATTCTCTCAGAATCTCATCGGAGATTCTCTCAGAATCTCATCGGAGATTCTCTCAGAATCTCATCGGAGATTCTCTCAGAATCTCATCGGAGATTCTCTTAGGATATCAGCGGAGATTCTCTCAGAATCTCATCGGAAATTTTATCAGAACTTCATCGGAGATTCTCTCAGAATCTCATCGGAGATTCTCTCAGAATCTCAGCGGAAATTCTCTCAGAATCTCAGCGGAAATTCTCTCAGAATCTCATCGGAGATTCTCTCAGAATCTCATCGGAGATTCTCTCAGAATCTCATCGGAGATTCTCTCAGAATCTCATCGGAGATTCTCTCAGAATCTCATCGGAGATTCTCTTAGGATATCAGCGGAGATTCTCTCAGAATCTCATCGGAAATTTTATCAGAACTTCATCGGAGATTCTCTCAGAATCTCATCGGAGATTCTCTCAGAATCTCAGCGGAAATTCTCTCAGAATCTCAGCGGAAATTCTCTCAGAATCTCATCGGAGATTCTCTCAGAATCTCATCGGAGATTCTCTCAGAATCTCATCGGAGATTCTCTCAGAATCTCATCGGAGATTCTCTCAGAATCTCATCGGAGATTCTCTTAGGATATCAGCGGAGATTCTCTCAGAATCTCATCGGAAATTTTATCAGAACTTCATCGGAGATTCTCTCAGAATCTCATCGGAGATTCTCTCAGAATCTCATAGGAGATTCTGTCAGAATCTCATCGGAGATTCTCTCAGAATCTCATCGGAGATTCTCTCAGAATCTCATCGGAGATTCTCTCAGAATCTCATCGGAGATTCTCTCAGAATCTCAGCGGAAATTCTCTCAGAATCTCATCGGAGATTCTCTCAGAATCTCATCGGAGATTCTCTCAGAATCTCATCGGAGATTCTCTCAGAATCTCATCGGAGATTCTCTCAGAATCTCATCGGAGATTCTCTCAGAATCTCATCGGAGATTCTCTTAGGATATCAGCGGAGATTCTCTCAGAATCTCATCGGAAATTTTATCAGAACTTCATCGGAGATTCTCTCAGAATCTCATCGGAGATTCTCTCAGAATCTCAGCGGAAATTCTCTCAGAATCTCAGCGGAAATTCTCTCAGAATCTCATCGGAGATTCTCTCAGAATCTCATCGGAGATTCTCTCAGAATCTCATCGGAGATTCTCTCAGAATCTCATCGGAGATTCTCTCAGAATCTCATCGGAGATTCTCTTAGGATATCAGCGGAGATTCTCTCAGAATCTCATCGGAAATTTTATCAGAACTTCATCGGAGATTCTCTCAGAATCTCATCGGAGATTCTCTCAGAATCTCATAGGAGATTCTGTCAGAATCTCATCGGAGATTCTCTCAGAATCTCATCGGAGATTCTCTCAGAATCTCATCGGAGATTCTCTCAGAATCTCATCGGAGATTCTCTCAGAATCTCAGCGGAAATTCTCTCAGAATCTCATCGGAGATTCTCTCAGAATCTCATCGGAGATTCTCTCAGAATCTCATCGGAGATTCTCTCAGAATCTCATCGGAGATTCTCTCAGAATCTCATCGGAGATTCTCTTAGGATATCAGAGGAAATTCTCTCAGAATCTCATCGGAGATTCTCTCAGAATCTCATCGGAGATTCTCTCAGAATCTCATCGGAGATTCTCTCAGAATCTCATCGGAGATTCTCTCAGAATCTCATCGGAGATTCTCTTAGGATATCAGAGGAAATTCTCTCAGAATCTCATCGGAGATTCTCTCAGAATCTCATCGGAGATTCTCTCAGAATCTCAGCGGAAATTCTCTCAGAATCTCATCGGAGATTCTCTCAGAATCTCATCGGAGATTCTCTCAGAATCTCATCGGAGATTCTCTCAGAATCTCATCGGAGATTCTCTCAGAATCTCATCGGAGATTCTCTCAGAATCTCATCGGAGATTCTCTCAGAATCTCATCGGAGATTCTCTCAGAATCTCATCGGAGATTCTCTTAGGATATCAGCGGAGATTCTCTCAGAATCTCATCGGAAATTTTATCAGAACTTCATCGGAGATTCTCTCAGAATCTCATCGGAGATTCTCTCAGAATCTCATAGGAGATTCTGTCAGAATCTCATCGGAGATTCTCTCAGAATCTCATCGGAGATTCTCTCAGAATCTCAGCGGAAATTCTCTCAGAATCTCAGCGGAAATTCTCTCAGAATCTCAGAGGGTTTCTCTCAGAATCTCATCGGAGATTCTTTCAGGATCTCATCGGAGATTCTCTCAGGATCTCATCGGAGATTCTCTCACAATCTCATTGAAGATTCTCTCAGCAACTCATGGGAGATTCTCTCAGAATCTTCTCGGAGGTTCTCACCGAATTTCATCGAAAATTCCCTCAGATTCTCATCGGAGTTTCTCTCAGACTCTCATGAGAGATTCTTTCAGAATCTCATCGAAGATTCTCTCAGGAACTCATCGGAGATTCTCTCAGAATCTCATCGGAGATTCTCTCAGAATCTCATCGGAGATTCTTTCAGAATCTCATCGGAGATTCTCTCAGAATCTCATCGGAGATTCTCTCAGAATTTCATCGGAGATTCTCTCAGAATCTCATCGGAGATTCTCTCAGAATCTCATCGGAGATTCTCTCAGAATCTCATCGGAGATTCTCTCAGAATCTCATCGGAGATTCTCTCAGAATCTCATCGGAGATTCTCTCAGAATCTCATCGGAGATTCTCTCAGAATCTCATCGGAGATTCTCTCAGAATCTCATCGGAGATTCTCTCAGAATCTCATCGGAGATTCTCTCAGAATCTCATCGGAGATTCTTTCAGAATCTCATCGGAGATTCTTTCAGAATCTCATCAGAGATTCTCTCAGAATTTCATCGGAGATTCTCTCAGAATCTCATCGGAGATTCTTTCAGAATCTCATCGGAGATTCTCTCAGAATCTCATCGGAGATTCTCTCAGAATCTCATCGGAGATTCTCTCAGAATCTCATCGGAGATTCTCTCAGAATCTCATCGGAGATTCTTTCAGAATCTCATCGGAGATTCTTTCAGAATCTCATCAGAGATTCTCTCAGAATCTCATCGGAGATTCTCTCAGAATCTCAACGGAGATTCTCTCAGAATCTCAACGGAGATTCTCTCAGAATCTCAACGGAGATTCTCTCAGAATCTCATCGGAGATTCTCTCAGAATCTCATCAGGGATTTTTTCAAGATCTCATCGGAGATTCTCTCAGGTTCTCATCGGAGATTCTCTCAGAAACTCATCGGAGATTCTCTCAGAATCTCATCGGAGATTCTCCAGAATCTCATCGGAGATTCTCCAGAATCTCATCGGAGATTCTCTCAGAATCTCATCGGAAATTCTCTCAGAATCGCATCGGAGATTCTCTCAGAATCTCATCGGAGATTCTCTCAGAATCTCATGGAGATTCTCTCAGAATCTCATTGGAGATTCTCTCAGAATCTAATAGGAAGTTCTATCCGAATCTTACCGGAGATTCTCTCAGAATCTAATAGGAGATTCACTCAGAATCTTACCGGAGATTCTCTAAGAATCTTACCGGAGATTCTCTCAGAATCTTATCGGAGATTCTCTCAGAATCTTACCGGAGATTCTCTCAGAATCTCATCGGAGATTCTCTCAGAATATCATTGGAGATTCTCTCAGAATCTCAGCGGAGATTCTCTCAGAAACTCATCGGAGATTCTCTCAGAATCTCATCGGAGATTCTCTCAGAATCTCATCGGAGATTCTCTCAGAATCTCATCGGAGATTCTCTCAGAATCTCAACGGAGATTCTCTCAGGTTCTCATCGGAGATTCTCTCAGAAACTCATCGGAGATTCTCTCAGAATCTCATCGGAGATTCTCTCAGAATCTCATCGGAGATTCTCTCAGAATCTCATCGGAGATTCTCTCAGAATCTCAGCGGAAATTCTCTCAGAATCTCAGAGGGTTTCTCTCAGAATCTCATCGAAGATTCTTTCAGGATCTCATCGGAGATTCTTTCAGGATCTCATCGGAGATTCTCTCACAATCTCATTGAAGATTCTCTCAGCAACTCATGGGAGATTCTCTCAGAATCTCATCGGAGGTTCTCACCGAATTTCATCGAAAATTCCCTCAAATTCTCATCGGAGCTTCTCTCAGACTTTCATGAGAGATTCTTTCAGAATCTCATCGAAGATTCTCTCAGGAACTCATCGGAGATTCTCTCAGAATCTCATCGGAAATTCTCTCAGAATCTCATCGGAGATTCTATTAGAATCTAATCGGAGATTCTCTCAGAATTTCATCGGAGATTCTCTAAGAATCTCAGCGGAAATTCTCTCAGAATGTCATCGTTAATTCTCTCAGAATCTCATCGGAGATTCTCTCAGAATCTCATCGCAGATTTTCTCAGAATCTCCTCCGAGATTCTCTCAGAATCTCCTCCGAGATTCTCTCAGAATATCATCGGAGATTCCCTCAGAATCCGAGATTCTCTCAGAATCTCATCCGAGATTCACTCAGAATCTCATCCGAGATTCTCTCAGAATCTCATCCGAGATTCTCTCAGAATCTCATCGGAGATTCTCTCAGAATCTCCTCCAAGATTCTCTCAGAATCTCCTCCGAGATACTCTCAGAATCTCCTCCGAGATTCTCTCAGAATCTCCTCCGAGATTCTCTCAGAATCTCCTCCGAGATTCTCTCAGAATCTCCTCCGAGATTCTCTCAGAAACTCCTCCAAGATTCTCTCAGAATCTCCTCCGAGATTCTCTCAGAATCTCCTCCGAGATTCTCTCAGAATCTCCTCCGAGATTCTCTCAGAATCTCCTCCGAGATTCTCTCAGAATCTCCTCCGAGATTCTCTCAGAATCTCCTCCGAGATTCTCTCAGAATCTCCTCCAAGATTCTCTCAGAATCTCCTCCGAGATTCTCTCAGAATCTCCTCCGAGATTCTCTCAGAATCTCCTCCGAGATTCTCTCAGAATCTCCTCCGAAATTCTCACAGAATCTTCTCCGAGATTCTCCCAAAATCTTCTCCGTGATTCTCTCAAAATCTCCTCCGAGATTCACTCAGAATCTCCTCCAAGATTCTCTCAGAATCTCCTCCGATATTCTCTCCGAAACTCCTCCGAGATTCTCTCAGAATCTCCTCCAAGATTCTCCTGGAATCTCATAGGGGATTCTCTCAGAATCTAATCGGAGATTCTATCAGAATTTCATCGGAGATTCTTTCAGAATCTTATCTCTTCTGATATTCTATAAAAAATCACATTGAAGATTCTCTCAGAATATCCACGGAGATTCTCTCAGAATATCATCGGAGATTCTCTTAGAATCTCATTGGAAGTTATCTCAGAAACTCATCGGAGATTGTCCCAGAATTCTCATCCGGATACTCTCATACTTCTATATTTTATTATAAAACGTCAATGTTTTCCTCGGGCTATAATTAGCGTTGGGCGATTTTGAATCGATGTTCCGAAAATCGATGTTTTGATTCCGATTAATCGATTTTTTTAATCGATGTTTTGAGCATCTAAAATCGGGTGAATCGATTCTCCTCATTCGGTTTTTTGATTCGATTCATTTTGGAAAAATCTATGAGTATTTTTCAATGTGTCGATGAAAAAAAAAATAGAATTTTGAACAAACCTTGAAGTATGTAGTATTCTCTATTGGATTTCAAACTGATTCTATTGAAAGAGGGTAAAAATGAATGCAAATACATTTGGTCACATTTCAAGCTTCAGATTTCAATTCGATTTTGATTCGAATCGATTCAAGAACATCGATGCAAAGGATTCGATTAAATCGGTGAATCGATTCGACAGTTTAAATTTGAATCGATTCAGTAACATCGATGTTATGGACAAATTTGCCCAACGCTAGCTATAATCAACCTTTATGGAAAACATTCAATCAACTAACGTATATCGAATATGTAAAATGTAAAGACCGGAATGCTTCATCTGGAAACGCCGATGGCTCCAGTTCCATTCTTCCTCATCATTTGACCATTACCGCCCTTCCTTGCAACTTCCTCAGATGCCAAAGAGAAAACAAGACATGATCCCCCATTTAATAGCCAGTCCCGAACATCTGAAAACCCATGTCGGGTAAAACCGACCCAACTGCACGGAGGAATGTTTAGGATACAAGCACAGGACCAAACGGACCGCAAAATATCCATAACGGTTCCCCCGGTAAAATAGGAACCCACGTTCCAAAGTGGTCCAGATTCGAAAAATCATGTCAAAAATTCCACATTCTCTGTTAGCTATAAAAAAAACTTTTGGAACATGATTTAAGGTTGAAGATTCTGTTTTTGTTTTTGAGGGTCTGATGGGTTTTTGGCAGCTTTTTGAAAAACTAGACCCACGTCCATACAGCGGAGAAAGTCCCTACCGGGCGCAAAGCGATGGAAATCAGACTAAATTGTTTGTTGCGGCAGCGAAGGAAAAATGTGAGAAAATTAGGAAATTGTTTGCCCTGTGCGCCGGAGGCAATCCGTGAAAAACGGAACCGAGTAGAATGACGAAAGGAGGAAATTTATTTTAATTTTCGCAAGGGCGAAAGAAATGGGATTTAAAGCTGCCAGTTTCGATGGGAGGGCAGACCAGATGGTAGACAGTGAAAAGTGGGCCCTTTTTCGATGTTTTCATTAAAGGCTAATGCCTACCGTTTATTGCTTTTTGATAGGCAGCTTAAAACGTGGTGGTAAAAATTGCAGAATTTTCATCAGTGTCACGTGGCTGGTTGTGCTTTAGCCGTTACTAAGTTTGACTAGTAGAGACAATTTCCGTTTTCAAAAATGTCATAGCACGTCTAGTTTTCGAGAAACTGACTATTCAAAATGCATTATTCAACGATTTCAGTCAACTTACATGCAAGTTTCCCAGATTGTATGGCGATTTATTTGCTTAATTGAAGGTACGGTGGGATAAGTGGATACAGAAAAATCAATAGTTAATTTCATCACTATGTTCAGCTACCGTGAATAATGTTATTCTAAATTAGCGATCCAAGGGACCATCGAGTTAGCCATGAAAAACAACTTTAACTATGGTTCTCTAACTCGATATCGAGATACGGAATATCGAGTAAGGGAGAGTTGACTGTTTTTCCCAATAGGAATGTTATGACAAGGAGAACTAGAAGAATAAGAAGAAAATTGCCTCTCTATCATGACAGTGTAAAAGTGATGGAATCGATTTGTGTCAATTGCAGTACCAGGCTCCTATCTCATTTATGCCAAAACGAGCATTATTTAAAGTTATGCATTTACAATTGATAATCCTCTATGCATCAATCAAACATGATTGACTGTTCAATTATTTGAGTGGCATTCTCTTCGCTACAGCACAAATTAAAACATCAATTTTACGCCTGAATGGGCCCAATCAACGGTTTATTTTTTTGACCCGCTCGTTTCCGATCGACTGTTAAACAACCCTAACCACAGACCCACAATCGAATCCCATAAACCGCAAAGCATTAAGAGCCACATGCCAACTAGATTATCTCCCATTTTCGATCCGTTTCAAACATTGGTCACACAGCCTATTTCATGGCCAGCTAATTTCATCAAGCGCACACATGACCCCATTGATGTGTGAGAGAAAGCAGGGAAAAAAGCCTAAATTAATCCACCTAGAGCGAACAGAACCTTTTAACATTTAAGGTTATTTGTAAATCGTCATTCAAATTCAAGCCAATAAGGACTATCAGAAGTTGCGATACAAACCTGTAAACCAGGGCAGTTTTGTATGAGAAAACAACATATGGGTACTAAATTTTGTCACCGACTGGTGATTTATGGGCATTTCCAAAGTTATTAAATGAAAGCTCAACATATACAAAGCTATGTTTTGTTGAATGCACTTTAGTTTTACTTTGACGATACAAAAGCGTAATAAAGTACTAAACATTTTCAATAAAAAATGATAAACCGAATGATCCCGGAAAAAAACCTAAAAACTTTTAGCATGGTCATGTTTGATAGATCGTACACACTTACCTAATTTAGAATGCCGAATTTGAATTGTTTTAATCGAGATTTGCACTGCCTAATAGTCGGCAAACAAATATCATGAGATCTCCGAAAATACAAACCGAATATCAGTAAATCCTGCTCTGTTGCTGAGCAACCTGGCACTTTGTAAGCTGAGTTTGGGTTTAAATTCAATAACCTAGATCAAGGTATATTGAAGACAGGTACAGCAATCTAAGCAGTCAGTGGATGCGGCGAGTCGTGAACAACAGGGAGAGGAAAATGACAGCTGGCGAGTCGGCGAGCTGGCGAGTTTGTTGATGCAATTCTCCCCTTCGATGGTTGCTATGGACCAATGCACGAGTTCACTAATTTGACGTTTGAGCGGTACCGAATTCACGGGCTACCATGGCCACACGGCACCGCTCAAACGTCAAATAGTGAACTCGTATGAAAGTCCATAGAAAATTTCTGGACACAAACGACAGTTTGAGGGTACAGGTACAAAATAAATGTGTTTCTTAGATAAGTTTAAAACATAATTTCAGTTGTTCCGTTTCAGGATGCCGTTATTTATCAATGAGATCCAATATTGGAAACCAATTAAATTGCCCATATTAAAGTGAAAACAGATGGTTTGTGTAGCGTAGCTCAAGACTGCTCTGCCTCCATTTTCGTCTTAATAAGGTCAGTTTCAGCTGTGGATGATAATATGTATAGCATAAAAATAACTAGATTTGTCAATTTCAGACTCTTCTTACAGCGTGCATTTCAAAGATGCACGGAAAAAATCGGTTTCCGGATTCATGAACAAAAAGTCGTGAATATTTATGTTTCATGGAATCGATTCTATTATGCAAGAATTTGTATGCTCAGCGCGCACCCTGGGGCAGAATTGAAAAAACGCGGAAACAACCTGTAGTTCTTCGGAATTAAGAGATAGACGTTTGGTGTCTTCAGCGAAAATGATCCTTTCAATGAGGCCGATGTTTCGAGATAAAGTCATATTTTTTAGTTTTATTCGCATAAATGACTGTTAAATATATTTTTTCTATGTGATCTGAAAGTATGCTAAGCTTATAAAAAGGTTCAAAATTATTTTACATGACGATGTAATAGTTTAACAATATAAACAAAAGATCAACATAGTCATAAATATTCTTGCGGTTTATTGGTACACAAACGCACTTAACTATTTGCTTTTTACATCGCTTGTATATTTGATATTCGCAAAAACGCCCTAAGCGCCAGACTTATTATGTCAAACCATTTCGGTCGAATGGAAATGTAGGTATATGATTCCTTCGGCAAAGTCGATCGTTAATTCAAGCTGAAAACAATTGCTAATGATGACAAATTTCCAAAGCCTGCTCTTCTTAAAAACTGAAAAAAATTTGATAAATTGTGTTAAAAACCATTATATACATAAGTTTTGTGTCGTTTTTTTTTTCAGTTCAATACCAATTATTGCCTATGATCTTGCCATTCATTGGAATTAGGCAGAGATTGTAAAAACAAAAAAAAAATTAAGAAAATCCAATAAAACTAACAGTGATATTGCCTATTCTTGCAGCAATCAAACAAAAATGTTGTTTTCACCATTGAATTCTTACCAGCTCTGCCAATGAATGACATGATCATAGGCGATAAATGGTATTTATGCTAAAACAAAACACTTAACTTATGTATGAAACGAATTTATCAAAAATCATCAATAGTTTGTCAGTTTTTCAAAAATAGTAGGCTTTGGAAATTTGACATCTTCAGCAATTGTGTTTTAGCTTTAAATAACGATCGAATTTGCCGAAGGAATCATATACCTACATTTCCATTCGACAGAAATGATTTGACATCATAAGTCTGGCGCTTAGGGCGTTTTTGCGAATATCAAATATACAAGCGATGTAAAAAGCAAATAGTTAAGTGCATTTGGGTACCATTAAACCACAACAATATTTATGACTATGTTGATCTTTTGTTTATATTGTTAAACTATTACATCGTCATGTAAAATAATTTTGAACCTTTTTATAAGCTTAGCATACTATCAGATCACATAGAAAAAATATATTAAATATCATATCCTTGGAAAAATTAGACATGAAAGCTTTGACCTTTCGTAAGTGGATGGCGATAAAAACACCTGCCCGAACTTGCCCTATCGCAAGAATGGCCTATACGCAAAATCCTTGTTTTTTGAAAATTTTACTTAAAATATCGAACACAATTTTATTTTTACCATCAAATTTTCACCAGACCTGCTATATGTTTATTAACGACATAGTCATAGCCGATATATGGAATTTAAATTGAAAAATTGCAAGCAAAACTCAAATATTTCGGTTTTTAGCATATTTTTTAAATAAATGTCTATATTTCAAAAATAGTAGGCCTTGGAAGTTTGACGTCTTCAGCAATGGATCAATGCACGAGTTCACTAATTTGACGTTTGAGCGGTGCCGAATTCACTAGTTTCCATGGTCACATAAATAACACGGCACCGCTAAAACGTCAAATAGTGAACCCGTGCATAGGTCCATTATTTGCAGCATCAAATAATGATCAACTTTGCCGAAGAAACTATACACCTAAACTGCCATTTGACCGAAATGGCATTTCAGTCATTTATGCGAATAACACTAAAAAATATGACTTTATCTCGAAACATCGGCCTCATTGAAAGGATCATTTTCGCTGAAGACACCAAACGTCTATCTCTTAATTCCAAAGAACTACAGGTTGTTTCCGCGTTTTTTCAATTCTGCCCCAGTGTGGGGCGTTACACAAATCTAACTGTCACTTTCTTCATCTTAGTCAACGCGTCTCATGGCGATCGGTGATTTTTCCTAGAGAAATTATAAAAAAAGTTTTGTTTTTGAAAAAGTTTAAATTGAAGACACTGCTCTTCGGAACCTTGCCATCGTATCGATGACATTCTTGGCGATATTTCCGTAAGTTCCCACATTGTGTCACGACACAATCTGAAGGAGCTGTTCGATGTTCCAAAATATACTAAAAGCCTTCATCCTGATTTTGCAGAACCGGGCAATGTTTGACTTTGAGCGAAGATTTCGCTTCACAAGTTCGTCGGCGATTCGGATGTTATGTGATGTTTTCCCCATGTCCTATAGCAGAGCAGCTCACAAAAGGTCTTCGGCAACCGGATGTTCCACATCCACATTGTTGTTGAGGAGTGCTCCATTACTTATGCAATCCACCAGCATTTTGTGAGCCCAGGGACCATTTGTCAAATCAATTGTTGTTCGAAACAATATTTTGCGTTCAAACCTAACCACTGTTGTTGTTCGCGTTCCTGCTAAAGATTTGGCACTCGTTAGGTTGACAATTGCGGAATGTGTTCACGGTTTATTACGAAACAACCGGCACAAAAGTCACAACGATTATAATTTTCATGTAATTTGTTTACCAATAGCAAATATAAACTGGGATCTAAATTGACGTATAATGTTTGTATTCATGAACTGTGTTCATGATTCAGGGATTCTGCTTCATGATTTATGACTCAACTTTCACTTTTCAGCACCAAAATCGGAATCATAAATGACAACCATCTAAATACATGAATAGTGCTTATGTTTTCATGAACTGTGTTCATTGTATCGGATCTTGCTTCATGATTTCATGACCAAAATAGCCACTTTTCGTATCAAAAATAGAAATCTTAAATGACAGATGACTAAATCAATGAATAGTGCTTATGTTTCCATGAATTTTATTCATGGTTCCAGCATACATGCTTCATGATTTTGTGGAGTCCAGCTGACATTTTTTTTCGCTATAAACTGAAACGTAACGTACAACCGCCGTTACGGTAAAATGCTTCATGATTTCATGACTTTTGGTTCGGCCACTAAGCTGGTTCAATGATACTGATTTTGACCATGCTGGCTCTAGCGTATCAAATTATTGCTTCTACTTAGAAGTTTCAAAATCGTTTTTTGTAACTGTGAACAGGTTTCATCGCATTAGACATTTAGATTCCTTGTAACATGAAGCTTATTTTAAAAGGTGGGAGGTCTGCTACTCCACTGATTCGGAATCGGAATGAATTTGTCTTTGATTTGACGTTCCTGATTGAGTCATTTTTCTACTTCGACCTCCTCATTATCTAGGACAAATAGGTGGGTCTTAGTGACTTGTTACTCTATTATACTCTTCCGGCCGTAACTTATAAGTATAAACAAGAACAGTTACAACAAGAGCACGATATGGTAGATCTTACCTCGAAAAGGTGATCTACCCGCGTTACGGGTTTCCATTTAAATCGCATGCGTCTTTTCCCAATGTAATTCTCAAATTGTCACCGTCACCTACAATTTTTCTTTATTTTTACGGGTAAACTGGATCAACCCCATTTCGGGTTTTCTTTGGATAAATTTCGTCACTAATTAACATAAAGTTTTACACTTGGTTAATGAATGAGTAAATAAAAATTGAGGGGAAAAGGTTGCTAGGATCTCAAGGCTTGCTAACTTCATGAAGCAACATAAACTCGTCAGCTGTCAGATTGTTTCCCAAAATGGCGGATTGTGCTAAATGACACCTTGAATTACCTCCCTAATAGATACCTTGACCTAGATTACGATGAACACAGCCGAGATCATTAAAAAAAACGAAATGCGTAGCATATAAAATACAAAAGGAAGGCCTAATTTAACATTATAAAACATTATTTTCCTCAGTACATAATCGCAAAGTAAAATGACCCCTTGGCCAATACTGAACAACAGTTTTGATAATCGACCTATATCTTCTTCTAGGCTTTAACGTCCCCACTGGGACAGAGCCGGCTTCTCAGCTTAGCGTTCTTATGAGCACTTGCACAGTTGTTAACTGAGAGCTTTCTTTGCCAAAGTTGTCATTTTCGCAGTCGTATATCGTGTGGCAGGTACGATGGTACTCTATGCCCAGGAAAGCCAGGGAAATTTCCTTTACGAAAAGATCCTGAACCGATCGGGAATCGAACCCAGACACCTTCAGTCAACGAGAGAATACGGACCGGAACAATCGGCAAAGACCACAGCGACGAAAATGGACTAGCGATTGGAAACTCGGTACGTGGAACTGCAAATCTCTCAATTTCATTGGAAGTACTCGCATACTCTCCGATGTACTGAAGACCCGCGGTTTCGACATCGTAGCGCTGCAGGAGGTGTGCTGGACAGGAGCATTGGTGCGAACGTTTAGAGGTAATCATACCATCTACCAGAGCTGCGGCAACACACGCGAGCTGGGAACAGCTTTCATAGTGATGGGTGATATGCAAAGGCGCGTGATCGGGTGGTGGCCGATCAATGAACGAATGTGCAAGTTAAGAATCAAAGGCCGATTCTTTAACTTCAGCATAATCAACGTGCATAGCCCACACTCCGGAAGCACTGATGATGACAAGGACGCATTTTACGCGCAGCTCGAACGCGAGTACGACCGCTGCCCAAGCCACGACGTCAAGATCATCATAGGAGATTTGAACGCTCAGGTTGGCCAGGAGGAGGAGTTCAGACCGACGATTGGAAAGTTCAGCGCCCACCGGCTGACGAACGAGAACGGCCTACGACTGATAGATTTTGCCGCCTCCAAGAACATGGCCATTCGTAGCACCTATTTCCAGCACAGCCTCCCGTATCGGTACACCAAATCGAACACGTTTTGATCGATGGACGGCACTTCTCCGACATAACCGACGTCAGAACCTATCGTGGCGCCAACATTGACTCCGACCACTACCTGGTGATGGTGAAACTGCGCCCAAAACTATCCGTCATCAACAATGTAAGGTACCGACGCCCGCCCCGGTACAATCTCGAGCGGCTGAAACAACCGGATGTCGCCAATGCGTACGCGCAGCATCTTGAGGCAGCGTTGCCGGATGAGGGCGAGCTCGATAGGGCCCCTCTTGAGGACTGCTGGAGGACAGTCAAAGCAGCCATTAACGACGCTGCCGAAAGCGTTGTCGGATATGTGGAACGGAGCTCAAGAAACGATTGGTTCGACGAGGAGTGCCAGGAGGTTTTAGAGGAGAAGAATGCAGCGCGGGCTGCAATGCTGCAGCATGGTACGCGGCAAAACGTGGAACGATACAGACAGAAGCGGAAACAGCAAACCCGCCTATTCCGGGACAAAAAGCGCCGCCTGGAAGAGGTGGAATGCCAAGAGATGGAGTTGCTGTACCGTTCTCAAGAAACGCGGAAGTTCTATCAGAAGCTCAACACATCCCGCAAAGGCTTCGTGCCGCGAGCTGAGATGTGCCGGGATAAGGATGGGAGCATCTTGACGGACGGACGCGAGGTGATCGAAAGGTGGAAGCAGCACTACGATGAACACCTGAATGGCGCAGAGAACACAGGCACAGAAGGTCAGGACAGCGAAGGCGATGGCTACGTCAGCACAGCGGACAGCGGAAATCAACCAGCTCCCACGATGGGGGAAGTTAAGGATGCCATTCAACAGCTCAAGAACAACAAAGCCGCTGGCAAGGATGGTATCGGAGCCGAACTCATCAAGATGGGCCCGGACAGGTTGGCCGCTTGTCTGCATCGGCTGATAGTCAGAATCTGGGAAACGGAACAGCTACCGGAGGAGTGGAAGCAAGGCGTTATATGCCCTATCTACAAAAAGGGCGACAAACTGGAGTGTGAAAATTATCGTGCAATCACCATCCTAAACGCCGCCTATAAAGTGCTATCCCAGATTCTCTACCGTCGTCTATCACCTATAGCAAACGAGTTCGTGGGAAGTTATCAAGCAGGTTTCATCGACGGCCGCTCGACAACGGACCAGATCTTTTCCGTGCGGCAAATCCTCCAGAAATGCCGTGAGTACCAGGTCCCTACGCACCATTTGTTCATCGATTTCAAGGCGGCATACGATAGTATCGACCGCATAGAGCTATGGAAAATCATGGACGAGAACAGTTTTCCCGGGAAGCTCACAAGATTGATCAGAGCAACGATGGACGGTGTGCAAAACTGCGTGAAGATCTCGGGCGAACACTCCAGTTCGTTCGAGTCTCGGCGGGGACTACGACAGGGCGACGGACTTTCGTGCCTGTTGTTCAATATTGCGCTTGAAGGTGTCATGCGGAGAGCCGGACTTAACAGTCGAGGCACGATTTTTACGAGATCCGGACAATTTGTTTGCTTCGCGGACGACATGGATATTATTGGGAGAAAATTTGAAACGGTGGCATATTTGTTCACCCGCCTGAAACGCGAAGCAACAAGAGTCGGGCTAATGGTGAATGCGTCGAAAACAAAGTACATGCTGGTTGGCGGAACTGAGCGCGACAGGGCCCGCCTAGGAAGCAGTGTTACGATAGACGGGGATACCTTCGAGGTGGTGGACGAGTTCGTCTACCTTGGATCCTTGCTGACGGCTGACAACAATGTTAGTCGGGAAATACGAAGGCGCATCATCAGCGGAAGTCGTGCCTACTATGGGCTCCAGAAGAAACTGCGGTCAAGAAAGATTCACCCCCGCACCAAATGCACGATGTACAAAACGCTCATAAGACCGGTAGTCCTCTATGGGCATGAGGCGTGGACTATGCTCGAGGAGGACTTGCAAGCTCTTGGGGTTTTCGAACGCCGAGTGCTAAGGACGATCTTCGGCGGCGTGCAGGAGAACGGCGTGTGGCGGCGAAGGATGAACCACGAGCTCGCTCAACTCTACGGCGAACCCAGTATCGTGAAGGTAGCTAAAGCTGGAAGGATACGCTGGGCAGGGCATGTTGCAAGAATGCCGGACAACAACCCTGTAAAGATGGTGTTCGCCACGAATCCGGTCGGAACAAGAAGGCGTGGGGCGCAGCGAGCTAGGTGGATTGACCAGGTACACCAGGACCTGGAGAGCGTGGGTCACAGTCGAGGATGGAGAGAAGCGGCCATGAACCGAGGGAATTGGCGAAATATTGTTGGCGAGGCTTTATCAAGATAATTGATGTAAAGCCAAATAAGTAAGTAAGTAACCTTCAGCATGGCGTTACTTTGTAGCCGCGGACTCTAACCACTCGGCTAAGCAAGGCCCCTATGAAGAAACCGAAAAGTTACATATTATTTGAGAATTATTCAGTCATTCATGTGAATGGGAAAAGCATTCTAGCAGTTTTATACAACTTACTTTTATAACTGAGGACATATACATAAGTAGGATTGTTGTCACTGTTACGGTTCACCAGCCGATTGGTAGTTAGAAAAATCTGAAGTTCATAGACACAAATGTAAAATCGACGCTAAAAATAACAATCTCCCTCTGTTGTTCGTAGGCACGCTAAGGAACGATTCCATTATTTTTCATAATTTTGCATCTCGATTTGTCCAGATTGACATTTGTGTCTATGAACTTTAGGTTTTTCTGACGACATATAGTTATTGCTTTCATTTGCTTTCATCTTCAAAACAATAAAATTAAAATTGGATCTGTGCCATAGATGCCATCTTTATCGTTTTAGTAAAAAATTCTTAGTCCAAATCCTGTGTCATACACTTCTGTGGGTTTGTAAAAGAATATCATAACTTTGATTAAAATCGGTTCGTAAATGGCTGAGAATTTCAATAATGTCTACATAGTTCAATAATATTTATTCAATACACTAAGATTTTTTCAACGTCGGTTGATGTCCCGTGTAAAAAAACCGCTTTATTTAAAAAATGAAGTAAAAAACATCGCGTTGTTAAAAAAAACGACGGAAAAAAGACCTCACGTTTTACGACGTTCCATTACCATACGAGTCATAATGTAGAACATTGTTTTGTATTGAAAACAATTTTTGAGTCGTTTATAAAATAATACGATTTGTTTAAACGGCACCGCGTAAAAAATGCTCTTGGTTGAATGATATCTCTGTAACAAAGTGGCCAATCGCAATAAAATTCAATAGTGTTCTATTTTATTTTAAAATCGTTCTTTCAAAGATTCTAGTAACTCCACTAATGAAATACATTTACACATTCCTTACAATATTTTTTTTTATTTTATCCATATTGAGTTCATCCAAGAATTAGAACCATAATACTGCTTAATATTTAAAATATTTTGATTAAGTGATTCCTTATTAGTAATATTTTAAGATATGTTGCGAACTGGAAAAACTTTTTCAAAAAAAAAAAAACGAAACTCAACGCTGAAATCGCCTATAGATTACTTTGAGAAATCTCTAAAGAAATATTTTGGAGATATCTCCAGAAACTAAACTTATTTTGCTGCTAGAGTTTTCTGAGCAATTTCATTGAACATTTTAACAAGATTTCTTGTAACAAATTCTTCCATGAATTGTGGGCAACAACACAAATATTATAAGTAATAGTTATAATTGTACAGCAGACAATCTGAGAACAACTCTTAAATTTTTCTAAACATTTTATAATCAATCCTAACGAAATTACGGAAAGTTTTCAAAAATTTCGTAAGGAATTCTTTTATAATATTGTGATATTTTACAAAAAATCCCTTCAAGCATTTCACTATGCAATACCATCAAGGATGTTAAAGAATGCTCCATATCCTGAATTACACCAAGAATTATCAAAGCTCTACTTTTGTCTACAACATTTTCATATAATTCATTCTAAACCTCTCCAAAACTTTTTTATGAAAGTTGAATTTTTTCCTGAAGTTCTCCTCTCAAAATGTTTCAAAAGAATGACATGTTTTATATTATTTAAGTTTTTATTTAAGAGTTTGGAAACATGTCTAATATTTTAATCAGATCAGATGCTCCTTTTCAGGTATTTTTAAAGGGTTTTGTTTCGATTTCTCCAGGATTTATACAAACACTATTTCATAGTTTACTGCAGTAACAATAGTTTACTACAAAAAAAAACAATAATTAAATCAGCAATTATGTACTGCTTTTCATAATGAAAGGACCACCCATATTTTTTCGTATACAGGAATATTTAAATGAAGTAGGAAAAATCTTATACCTAGTTATGATTAACGGCCACGAATGAAAATTAAAGGATTAAAAATAATACCATTACATTGGTGCACTGCAATTCTTTATAACAGTGTTGCCAGTAATATAAAATAGTTGAAACTGCTGAAGAATATAAAAAAAAATAAAACAAACAAAAAAAATCCGAGATGTGATAAAATTGTCCTAATACAAGCTATATGGTAAGGATATTTGAATAAAAGATGATTATTGTGTAAATGACGACGTTTAGAAAACTTTATTTGAGATATTTTAAGAATAAATTCAAGATTTGTGAGCAAATTTCGAGAATTTTCATAATAAAAGTGTTTAAAATTTCCAATTATTTTGCGTAACTTGCCAGATATAGTAATAAAAGCACCACATTATCAAATATATCATTAAAACACTTGATCAATTTTCTCTCCATAATCGAATTAATAAATTGCAATGCATAATATTTGGTATCAAAGTATGAATGATATTGTTGTTAATAAAAAACAGCAAAAATTTATGAAAATTTTAACATATTCGAAGAAATTTCTTATTTTGCAATCTAGACGCATAGTTTTTATGGATCTTGATATAAATTTATTGCTGAAAATTTTTCTCAGACGAAATACAGGTATAAATTTATTTTGTACATGTTTAAAATACTTTACGTCTACCATGGATATCCGTCAAGCATCCATTCTATCGATTTAAACAATCTTATTCATCACGTTTGTTTATGAGTTATGACTATTTTGCTAAAAGTATGGTTAGATAGCATTTTATTAGGTAAAAACATCGAAAACTTGCTTAAAATCATATATTTTATTCAAAAAATATCTATTTTATAAATCTATTAGCAGAAACCTTAAATGTTGAATACACATATGAGAAATCAACTAGTCCAAACATGTTTTCCAAAACGTTCTCCTAATAAAAAACACAAATCTTGTATTTTACCATGAAATATGATGACCCTTAGTATTCGAAGTTACAAAAAGATTAGTTTTTTTAACTTACAATTTTGCGTAAGTGGTCACATTATTTTGGAAAGCCTTTTTTGTCACATACAGTGCTCGTTCGGTTTTGACACGGTTCGATTTTGGCAGTACGGAAATGCATTTACAAAAAAAAGAATCATGGGTCAGTCACTAATCTTGTTCATCCCAATGTTTCTGTGAGTCTTTTTGAGGCTTACCATGTTCCAAATAGATTAATTTAATTCGTGATCATTAACGTTGATTCAATTTCTGATAAAAAAAAAACGGTTCGATTTTGGCACGGTTTGATTTATGCAACATGAGAATTTTTGGCAATGATTTGACTTCCCAAAAGTATACTAAAGGGAAGTTTTGGGAGGAGCTTCTGAGTAAGTTACTGTTAGTAGACTTCTCTAAGTAAAGAATGCCGTCAGAAATGATAAAGCTTAGGTAGAAGTATCAATTTTGGCCATAGCGCCAATTCAAGACTGGATTCCACATTGTTTTACCAAACGAAGCAGCGTTAATCATTTTGTCTTTGATGGACTATTTACACAAAATAAAACGAAGTTCATTGATTTGTCCGTATTTATTCAAAAATCAATGTGAACAAAAAAATTTCTTCGATATTCTTACTGCTATACACCAAATATGGCTAGGGTTTTCTTAATTCGGCCATTCACAATAATATCAGAAATTGAATTCCGGTGGCACGATTTTCAATACAGAAATAGTAGTTAACGCTACAAGTTGCTTAATGATGATTTTTACAGTACGAGTTGTACATTTGTCCAACAAGGCTTTCCGAGTTGGATAATTATGACAAATGTTTAAAAAATCGAGTTCTGCAACGAGTTGCGTACAACATTTTTTGCAATTTCGTAGAAGACCTTTTGAGGGTATCAGAAATCACATCGGAATGCATTGAACATTATTTTGCATTTTCAAAAAACTGTTGAGTAATGAAAAAGTGTTGCGTAATAGAAACTGCGCAACTGATTTCAGTTACGTAATGACTATTACGACATTGCATAATTCAGTGCAGGAACGTAGGCCAGTTCATGACAGATTGGTATGATAGAAAACAGCCGTAATAGGCTGAGAAATTGCAAAAAAAAAGGTTTTTGTTTAGTTTAAATTGTTTTTCATACCTAATATCTAACCCATGGATATTCGGCAGCCTTTGCCTTTAACATTCACAACAAGAACGATCAAACGAGCGTACGAAGGAAAAACGTATCTGGCCGCGACGGCGGCACAAGAAAACGGTGTGATTTAGCTTATCCAGGTTTTTAAAAGTGCTAATGGCTGCAAACAGGCTCATTTTCTGGTAAGGATAAGTCGATTTAACGTTTGGCTTCGGTCGTTCTCTATAGATCGTTGCACGCTTGACATAACCTCGAACCTCGACAGTCAATTGGTCATGATGAAAAGGGGAAAAAGAAGGATAATTTTTCGTGACGTCACCATGCACTCTTCTATTGACCGGGCTCAAGCCAAACGTCAAATCGTATGATCCCTATCAGAAAGCGGACCTTTTTGCGGCAGCCATTAGCGCTCGTAAAAAGCTGGATTTCTATCATTCTCCGTAATAAGGGCTGCTTTAATTGTTGTGTATCACATTCGACATAACAAGCAAGAATAGTTGTTGATCGGAAAATTCTGAAACATATGCAAAATACATAAAAATGTCATAGTGTCAGACGATATTCATTCCACAGGTTTTGTGTTTCTCGATATTCCTTCTACCGCTCGTGCTGTGCGTGAGAGTGTAGCGGATGAGTGTAGAGAAATCATTTGACTGCTGAACATTGAAGCGAAACGAACGTCGCGAAAAATGTCGAATGTTTACAGCACTGTTAGCATCCATCTCTGAACTCTTTCAACCATAATTTCAATAATGCTTATGAAACATTTACAATGTCATGGATTTCTTCTTGAATTTATAGTAGCAGGCAAGATGCTGTTAGTTCTAAGACTATACGATAAGTTCAACACATCTCCCAACTATGAAAGTGCTTATAGTATATTAAGCTGAGAAATAGGCTCTGTTTAGGCTTACCAGACGCACTCTTTTTAGAGTACATCGAGAGGGATTCGCGATAAGGGCCTATCTGACAAATCAATAACAATGAGAAAATAACCAATGAAATTTTCATGTGCAATTTTTATTCCCAATTGGAGAAAGTATACTCCAACTTTAACTATTTCACTTCAATACATATTTCATAAACCTAGTTCCAAAATCCCCATCAATACCACACACATATCCTTCAATTTTCCTAGCTATTTCGTAATAAAAAAATATTATAAAGTTTCGCCTTAAACGCACTCAAGAATGCTAGTATCGCCCAATGTTATGAGCCTGTAATCGATATTATTTTCAGTGTCGCCTATTACTTTTGCGCCGTGTTTTCATTCTGGTTTCAATTAAGCCCGCCATGTACGCCTTGTTTATGTTTTGTTTGCAGTGTCGCCGTTTACTCTCGCCGTGTTTTGATTTCGATTTCAGATGCGCCCATCACTTTGATAAACAAAAACACAGGCGTAATCAATACAGTGTGTGGTTTTGCATGAGGTGAAGTTTCGTCTTCTACAAATTTGCGTTTTTTGAATAGTTAAATTATCGACAGGGGAAAAGTTCAAGTGCAGTGAATAGACATACAAGCTACAATTTCACCGCTATTGTTTCCTAAATTGTGTAAATTTTGTCAGTTTCGCCTAATTCGCGAATCTTTCTAGACATGTACTCTTTTTAGCATTAAACATTGGTGTACTATTATTTTTGCTAAATGAGCTCAAATGTACTCTTTTCTAGTTATTACTGACGATTGCCGAACAAATCATTATTTTTTTATGAAACCAAATGATCTAGTTTTATTTTCATGAAAACAGGAGATCCAACTATTTTCAGAAAAAAGTGACCTAACGGTAGAACTATTGATAAACAATTAAGGCGAAGTAGGCCGTCATTGAAATTTGTACGCATCTGTAATGATTGTTGCTAATTCATCTCACGATTTCGAATCAAAGAAAATCAGTTGGTTTTACACTGATACAGCTGAAAAAGTATCAGCATACTTTATGCATGTTAGCGCCTATAGTGATAATTTTTCAAGTCAATAAAAACTGTCAAGACTTAGTTTTATCACTTTGAAATGCAAGCTGAAAAGTCATCATTATTGCCAATACGAATGACGGGCTACTTTACCTTAATTGGCAATTGATTTATTGTTCATTATTATTCATTGAATTGGTATTGAACTATTGGAAACAACTCTTTTTGCAGGCACTTTTACTAGAAACGTTGTTTTCCGTGTGGCTTCGTGGCCGTGCGGTTAGCGGCATCAGTCGTTTAGGCGTATTGTTCCACGAAGCGTGGGTTCGACTCCCACTCCAGTCAGTGGAAACTTTTCGTCAAACGAAAAGTTCATCACTGGGCTACTGGGTATTCCGTGTTGTCCGTTGCCTAATGTTCGTGATTGTGTTCAGTCTGTGCAGCCTTTGGCTGAAGACGGTGTAAATTGCCTTTTTTTCCATTGATTGAACAAAGCTGTGGAACGATTTAGGTAAAAATTAAACTTTTTTCGTTAATAAAGCCAACGCGAGCGACGACTTGACATTTGAAATTACACAAACATGACCAAAACAAAGAAATTAAGATATACACGTTAGTAAAACGTGCATTTTCAAAATGTTAAGCTTTTAGATCCTACTTCTATGTGACCGCTTATAAATTGCTTCTATCTCAATTGTCCAAATGTACTCTACTACTACATCTAAACAACGCAATGAAAGTCTTGAGCAATCACGTAGAGTATTAACAGTTATTTTTAATTGATGTATGTCTGAATGTTAATAGTTTTATCATTATAGAATTGGGTCAATTCTAGACACAAATTCAATACTATTCATTGTTCCAAAGATAAAAGTAAAAGAAAAACAGTTTATTATTGTTGAGTAACATATAAACTAAAATATTTTAGTTTAACATATTATATACAGGTTGACCAGGCTAACGTTTTATTACCAAACTGTAGGCTGTTTATTAGGCTTTTAAAATCTCATTTCATCGTAACAAGAACACGTCGCAGTTCTTAACGATTTCAACTGTGAAAGAATAATGAAAATCCGTTGAACTGTTCTCAAGCCAACTCGTGACATGGAAACATCATTCCATTCTTATTTATATAGATACTGGGTACTCTCGTTGGTTAGACCGGTATTAATTTGAACACTTTTCAATCTGTACCCCGCTAATCTGCAAATCGTTCAAAATTTAGCTCAAGGAACGAAGTAAAGAGAAATGGAGTGAAACAAAAGTCAGAATCCAAAAACGTTTTATTGATGTTCGTAGGGTAACTAGAAGTCCAAAGTAAAAATGAACCCAGATTGGTTGCATGAGGTGTTGTTCAGACTAGTGGGGGTGCACGGTATAAAATTGCAAAGTTGTCAGTCTATCAGTAACTTTCTGAAATGTGTCAGACGTAATATTTCACAACAAAAGTAACAATACAAAGCTGTTAAATTTTGGGAACACCATAACAGCGTTTGAGCATATCAGTTTAACAAGCAATCTCTATACCCTTCTTATTGAATGAGAAAGGTGCAAAAATAACGATACTCACCAGAGTCCACTAGTCCAATTTCGAAGCAGTAAATTCCAACGCAAAAGGCATCCCACGCGCGACCGTCCTTCGGATTTTTAATTAAAAATGTTTTCCTCGCACACTCCTTTTGCTCCAACGCTCTGATCGAGCTGATTCAACACCATTCCATCCATCAGGGACTTTGGGTGTTCATTTGTACCACGGTATAATACAACCGAACTGGCGAGAGCACACACACCCCTGTTGCATTGCAATGCCGATTATTTCACCCCCGGATTTTCCGGATTATTCCACACAAAAGAACTCACTTTGTAATTCGTGGCCGGACCAAGGCTCGATGTGGTGATCCACGGTCAGTGAGCATGCCACGCCACGGCCAAACCTTCAGCAAAAACGTTCATCCTTTTTCGAGCGCCAAACCACCACACTAAATCCAGTGGAAAACCAATGATGCATGGTGCTGGGGTTGCGTTTTTTCCCGGCGTCCGGTTTCCGTTCAATTTCAAACTTCGAATTACATTCCTCGGGCTTCCGAGGCGCCACCTAGCGGCTATTCGGCCTCGATCACATCACCACAATGTGCGAACATATTTCAGTCAAGTACCGCCACCATCCACTAACCATCCATGAAGCCCTGTGTGCAAAAATCGACTCGCCAAAAAACCGGAGGCTTAAGCTTTGTGCAGCCTTATTTGCTCGTCTCGTCACTGACACGTGCGGAAAAAACTATCGTAAACTCTCGACCGAACGGTGATTAACGTCAGAGCCATTGCCAGTTGCCATCGCACACCACTTCGCCGCTACCGGTCAACTCACGATAGACCTCGCTAGACAGCACTCCAACGTCGAACACTCCTTCTATGCTATCGTTTTATGCTTCATTTCTCTTTATTCATCACCACCATCATCATGAAACTCATCAGCATCCATCTAGCCATCCCATGCGTTCCCGTTCCACGTAGCGAGCCGCGCTTCCTTGTTTCACTGAACAACTGTGCGGAGTAATCCAGCGGCAGAACTCACCACTGGTCGCAGCATGCCACGCGCTCTCGTATCCTACCAACGACCGTCAACCGAAGTAAGCGCGCGAAATATTCAAAGTTCACTTGGACCACGTCGAAAGCGCGAACGGTTCCCACGGCCTACTGAGCAATCCGATCAACCGCACAGAAAACGCCCCTTGGCATCTAGCAGTCCATGCAAGTCAACCACCAGCTAACGTCCCGAATCCCTGACTCTCCGTTCGATACGGTTGAAGGATGCTGGGAAACTGATACGAAGCCATCGGAGCGGGAATCGCTTTGGCGTCCAGCAGTCTGTCGAAATCTCGGGAGCAACTGTCAAAACACGGAGACATCATCCGGTAGCGCTCGGAGGAATTCGGTCGGTCCAGAAGAACCATGCGCACCCGAGAGGGATCCGAACCGGGTGAATTTCGCCCGGATTGGAATGTTCATGCGCGCTTTCTGGTCTGGAATGTTTTGTTGTGGCTAACGCATTTTACTTTCCGCTCCTTGCGATGTGCAACGGGCATTGAGCAGAGAGATAATGCAAACTGGGTCAATCTCTGAGCTTTCCTCAACCGTAACCATGTGGATGGCACGGTTTGCTATGCTAATTAATCTAGTAATGATCATTCGTGGTCAGAGTGTTTAATTGGATGATGGTGGGTTGTTTGTAAACACTGAAATAACCCTGTTAAGGCGATGGAATGTGAACAACTGTTGAGCGGTATCTAGCTACGAGCGCAGTCTGCAGCGATTTACCGCAATCAATTACGGTTGCGCTAGTGCTTAAATCTAGTGTAGGTATTCGCTTTCATTGGGTGCACACTATGGAATTCCGATGACTTTCTCCTATACTATATTAAACTTAATATATTCTGCTCTATTTCTGACAAAATCAGTCAAGTTTTTGGATTGTTAACTATTTATTGAACAGCTTAAACATTCTGTTCGAGTTAATTGCTATCGTGGTGACATTGATTCTGGATGAGCAGGAATTGAATCACATCAGACTTTGGTCACTTTTGCAAAATCTCAAAAATATGTTTTGATCAATTACGCACATTCATCATGTTTGTCCATTGTTTTAGATCCTGGCTCACAGTGGCTGTTCGTTACAGCATAATCTCGGCTCGCTTTGATGTACACAATTTTTGTATCGGGTTCTTCCTTTCAGGGGTCGGCCGTCCATGTACCACGTGAACAACGTTAAGGGGGGTGAAGGGAATACAAAAAAGGTCCACGTATGAAGGGGGAGTGGTCGTATGAAGGGGGAGATGTTCATCAGATGGACATTGCTTGCTGACATATCTTGATATGCTTATTATCAAAGAATACTAGAACAGATTTCAGTGACTCGAAATAATTTACGAACACGAAATAACGGCTCCTTGTTTATTATTTTCCTAATAACGGAGTCTTTTCAATCTAGTATTCATTAAACGCTTGTTCTTTATCATGATAGGGATATATCTCGATGGCCCCTTCATTATCAAAATGTGGAGAATCGACTGTAGTTAATTTGTCATGTTTTCTATTATCTATCTAGCTTTTTACGCTAGCATACCATAATCTTTTGAATCACCCCCGATTGACTTTTGATGCACACACTAAAATTTTTATGGCTAGATCCAAGCAAGCTTAGCAGTGAAAATAAGTTAAGTTTACATAGAAAAGTCAAGCCTACAATATTGTGTTTTAGGAAATGGAAATCGATCCAATCTGCTTTGAAACCAAAAACTGCTTTGAAAAAAACGATCTGGTAGCAGTAAATTTGTGGCTTTGGCTCGAATTCACTTAGGAGAAACTGCAATGATCCAACAAATTAAAATACTTTCATTTTTTTTTTCACTGTAAAACATACTAGAAGTAGTTGCGAGCGTTCTATTTGGATAGACTGCGTTGATTGTTTACTGAATTATGTGCAATTATGCTGTCGTCCCCACAACTACGTTACAAGTTGTGTCATATGATGACATGATATTGTGAAGAAAAATGACCGACGAAGTATTCAGCTAGAACACATTCGTGGAGAAAGTCTATTTTAAAAAATAATAGCACAAACAGCTAAAACAATTATTAATCCATAACATTCACTTTGACATGGGGGGTTTTCTCTGTCGGATTGTCTGAATCTTTGCAGTAAGCAGACGACGCATATTGTACTTGAAAAAACCTCCCCTGTAAACTAAGGTTCCAAGAATGCGATCCGTCTTCCTATTAACAAAATTGTATAACTCTACCGAATACCGGATAAGAGAATTTGAGATGCAGTGAAGGGTCATATCATATGATTCATATGTACAAGGCAAAATATGGATATGTCCTGAACGTCGGGAAGCCACATCGGAAGCATTATGTTTTCATCAAGAGACAAATTATAAAACTAATACTGACGCATCCTCTATAATCCTCTTGGAAAGCCTAAACTGCCGTGAATCGCAAGTCAGTCCCACCTGTAAAAAGTAGGCATTGAGAAAATGGGGTGTGAAGTTTCCAAACTCGTTGTTCATACGAATATTCAAAAAAATCCAGAGGACTGGAACATGCTCAAATCTTAATGAAACTTTCACAATTTGCTTTTCGCTACGATATCTTTCTGAGAAAAATATAAAAATGATCAGAACACGGGTTATTTTTGTGTTACACAGTGCGGAAATCTGTAGTGGGACTTATATGCGGTTACTTTTCATTATGGGACAATTTGATTTGCTGTTTTTTCCCACTTTTTCCGAACAAATCTTATTATCTTATTAGGGCAGCTGAAAGAGCATTGGAAGATATGTTGAAAACTGAACTCAATCAATTTTGACGAAAACGCAGAAGGGAATGACTTGCGTTTCACGGCAGTAAAATTGTGTAAACCAAATTATTTGAATGAATATGAAACAAATGAAAGATACGAAATACGGATCCTGAGTGCATTCCCAATGTTGTGAAAATATTTGACATTATAATCAACAAACTAGAATTACAGCTTCTTTGATTCAACTATAAAATCCGTAGACAAGAAATGACAAAATCGAATCACCCCCAGTTGTTTTATGGCTAGTATAAGAAAGCTGGATATATATATTTTTTACAAGTAATGTACACTATAATCAAGGACAAATTAAAGACCTCCACGTCCGTTGCAGTCGCCCAACATTTTACGGCTCATAAGGTAATCTAGAATGCCGCGAAAAGTGTACTGCGATCTGTCAAACTTGGGTACCTTTTGCACTACCGAGGTACCCAATCTGAGCCCGAGTGGGACGGACCTGCTTTAATGAACGTAAATCATAGTACCAACACAAAGCATAGTCTAACAGTTTGTATCGTACCCTCGTGCTGTGCCTTGAAATTACCTAAAGCAATGAAACAGTACTTTTCAAAGCTATTTTTTTTAAATCAATATTGATCTGTTTTCGATCCTTGTTTGGACCCCAGCCTTCGATTTTTCGCTGAACCTGTTGGCGAAAGCTGATAATCATTCTTGAATTAGGGTTACCATCCGTCACGATTTAGCAGGATATGTCCTGATTTTGAGATTCTATTGAGATGTCCTGATTTATTTTTAATATTTAAAGTTTTGCCCTGCTTTTTCTACTTACATAACCATAATTCAAATCGGAAAAAAAGGTTTCAATTAGGGAGCCGGATCTTGGCAATTTTGATTCACTTCGGCAGTGGTATTTTTTTTAAAGCTACTGAGCTCATATTTGGCCACAATATGCGCTGTATTAAAGTGCTTCTTATTGCAAATTTTCAGAAAATTTGATCGAGAAAACCCCTCATGCCAAAGTGAATCATGGAAGTGCACAACTGCACCCTATATCGCTATCAAAATGAATCAGATCTCCGAAAATTTTAATAATTTCAATCGAAGTTTAGCACAAGTGGTGGCAATCCTGGGAATATAAAAATGTTTCCTATCGTCGTGTAACATTTTGGTGCATCCTAAAGAGGCATTCCCTCATTACAATGCCATCTTTTCGGAACTCAACCATGGGATGCATGACTGCCTAATATGTCGCACTCCAAATAGCAACCATTATTTTTTTTTGTGGAGATATGCTGTACAAATGCTTTTCAGAATCATAAGATCTCTGTCAGATTTCTCCCAAAAATATAGATATATTATTATTTTGTCTGTGTTATTATTATTTTTTTTTTTTTTTTTTAATTTCTTTATTAGTATCATTCCAAACATTACATTCATTTCTTATATCTAGGTGTTCTGTGTTATTTGACAACACTATCATCCTAATTTGGTAAAACAAATTTAAGATTTTATTAACATTTTGTTAACAACATATTACATTTCATTTGCCGTAGCAGTTCAGTTTTTTTTACAGGTGAGTTGATTTCACCTGCTTATAAGAGAAAAAAAAAATGTTTTTAATATACTTAACCTAACTTAACCTAAACATATAACGCATTAATCGTGGCAATAGAAGATTGTAACGATTTTTGCCTGAAATTATTAATGATTGTATTTGACATTTGTTCCAATGTTTCAACATTGGATATTCTATGTAACTCATTGGTACTATACCAGGGAGGAAGCCTCAGAATCATTTTCAAAATTTTATTTTGAATTCTCTGCAGAGCTTTCTTCCTGGTATTACAACAGCTAGTCCATATTGGTACAGCATACAACATGGCTGGCCTGAAAATTTGTTTGAATATCAAAAGCTTGTTCTTAAGACAAAGTTTTGATTTTCTATTAATAAGGGGATAGAGACATTTTACATATTTATTACATTTGGCTTGAATGCCCTCAATGTGATTTTTGAAAGTTAAATTCTTATCTAGCATGAGCCCTAGATACTTAACTTCATCTGACCAATTTATTGGAACCCCTCTCATCGTGACAACATGTCTACTTGAAGGTTTCAAATAAAGAGCTTTTGGTTTATGTGGGAATATTATTAGTTGAGTTTTGGAAGCATTAGGAGAAATCTTCCATTTTTGCAAGTATGAAGAAAAAATATCCAAACTTTTTTGCAATCGACTACAGATGACACGCAGGCTTCGTCCTTTGGCGGAGAGGCCTGTGTCATCCGCAAACAAAGATTTTTGACATCCCTGAGGTAACTCAGGTAAGTCAGATGTGAAAATATTGTATAATATTGGTCCCAAAATGCTGCCTTGGGGAACACCAGCTCTTACAGGAAGTCTTTCAGATTTGGAGTTCTGATAATTAACCTGAAGTGTACGATTTGACAGATAACTTTGAATTATTCTAACAATGTATGTTGGAAAATTAAAGTTTTTCAATTTTACAATCAAACCTTCATGCCAAACACTGTCGAATGCTTTTTCTATGTCTAGAAGAGCAAGACCAGTAGAATAGCCTTCAGATTTGTTGGAACGGATCAAATTTGTTACACGTAAAAGTTGATGAGTGGTCGAATGTCCATGGCGGAATCCGAACTGTTCATTGGCAAAAATTGAATTTTCGTTGATGTGGGCCATCATTCTGTTCAAAATAACCTTTTCAAAAAGTTTACTGATGGAGGAAAGCAAACTGATTGGACGATAGCTAGAAGCTTCTGCAGGATTTTTGTCTGGTTTTAAAATTGGAACAACCTTAGCATTTTTCCATTTGTCAGGAAAATATGCTAATTGAAAACATTTGTTAAATATATCAACTAAAAATGATAAGCTACTTTCTGGAAGTTTCTTGATGAGGATGTAGAAAATTCCATCATCGCCAGGAGCTTTCATGTTTTTGATTTTTTTAATAATAGTTCTCACTTCTTCCAAATCAGTCTCCCAGGCATTTTCGAAAACGTTCTCTTGATTGAGAATATTTTCGAACTCCTGAGTAACTTCATTTTCAATTGGGCTAGTAAGTCCTATATTAAAATTGTGCGCGCTTTCAAACTGCATAGCAAGTTTTTGAGCTTTTTCGCAATTAGTTAGTAATAATTTGTTTTCCTCTTTCAATGCCGGTATTGGCTTCTGAGGTTTTTTCAAGATTTTCGATAATTTCCAAAAGGGCTTAGAGCCGGGGTCCAATTGAGAGATTTTGTTTTCAAAATTTTTGTTTCTTAAATCTGCAAAACGTTTCTTGATTTCTTTCTGCAAATCCTGCCATATAATTTTCATAGCAGGATCGCGAGTGCGTTGAAATTGCCTTCTCCTCACGTTTTTAAGACGGATCAAGAGTTTAAGATCATCGTCTATAATCACGGATTCAAATTTTACTTCACATTTTGGAATTGCAATGCTCCGGGCTCCAACAATGGAATTTGTTAAAGTTTCAAGAGCATTGTCAATATCAAGTTTAGTTTCTAAAGAAATGTTAACATCAAGATTGGAGTCAACATACGTTTTATATATATTCCAGTCGGCTCGTAAATAATTGAAAGTGGAGCTGATAGGATTGAGAATCGCTTCTTGGGATATTTGAAATGTAACAGGGACATGATCAGAATCAAAATCAGCATGAGTAATCAGTTGGCTACAAAGATGACTAGAGTCGGTTAAGACCAAATCAATCGTAGATGGATTTCTAGAAGAGTAAAAACATGTGGGGCTATCAGGGTATTGAATTGAGAAATATCCTGAAGAGCACTCATCAAATAAAATTCTGCCGTTGGAATTACTTTGAGAATTATTCCATGACCGATGTTTGGCATTAAAGTCACCAATGACAAAAAATTTTGACTTATTGCGAGTCAATTTACGCAAGTCAGTTTGGAGCAAATTAACTTGCTGCCCAGAGCATTGAAAAGGCAAATAGGCAGCTATGAAAGTATATTTACCAAACTGTGTTTCAACAGAAACACCTAAAGTTTCAAAAACTTTAGTTTCAAATGATGAAAACAGTTGATGTTTTATACGCCTATGAATGATGATTGCAACTCCCCCACATGCCCCATCAAGTCGATCATTACGATAAACAAAAAAGTTAGGATCTCTTTTGAGTTTAGATCCAGGTTTTAAATACGTTTCGGTAATAACTGCTATATGCACGTTATTAACCGTAAGAAAATTAAACAGCTCGTCCTCTTTACCATTCAGAGAACGAGCATTCCAATTTAAAATATTTAAATTATTATTTTTTTTTTTTTTACTTATCTCGTTTATTTGGCAGGCTCAGGCGCCGTAGGGCATAACAGAGCCGAAATCTTTTCTTTTTTTACATTATTTACATTTTGAAATTTGAACTTATTTTAAAAACTATGTTAGTTTGCGGAAGTTTTAAGGTTAGTGGATACATTTGAAACAGGGAAGGAAAGGATTTTTTGGAATTTCTTAAGCTACTTAGACTACTAAGCTGATGAAGCTTGAAGGGACAGGATGTCCAGATCTGTAATGAAACTAAACAGAAACGATAATAAATCTTCGAGCTGTTTAGTAGAATACCTATAAGTAGATGAAAAAACCGAATTTAGTACTATACCATTTAATTCCACTAGAGTTTGTATCCTTTGACAGATACGCGTATTTCGACCTCAACTGTAAGGCCGTCTTCAGTGTCGTGTACTAGACTCGACTTCTAGTACACGACACTGAAGACGGCCTTACAGTTGAGGTCAAAATACGCGTATCTGTCAAAGGATACAAACTCTAGTGGAATTAAATGGTATAGTACTAAATTCGGTTTTTTCATCTACTTAAACAGAAACGGTTTGTGGGAGACACGACGAGAAGAGGACAATTTGAATGGGAAAAAGAAAGACAGGGAACGAACACAATCAAACCCGGATATTGATACGCTTCAAAAACAGATGGATTAAATTCATATATTCTAAATCAAGGCCCGCCAACACTTCCCTGACAGGTTTCTGCTGTTTTCCTCGGATCCGGAGAGTTTCAGTCAGCTCAGATCTGACGCCACGATGCTCAACGCATCCCCACACAACATGTTCGATATCCTGGTAAGCCACGCCGCAAACACAGAGATTGCTTTCTGAGAGCCCAATACGGTGGGTATGCGCGCTTAACGAATAGTGATTGGACATAAGCCGACACATGACACGAATGAAATCACGGCTCATGCCCAACCCCTTAAACCATGGCTTTTTCGACACCTGTGGAAATATGGAATGCAGCCATCTACCCATTTCTCCGTCTCTCCATTTCTGTTGCCAGCTGATCAAGGTCTCCCGACGGGCCAATGCAAAAAATTCTTCGAAGGCGATTTGACGCTCGTAAACATCGCCTTCTTTAGCGCCTACCTTAGCCAGAGAGAACGCTTTCTCATTGCCAGGAATGGAGCAATGCGAAGGGACCCAAGCTAGGGTAATAGTGTAAGAGCGAATTGACAAAGCACTCAATGCCTGGCGTATTCTATTCAGGAAGTACGCTGAGTGCTTCACCGGCTTCATTGACCGAACAGCCTCCAGAGAACTTAAACTGTCGGAAAAAATGAAGAAGTGCTCGGGTGGGAGAGAACTGATGTACTCTAAGGTGTAATGTATAGCTGCTAGTTCAGCAACATATACAGAACATGGTTTTTGAAGCATGAAGGAGGCGCTATGAGAAACGTTGTAAACACCGAAACCAGTGATATCATCCATTTTTGACCCATCAGTGAAGAACTGTCGGCTCTCGCTGACATGCCCGAATTTACTTGCAAACATGGGAGGGATAAACTTTGAACGAAAGTGATCTGGTATACCATGGATATCTTGCTTCATGGACAAATCAAATACTACAGAGGAACAGTCGAATTCTAGGAAGTTATCACGATTGGTGTTAACCGAAGATGGGCTAACCTCCAGCGTCATGTACCAGTAGTACACACTCATGAAACGAGTTTGAGGGTTATGTTCAAGCAGCTTTTCGTAGTTTTCAATAACCAATGGATTGAGAACCTCACAACGGATGAGGAACCTGAGTGTTAACTCCGCGAAACGATCTGTCAGGGGCTGTACTCCTGCAAGTACCTCTAAACTCATTGTGTGAGTCGAGTTCATGCAGCCTAGCGCGATGCGAAGACAGCGGTACTGAATCCGCTGTATCTTCAGCATATGTGTTTTCGCCGCGGATTGAAAGCAAAAGCTACCGTACTCTAAGACCGACAAGATGGTTGTTTGGTACAGCTTGATCAGATCTTCCGGATGGGCTCCCCACCATGTTCCGGTTATAGTTCGCATGAAGTTGATTCGTTTTTGGCATTTCTGTGTCAGATACACAATGTGTTTCCCCCAGGTGCATTTGGCGTCGAACCAGACCCCGAGATATTTAGAAGACAAGCTATGAGTGATTGTCTTACCCATGAGTGTAAGCGGAAACTTGGCAGGTTTGTGTTTCTTTGAAAAGACAACCATCTCAGTTTTCTCCGCAGAGAATTCGATACCCAGCTTTAAGGCCCAAGTAGACAAATTGTCCAGAGTATCTTGTAAGGGTCCTTGTAGTTCGGCTGCTGTTGGTCCTGTGACAGAAACAACACAGTCGTCTGCAAGCTGTCTTAACGAGCAATTTTCCATGAGACAGTCATCAATGTCTCTCACATAAAAATTATAAAGAAGGGGACTCAGACATGATCCCTGGGGGAGACTCATGTAGCTAATTCGTGAAACTGACAAGTTGCCATGAGTAAAACTCATATGCTTCTCGGACAACAAATTGTACAAAAAATTGTTCAAAACTGATGAAAGGCCACTTGCGTGGAGTTTGTCTGAAAGGACATCAACACAAACTGAGTCAAAAGCACCCTTAATATCCAAAAACACTGAACCCATCTGTTCCTTTTGGGCAAAGGCAAGTTGAATTTCTGAAGAAAGCAGCGCAAGACAGTCGTTCGTTCCTTTGGCTCTGCGAAAACCAAACTGTGTATCTGACAGCATGCCACTCGATTCAACCCATTTATCCAGCCGAAAGAGAATCATCTTCTCTAACAACTTGCGAATACACGACAAC